>NC_056739.1:1204003313-1204603313 GCF_019279795.1 Protopterus annectens | reverse complement strand
ACTACTGCCCCATCAGCTTGACAAGTCTGATCTGTAAAGCAATGGAGCGTATTATTATGGATCTCACTCCAAGCATTTGACCCTACCCAGTTTGGATTAGTCAAGGGCAGATCTTGCCTATTAAACCTGGTTAACTTTTTTGAGACCATCACCAAGGCCCTGGATGAAGGAAAGTCAGTACATACAGCTTACCTTAACTTGGCCAAGGCTTTTGACACAATCTCCCACTCCGGCATCATCGAAAAGCTAACACAACGTGGCGTAAATCCCTATCTCATCAGGTGGATAGCTAAATGGCTCACCAACAGGACCTTCAAGGGTCAAAATAGGCACTTACACCTCCGATAGCAGACCTGTCACTAATGGAGTTCCCCAGGGATCTCTCCTGGGACCCCTACTAGTTGGCATCTACTTCTCGAAGGTCCAGGCAAAGACAAAAGGCTTGTGGCTTACCAAATCTGCGGACGACTGGAAGTTGGGTACTGTTACTGACTCCCAAGATGATGTTAATATACTGTAAGAGGGTTTCACAGCAACTAATGACTGGTGCAAAGGTCATGACCTCAAGCTAAACATAAAAACTGTATCATACCATTCAGCAAAAACACGGCCCCTACTGACTACCACATCAATGGCAACCCCCTACACACACAACCTGTGGTGAGAAACCTGTGTACTCAGGTTGATAATCTCGCATTCAAACATCATGTAGTAGCAGTGGTCAGAAAAGTCTTTTACCTGGTTCATCTCACAAGTAAAGGTATTGCATCCAGAAAAAAGGAGGTTATTACTTCTCTATACTCCTCCCTCATTAGACCAATAATTCAGTACAATGCCAAGTTTGGTATGTACCTCTCCGAACATCTGTATCAACTTGAAAGGCCACAGAAATACCTCACAAAGAGAATCCATGGCCTCCAGCACCTGTCCTCTGTGGACAGGCTCAAATCATTATCACTCTACTTGGTATCATACAGGTCGCTCAGAGGTGATCTGTGTCTCGCCTACAAGGCAATCCTCGGACCCTGCCCTACCAGAGATGCTCCATATCCATAAGTAACTCCTTGTGCATTACCCACTCAAAAGGATTGAATCTAATACGCATCAACAAAACCTGCTGGAGAGACAGGTTCATCTCCCAGAGGCTGCCCTGTCTCTGGAATAAATTTCCCATACACATCAAACAGAGTACCTTGTTGACTCTCCAAGCGTAACCTTGATGAGTGGATGGGAAACCACAAATTTGTCCCAAGGTTACACCTGTGTCCCTCATTGACAGGGGCAGACTGAGGTTTCTTTTTGGGGATAAACTCTTGGCTAGGCTTGTAAGGGCCCCAGGGCCATTAGCCTAGTAACCTCCTATGATCCCATAAAAAAGAAATTATGTATTGTTACTATTATGCAAAAAGCCCAGAATTTCCAGACACAAGACATACAAAAAGATTAAGAGAGAAATTAGAGGAAAGAAAAATACTTCCACAAGAAAAACTGTCAAGCGCCTCAAATAAAAATTTGTGTTCATTAATACAACAGATTTGTGAAAAACAATGTATAGGCCAATAAACTTTCATCTGTTTGGCAAAAGAAGAATCTGAGAAAGTGCAAAAATATAAACAACAAAACCTACAGATTTTTGAAAAGTATAAAAAAGAAATACGGACACGGGAAAGAGAGATTTGATATGGTGCAATATTTATGCAAAGTCGAAAGCCAAATTCATCAATATAAAAAAGGCAGTCCCAAAGATACTTTGGAGAAATACAGGTGAAGGCATCCAGAAAATTTCAGAATAAAAAAATATCACAAAGAGGGAATGTAAAAAAGAATACTAAAGTAGAAGTTATAAAAATAACAGCTGAAGTTAGGAGTGCTTGTGAAGTGAAGGATTTAGTGTAGAATTTCTAACACAGATTACATCACCCCATGATGGAACGAGTCCCCAAAGTAAAGAGAAATGGCAAGATCAGGAGACATATGAATTAAAAATACGGACATGGGGAAAGAAAGAGAAATTTACTATGGTGTAATATTTATGCAAAGGAGAAAGCAAAACTAATCAATACAAAAACTGCAGCACCAAAGATATTTGATGAGATATACAAGCAAAGGAATCCGGACATGGAAAACTTTACAATACAAAAAAATAAGAAAACAAAGAGGAAAATTAGAAAAGATTACTAATGGAGAAGTTAAAGAAACAGAAAATGAGGTTATGGAGCGCCTGCAAAGAGAATGATTCAATGTAGAAAATCTAACTCAAAAAAGCACCACAGCAGGATAGAGAAAAAGACATCCACATTATGGAGAAACCAGTGGAAAGGGAAGCAATTGGTCAGTTGCAATATGAAGATATTTTGGAGCCTTCCACAAGAAACCAGTATAAATGATCACTTGAAGCTGGACAGCAAGGGAAGGAACAGTAAATTGTGTCACCTCTTGACACAGTGTTGAGGAGTGACAGGCCAGGGTGTTCCCACATGACAGAGCAACAGATGACATGGATGAAACTGAAGATAATGTGCCACATGAAGATGCTATAGAACAGAACTCCCACAGAAAATGAAGAATAAAAAATATGCCCTCGGTTTAGAAGAAAATGAGCTAAGAGAAGAGTTGCTTGATTTACTAGAGAAAGACAGACATATTGAGATCAATGAAAGAAATAGACTACAGAAGGTTAATAAAACCCCAAAAGTTAGAAGTTTGTTGAAACAAATTAAGACAGTAATTAGGACTGCCCATAGAGATCCTTACGATATAACAGAAATAAACAGGATACATTACTGTGTAGCTAAATTAATAACAGATAAAATTCTACCACAAGAACACATGGTAGTAAGGGAAAGGAAGGGGAGAAATTGAATTCCATCATTGGAAATATTGAACAGAGAAAACTATAACACAATTAAGACAAGTGTCACTGTTAGAGGAGTATAGAAGAGGGAATAGATTAACAAAAGTACTCAAAGATAGACATGACAAAAACAATGCGCAATATTGTAACGGATCAGGATTTATCATGCACTATCGCAAATAAACTAAAAATATCAGCACAGGCAGAAAAGCTTAATAAGATACACAGATAAAAATAAAGGAAAAGTACAAAATAAGCAATCTATTGACAACCCAAAAAAGTTTTATAGAGAATTGGGAAACAAGGTGAAAGGAATTGAAAGACCACCAAAAAAAGAAACAGACACATTTTGGAGAAGTATTTATGAAGATCCTGTGAAACATAATAAAGATATTAACTGGACAGAAGTAGTAAAGGAAAGAATAAGAAGTTCAAAGGTACAGGATATGAAATGGGATGAAGTAACAGCCAGAGAGACTGAAACAAAGTTAAGAAAAGTCTCTAACTGGAAAACCCCACGGCCACATGCAGTGCTAACTTCTGGTTAAAAGTATTAACTTTCTCTGCACGAAGATTTAACCATGAGTAAGAGCTATTTATAGGTGCACCCTGAACAGACACTAACCTCATTAACAACAGGAAAAACAATGCTCCTACTCAAGAGTGAACCTGCAAGTCATCCATAAAATTATAGGCCAATAACTTGCCTTCTGACAATGTATAAACTACACACCAGAGTTGATGCCAACAGAGTTTATAGTCATTTAGAAGAAAATTCAATCATGGTAATAGAACAAAGGGGTAATAAAAGAAAGTCATATGGAATAAAGGATCATTTGTTCCTAAATAAAGTCATAATGGATAACTATAAAAAGGGAAAGAATCTAAGTATGGCATGGAGTGACTACAAAAAAGCATTTGGCAGTATCCCACATTCATGGATAAGAGAGTGCTTAAAAAGGTATAACATATACCCTACACTAAGGACAAATTATTATTCCAGGGATAAAAATTCAAAGGGGGATATTCCAGAGTGACTCCCTATCACCACTGCTATTCTGTCTTGCCCTTAACCCATTAAGCTGCCTACTTAACAGATTAGGTCATGGCTATAATTTTGCTCCTAGAAAATAAAGTGTAAAGATTTACCTTCTCTTTGTCGATGATTTAAAACTGTATAGCTAATCAGATGATGAACTGAAAGCATAACTGCAAGTAGTCAAAACTTTTTCAGATGATATAAGAATGCCACTTGGTCTTGATAAATGTGAAAAGCAACCTTTAAAGCAGGAAAACTGCAGCACCAAGAAAACATCAGTTTGGGACAAGAATGTGATAAAAAATAAACAAGAGGGAGTGTATAAATATTTGGAAACTGATGAAGGATCAACAATAAAACATGAACAAATGTGAATAAAACTTAGTAAGGAATATTTTTGAAGACTTTAATTCTGAAAACAGCACTGACATCTAGGAACAAAATTCAAGCTATAAACCAATTTGCTCTTCCTGTCCTAACTTACAGTTTTGGAGTAAATGACTGGCCCTAAAATGTGTTGGATAGATTAGACAGGAAAACAAGGAGGATGCTTCATGCTCATCAAATGACTTATAAAAATCAGTGCATACCAAGAATATATATTCCCTGTTCTGAAGGAGGTATGGGCCTCTTTGAAACCGATTACATGTATAGGTCTGCAGTTATTGGACTGCACACATATCTGCTTACCTCTCAAGACCCAAACATAGTGAAAGATTTGAAACATGAGGAGAATAAATCCAAGATGACTTCCCTGCTTAGTCTAGCAGAAGCATATTGGTGTCAAGCAGTAATGGAAATCAAACCAGAAGTAGATAAACTCAGGCAGCAACTGAATGTGCTAAAAAAAAAACAAAAGAAAGAATATAAGGAGAAAGATCAGGCAAGAAGGCAAGAAATGTAAAAAATGCAAAAAATATAGCTGCAAGTATAGAAAACTTCTAGAAGACCCTCATGTTCATCAGGATTGAATGCAACAATGGTAGGGGAGGCGAATTCAACCCAAAAGATGAAAGGTTTATTATTGGCAGCCCAAGATAGTGGGCTACGTACATGTTTGTTTAGGAAGTCCATTGAACACGTGAGAGAAACTGACAAATGTAGGTTTTGTAAAACAGAACTGGAAACAGTTGCATACCTCATTGCTGGTTGTGACATACTAATGACAAAAAGACTGTATACTGAAGGCATAATAATATGGCAAGACTGTTGCCCTTGGGATTGTGCAAACATTATGGTACTGAAGTGGCTGAAAAACACTGGAAACATGAACCACAAAGCATCATAGAAAATGATGAAGTCTACATCACATGGGATTACCCATTACCAACAGTCAAAAGACAAGACACGAGAAAATCAGATATAGTGGTCCATGAAAAGAAGACAAAAGTAGCCCTGATCATTAAAATCGCTACACTCAGTGACTTCAGTGTTTTGCATACAGACAGAGACAAAGTCAAAATATCACTATTTGCAGGCAGAAATGAGATCAATGTGTACGATACCCAGACAGTTCCAATAGTACGAGCAACATGTCTTATAAAAAAATAATCTACAATTGTATTTAGATATGTTACCAATACATGTAACTCCATATGAATTGCAGGAAGAGTCATTACTGGGCACACTGCAGGTGCTGTTTCTGGCTGACATCAAAAACTGAAACAATGCTAATTTCATGATCTTTAATCGTACTTCGACTTAGAAATGGGGTCCATTCCCATCACGGTATTAGAAACCCAAAATATTTGAAGAAATAAATAAATAAAGAGTATGGATTAAAAAGGATGCTATTATGATTGCTAAGGGTATGTGGGAAGAGACTAAACAGAAGATAAGACAAAAACTGAGTAGCTGGAAGTGCTTGATTATGGATAGGGATAGCAAGAAAAACAGGGTAAATGTTTCTAGTTCCTTTAGGTTGGGTTTATTTTTATTTTATTAATTTTTTTGATCAACGAGGAGAAGTTGTGGAACACAACTAATTAAGAGTTAAATTAATTTGGAGGGGAAGAGGAAATAGTTAACTGACTGGGATTAGCTGTTTCTTCCATAGAAGAAGATAGTTCTGGATTACTTTACTTGAATGGATATTTTAGAGTTACACAGTTGAGACTTATGACACAAGCAGAAGGTTACAAATCAAACAGAAAAGCACAATGATGAAATGGGGTAGGGGAGATCGAGAAACGAGGAATGCAGGATTTTGGATGCAGGCCCTTAAGAAGAATAACTGCAACCATAAAGAATATCATATTTATATAGTAGCAGAAAGTATTCTAAGAACTAAGACAATATTAAAATGGAGAAAGGAAAATTTACCAGTAGGGATATAGAAAACAGGCAAGAGGGGGCTGGAATTTACTGGAGAAAATTAGCAAAGGAACCAAGATACTGGGAACAAATAAGTATGAATGGAAAATTAAAAGTGGGATGGGGCCAAATGGAACTGCAGGCTAAAGATGGCCTTCCCTACCAGGGAACAATAACAGAGTAAAGGCAAAGTGAAAGGGACAGGGGAGTGCTAAGTGAAAGATCAGGTCTGGTAGCATTTTTAGTAGAATCTAGAATACAATTTGCTGTTAAAAATGGATAATTAGTAGGGCATATAAAATACTGCAAGAGGACTATAATAACCGGAAGAGGTTAGAAAAGATTACGAAGAGAAACTGGAAAAGTAATTTGCAAATGAACAGCGTGAAGACATCTGTATGGCTCCCAAGTATGCAGAACAGTCCAGAAGCTTTAGGACTTTCACATGGAAGTAGTTGCATAAGCCAATATCAAAGGACTTATTCTTAGGTAGATGACCGGTTACTTGAGGTGTGATGTGAAAAGAGAGAGGTAATTGGAAACATGTTTTTGGGAATGCAACATGTTGGCAGATTTTTGAAATTCCCCATAGAGAACTCTGTCAGAAATGTTGCAGGAGCAAATGACTGTAAATAAGAAAATGATTTTGAGCTGGGATACAAGATCTGAATTTCCTAGGCATAGTAAAGCCTTGTTAAGTTTAGTGCTACTATCTGTGAAAAAAAGCAATTACTACAAAATGAAAATGAGAGTCTAAGCTAACAGATAATTACATATTCAATATTGTAAAGAGGATGACAAAACGGGAGGCAAGATCTATAGAAAAGAAAGGAGCAAATTACAAAGAAACACATGGAATTTGTGGAAACAACACATGCAGAATAATGTTCAGGAGGAGAAGTGAAATTTTACATAAACTGTTGAAGTCCTGCCTTCTGTTACGACATGAATGATTGTTAAACGTGGGAGGTTAATAAAAGCTATGAAAAAATTCTTTGTTGTGGAACTCCACCCCACCACCCCCATTTGTCATCAGGACTGTTCCACTTTAGTGGGATTCAAGAGAAGGTTAAAACACACTGGTTTGAACTGGCTTATAATTTAGTAAGCTTTTTTTTTCACTATTTTTGTGTGTGTGTGTTTTTTATGTTTTTCCCCACTGACCTGGCCAAATTTCCCTCATTCTATAAAATACATCAGGTTTTCCCTGAAAAGAGGCCAACAGCTTACTGGGACTAACCCAGTCAACAAAGGATAAAACTAATTGTACAGTTCAAAGACTTTACCGTGAGGATAACCAAGGTACTGGTTCACTTGTTTGTTGAAAGTCAAGTTGAGCTGTAATTTCTGTTGCTTTCCAAGGATATACTCTCTCACTTATAATAGCCAATGAGATGGTTCAAAGCACATAGCATCAAACAAACTCATCGGCAACTGCACTGTTACAAGATATATACGTAGAAAAGAATACTTTAGTATGCAGCATCGATGTGGAATTCCTTTATACTAATATTCCACAACAAAAAGGATTGGGGCTGTTAGTTATTTAGAGAAAAAAATGCTTCATATATCAGAATGTACTGATTTTTTTTCATATTTTATTAGCATTAGTGATTGACTTCTTTTCTAAACTAGTCATTGACTTCTAATGGGTTTTGCTTTAATGGAGATCATTACCATCAAATCAGTGGTACAACAATGGGGGCAATTTTCACACCAATACATGCTGATTTACTTTAAGAGTTATTTTGAGATGAAAAGAACACGTAATGGTTTGATTAATTTATTTCTGACCCACACGGATATATGGTGTTGTTACAATTGGATGACTGTTGGTTGTTATGGACTGGTTCTTCTAATACTCTTGATTGATTTGTTCTGTATCTTAATGATTCTGGTTTAAAGTTAACACACAGTTATGACAGGTCAACTATTCATTTTTGGGATTTATTTATTTTATTTTACATTTGTTAACCGGGAGAGTCCAACTGGATATATGTTCATTTTCAGTGGAGGCCCGGGGAGAAAAGCTCCAGAGCAGTAAAATCATTAACAAGAGATAGACATGTCAACCAAAAGGTTCAATTAAACAAAATATAGAGTACACAATCCTTATACTTCATATAGAAGTATAGTACATATAAGACAGTGAGTTAACCAAAGAGTGTATTTGCCAACATTCACAGGCTACATTAATATATACATGTTATAGAGGTTTTTAACAGCCCGAGGTGGTGCAGCGGTAGCGTTGTCACCTCACAGCAAGAGGTTCTCCCATTCGATTCTCGGCTGGAGCGCCTTCTGTGTGGAGTCTGCATGTCCTCCCCGCGGTCGAGTGGCATTCGAAAAACATGTGTGAATGGGTATGCCTTCGTTGGATGTCGGGCTGGCACCTCGGCACCATAAAAATAGACTGTCAGTCATTAGCGGACTGGAGTTCCACTGTGGCGACCCTAACCGGGAAAAACAGAAAGAAAAACAACACAGAGGTGTTTAACAGCAAGCATAGCAGGAACATAGAGTAGATAACTTCTATAACTCATTTCTACACATGAGAGACATACTCTGTCCTTTAGGTTTCTTTACAGTGTTCAGTGATATTATTACCCCAGGCAGACACTACAAAAGCAGTAGATAAGCTGCTACTCTGATTCAGGAAGTGTGTTTTGAGTAGTTTTTTTAATTGGGTGGTGGAGTTATTTATTACATGGGCTGGAAGGGAGTTCCAGATTTTAGAGATGAAGTGGCTATAAACAGATCTACTTGCCTCATTTTTAAAGTTTGTACCTTAAGGAGGTGTTGGATACTTGATCTCAGGGATCTGGTAGTGGTGTTGTAAGACTGGAGTAGTTGCTGCAGGGCTGGTGTGTTGCCAGGATGATGTAATGCTTTGTGAGCAAGTGCTAGTTGGTTGACTTGAAGGGTCAGGGAGAGTTCTAGCCAGCTGAGTTTTTTGAGGTTTTCACAATGGTGGGTTCTAGAAGGTAATCCTGTGGTAAATCTAGCTATTTTATTGTAGCAGCCATCTAGTTAGTTGAGCTGAGTTTTTCGGAGATTGGTAAGAACGGGGGAGGCGTAAAGTAGGGTCGATAGGAGGTGCGTCCTGGCTGTGGTAACCATAGAGTGACTGGTGAGAACTGTTTGTTGTGATAGAGTAGGCCCATTTTTCTGTGGACTCTTTTTATGGTCGGGGAGATATGAATGTCAAATTTAAGGCTATTGTCAATTTCAAGGTCTAGCAGTTTGGCGTGACTGCTGGGTGTGATGATGGTGTTGTTATGAGAGGAGATTGAAAGATTAGATGAAGAGGGTGGATTTCTGTGAGGGCTGAAGATGAGTAATTTAGTTATGGCTGGGTTTAGAATGAGGTTTTGGTTAGTGATCCATGTTTCTGCCAGGGAAAAACATTCTTGTGTTAGGGAGAGGAGGTGGTCAAGGGAGTTGTCTGCACAGATAATGGTGGTATCCATCAGCATATTGGACTATTGAGGCTTTGAGTATGGTGGATGGTAGTTGATTAGTAAATAGGGTGAAGAGTAGAGGACCCAGGATGGATCCTTGGGTACCCCTAGGGAGACAGGCAGTAAAGGAGAGAGCTAATTTAGCCATTTTACAGCCTGCTGCCTACCATTTAAGTAGCTCTTAAACCAAAACCTTTCACAAAAAATGCTTTATTGTCAGCTTCCAGTTGTCATCTCAATCACATTAAAAATACCATCCCATACTCAATTTTTGAGAATTAAAAGGATTTGCAGTGAACTCTATGTTTACTTGGCTGAAAGCGTTCCTCTGAATTACAGATTCTTAGACAGAGGGTACTTTTTCCATTGTATTTCTATGGCTGCTCAAAAGACAGAGAATCAGACAGACAGAAAATAGTTTGATATCTAATACATCTAGGTTTAGGGCCAAAAGAGATCTGGTTAGATGTAATCTGACTTACAATACCAAAAGGTATAAAATTAGACTTATTATTTATGAACATTGGCATGCGTGAATGGGCATACCTTCGTTGAAGGTTGTGCGTCAGGGCTGGCAACTCGGCACGTAAAAATTTACTGCCAATCATTAGTGGACCGGAGTTCTGCTGTGGCGACCCCTAACTGGGAAAAGCCGAAAGACACAACAACATTTATGAACATTGGCATTTATTAATGATGAATTGTTTTTTACTACATTGCCACAAAACTCTGGGTCTTCATATACAAGAGGCAAGGCCAAGTCAATGTTTATCTGCATACAAGTGTTAAAGTGAATCATAATTTGAACAAAATTCTATTATACATTTGCCCATTACTTATTGCTATGGATCAAGTTCGGTTTTTTCATCATCATCTAGACTAATTTTGATACTTTAACTAGTTTACATGATGTGGCTTAGTTATATACAAGACACCCGCTTGCTGTTTTTAGATTCTGTATGCACTAAAGATGCTGCTTTGGCAATGAAACCGCAGTCTGCTTTTTGTATTTATCTGTTAAATAATACTGCCAGCTTCCAGTTATTATCCCAATCATATGGTGCTGGAACACTGTTTATACACACACATGCATACACAGAGGAAGAGAGAGGGGGAGAGGAATATTAGCACATGAGATTGCTCTAAACAAAAAACAACAAATTAATTGGCGACTACAATCATCAGCAACTAAATAATCTAAAAAGTGTAATTGCAAATGTAAACAGGTTACATTTGAGATTACCAGAACTGAAACAAAAAAAATAAACTTTTAAGTTGGGGCTTTATCCTCACCTCCCTGGAAATTAAATATACTAATTCCAGGGTTCCACAACCTTGTAGAAAGGGGAAAACTCCTGAATTATAGAACAGTCCATCTGCTGAATTCAACCATTAAATAATTCAACCAGCTACCCCACCAACAAATATTACCACAATTTCAACAAGCAACAAATATTTGTGAAGTGACAGTAAGCTTGAGCACCTGAAGAGGCCATGAAAACATGGGGAATATGTGAAAATGACAGTAACTGATAGGCGGACTGCTCTACCACACTCTAAAACTTTGAAGCAGAGCTCTTATTGAATCATTGTGCTAGCGTCCTTCTGATGAAGAAACGATGGAGACATAAGATGCAAGGAATACAATAAACCACATTCATCCTAGATTTTCTATACTTCTGTGCAATAAAGAATGCATAAAAGGTATTACGATCACAGTACCCTGAATGTACTACAAAGACAAATGCTGGTGTCAAGTTTTAGGGAAGACAAAAACAATTAGTATGTATATATTTCTAAGGACTATGAGGACCACACACGCATCTTGTAGCCTTTAGAGATGAAGACATTATAGAATGGCAAGATGTAATTAAAAAGCTAAAAACAGTAATAACTAGCTAAGATAATCCAAGAAAATATGCACATTTACATAATGCACATGCTTAGTGATTGTAAGAAACAAGTAAAATAAAACTGGGATACATTCCAAATATACTAGCAGATGTGTCTCATGAGTATCAGGTCCTGTGATCTGAAATGCTGGACAACTAGTGCAAGAATGCTCACTGAAGTAGTTAAGCCTCTGTATTTAGAAATAAAACAGTGTTGTCACATATACTGAATACTATCTTTTGCACAATCATTTTGAATAGCTCTTAAGTTATCCTTGCTTTATCAAATTCCAGTGCAATGTTTAAGGCAACATTATTGAGACCAACTGACTGCATGTTGCAAAGGATAGCAACAACTACACCTTGTGGTGGGGATTCTTCATCATAATTCCCAGTATTGGATGATACTTCTTTTGGAAGCACCAGAAGTACCGAGCTAGCTCCGACTGCACCACCAGTATGGGAAATGTAATGTTTCTGTTTCCTGCAGTGACCATACTTCTGCTTCTGGTCCACTACTCCCCAGCCCATGGCATATTTTCCTTCTTTAAGCCAAGAAGTTTCTGTCTTGTCCACTGGAGTCCAAATTTCCCTCATTATGTCCTGTTTGATGTAGCCTGGGAGAAGTTTACTATTCGTTTTTCTGAAGTTTTCAACTTGGTAACTGTATAGCATGGCATTACCAAATATCAAAAGATCACCAACGGTAGACAGGAAACCTCCCCCTGCCCATTTGTATGAGTTGTCCACGTAAGGGGAGTTCACAAGTCGACCATTTTTATTGAAAATATAAGGCCTAAAAAAAAAAAAAAGTACACATAGTTAAAAAAAAAAAAGGGTACGTTACTTAAAATAAAAAAAGGAGACCATTTTCTCTAGACAGATTTCTACTTTTCTGTGAATTTACTTAAAGAGGTACAATTAGGCCTTTAAAATATTAAAGGCATCTTTAAAAACAGTTAAAATCCTGTTTCTATTTCATCCTAATGACTTTCATAAAATTCATTAATCTGAACTGCCTGTCTTTTGTCTGAAGCACTCATGAACCCCTAATATCTAATCTATATCAAGATTCAATACAAATTGTGTACTAGAATTTTGCAAGTCATAACTTCCAAAACAATATCTGCACACATTACAAATATGCAATCAAGCTACAGACTCAAGCCTATTTAATTTTAAACAGTCAAAAATGGTACATCCATGTTTCCTTGAGTTACCCAAGCTTCTGCAACAAAAGCTTGCCAAAAACACTTGCACTACACAAGTTCAAGTGCACAGAAATTTGGAATATATGTACTCAAAACTTGTGATATTATTAAACAACTGCAAAACAGAAGAATTCCTTTATGACAGGGACCCCCCCCCCAGACTTCGTCAGTATAATCCTCTTTATTATTCTCATCTTAAGGTCACTGCACCTTAAAAATGATGAGACAGATTTGAAGCTGCTTGCCAGTGATTTTTTTTTTCTCCTCGGAGGATGTGACATTTATTACTGCCTAAAGAGACACAGCAGTAGTAGGATCTTGCTCTTATTTCCAGCAATAGTGAAACAAGCAGCTGATAACTTGATCAACATCTTGGGTCATCCCAGAAGCTGTCTGTAAGCAAAGTATTAAAAAATAAATAAAAGCATTCAGCACTTGCCTGTACCTAATTAAATAAAGAATACTATATGAACATAAAGGGTAATGTACGAATATTCCAGTTATGTGCATTTTGGCAACAGGACAAAATAAAAATAAAGATATGGCTTAGAAAGCAAGGTGTGGTAATGTTTGATTTCTGCTTTAAGATGAAAACCAGGTTTTTTTTTTTTTTTTTTTTTTTTAAGGTAGTAAGAAATGCAGTATGGAAGAAGGGCCAGTACAGAAAGCAAATCATACTTCTGAGGAGATGTGCAGGATACTGCAAAAAAAAAAAAAAATTGTACGATACTACAAATACAATATTTTCAAAAAATACTGTAACAGCCAAGCGTGAGCAGGTACAAACCCTTGTTGTGTCAAATCAAATGAGATAGAGTCCAGGCATATAAAATAGAAGTATTTAATCCACAATCAACGAACAGAAAGATAAGCGCTTTCGCAGTAGTGCTTCTTCAGATCTATGACAAACTCTTCTAGTGCTTTGACCATATATACTGATCTCAATCAATGTTTAACAAATTAAACAATTAGTAAAAAATTCCACAGAATTTAAAAAGACAGGAACTGTTACAATAAAATGTGTAAGAACAAAGCTAAAATACAAAGGTACAAATGTATGTTATGTTCAAAAAGCATGTATAAAAACAAGTATAAAAAGTATATATATAAAAAGCGTGCTCTTATTTAATAAAAACTCTATATAATATAATATAATAAGCAGAAGTGAATTAAGTTAGATGACATTGAGTTCATTTGATATTCCTTCTTTGCCTCAATTTTGGTCTGATTGAGGCCCTTTCGTTTAAACCACACCCTTTACCTGCTTTTAATAATATGATCCATTCTGTTTCTTTGCCCTCTGTATAAACTTTGATGTCTCCACCTCTTGGGTTAGGGGTAATCACCTCCAGTACTTTGAATGAAAATACATGTTGTGTATTATTCATCATGACATGTTTAGCTAAAGCATTATGTATTGTGCCCCTTTTCATGTGGTAAACATGTTCCCTCATTCGATCTCTAAGTGGGCGGTTAGTCTTCCCAACATAGAATGAGGAGCATGACTGACAAATAGCTAGATAGACAACATGTTGTGTCATACAATTAGCCTCAGCAGATATACAAAAACATTTCTGTAAGTCTGGATGGAAAAAATGGGGTGTGCTATCTATAAAGGAACAAAAATTGCAATGCCCACAGGGCTTAGTGCATCCATCTTTCCTATCTCTAAAGCTAGGTGTAGGGTAGCAGAGCTTCCTTTTTAAATTGTTTTTGTTCCTACATAGGAACCCAGGTTGATCACCAACTATTAGTTTAAGGTCATCATCCACATGTAGGATTTCCCAATGTTTCCTAATAACTTCTTTGAGTTCTAGATGGTCAGATGAAAAATATGTAAAGAATTTAACATGTTGTGAACGTTCAATGTGCCTATCTGGGGCTGTTATAGGTTCATGCGGTCCAAAGTAGGGTTCACCCTTGGTATACCTTAGTTCGTGTATATCATTCAAGTGTGTGTTTATTTCCATGTTGTTATAGCCCCTTTTTAATAACCTGTCCTTTAGACCATTTAGTTCAACTTCAAAGCCATCATCTAAAGGATTCAACCTGGAGGCTCTGATGGCTTGGCCTCTCATAATATTCCTAAAGACATGGGGTGGGTGCATACTAGATCTAAGCAGTAGAGTATTACTGTGGCAACTCTTCCTATATACACCTGTATTTAATAGGTTATTTTGGACTAAATTTAATGTACAAAGATTCTATTAACAGAAATACAGAGTTTAAATTTAAGAATTTAAGTGAATTCATACCCTCAAATCACCCTTTAGTTGAAGCCTACCTGAAACTCACTGAGGAAGAATTACATAGTTACTATGGTAATAGAATGAACAATAAATCATACCATAGGAGAGATAATCTTACACATAGAGAAAGAATAAGCCTCAAGAAACTACAGGATGATCCAAATATTGTTAGACCAGCTGATAAGGGTGGTAAAATAGTCGTTATGGATACATCTGATTATATCAATAGGATGATATCTATGTTAAATGATGACTTTTATGAACAAGTTTCAGCACAGAACATAGAGCACACTATTAGATATGTACAAGATACAATACGTGACATATACATGGGCCAACTAGTAGACAAAGATCTATATGGATATCTTACTATCCCATCTCCGACTATACCGGTCATACATGGTCTTCCAAAAATACATAAAGACCCGGTAAATCTTCCCATGAGACCAATAGTTTCAGGTCGAGGCTGGGCAACAGAGCACCTATCTGTATATATTGAGAAGCACCTTAGATCTGTATTGAACAACAATAAGGTAGTTTTAAGGGACTCTAAACAATTTTTAATTGAACTGTATGATTGCACAAAAGATATAACGCTTACAATGGACTATATGTTTGTCACATTTGATATACAGTCCCTTTTTACAGTTATACCGAATGAGTTAGGCTTGGCATATGTTACAGATTAACTAAAAGAGCACAGTAATTATTCTTCTGTAACAATTGAACTAATTGTACACTTTCTAGAGTTAGTCCTGGAAAATAATCTTTTCATGTTCCAAGATAGCATTTACAAACAAAAGGATGGCGTAGCTATGGGCACACCATGTGCCAATAGCTACGCCAACATGTTTCTGGCATACTGGGAGGAACACATTTTATTTTGTGAAGAGATATTTAAACAGCATGTCATTTTCTATCGACGTTTTGTTGATGATTTATTTGTTTTGTGGAAAGGCTCATTAGATCAACTCTATAATATGTACACTATTATGAACAACCTGACAACTTGTCTTAAATTTACCATGAAATATTCATTGTATAGAATTGAGTTCTTAGACTTGTATATTGAAAGACTCCAAAATAACCTATTAAATACACGTGTATATAGGAAGAGTTGCCACAGTAATACTCTACTGCTTAGATCTAGTATGCACCCACCCCATGTCTTTAGGAATATTATGAGAGGCCAAGCCATCAGAGCCTCCAGGTTGAATCCTTTAGATGATGGCTTTGAAGTTGAACTAAATGGTCTAAAGGACAGGTTATTAAAAAGGGGCTATGGCAACATGGAAATAAACACACACTTGAATGATATACACGAACTAAGGTATACCAAGGGTGAACCCTACTTTGGACCGCATGAACCTATAACAGCCCCAGATAGGCACATTGAACGTTCACAACATGTTAAATTCTCTACATATTTTTCATCTGACCATCTAGAACTCAAAGAAGTTATTAGGAAACATTGGGAAATCCTACATGTGGATGATGACCTTAAACTAATAGTTGGTGATCAACCTGGGTTCCTATATAGGAACAAAAACAATTTAAAAAGGAAGCTCTGCTACCCTACACCCAGCTTTAGAGATAGGAAAGATGGATGCACTAAGCCCTGTGGGCATTGCAATTTTTGTTCCTTTATCGATAGCACACCCCATTTTTTCCATCCAGACTTACAGAAATGTTTTTGTATATCTGCTGAGGCTAATTGTATGACACAACATGTTGTCTATCTAGCTATTTGTCAGTCATGCTCCTCATTCTATGTTGGGAAGACTAACCGCCCACTTAGAGATCGAATGAGAGAACATGTTTACCACATGAAAAGGGGCACAATACATAATGCTTTAGCTAAACATGTCATGATGAATAATACACAACATGTATTTTCATTCAAAGTACTGGAGGTGATTACCCCTAACCCAAGAGGTGGAGACATCAAAGTTTATACAGAGGGCAAAGAAACAGAATGGATCATATTATTAAAAGCAGATAAAGGGTGTGGTTTAAACGAAAGGGCCTCAATCAGACCAAAATTGAGGCAAAGAAGGAATATCAAATGAACTCAATGTCATCTAACTTAATTCACTTCTGCTTATTATATTATATTATATAGAGTTTTTATTCAATAAGAGCACACTTTTTATATATATATATACTTTTTATACTTGTTTTTATACATGCTTTTTGAACATAACATACATTTGTACCTTTGTATTTTAGCTTTGTTCTTACACATTTTTATTGTAACAGTTCCTGTCTTTTTAAATTCTGTGGAATTTTTTACTAATTGTTTAATTTGTTAAACACTGATTGAGATCAGTATATATGGTCAAAGCACTAGAAGAGTTTGTCATAGATCTGAAGAAGCACTACTGCGAAAGCGCTTATCTTTCTGTTCATTGATTGTGGATTAAATACTTCTATTTTATATGCCTGGACTCTATCTCATTCGATTTGACACAACAAGGGTTTGTACCTGCTCACGCTTGGCTGTTACAGTATTTTTTGATTATATTCTTTTTATTCGGCTCAAGCGCTAACCTGTCGCAAGATTGGACTGTTTTTGAAATACAATATTTTGTTTCTATGCAATATTTTTTATTTCTCACATTTGCAAACTGTCTTGAAAAAAATCTGCTTTTCAAAAATGGATCTTAACAAAATATCTATTATATTGAATTGATCATTTTATAACACACTTTATATATAATCCATAACAGGTCACCCTAGCTTTAAAAACAAAGTCCAAATAACTTCAAATTTAGACAATGAAATGTCATGTCTTGAGACTTACGGAATCAAGATTAATAGGGTTTTGAATTCCAAGATGGCTGCACACTGAGTAACAGCTTACTTTCAGCTCTCCCTGTGTAACAAGAAACTCAGAAAAACAGAACCAGTGAATGTATGTATTTTGGGGTAAATTTCAGTTACTGGCTAGTAAGTGCACTGCCTGGATGCAGCAAATAAGAAATTTAGAGAACCTGAAAGAAAATCAACCACAAAATGTGAGAAAAAAACAATGGCTAGGAAGAATCCTGCAGCAGGTCAGCAAAGTTGTTCAAGATCCAGCTTGGTGCAAGACATGACTTCCAGTAGTCTAGAGGAAAAGATAAGCCAAATGTGCATAGAACTGATAAAAATACATGAAACACAGAAGGAGTACATCAATTCAAATACCAAAAGACTGGAAAAAATGGAAGAAGATTTAAACAGATATTCAGATGAGCTGATAAGACTGCAAAAACATGCCCTGAAATGAAGCAAAGGCTGGCTGAGTATGATACTGCTTAAGAAGAGAAGTTTAAAAAATGGTATAATTAGAGGACATCTGAGATTTTCTGCCATACCAGAAAAACTGGAAGGAACAGACTGTTTTAATTTTATGAAAGCACAACTAAGCAACTGGGACTAGTATTCCACAGCAGGTGTTTTTAATTGAAAAGGCATATCATGTGTAAGCTCCAAACATGACCATGAGAAAGCATCCAAGACCTCTACTAGTAAAGATGTAATCCTACCATCAGAAAGGGTCGATTCTGACAAAACTGCGGCAGAAGGACAAAGTAATAAAAAGTTGGAGAAATTAGTGTTAGCGGAAAATGATTACTTAGTTTACACCAGGCAGAAGAGGAGTTAATTTATTCCAGCAATCAGGGAATGTTGAGATGGAGGTGTGAAATTGAAGCTGCTGGGTCAGGCTATCTTTAGAAAAAAAAATCTCCTGGAAGGTCAAAGTCATTTGTTGATGTAAAACATGCTAAGGAGGATTTGTCCAGCAATCAGTTATCATACAGAAGGGGATTCTGCTTCTTCTTATCCTGATGATAAAGCTCACAGAGACTATGCTGCCAGTGAAACCTTTTATAAAGTTCCAAAGGAAAATACTTGAGAAAAAAGCATAACAGTTGACTAGAACCACCAGGAGTATGCTGCATATGAACCTGATACTGGAGCTGGGATATGGAGACTGAAAGGAAGAAAATCAGCAACTCAGAAATTAATGAATAAATGTGGCGTTTCAAAGCTTCAATCAAATTTGAATAACATGATGCAACAAGAAAACCTGGAAATATAGGACTTTTTTGACTTTGTAAAACTTGTAGGGAAGTATATTCCATACTTCATGCCATTAATGTTTGGAAGAATATAAGAATATCAAGGCTAGACGAAAATGAAGGACAGAGGTGACTGCAAGCAAAACAATGTTTCCCCTTAACAGCATTTTTACAAAACATGATATACTACATGCTATACAGTACACAGTTTTCAGTTATTTTGAGTGCAGTACGGATAGTAAAGTAAAAAGGTACCCTTTTTTTCATTCATTCATTCTTTTTTCTTCAGTTTTAAGAAATGTAGGCACTGCAATTTTAAACAGAGAAGAAAGCCTGGACAAAAGAGAATGATACAAGTAAAATTGATATGCTTTTTCCTTACTTTTACATAGGGGAATGACTGATTAAGGCCCTTGGTTTAATGTGACAGATTTTAAGTTGAAGCAATTAAATAGAAGAACATTGAATGTAATGAAAACCTTTCTTTTAGCAAATAAATGTTCCTAGTGCAATATGAGAAGCTTGTAGCTGAAGGCAACTGTGTATCTGGTTCTCCTGTTTCTATGGAGAGAAGCTGATAAGAGCAATAAAACAACTTTTTAATGGATAAAAGATAGTGTTTTCTGAAAGCATTCAAGTTGTTTTCTACATCTGGAATGAAAGGAATAAAGATAGGACAAAACAGATAACACCAAGTACTTTCTTTCAATGGCTAGGAGATACTGTTATCCGAATGCATTCAAGTGTTTTCTCATTCTAGAAGTGCAATAAAGAAGACAAAACTGAACAGCTCTCAGAAACACAGGCTGTACCATGCATCTTAGCATGGATAAACTTTATTTTAGGTTAACCCAAGTCTGTAAGTGTGGCTGTCAGTTTGGGACAACTGTTCCTATTAGGAAGGTAAAACTGCAATATTTGAATATGTACATAGTTGTGTGTATTAATATTAAGCTAATAGGTTTTTCAGGAGTATCTGTTTTGTTTGTTTGAGGGTTTTCAATAAAACAAAGGCTCAAATGGATATGACAAGAAATAACTATATGAAAGGTCAACCTGCCAAACATCAGTGTGTGCATGTAACACAAAAGCTGGAGTTAGACTCTTAAAAAGCTGTTACAAATAAAAGGTGGGAATAACAACTTTTCAGCATAATGACCTTTTTGATACTATATTTAAATGTTAATAGCCTTACAGATATATGCAAAAAAGAAAGAGTAGTGAACTATATTTAAAAAATGTACAATGTGAATAGCTATGCTACAGGAGACGCATTTGAAAAGAATTAAACATGTGAATTTGATAAAGAAAGGTTTTCAGGATGATTATTCAGTAGAATACCTGGAACACAGGAAAAGAGGAGTATTTACAGCAATTGCAAAAGGAGCTTCAATAGTGACAGAAGATGATAAAGACAATAATGGTATACATATGTACTGCTAAGGGTACTACTGGCAAGGGAGGAGCATTACATTGGCATGTATTTACATTCCATCTAAAACTGCTACAATGGAGCTTAAGAAAATTCTGGAAGAAAATCAGTTTTCAGCAGGTAATATTACTTATGGGTGGGGACTGGAACCTGATTTGCAGCAGGGAAGATATGTCTGGTGTAACAAAGCAGGGTAGATTTTTGAAGAAATTTATGAAAATGTTTGGCATGCAAGATGTGAATTTAGTAGTAACAGTTCAGAGTGAATTTAGATATTATTCCCCAAGATACAAAAACTTTCAACTAAATGCACACATTCCTGTGAAATTAAGTTTTGATACACATCCAGTAATTATTTCAGATCACGAGCCAATAACAGCTAAAATAAAAATGTAGGGTAATGAAATAAAAATGAGACACTGGTGCTTTCCCACCCATCTGTTGAAAAGAGAGGAATTTAAGGAATGGGTAGTAGAAATTATTTGGGAGTTACTAGAGAATACAGAAATTTCTTCTAAAAATATAGTTAGGGTGTGGGATAAAAATTAAAGTGGAGTTCAAAAATAGGGTGTAAATAAAAGAAAGATATCGTTAAGAAGCAACAAGAATTATTCAGAGACTGACAGATGTAATTGCAGACTGTTAAGCAGAAAATAAAGGATTACCTTGATAATATGCATGAGTTTAGAAAGACTGTTGTTAAGCAACCATTTTTTGAGAATGCCACATTAGGCAACAGAAAGTAGAAAGGGTTGTCAACAAGCTTAGGGGAGCCTATAACATGGAAGATCACAAGAGATCCTGTACAGGTACTAGAAATATTTCAGAAATTTTATGAAAGTCTGTATAAAGCAGAGAGATAAAGAAAAGGCGCAAACTGAAATGTTTATGGAAGAATTACATATGCCAAGGTTAGAGATAATTGAGGCTCAATTACGAATAGTTAGGACAGGAGGAGATGTGATACAAATAGTGATGTATAGGCATAAACAGGAGAGTCCCCAGGAATAGATGGTATTCCTGTGAAAGTTTGGAAGCTAGGAGGGAAAAAACTGAAACAGCTGAAAGATTTTAACAGTATTTTAAGATGAAGAAAGTGATGGTGGCTGTAATACCCAAAGAGGGCAAAGATCTATCCGATCCAGCTTCATACAGGCCCATTTCAATCCTAAACCATGATTACAAAGTGTTTATGTCTACAATGGCTAAAAGAATGTAAAGGTGATGCCAAAATTGATAAACATGGATCAATGTGGTTTTGTGGAGGGGAGGAAAACATTACACATTAAAGGAACACTTATGATCCAGATGGAAGCTGAATGCAAGAAAATACCATTGCTGCTGGTGGGTCTTGTTGCAAAGAAACCACTTGACGGAGTAAGCTGGGAGTTTATGAGCAGGGCAATGAAAGCATTTGCATTCCGTGATAAAATTACAAGGTTGATTAGGAGGATATAGGAGGGATCAGAGGTGAAAAAGTACAGTTTTGTACCTACCATAAATGTAGATGTTCGAGGATCCACATTGCTGCAGTCCTAACTATTGGTTAGTCCGCTGTCCAGTCGGCCCGAATACCAAAGTATATATGACCGACGCCATATCCTCAGTCTTTTCTTGCCCCAGATGTCAGAAGACCCTGAAAAGATAAGGCCAAAACCAAAACTCCCAACATATCTGCACCAAAATATATATATATACAAAATATACAAAATTAGCAGAATATAACCTCACCTACACAACCACCCCTAAACACAGAGGGAAGGAGGGAGGCAGCAATGTGGATCCTCGAACATCTACATTTATGGTAGGTACAAAACTGTACTATGTTCTTCATTCCACATTGCTGCAGTCCTAACTATTGTAGAATCCCAAAGCAGAGGTAAGGGAGGCTGGCAAATCATAAGGAAGCAGGAGCTGATAACATGCCTTGCAAAATAGCTGTGGCAAAACCAGCCCTAGACTTAGAGTAGAGAGGAAGGTGGTAATGCTTAGAGAAAGTATGCACTGAACTCCAAGTAGCTGCCTCCAAAATATCCTTAGTTGCCACCCCTTAAGAAGCTGTTGAAGTGGCAGTAGCCCTAGTGGAATGAGGCCTAATCCCAGCTGGAATCTCCTTGCCATGATGGGAATAACAAAATGCAATGCAAAACCCAATCCACCTAGAAATAGTTTGTTTTGACACAGGCTTGCCCTGAGAACTCAAAGCAAAAGAAACAAACAACTGCTGAGACTGCCTAAAATCCTTAGTCCTGCTCAAATAATAACGCAATTGCCTGTGTACATCTAAAGTGTGCAAAATCTTTTCCCCTTTATTTTGGGGATCTGCATAAAAGTAGGCAAATGAATAGTTTGGTTTAAAGCCACACTAGAAACCACTTTAGGCATAAAGGAAGGATTAGTACGTAATGATACCCTATCCTTATGAAAAATCAAAAGGCTCAACCGCCATAAGGGCCTGTAACTCAGAAACCCTTCTTGCAGAAGTAATGGCCAACAAAAAGCAGTCTTCCATGACAAGTATTTCAGGTCAGCAGTAGCTGCAGGCTCAAAAGGTTGTAGAGTAAGTTTCTCCAACACAAAATTGAGATCCCAAGCAGGAGTAGGAGCTGGGTCTTATATTCTTTGCCCCTCTAAGAAATTGCTTGAACAAAGGATGTAGAAAACAATGGTGGGTCACAATCATAGTGAGCTGAAATTGCTGCAGCATGAATCTTAATGGAAGAGAAAGACAAACCTTTGTCCAATAACTCAGTAAGATATTGAAGAGCCACACTCAAATTAGGCTCTGAAATCTCCAAATTCTTTGCTGCAGTCCAAAATAAAAATCTCTTCCATTTTTCTTTCCTTGTACTAGGTCTTCTGGCTTCCATAATCACATTTAAAACTTGTTGAGGAAGTTGAAACCTGCTGTCCTTCAAAACAGAATATGCCAGGCTGTTAGATGAAGAGAGTGAAGCTTGACATTGAGCAGACGACCGTCCTTCTGAGACAACAGATGTGGAATCAAGGGTAAAGGCCATGGAGGCTTCTTTACCAGACTCCTCAGTAATGGGTACCAGTGCTGCCGAGGCCAATCTGGAGCTATTAAAATCATCCTTGGCTTGTCTTGTCTGACCTTTAGAAGCACCTTTGGGAAGAAGAGGCAGAGGTGGAAACACATGAAGATTTTTCCAACTGAAAGAAAGAGCATCCATTTTCCAAGCTGTGTGATGAAACCTCTTTGTGCAAAACTTTGGCAGCTGGTGGTTTAGTGGAGAAGCGAACAGATCTATGTCTGGAGTTCCCCAGGACACTGTCAACTTTTGAAATACATGAAGATCCAGTTTCCACGGGATCCATGATTTGTCTGCTTAACACATCTGCTAAGGAGTTCTGTGCGCAGAAACCTTGCCTGAAGAGTTAGTTGCAAGCTTAGCGCAGGCTCTCATAAAATCATTGCTTGCCTGCACAATGGGTAAGAATGTGGTCCCCCTTGTTTGTTGATGTACCACATGACAGTTGTGTTGTCTGTTAGAATCAACACCTGCCCTGGAAGAAGTAACTCCTTGAAAGCCATTAATGCAAACTGGACTGCTAACATCTCCTTCATGTTGATATGTAGATGCTGTAGTCTGGCAGGCCACTTGTCTTGTATCCACTTTCCATTTAGATGAGCTCCCAAGCAATGTCTGAGGCATCTGTCGTTAGAATTTGACTCGCCTCTGGCCGGGTCACAGAGAGTCCCTTGTTTAGGTGACATTCCTGAGCCCACCACAAAAATTCCTTTTGAATGCAAGGTATTATTTGAATGACAGTGTCCAAATCCTGGCAGTGCTGTGTCCATACATTTTTGAGATACCATTGTAGCTTCCTCATATGCAGTTTGGCAATGGGAAGCACCAGAATACAAGATGCCATGAACCCTAAGGCTTGAAGGACTGTCCTTGCAGTCAGCCCGGACTGAAGAGATAGTTGATGGAAGTAACTGGAAAGATTCTTTTGTTTGTCTGGGGATAAAAAGGCCATCTGGGCTGCTGTATTCAGTCTCACACCCAGAAAGCACATGTCTTGAGAGGGTACTAGACTGGACTCTATTTCGCTCACAGAATACCCTAGGCATCTTAGCACTGCTATGACATATTCCAAATGCTGTACAAGGTCTTCCTTCTCTTGAGCCAGAATCACGCAATCAAGTAAGGATAGATTTGAATTCCTTTTAGCCTGAAGTAAGCTATCACTGGAGCCAGAACCTTTGTGAATTCTCTTAGATAAGCCAAAGGGCAATGCAGAGAACTGATAATGAGAATTTGACACTTTCTGCAACTTAGTCTTATAGGCACATGAAGGTAAGCTTCCTTGAGATCTAAAGTTACCATCCAGTGATCCTTGCCCAGCAGAGGTAAAAGCTGTTGTAACGTCAACATTTTGAACTTGGGAATGTCCAGATAAGTGTTGAGGATAGATAAATCCAAAATTGGTCTCCACATGTTCCCCTTCGGTACTAGGAACAGGCGAGAATAAAATCCTAGGCCCCTTTCTGGCACAGGAACCGCTGAATGGCCCCTATTTGGAGTAACTGAGAAATTTGCTTGTGAGCCTCTTGTCTTTGTAGAGGAGGAATGTCTGGCATGCCTTTGAAAGGAGGCAAGGTATGGAAATAAAACCTGTAACCGTGGTGAATGATATCCAGAACCCATTTGTCTTGGGTAATTAAATCCCAATTTTCTTTGAAAAGAGACAGTCTTCCTCCTAGAGGTGCCGCCAGGCGAAGGTACTGGCAGCTGAAAAGGCAGGTCATTGGGTCTGCTTACGAAGGACTGACCCCTGCCCTCACCAGAAGTCTGAGCAGGTGAACTCCTGCCCTAGGCCTAAAAGCACCTTGAGCTCTGCCCCTACCACGCCTAGACCTACCCCTAGACTGGGAATCATAAGCAGGATAAGTCCATCCCTTAGCAGGCCAATTTCTACTAAACTTGGAGGCTGCACCTGCAAAAATCCTTAACAGTTTGCATAGACTTAGCCTTGTCCTCCATCTTCTTTAAAACTGCTTCCACAGGCGAACCAAACAACACATCAGACTGTAAAGGAGCATCCAAAATCCTTGTCTTAACATGCTCAGCTAAGTTCTGATCTCTCAACCAGGCGAGAACAGAACCAGTGGCAGCCACCCTGGAGGAGGCCTGCACAGCATCAAAACCACATTGCAAGGAATGTTTACCCACTTGTTCAGATACATGAACTAAATCCTGCAACTCTTTACACTCAATACCTTAGCATCCACCTTAGATTTCAACTGTGAAAGAAGATAATTTTGATATTTTAACATGTGAAACTGACAATTGCTAAAGTGGAAGAAGTATACACTTTCTTTCCCCATCTATCCAAAGCCCTTGCCTCTTTATCAGGAGGGACAGGATTTTTAACAACTGAGGCCTTCACACCTTTAGGCCCCTGAGAGACAGGTCTGCCCTAGGACTCTTAAAAGATACTTATGAGCTTCAGGCACCCTATAATACCTATCCGTTTAACTGGGGCAGGAGGCAAAGAAGGAAGCTTCTGCAAAACATCTTCCACCACATTCAAAACAGGAGGTATAGCTAAAGGCCTGTGCTGGGGTAAAACAAGAATTCCCTAAGCCTTTTCCTGGAATCAGAGAAATCTTGACCTTCCCATTTAAAATGCTCCCTCATGGAATGCAGAGTCTCTGAAAATGAAAAATCCTCAGGAGGGGAAGCTGAAGGAGTAGAATCATCCACATCAGAATCAGAATAAGGAACTCCTGCAAGTCCTCAGCCGAAGACTCAGAAGCCTCCGAGCATTGCTCAAAACTCTCAAACTCAGATTCCACCCTAGGCCTCTTATCAGGAGGCATAGAACCCCTCATAGTAATCAAATCCTCTGCCATTTTAAGCATATGTTTCTTAGGCAAAGACCCTGAAGTACTAGGAGAAACCCCACTGAAGCAAAACTCGGCCTGCCCCTCAAAGAAGCCTTGGAAACAGAAGGAGGCTCTGACCACCTTAGGAAGAGAGGGAAGAACAGCCACCTGAGAAGCCCCTCAGCCTGGCCTACTTCCTGAGAGGATACATCCTGTAACAGTAAAGTCTCTCCCTGAGACTCCAAAGAAACACCTGGCAAAACCTCCCCACTGAGCCCTCTAAAGAGCTGGGACTGTCGGTTCCTCCACTCTAGGCTTTGCTGTTTTGTGCATTTTATAATTACAACGCTTCCCAAACACTAACCTGGCACAGTCTAACCTTCTCTTAATATTAAATCTAGCACAAGAGCGGCATCCAACAACGCAGGCCCTAAACAAGGTATACACAAAGTATGGTAATCCCTATGAGGTATCTGTTTCCCACAAGAAATACAGTTATTCACTTTTTCTGACATCCGGTTAAATACTGAGGCAAGAAAACCAAAATATTCCAACTTTGATTCGGTCTGAAACTCTGGCTTCAGAAACTTTCAGAACGCCAACCTGCACTCGCAAAATTGCTTCTGCATCGGACCATACTGGACAGCGGACTACCCAATAGTTAGGACTGCAGCAATGTGGAATGAAGAACATCTAAAGTGTGTGTGTTCCTCTAGGATAACTTCTGTTTGAGAAGAGGAACCAGGCACTGGTGTTCTCTTTCTCCTTTATTATTTGTGCTATATTTAGAACCACTGGCAAAGAAAACAAGAGACTCAGAAATTCAAAGATATAACTGGTACGGTAGTCAAGGAAAGCTGGCTTTATTTGCAGATAATACTATTTTATACCTGATAAAACCAGGAAAAGGATATTTCAGTGTTGTGGACCATTTTGAGGCAGTTTCAAATCTTTCTGGGATACAAAATTAATGAAGCTAAAACAAAAGAAATAGCTGTAAATTATGTACCTACACATGACTAGGTTCAGCAATATCCATATTTACAGGACAAAATAAAATTAAGTACTTAAGAGTATGGATTAAAAAAGATTCCGGTACAGCAGCTAAATATATGTGTGAAAAGACTAAACAAAAGATACAACAAAAACTGAGAAACTGGAAGCTCTGTTATATGGATACAGATAGCATGATTCACGCAGTTAAAATGTTTTTAGTTCCTTTAGTTATATACACAGATCAGGCATATTTTTATCAACCAGAGGAGAAGTTGTGGATAGCAATTAATAAAGAGCTAAAGGATTATACCTGGGAGAGAAAGAATGCAAGAGTCAAGTGGGATAAGATGATTCTTCCAACTGAACAAGGCAGTTTGGGATTATCTGACTTGAAAGAGTATTTCAGAGCTACACAGTTAAGGCTCCTATACATATCACAAGCAGAAACCTACAACTCAAAGTAGAAAGGGATAATGATGAAATGGAGGAAAGCCCAAAAAACAAGGAAAGACTGAGATGTGGGTGAACATCCTTAAGGAAAATAAAACATGCAAAACATTATATTCATTCTTCTTCTTTTTTCGGCTTTTACCAGTTAGTGGTTGCCACATTGGATCACTCTCCGCTCATGATTGGTAGTGGAGTTTTACGGTGTCAAGTTGCCAGCCCAGCACCCAACCTTCCACGGAAGGCACACACTCATGCCTAGGGCCAATTTAGAGTGTCCAATCCACCTACAGCATGTCTTTGGAATGTGGGAGGAAACCGGAGCATCCAGAGGAAACCCACGTGACCACAGGGAGGACATGCAGACATTCCGCACAGAAGGCACCCCAGCCAAGGATCGAACCGGAGATCCTCTTGCTGTGAGGCGGCAATGCTAACCGCTGCACCACCGTGACTGCCCCAAAATATTATATTCATAAAGTAGTAAAAAGTATTTTAAAAACTAAGCCAACACAAGAATGGAGAAAGGAGATTCTGCTGGTAGGGATAACTGCAATTAGGGATACAGACAATAGGCAAGAGGGGACTGGAATTTATTGGAGAAAACTGGTAAAAGACCCAAGGTATTAGAAGCAAATAATTAGAGAAAGGTAATAGAATGGGAAGAGGTCAACAATATTTTGGACTGCAGATCACCTTCCCTGTCAAGGACTGATATCAGAGTATAGGCAAACAAAGAAATAGAGGGATCCTAAATGAGAAAAACAGCACTGGTAGAGTTTTGAGCAGAATCTAGAAAAGAAGCAGCTGTTAAAAAAAAGGAATAATTAGTACAGCATACAAAATACTGCATAATAACTGTAAGAATCGATCAGAAAAGGTTAGAAAGGATTGGGAAGAGCGACTAAGCAATTCACAAAGAAACAATGGAGGGATACATGTATGTCTCCTAAATATGCAACAAAGTCTAAAATATATAGGATCTTTGCTTGGAAATATTTACATAGGTATTTTTAAATCTCATACAGACTCCAAACAATTTTTCCTCAGGTAGATAGCAAATGTTGACAATGTGATGGGGAGGAGAGACGTAAATGCGAACATATTTTCTGGGTGTGTAATGATTTGGCAGACTTTAAAGATTTCCTGTAGACTGCTCTGTCATAGATACTGGGTGTGCAAATTGGTGCAACTAAGGAAATGAGTTTTTGAGCTATGATACAGAATTGAAATTGCCTAGACATAGTAAGGCCTTGCTGAGACCAATTATGGTGGCTGCCAAAAAACTAATTACTAGAAAATGGAAATCAAAGTCTAAACCAACTTTAATAGAAGTAGTGAATATAGTAACAGAGATAAAACAACTGAAACCGGGACCTTTGGAAAAGGGCAGAGCCAAATTACACATGAAAAAAGGGAATTGTGGGAATAATGCATGTAGAAGAAGAACAAGGTTGAAAAGGAGGCAGGATATGAATGCGCTATGTAATGTTTGACTGACAATGACTGGATAGATTATAACGGATGCATAATGTTTGCAACTGTCATTATGTGAATATAGTTTATGATGTATAATGTTTGCAACTAAAACTACGTCAATATGGTTTATTTTCACTTATAAAAATGTATGATTGCCTATGTCATACATGATAATTTAATAAAGATGTTTCTTGTTTAAAAAACCCGCAGTATAAGTAGAACTACAGGCTGTAACATGCGTTTTAGCATGGATAACCTTCATTACAGGTCAATTCAAGCCTGTGAGTGTAGCTGTAAATCTGGGACAATTGTTCCTATTATGAGGGTTAAACTTTATTATTTGAAGATGTACATAGTTTCCTGTGTTTGTATTAAGTTAACAGGCCATGGGGTGATCTCTGGGTGTATTTGAGGGATTTCATTAAAACAAAAAGTCTTTTTTAAGATATGACATACGTTCAAAATGGATATGGCAAGAAACAGCTGTATAACAAATCAACCAGCCAAACATTAGTGTATGCATGTAACACAAAATATTAAACTAGACATTTAAAAAAAATGTTATACAGGTGGGAATAACATGTTATCATAATGGCAACACTTTCCACATTATCTCTGAATGTGAGTGGTTTCACGTGTATAAAGAAAAAAGGAGTATTGAACTACATTAAAAAAGCAGAGTGCAAATATCTATGCTACAGGAGACACATTTTGAAAGAACAGAGCATGTGAATTTGATAAAGAAAGGATTTTAGGATGGTTATGCAGTAGAACAGCTTGAATACAGGAAGGAAGGAATACTTATATGAATTGTTATAGGAGCTCCAATAGTGATTGAAGAGGGGGGGGAGATAATAATGGTGGATCTGAAGTAGTAAGGGGTGACTGGTAAGGAAGGATACTGACATGTATTTACATTGGAACTAACACTGCTAAAATGCAGCTTAAGAAAATTCTAGGATAAATAATTAGCTTTCAGCAGGGAATATTACTTATAGGTGGGACTAGGATGTATCTGGGGGCCTAGAATGGAAACTACAACAAAAGAGGGTAGATTTGTTAAGAAATGTATGAAAATATTTGGTATGGACGATGTGAATTCAGTAGCAGGAGCTTGTGGAGAAATTACATACCATTCCCCAAGGTACAAAATCTGGGCTAGGCTACATAATAATTTGACAGGAACTAGACAAATAATATTTCACAGAAATGTGTGCACTTAATTCAACGTTTGATACTACTTCAGATTACACACCAATAATAGCTAAAATAAAATTGCAGAATAATGAAATAAAAATGAGACACTGGTGTTTCCCCACCTACTAAACAGAGAGGAATTTAAGGAAAAGGTACATGAAATTATTCTAGAGTTACGGGGAAGATAAATACAGCTAGGGAGTGGGATAAAACGAAAACTGAGTTTAAAATGGGGTAGTAATAAGAGAGAGATATCGTTAACAAATAACCAGAACTATTTAGAGAAACTGACAAAGGTTAAAGCATTGCAAAACAGGGGAATCTCACAGAAGAAGAGGCTCAACTGCAGACTGCTAAGAGAAAATAAGGACCTACTGGGGCAATATGAGTGTGTTTAGAAAGATTACTGTTAAGCAACTTTTTTTTGATAACACCACCACAGAGTAAAAAGCTTTTAGCACAATGGCTTATTTAACAGAGAGCAGAAGGGGTTGTTGCCAAGCTTGTAGAGCCTATAATAAGGAAAGTAAGCAGAGATCCTGTAAAGGTATTAGAAGTGTTTTGGAAATTTTTTGAAAATATGTATAAAGCAGAGAAATATGGAATTCATGAAAAAGTACAAATGGGAATGTTTACGAAAGAATTAAATATGTGAAGGTTAGGGCTAAATGAGGTGCAATTACTAACTGTGCTGCCATGGCAAACTGTGTTAGAAATACAGTTTGATGTACTTGGTATGTTCCATCCTCCCCTTCCTACTTGTAATATTTGCACTTCCTGGCATCCTTTTTGTGTCTGTGCCATTTAGTTTCAGGTTTTAATTCAGTGCATCAGGTTTGTCAAATTGCCTTTTTTATCTACAAGATAGTTATGGAAATGCATCTTTTATGCTTTGTATGCCTTTACCTTCTCTGAAGTCTGCATTAAAGTGCATGTATTCCTATCCCATGGCTATCTTGGTAAGCTAAACTGTCTGTTTGTTCTTTTCTACTAACGGACATTGCACACACTGTACAGACCGGGTCTCAAGAGGCACGTGCTGCTTGCACAATAATTGGAGACCGAATAGTAAAAAGGCAGCTTTTGAGGCCTATTTGTTTAAAGCCTGGGCTAATCAAAAGTCTGTTTTGCAAAGCTTGTTTTTAAACTTTAGTAACTATTTAAACCATTACACCAGCATACCTGCATTTACACTACTTGCTATTAGAGTGACACCTGTTTGAGAAAGGATTTTTTTTTCTCTCTGCTCAGAAGATATAGTCACATCTGAAATTATTCTGTATTAGCAGTCTTTTGAAAGCAGTAACTCTCAAAAAAGTGTGTCCCATGTGCAGTATAAGTAGACCCAAGAACAAAAAAACTGAAAAATACACGGTAGCCAAAGAATCATTACAGGAGCTAAATAGTAATGCTCTCCTTTATCAACAAAGGCACATTTTATTTTTGTAAGCCAAGTTAAGGATAAAAGAAAGAATAAAACAACTGCGGGAGACAGATTCCTGCTCATCAGTCTCATCCAAGCATTCAAGAAAATCAGTTAAATTGTTCTCTCAAAAATATGATTTAAGCAGCTGGCTAATTTTAGCCGGTGCAGAAGTAAAAGTGGCAAGGGTTCAACTTCCTGCATCAGAAGGGAAGCTGCTATTAAAGCGGATGTTTCATGCAGGCAGGCCGAAGCAGAAGCTCAGTTAGAAGTCCTCCAAAAGGAATGTAAAAAAACAGTCGCCTTAGCTAAACTGAGCATCTTAGAACAAATTGCAAAAGAAGTGGTACTCACCAACCGTCCCAGCTGAACTGCCTTGGAAGATCCTGAAAAACAAACTTTGCAATTTGTCTTAAGTCAGAATGTAGATAATGGTTATCATGCCTACTGGGGAAAGCTTCAAACACAATGCTCCAGCACATCATCTATCCTCAATTCAGAGCGTGCCAGATTATAGCACTTCTCAGATCTTTGCAGGTTCAGATTACCAGAATCTCAACAAGCCTCTCAGTACCAGGAATACGCTTGCTGAGACACAACTTTCATCAGCAGGATGTGCAACTAGACATATTGTTATTAAACCTCTGCTTGAGCCAAACCCATTTGCAACTGAATTTACTCCTACATCATTCAAGTGTGATGCATCGGGGTGCCATCATCAGCAGTAATGCTCAAGGAGCACCTATGGATATGAAAGGTTAAGAACTGACGTCAGACTTTGCAAGGTACACGATCTGACGAGAGCTTATTAACACTGGGTTCACAAAATCTGATGACCACCCAGAGAATTACACAAGTTGGAGAAGCACTTTCAAAGCACCAATTCAAGATTTGGACAGCTCATCCTCGGAAGAATTGGATTTGCTAATAAGATGACTAGGGTTTCAATCAGCTGATTATACCAGAAGACTGGAAACTGTCCCTAGTGATGAGCCTTTCAAGGGTCTCACCACTACTTTGGATTGACTAGATCAAACATATGGAAGTTCAGAAGTTACTGAGCTTGCCATATTTAAAAGACTGCAGAACTTTCCCAAATTGTCCATTAAAGACAACAGCAAGTTGCAAGAACTCAACAATCTTCTTCTTCTTGAACTTGAGATTGCCAAATCAGATCCACAGCTACTAGGTCTTACTTATTTTGACACTGCTCATGGTCTGAACCCTGTGGTTGCAAAATTGTCATACAATATTCAGGAGACGTGGACTTTAGCAGGTTCCAGGTACAGGCAGCATCAACTCGCATTTCTGCCTCTTTCCTTATTTTCTGAATTCATTAGAGAGATAGCTAGGACAAACAACGATCCATGCTTCTCAATTAATGAAGTATATGCCCTGCCCAAAACAAATGCAAGGCATGACAACTTAAGTGCTAAGCACAAGAACTTGAGCAAGGTTATTTCTGCCCACAACACAGGAGATGTGCACAAAACTTCATCTGTAAATAATGACGTGAGCGATGAGAAAGTAGACAATCCAAATCACAATTGTCAATTAGATAAAAAAAACCTCACTCTCTTAAGAAGTGTTACGTTTAGAGGATAATCCTTACAAGAGCGCAAGGAACTTCTTAGAAAGTATTACGTTTGCTACAGGTGCTGTGCTTCAACAGAACACTTTGCTAGGGACTGTAAGGACATTATCAAGTACTTTGAGTGTAACAGTTACAAGTTCTACATCCAAATTCTCCTCAAGAAGGCTCTAACCCCATCTTTGGGTATGGCAGAGAGAATTCTGAGCTACAATCAACAGCTGTATCTTTTAAGTGTGGAGAAGGTCTTTGTGGGAAATCCTGTGCAAAAATATGTCTTGCTTGAGTATTCCCTAAAGGACATCCGGAGAAAACTGTTAAAATGTATGCTCTCTTAGATGACCAGAGTAACTGTCCCCTCGCAAATCCAGAGTTCTTTGATTTGTTTAACATAAAAGGGAACTCAGCACTGTACATGTTAGGTACGTGTGCTGGCCTGTTGAATACTACAGGCAGAAGAGTGAAAGGCTTTATTGTAGTGGCCACACAAGGCAACACTCAATTTCCACTTCCTACACTGATCAAATGCAATCAGCTGCTGAATGATAGAGAAGAGATTCAGACACCTGAAGTTGTTCAGCGCCATCCTCATCTGAAGCACATAATGATTACCTTCCTCCACTTGACAAGGATGCTAACATGTTGGTTTTATTGGGAAGAGATATTCTGAGAGTTCATAAGGTACGCCAACATTGCAATGGTCTTAATGATGCTCCCTATGCTCAAAGACTTGATTTAGGATGGGTTATTGTGGGATATGTCTGCATGAATAAAATGCATACACCCTGCAGCATCCACTCTTACAGGAACAGAGTTTTTGGAAAGGGGCACCTATCTTACTTCAGACAATGCCCATGCCACTATTATGTAAAAGACAGAGCTAATTTGCTCACAGAGGTGTCTGATGACATACAAGACTTCATCCATACAATCCATGAAGACATTCTTGGAGAGATAGTCTTCCAATCAACTGCTGATGACAATAAGGTATCTACTTCTGTTGAAGATAGAGATTTCATCAATATAATGAATAGAGAATGTTTCAAGGGTAGCTCCTTTATTTTTCAGTACTCCAAAGCCTATTCTAGCAAATAATCGTGAACAGGCCACGTCACAGTTCACTGTGTTAAGAACATTAAAAAGCAAACCGGAAATGAGTAAGCACTTCATAACATTTATGGAGAAAATGCTTGGAACAATCACGCTGAACCAGCTCCACCACTGAACGAAGCAGAAGAAAGTTGGTATTTTCCATCCTTTGGTATCTGCCATCCATGCAAGCCAGAAGAAATCCAAGTGTTTTTTGCTCAGTATAGAAGTATCTCTCTTAATAATGTTCTACTTACAGGGCTGAACCGTTCAGGAAGTAACCCACTGCAGTTACAGCTGACATCCAACGTCTCCATTTTTTCATCTCACACTCCTATGGTATAGCACATCATCATCAAGTTACAGAATATTGTAGGAGATTCCATGTATTTGGCAACAGTCCATCTCCTACAATAGCAGCATATCACCTTAGAATAACAGCTAGAGAAGGAATTTGGCTCCGATGTTTGACTGTTTGTAGAAAGAGACTTTTATATTGATGACAGACTTGCATCTCTGCCATCAGCGAGAAAAGCCAGTGGTTTGCTCAAAAGAACTCAGCAGCTCTTGTCTAAGCCTCACAAGACTACATCCAATAGTAAGGAGGTGATGAAGATCTTCCATTGTGATGACCGAGCAAAGGATTTGAAAGATTTAGATCTAGGAGTGGATTTGCCACCTATGTAAAGAAGTCTTGGCTTACACTGGGATATGATTTTGGATACACTCACATTTCAGGTCTCGGACTTTGAAAAGCCATTCACCAGATGTGGAGCCCTATCTTCAGTAAACAGCCTACATGACTCACTAAGCTTAGTGTCCTCAATTAGCATACAAGGAAGAGCTATATTTCAGCAGCTCAATGAAAGGGAAAGAGACTGGGATACTGCATTACCTGTAAGTTTACAGCCAAAATGGGAGAAGTGGAAGAAATCCTTGAAGGGTTTAGAACTGCTCTACATCCCACTTTGCTACTTTCCCAGTTCACTTACAGGATGTCAAAGGAAAGAAATCCATTTTATATGCTGCATCCCTAGAAGCTACAGTCGCCATAGCCTATCTCAAGGTAACGGACTCTGTAGGCCAGCCTCATGTAGGTATTTTGTTGGGAAAGGCAAAACTCATCCCAAGACCTGCACACGTCATCCCCACACTTGAATAATGTGGTGCATCCTTGGTTGGGGAAATTACTTGACTTTCTATAGGATGAACTGGGCATTGAAATTGATGCCATCACATTTTATACTGACAGTAAGGTTGTATTAGGCTATATATACAATTGATCTAAATAATTGTATGTATATGTTACGAACAGGGTAGAGCGTATAAGGAAAACCAGCAAACCTGAGCAATGGCAATATATTTCAGCTAAACTAAACCCTGCAGATATTGCTACCAGGTAAGTCTCTGCTGTACTTCTTAACAAAACATTTTAGTTATCAGGACCAGAATTCTTGAAAACTCAGTCAACAGTAACATCTCTTGACAACTACCATCTTATAAATCCAAACAATGACCCTGAAATTTGCTCTGAAGTCATTTCAGTAAGCACGAATATTCATTCAGTCTTGCGCGCTGGGACACATCGCTTCCAGTGTTTCTCCTCTTGGTTAAAACTGGTACGAACTTTGGACCAATTAATTGACATTCCCCACTGTTTTCAAAGAACAAACCAGTTACAGAACTGCCATAGATGGCACATGTGCGAAAGGCCACTTAATGTGTCTGAACTAGAACAAGAGAAGATGTTAATCATACTACAGATATAAGAAGAAAACTTCTTGGAAAAAATGAGATGCCTTAGAAACAAAAAACAGCTTTTCAAGGGAAGCAGCCTCTTCAGACTAAATCCCAAGACAGACAACCGTGGCATGCTGAGGGTGGGTGGTTGCTTGAATAAAGCAAGCTTCCTTGGAAAGGAACAAAATCCTTTGATAATCCCAAATAACCATCAGCTGGCTACCTTACTCATTCATCATTTTCATGAACTAGTCAGCTACCAAGGAAGACACTTCACCGAAGGTGCCATTAGAGCTGCTGCTATGTGGCTCACTGGTACAAAAAGACATACTGCCAATACCATACACAAGTGTGTTAAGTGCCAAAATTTAAGAGGTAGACAACAGCAGCAGCAACAAATGGTCAACCTACCTACTGACAGACTGAGCACAGAGCCACCCTTTACCTACGTTGGCCTTGATGTTTTTGGGATATGTTCAGCTGTGGCACACATGACTCATGGAGGTCAAGTCAACAACAAAAGAAGGGCAGTGATGTTCACCTTCTAAGTGTACGAGCTGTTCATATTGAAGTAACTGAATCAATGGACACCTCCAGTTTTATTAATGCTCTCTGAAGGTTCTTTTCTACTAGATGACCAGCGAAGGTGCTAAGGTCACACTGTGGTACCAACTTTATAGGAGCATGCAAGGAGTTACAGACCGACTCTATAAACATATTGAAAGTCATTTGCTAAATCAGGATTGTGAGTGGAGATTCAATTCACCTCATTCTTCAGACATGGGTGGGAGCATGAGAAAGGATGATTGGAAATGCGAGACAAATACTTGATTCCATGCTACTCGATGTGAATTCTTCTCACTAAACTCAAAAAGTGCTTACCACCTTCCTGGCTGAGGTAATTGCCATAATCATCTCCAGACCATTAGTTCCCATTTCTTCAGATGTAGAATCTCCAGTCATTCCTACTCCAGCTGCTTTGTTAACTCAGAAAACCAGAATAATTCCCGTACCTGGGGGAGTCTTTGATAACTGTAACCTTTACAGAAAATACTGAAGATGGGTGGAATATTTCGCCAACTGCTTCTGGAAGATATGGAGAACACAGTACCTTAATCTTTTACAAGACCATAAAAGTGGCAAACGTACAGGCCTAACCTACAAGAAAGTGAACTGATCCTTCTGAAAGATCATCAGGCACATCATATTCATTGGCCTATGGTCTCATCACAAAAATTATTCCTAGTCAGGACAGAAAAGTCCATAAGGTCGAAGTAAAAACTGCTAAAGATGGAAATGTCAAGATTTTCTTCAGGCCAGTAACTGAAATTGCCCTCCTCCTTTCATTGAGGGACCAATCTAATGTTTCAATGTCTGGTGTAACTTGAGCCTTTAAAAGCTACACCAGTTTTAAGCAGTGAAGCACTTCCACATACTTTACTGAATTTAAAGAATTATGTCATGTGAATTGTTGGTTTCCTTTGCATGTTCATTTCCTTCCTTGACTTTCAGGTTTTAGAGGACAAGCTTCATCCATACAGAAAGACTTTATGTAGTATAATGTTAATGTTTGAAAATAATAATGGTATCTGACAGTACCAAAGAGTGTGCTGCCATGGCAGACTGTTAGAAATCTAGGTTGATGTACTTGGTATATTCCATCCACCCCTTCCTACTTGTAATATTTGGACTTCCTGACCTTCTTTTCCTGTCTGTACTGTTTCATTTCAGGTTTTAATTCAGTGTATCAGGTTTTCCAAATTATTGCCTTTTTACCTGCAAGATAGTTATGAAAATATATCTTTTATGCTTTGTATGCCTTCACCTTCTCTGAAGTCTGCATTAAAGTGTATGTATTCCTATCCCATGGTTGTTTTAGTGAGTTAAACTATCTGTCTACATTTGTTTTTCTCTATTAACAGACACTGCACACTGAACAGGTCGGGTCTCAAGAGGCAGGTGGGGACAGACTACAAACAGGATAGGAGAAGAGATAAAAAAGTGATGTACAATTAATCTACAGGAAAGTCTCCAGGAATAGATGGTATTCATGTGAAAGTTTGGAAGTTAGGAGGAAGAAAATTATACTGACCTGGAAGGTTTTAACAGTATTTAAAAGGTGGAGAAGCACCAATATCCTGGAAGAAAGCAGTGGTGGTTGTAATACCTAAAGATGGTAAAGATCCACCAGATCCAGTTTCATATAGACCCATTCCAATTTTAAACCATGATTATAAAGTTTTTATGTCTATAATGGCTAAAAGAATGGCAAACGTGACGCCAAAGTTTATAGATCGGAATTAATGTAGGTTTTGGGGGGGAGCAAACATTTGACAACATTAACCGAACAATGATGATCTTGAGGTAAGCAAACTTTAAGAAAACAACTGTTGTTGGTGGGTCTTGATGCAGAAAAAGCATTTGACAGACTAAGCTGAGATTTTACAAGTAGGATAATGGAAGCACTTGAATTTCTTGACAAAATAATCTTAATTAAGAAGATATATGAGGCATTGGAGGCAAAAATTAGTGTGTGTGTGTGTGTGGGGGGGGTCTTTCTGATAAGCTCTGTTTGAACAGGGGAACCAGTCAGGAGTTTCCTCTTTCCCCTTTGTTATTTGTGTTATACTTAGAACCATTGGCAAAGAAAATATGGGACTCAAATATTCAAGGATATAATTGGTACGGTAATGAAGAAAAGTTGGCTTTATTTGCAGATGAGATTTTGCACCTGATAAAATAGGACTACATTTTAATTGGAACATTTGTGGATTTCGTTGATTGGCAATCCTTGGGTGGATTTTCTGTCTTTTTTCTGCCAATATTGACTGTTTTTGTGACAGACCACCTTTAGCGTTTGGGAGTTATTTATTCATTTATAAGTTGTTTTTCTCTCCCAACGCTTATGGCTAACGACAACATGAATAGAACAAGGTCTAACCATGCCAGCTTGGATTTTTTACATGGATCTAACCCTGAAGAGACTGGTAACTTTGTGAATCCACTATTGAATCTTCATTTTGATAATAATGAACCCATTATATTGGATGAAGCTGGTGAAGAATGCAATAATGCTGGTTTTGATACCATCTTTCAAGAAGTCGAATCTGTGGCATTTAAACTAAAAAGATTAATGTGGCAGAGATACCATTTGGAAGCATGCATACACTATCAAGTCATCCCAAGGGGAATGCGAGTTAAATGCATGCCCAGCTATGGCAATCAACACCCAGGACTTTTGGCAAGCTGGCAAGCAATAAACATAGAAACCAGCTTTAAATATATAAGATTACTATTGGATTACTTTAAACCAGAGGAAGAGAGGATTGCTCAGATAATAAAGGATAAAACAAAGTGAATTAGAGTTAATGACATTATCCAATCAACAAATTAAGAAGTTAGAGACATTAGAATTTAATCTTAATATATATGAATCTAAGATTAAAGAACAGAAAATAAAAAAACTTAAGAGATGTTAATGATTTTAAATAAGGAAGAATCTTTGAATGGCCCAAAGAAGGTACATCGAATGAACAGAGACCACAGTTGATAACCAACAAGAGAAAAAATGTGCCTATGGAGTAGTTCTAGCTCTAACACCATGCCAGATGAAGAAGAACGAAATACATTATTACCACAGGATACTCAAGAAGCTGTAATAAATAATGATAATAATAGTGATATTTCAGGAGTATCAGCTACAGGAACCATACCTAAGAGAAATGGTTCACATCTACCACCTAATACCACCTTACCAATTTTTTTGAAACAACATCAGTTTAGAGGACAATGACTACCAAGTCAAGACCAAAAAAGGAAGAAATCATTTACGGAGAGGAATCATTGGTAGTTAACCTTTCCAAACATATTACACCATCGGAACTCTCAGTTTTACAAAAAGGTTTAACATTTATTCCTTCATTTAGATCATCTTTAGATGGATTTGTCCTGGATATGAAATATTTTAGACAAAATGTCACCTTAAAGCACATTTTTGGAAATCAAACAGATAGGACTATACTGAGGAAACCAAGCACTTTTGTTCCAGTTGGACATCCAGCAGTATATCTATTTGTAAGACTTTGCACTAATGAAGTTGAGAAATTGAGATCAGATCCAGGTACCAGCCATTATTCTAATGTCACTTCTGAGGAAAAAACAGCTATCTCAAATTTACAACATAACCATTTGATCTCACTTAGACCAGCTGATAATGGAGGTGCAATAGTGATGCTGGACATGTCATGGTATGTGAACAAAATGCTGACGATGTTACAGGATTCCAAAACTTACATTGAAGTTTCTCATTTTGAAATAACTAAAGCAATTAACAGGATCAATTCATATTTACAAGATATGGTATTACATAGACAAATAGAAATGGATTTATATGAGTTCTTAGTCATTCCTAAACCAACTATTCCAATCATCAATGGTCTGCCAAAAATACATAAGAATTTAACAGACCCTCCCCTACGTCCAATTATCTCAGGACGGGGATGGGCTACTGAAAACTTATCCCTATATGTAGAGAAGGAATTGAAACAGATCTTAAGCTCCTTCACTTCTGTGTTAAGGGATACTGATGACTTTCTGGAAAAATTGAATGGTGCTATGAATGATGTAGTTGATAAAGAAGATCTATTACTGACAACTCTAGATATAAACAAACAGTCGTTTTACTAGTATTCCAAATGACATTGGTATTGAGACAGTGAGACAAGTACTTATCAGTAAGATCTCAGCAAGTGAAACCAGAACTATTTGTGATATGCTGGAACTAATATTGGAGAACAACTACTTTACTTATGGTGATAGCTGTTATTTACAAAAATGGGGGGGTTGCGATGGGCACCCCCTGTGCAAATAGTTATTCCAATTTAGTTCTAGTAGGTTGGGAACAACACTTTGTTCTTAGTAGGAATAATCCGTGGAAAAAACACATCTTATTCTACGGTCGATTTGTAGACTATTTGTTTATCCTATGGAAAGGAGATGGAGAACAATTTACAAGATTTCATACATACCTGGATCAAACTACTTTGTATCTTGCATTCACTTCTGAATATTCTAGATCTAACATCAATTTTCTAGATGTCAGTATCAGTTTGAGTGATCAAGGTTTCCTGAATTTTGATTTATATAGAAAGAATACTTGAAAAAATCATTACTTACATAGAAGTAGCATGCATCCGAGACATGCAACTAAGAACATCATGAAGAATGAAACAAACAGGATTCACAAACATTGCAATCGAGAAGAAAATAGAATTAAAGAAATAAATCTTTTGCGTAACAACTTGAAGGCCCGTGTCTATAAGGAGAAAGATCTTCAATCCAATGGAAATATAAGACAAAATCATGTTGAATCAAATGATACCTCTGTGAGATTATCTCTAACATACAATTCAGATAATGCTCAGATTACTAAGATAATTAATCAATTTTGGCCAGTGCTTACACAAGATCCACATCTGAAAGCTATAGTTGGAGAGAGACCTAGATTTTGTTTCAAAAAGAAGAAAAATATGAAAAGATTATTATGTACTAACATCCAGACACCAAATACAATAATAGGACGGAAAGGAACAATAAAATGTGGGAACTGTAATATCTGTTGTATGATAGATGATAGCAACCACTTTACACATCCGGTTACAGGGAAAGACTACATTTTCAACATCAAAGCAACATTTAAAACCTTGGATGTTGTATATTTAGCTACCTGTGAGGTTTGTACATCATTCTACATAGGAAAAACTAACCAATGCTTCAAAAGAAGGATACAGAGACATCAACTGGATATTAAGAACAAGGAAATACATAATGCGTTGGCACAACACAGTTATTAATAAAAATCACAAGTTTCTATTTAAAGTCATTGATAGAGCTTTCTCTGGACCACGCAAAGGGGACATTGAGACTTTGACAGAGCTGAAAGAAACAAAATGGATTATTAACCTGAGGGCAGATCAACCCCCTGGTTTAAATAGCATAGTCCCCCTTAAACCTGTTTTAAAGAACAGAAGATGTAAAGTGTAATTAATCCACTGTGCCATCTATATTTCATTGACAAATTTACAACTTTAAAACCAACTGACAAAGACAATACTATGTGAGCATTATCTGACTGAGACCAAAGTCATTTTTCAGCTTTTGTCAAAGGACATTTTATTGCCCGCTTATTAGCCAACATCATCTTCTTTATATCTTTATTAATAAAAGGAATACATCCTTATATTAAGGAATGAAGAGAATATAATGGAAAAAGTTATTTTCATATTTAAGAACAGAAGAAGTATATAACAACAAAACTACTGCGCCATCTATATGACAAACCTGTAATTTGGATTTTGTCTGATGATAGTAACAACAAGTGAATTTTACCTGATTAAGGCCAAATTTATTCTGGCCATTGTTAAAGGATATTACACTGATTGCTTATTATTATTTTGATTATGCAGGTAAAGATCCATCACACCTGCATAGCATTGTAATGAATAGAAAGTTATATTCACAAATTCCTTCGAAGATTTAATATTTGGAGTATTTATGAATGCTTCTATTTACTTATGGATACTACATCATTTAGAACAGCGCCACCTGTTATTGGTCTTGAGAATTAAAGGAAAATGGAAGAGTAATACTCACTTTGCTCACATTATCATCAATAACACAATATACATCCAATCAAAATGAAGGACTGGAACATCTAATTTACATATTTAATAAAGGCGGGAAGCAGAAGCATAGAGTTGATAACATGCAAATTAATCTTGAGATAACAAGACAGGATTGGATGTTGCCAAGTATTCATCAATGGTGATAGGTCAAACAGTATAGAATTCCACATATAAAAGGAAATGGAAGTCCCTAGTGTTTTATACGATCTGAGGAAGACAACAGTCGAAAGCGCTTATCGGATATCTTCAAGGGACAGTTTTGAGCTTTTTTATTTTTCATTTTATTTCAAGTCGAAGTTTTATTCGTATTAAAGGACTACATTTTAATTGGAACATTTGTGGATTTCATTGATTGGCCATCCTTGGGTGGATTTTCTGTCTTTTTTCTGCCAATATTGACTGTTTTTGTGACAGACCACCTTTAGCGTTTGGGAGTTATTTATTCAATTGATAAAATAAGAAAAGGGCATTTCAGAATTGTAGAATATTCTGAGACAGTTTCAAGTCTTTTTAGGAATACAAAATTAAGAAAACTAAAGGCAAGACAATAACTGTAAACTACACACCCTCACACAAATTGGTTCAGTAATATCTATGTTTAAAGGGACATGATAAAATTAAGTACTTAGGAGTATGGGGTTAAAAAGGATTCTGCTATGGCAGTTACTCACATGTGGGAAAGACTAAAAAGACAATATAAAACTGAGAAGCTGGAAGCTCTATTTTATGGATAAGGACATCACATCAAGATACAAGCAGTGAAAAGGGGTTTAATTCCTTTAGTTTTATACAGAGATCAAACATATATTTATCAACCTGAGTAGAAGTTGTGGATAACAATTAATAAAAAGTTGAAGAATTTTATCTGGGAGGGGAAAAGGGCAAGAGTATACTGGGATATGGTGATCCTTCCAGTAGAACAAGGTGGTTTGGGACTACCTGATTTGGAGGGGTATTTCGGAGCCACACAGTTAAGGCTCCTATACATAGCAAAAGCAGAAAGCTATAATTCAAAGTGGGACAGGATGACAATGAAAAGAGGAGAAGCTCAAGAAATAAAAAAACAGCTGGGATTGTGGATGTAGATCCTTAAGGAGAACAACAATAATCCTACACAATATTATATTCATAAACCAGCAGAAAGTACTCTAATAATTCAGCCAACACAGGAATGGAGAAAGGCGATTCTGTTGATAGTGATGACTACAATTAGGGGTACATATACTAGGCAAGAGGGGGCTGGAATTTACTGGAAAAACCTGGCAAAAGAACAAAGGTACTAGAAGCAAGTGTTTAATAGACAGAAAGATAACAGAATGGGAAAAGGCCAAGAATTCATTTGGATGCAGGCTGGAGATTGCCTATCCTATCATGGTTTGTTATCAGAGTAGAGGCCAAGAGAAGGGCACACGGGGATCCTAAGTGAAAGACCAGCACTGGTAGAGTTTTTAGTAGAATCTAGAACAGACGACACTGTTAAAAAGGGATACTTAATAGGACATATAAAATACTGCATGACTACAGAAATCAATCAGAAAAGGTTAGAAAGGATTGGGAAGGGAGACTGGCTAAGCAATTCACAAAGAAATAATAGGAAGATATATGTATGGCTCCCAAATATGCAACAAAGTCTAGAAGATTTAGGATCTTTGCTTGGAAGTGTCTGCATAGTATTTTATACTCCAAGCAGACTACAAAGAATTTTTCCTCGGTAGACTGTAAATGTTGGAGGCGTTGTGGGGAAGAAAGAGGTAACTGGGAACATATTTTTTGAGTGTGTAAGGAGTTGGCAGATTTTAAAAATTTTTTAAAAAGTCATTGGAAGAGACGAAAACGCTGGTGCAATATATTTTTTAACAAAGGCGTTCATGTGGTCATGTGTTCTGTACGTGTATTCGTGTTGGAATAAATTCTTTTAGCCTTCATTTGAGTGGAGTCTGGCGGCATATTTTCTATGTGTTTACTGCTTTTGGTGACTTTTCTGGTTTAAACAGCAGTGTCCGATAATTTTTTCTTTTCAGATTTTAAAAATTCCCTACAGACTACTCCATCAGAAATACTGGATGAGCAAATTGATGCAACTAAGGAAATTATTTTTTTGATCTGTGATACAGAATCGGAATTACTTACACATAGTCAGGCATTGCTGAGTTTAATTCTGGTTGCTGCTAAAAAACAATTACTAGAAAATGGAAATCAAAGTCTAAACCAACCATACTAGAAAAAGTGAATATAGTAACATAAATAAAAGAGGTGGAAGTGGGATCTTCAGAAAAGGGTAGGTGCAAATTTCAGAAAAAGAAAATGGAAATTGTGGGAAGAATACATGCAAAATAATGTTTTGGAGGAGGAATGAGGTTTAAGGAAAGGCAGGAATTGAATGAGCTAATGTTTGACTGACTATCACTGTACAGAAGATTGTCTATGATGTATAAAGTTTGCAATAGAAAATAAGTCAATATGATTTGTTTCCATACTTTCCATACATGTCAAGCGGAGCGCCTCACTGGCCCTCTTCAAGAGAAATCTTGATGAGTGGATGGGAAATAGAAAATTCACCACAGGGATCACTCCAGTGGCACTGGGAACTAAGGTCGGGTGACACAACGCCAGGGTAATCTGATGGGTTGGCTTATAAAGGCTCCAGGGCCATTAGCCTAGTACACACCTATAAACCTACATAAATGTATGATTATAAGTGATAGTTCCATAAAGATGCTTGTTTAAAAAAAGCTTAATACAGTGTCATCTAGTTTTATAGAACGGTCAAGCATATTTTTTTTTATCAACTAGAGGAGTAGTTCTGGATAATAATTACTCAAAAGTTGAAGCAATCTATCTTGGAGGGGAAGACAGTAAGAGTTAAGTGGGATAAGTTGATCCTGCCAATAGAACATGATGGTTTAGGATTACCTGATTTAAGGTTCATATATAACACAAATAGAAGATTATAATTCAAAGTGGAAAGGGATGATGTTGAAGCAGGAAGAAAGTTCAAGAAGTAAGGAGAGAGTGAGATTTTGGATGCAGACCCTTGAGGGGAACAACATACAGAATATTAGATTCATAAATTGTAGACAGTGCTCTATTAACTAAGCAAACGAAGAATGGAGAAAGGTGATTTTGCCACTGGAGATGACTGCAAGTAGGACTACAGAAAATAGACGAGGGAGCTGGAATTTACTAGAGAAAACTGCTAAAAGAACCAAGATATTGGGAGGCAAATAACTACAGACAGGGAAAGGTAACAGAGTGGAATGAGGCCAAGAAGAAGTTTGGCCTACAGGCTACAGACTACCTTGCTTATCAAGGACTTGTATCAGAGTACAGGAGAAATGAAAGGGAAAGGAGTATCCCAAGTGAAAGACCTGTTCTGGTAAAGTTTTAACTGAATATATAAAGCACAGTTGCGTACACTTACCATAAATGTAGATGTTCGAGTGTATCCACTGTTGCAGTCATCATCTGTGGGTTATCCCTGCTGCCGTAGCCCTCGGCCGGCCTGAATACCAGAGTCAATGTTTTTCTGTGTCAGCTCTGACACCTGTAGACTGACGACGTCAGGTCGCCAGTGCTATAAAGCAAGGCAGCCGACGCCATTACATCAGTTTTTCTTGCCCTAACCAGTGAGAAGCCCCAGGAAATATGGCAAAGCGGTCCTGGTGGTTAACAACCACCCCAAGAAGCTTATGTCTCCATAATGAAAGAGGATATAAGGGGAAGGAGGGAGAGAAACCAAGACTGCAACAGTGAATACACTCTAACATTTACATTTATGGTAAGTGTACACAACTGTACTATGTTCTTCGTGTTTCACTGTTGCAGTTATCACCTGTGGGAGGATTCCCGAAGCTGAACAGAGGGGTGGCAGGGTTAGTTAGAGACCTGGGCATGGGTAAGAAGGCCCTGCAGCACTTAGGCTTCCCCTCTGCCCCAAGGGCAAAACTGACAAGAAGTTGGTCCATTTTTCTGAAGGGCCTAGTACGGTCCAGGTAGTATCTGAGCTGCCTGTGCAAGTCTAGAATGCAGAATTCTTTCTCCCTTGTTTAGAGGGTTAGGGAAGAAGGTAGGCAGATGAATGGCCTGGTTGAGAGTCACATTAGATATCACCTTGGGCATAAAGTAGGGGTTAGTCCTAAGGGAAACCTTGTCTGCATGGAAAATGATGAAGGGCTCAATAGCCATCAGTGCCTGAAGTTCAGAAACTCTTCTGGCTGAGGTGACAGCTAGCAAAAAAGCAGTGTTCCAGGAGAGGAATTTCAGTTCTGCTGAAGCAACAGGTTAGAAGGGTGGTAACATTAGTTTTTCCAAAACATAATTAAGATCCCAGGTTGGCGTGGGAGGCCTTCTGGGACGTCTGATATTAGAAGCCCTTCTGAGGAATTGTTTAATCAAAGGGTAACAGAACAGGGGCTGGTCTGTATTAAACTGAGCTGAAATGGCTGAGGCATGGATTTTAACAGAAGAGAAGGAGAGGCCACTATTGAGTGATTCTGCTAGATAGTCCAGAATAACAGGGACAGAAGGTTGTGAGGAACTGGCCCCAGGAGCAGAATCTTTTCCATTTCCCTGTGCAAGAATTTTTGGTGCTGGGCCTTCTGGCCTCTGTGATGACGACTAGGACCTGCTTCCTTAGCAGAAGCCCTTCTCCTACCTTAGGAGTATAAGCCATGCTGCTAGACTGAGAGTCTGCAGATCTGGGTGCAGCATCCCCCGCTTGAGTCAAGAGGTTTGGGATCTGGGGAAGCTGCCTGGGAGGACGTGATGTCAGGCTGCGCAGCAAGAGGTATCAATGTTGTCTGGGCCAATCTGGAGCAATGAGGATGGCCTTGGGCCCCCTCCTCCCTTATCTTGATGAGTACCTTGGGAATAACAGGCAGAGGTGGAATGCGTACCCGAAGTGGGAAGGTCAAGGCATCCGCCTTCCACGCCAGGTGGTGATACTCCCTGGTGCAGAATTTCTTTAGCTGATGGTTGATGTGTGAAGCAAAGAGATCCACCTCTGGATTTCCCCACACTTGAGTGACTTGCACAAAGATCTTTTTGTGGAGCTGCCATTCGTGGGGGTCCATTAAGTGGTCTGCCAGGGTGTTGTTGACCCCTGGTAGGTATTGGGCTATTAAGTGTAATCCCATGGAGGAGGCAGTCAGCCAGAGGTTCATGGCTAGCCTGCTGTCCCTCCTTGTTTGTTGATGTACATTACTGTGGTGTTGTCTGTTTTGATAAGGAGATCTCCTGGCCTGAGATGGGGTTGGAAGGATGTCAAAGCCTTTTGCACTGCAATCATTTCCTTCTGGTTGATATGCAAGGGAAGGTGTTGGGTATCCCAAAGACCTTGGGTGCACCTGCCTGCTAGGTGGGTGCACCAAGCGATGTCTGAGGCATCGGTGGTGATGGTCTGCCCAGTGGGGCAGTGGATGAAGGGGAGACCCTGGTTCCTGGTACAGGCCCCTGCCCACCAGAGAAACATCGCCCTTATACAGGGGATCAGAGGGAGAGAGGTCTCTAGAGGCTGAGAGTGTTGAGACCAAAGGTTCCTTAGGTACCACTGAAGTTTCCTCATGTGTAGCCTGGCCAGAGAAATTAGAAGGATGCAAGAAGCCATGTACCCCAAGGCTTGCAGGGACTTCCTCACTGTGAGGTGACTTTTGGATGCCAGCTGGGTAAAGTAGACAGGCGGGAAGCTCTGCTTTTCTGGGGATAGGAAGGCCATTTGGGATGCTGTGTCCAGCAGTGCTCCCAGGAAAATGATCCTCCTGGAGGGAGTCTGCTTTGATTTCTTCTAGTTGATGGTGAACCCCAAGGAAGTTAGGAGGGTTTTGACAAAGTGTAGGTCCTGGAGCAGCTTTTCTTTGCTCTCTGCCTAAATGAGGCAGTCAAACAGATGAGGGTAACTCTGTATATTTTTTTGTCTACAAAATGCTATGGCCGTGGCTAAACATTTGGTGAAAACCCTGGGAGCAGTAGATAAGCCAAAGGGAAGAGAAGAAAAACTGTAAGCGTTGTGAGCCTGCTCTGGAACTCAGAAATTTCCTGCAGAACTCCCTTATGGGGATATGTAGGTATGCATCTTTTAGGTCAAGGGTAACTAACCAGGCATTTTTTGTCAGCACAGGCAGTAGCTGCTGCAGGGTTAGCATTTTGAATTTGGGGACCACCAGGGATGGGTTCAGAATGAACAAATCCAGGATGGGGTGCCAACTGCCCTCCTTTCTGGGAACAAGGAAAAGCCTGGAATAAAAGCCTTTGCCTGCTTGATTTGTGGGGACAGGTTCTACTGACCCCTGGGCTATGAGAGTTTGGACTTGATTTAATGCCTCTGCCCACTGATTGGGAGGCAAGTCTGGGTACCCTCTAGGAATTGGGAGTTCAATGAAAGTGAATTTGTTTCCGTGAAAAATTACCTTTAAGACCCATTGGTCCTTGGTTACAGACAGCCAATTTTCTTTGCAGAGGGACAGCCTTCCTCCGAGCTTTTGGGTGAAAGGAGGGCAGAGGGTGGTTGGGAGTCACTGAGAGTTTTTGCGACAGAGGGATGGCTTACAGCTCCCTGCCTTAGAGGTAGATGTGGTCCACTGTTTGGTTCTCTGTTGTCTCTGCTGTAGGGACCTGGGTGGCCTGTCCCTGCGGACATAGGTCTCAACCTGCTAAGAGGCCAATGTGGAACACAGACCTTTGCAATGTGTGACAAATGGTCAAAATGTGGAACACCCTATTTTCGCACTGTGCGAAAAGCGTACCATGACCATGGCCGTTCAACCAAAATATATAGGAATGTGAATGCCACCTTTAAAATACTGTCCTCTTTCTACTATTTTGTGCTGACAGCCCTCTGTAATTTCCAGAATTCCATGCAAATAAAAGTCATGTACACTCTGTGTATGTGGTACATAAACAAACAAGGAGGAACCAGGTCTTACCCCCTTTGTCGGGAGGCCCTGAGAGAAGGGCAGTGGGCAACCTCCTCCCAACGCTTTCTGATAGCAATGCACATCTTTGGGAAATCCAACGTGATAGCAGACAGACTCATCAGAGCAATCCACAAATGAGACTAACATTTATGGAACAAAGACAGGGCATGGCGACAACGGAAAATAAAATTCAATGAAACCTTGCATCTAATATTTCTCGGTCTCAGGAAAAAAACAAAACTGCAATTAATTCTGCTAAGCTCATCTACATAAAAGAAAATAGGCAGTCATCTTCTCCTAAATACTTCTATAAAACAGTAAAACCACTAACTGGACAGATCACAGACACAAAAGCACATGACCTTTAACCCAGCCACTGAGCCCCCCCAAAAAAAAGAAGTTATGTCCTTACCATAACGTTCCATGTGAGTTGTTCATCTCGCCTTTTTGTTCTTACACGTGGGTTTGGAGCCGATCCCTCGGCTCCGAGTAGGCCGCTTCTCAAGCTCAGACTCTCAGAGAAGCTCAAGACCTAGTGTATATCCCATGATGGTCTACTGTAAATCCCCAGCTCTAGCATGCTGCAACCAAGACAGCTTACAGGAAGAAATAGAACTATAGTGCCTACATATCTAGGTAGCTATAAGTTTGTAGAAGGAAGAAACAGTGTGTTCCAGAAGACAGGCTGACAAAAGTTGACCAATCCACCAAGGCAACCATCTTTCTCAACCGGAGTGGGAAAGTGGGCGGGAATGTAAGAACAAAAAGGCGAGATGAACAACTCACATGGAACGTTATGGTAAGGACATAACTTCTTTATGTAAAGTTGTTCTATCTCGCCGTTTTGTTCTTACACGTGGGTAGCGTCCCAAGCACCCTAATCCTGGGTGGCTCACTGGAGAACATTCCTGAGCACAGTGGAACCAAAGGAAGCCCTGTCCCTGGAGGTCCTTGTCCACTTTGTAATGAGTGATAAACGTGTGAGGTTTTGACCAAGTGGCGGCTACACAGATGGTATCCAAGGGCAAACGAGCTGCATGAGCTAATGACGTAGAAACAGCCCGGGTAGACTGGGCTTTAATGTTAGTTGTTAATGGTTGATTAGTGGAGGAATAAATGAATTTAATGCAGTCAGAAAGCCACTTGGATAATGTGATTTTTGATACTGCAAAACCTTTCTTACTCTCTGCGTAAGAGACAAAGAGTTGATCCGATTGTCTGAAATCCTTCGTCCTATCCAGGTAGAATCTCAATTGTCTGTATACATCCAGCTTGTGTAACATATATTCCAGTCTGTTGGCATGGTGTCTAAAGAAGGTTGGAAGCTCAATGGACTGATTTAAGTTAGTCTCTGAACAGACCTTGGGAAATAAGGTAGGGTTAGTCCTGAGGGAGACCCTATCAGGGTGAAAAATCAAATATGGGGGCTTGGAGGACAAGGCCTGGAGTTCGGAGACCCTACGTGCAGATGTAATGGCTACTAGAAATATAGTTTTCCAAGACAGAAACTTTAAGTGACATGATAAGGCGGGTTCGAAGGGGGCGAGCATCAACTGGGATAAAACTAGATTCAAATTCCAGGGAGAGACAGGGTGTCTGATAGGCGGTCTGAGATGGTGGGTCCCTTTTAAGAATGCCTTACATAGTCTATGGGACATGATGTTAGACCCGTTAAACCCTACACGGAAATTGGAAATAGCAGCCAATTGAAATCTAATGGTGGCAGCTGCTGCGCCATTATGGGACAAGGAAGACAAGAACTCTAAGATGATATGAATAGGTGCCACATAAGGGTCAATGTCATGATGAGAAGCTCAGTGAACAAATCGTTTCCATTTGCTGTTATATAGCTTCCTGGTAGACAGTTTATGAGAGGAAACTATAATATGTTGGACCGCGAGAGACAAATCTTGAGACCTGGCTAATATGGGAATTGGAGCAGCCAAGCTGTCAGTTTTAGGGAGATGAGGGAGGGATGAAGAACCCCCGTCGAATGAGTCAGAAGATCTGGCACTGGGTCCAGGATCCATGGTTCTTCCACTTGGTACTTCTGCAGGAAGAGGAACCAAATCTGCTGAGGCCAAGATGGGGCTATCAAAATCACAGTCCTTCCCAGGCTTTTGGCTTTCTGTAGGAATTTGGGAATTGGCGGGAAGGCATATAGGAGGCCCGGGGGCCAATCATGTACTAGCGCATCCCTCAGGTTGCTCCCTGGTGGGGGATAAAGGGCAAAGTAGCTGCTGCATTTGGCATTCATCGGAGATGCAAATAGGTCGCAACAGGGCTGGCCCCATATGCAGAAAACCTTGTCTGCCACCTGTTCTTTGAGAGACCACTCATGAGGCAACAGCATGGCCCTACTTAGCTTGTCCGCTATCACTTTGGATGACCCCGTGATGTGCATTGCTATCAGAAAGCGTCCAGTGGATACAGCCTATTGCCAAATTCTTAGGGCCTCTCAGTATAAGGGATACGATCTGGTTCCCCCTTGCTTGTTGATGTACCAGACTACTGACATGTTGTCCGTCTGGATAGCAATTGTACCTGGAGGAAGAGAGTCGTGAAAGTGTTGCAATGCCAGGAACACTGCTCTCAGCTCTAGGACATTTATATGCAAATGTGATTCCATGTTTGACCAAGTGCCTTGGACAGTCTTTCCCTGAAATAGCCCCCCCCCCCTCTATCAGGGAAGCATCCGTGGTCACTGTGGCTCTGGGTTGGGGAAGAACAAAGAGACGTCCGATTATCACTTGGTCGTTGTTCAGCCACCAATTGAGATCCTTCTTGCAAAGATTCGTTAACCGGATCTCGTGTGACATGGGCAGTCGTTGGTAAGATCACTGTGCGGAGTAGCCACTGGAGTATCCGCATGTGCATGCGCCCTAACGAGACTGCTATCAGTGTGGCTGCCATTGTGCCCAATAGCTGCAGTATCTGGGATGCAGGAGCTTTGTTTTGGACCAACAGACTGGATAATTGACTTTTTAGAGATACGATTCTTGCTTGAGGCAACCTGATCCTTGAATTGACGGTGTCCAGTTCTGCTCCTATAAATGTAATATGCTGCGAGGGCGATAACACAGATTTTTCGAAATTTAAGGTTATGCCCAACTGGGAACAAAGGCTTATGGTGTAGTCTCTTGCTTGGATTAGTTGATGCCTGGAGGTGGTGGTGAGGAGCCAGTCGTCCAGATATGGAAACACCCAGAATCCCAATCGTCTCAGGTGAGCCGTGACCACTGCCATACACATTTGGTGAACACCCTGGGGGCTGTGGTAAGACCAAAGGGCAGGGCTCTGAACTGGTAATGACTGGCCCCCAGCCAGAAACGCAGGTGATCTCTGGATGATCTGTCCATTTTGATGTGGTAGTATGCATCCTTGAGATCTATAGAGCACATCCAATCACCTGTTGCTAAGAATGGAAGAATCGACTTAAGCGTGACCATCCGGAACTTTTCCTTCTTGACGAAGGTGTTGAGTTTGCTGAGGTCCAGTATGGGCCTCCAGTCCCCTGTTTTCTTTGGAACTAAAAAGAACCTTGAGTAAGTTCCGGATCCTATTTGGTCCGCCGGGACTGGCTGGATGACTCTTTTTGTCTAGCAGTTTTCGGATTTCTATGGCTGCTAGCTTTCTCAGACTGGGTGGAACGTCTGGAATCCTTGTACACATGGGGGGGATTTTTGTAAAGGGAATGTAATAACCTCTGGCAATGATGCTTTTTACCCAAGAATCCGTTGTAATGTTTAGCCAGGTGTTTGGGTATAAAGCCAAGCGACCCCCGACTGCCTCCAGAGAAGGACAGCCGGGCTTCCTTTCAGGACCGCTGATAGGGCTTACCAGAGAACTGCTCCCTGTCGCCCTGGTTTTGCTGACCGCATCTGCCCCCCCCCTCTGCCCCTACAGGGGGTATCAGTAGGTGTGGATTGGAAAGCTCCTTGGGGTTTTGGAACCACATTTTTCCACTTCGATGCCCTTTGGGGTACGGTCTAGCTGGAGTGGAAAAATGGATTCCTGCAGCAGACAGGCTTTCCTTCTTGCTCACACCTAGTAAGTGTCTCCTTAACTTTGGGTCCGAATAAGGTGGACCCATCGAATGGGGTATTGACGAAGGAAGATTTGAAGGCTTGAGCAAAGGCGCATCCAGGACTGTCTCCGAAGAGCTATCGCTGAGCCTGCCACCCTACTCGATCCATTGGCAGCATAAGAAATGAGTCGCATGGATGAGTTTACTATCAAATTGAGGGTGTTGAGTTGTGCAGTCACCTTCTCAGAAACTGCATCAGCTGTGTTATCCTGGAGAGTATCTCCCAGCTCTTTAAGGAGATCTCGTTGAAGGCGGGTAAAATGTGTCAGGTAGTTGAGCGACCTCATGGAAAATGCCGCAGAACTAAATATGCATTTCCCATACCTGTCCATCATCCTAGAATCCCTATTAGGAGGATGGACAGAAGAAGACGTTTCCGACATCTCTTTCTTGGTGGCTGCCGCCACCACCATGGCATCAACCGGGACTCCCTTTGTAAGAAAAGCCTTGTCAGTAGGGGAAGTAATAAACTTGTGGGGCCTCCGAGGGACCGGTTCCACTGAGTCAGGGGACTCCCACGCCCTTCGAGCAACCAGCTCCATCAATTCGTCGAAGGGCGGGGTAACCCAGGAGGTGGATGGTTGAGATCCAAAGGCCTTCAGGAGGACTGACTCGTCCTCAGTAGGGGCAAGGGACTGCCAATCACCCCTCTGTCTTAAGATCTCCAAAATGTCTGCAAATGAGACATCCTCTGAGGGGAATCGTGGGGACCCTTCTGATTCCTCCAAGTCGGTATCTGATGTCAGGGATTCCTGTGGGGAATCCAAGTGCCTCCTCTTGCACAGTCTCTTCCTAGGTACTTCATCGGTGGGAGCATCCGGTGAAGTCCCTAGAGAGGAGGGGCCACCTAATGGGGATACTTGAGTCCCTGGATCTCGACGCTTGGTGGGGACCTGTGGAGAAGAGGTAGAACGAGGCCCTTTAAGGGGAGGGGAAGACAGATCCGAGGAGGTAGTGGTCCTAGCAGACATGACCTTCCTCATGGCATCGAAGGCACCAGAATCTCGATCCGAGAAGTCTGTCGGCTCTGAAGATGCCGACAGCTCTCCCCAAGCCGAGACCCCCTGCTCCAATCCAGAGGACGGAGCCGAAGCCACCTGCGCCGAAGCCCCGAGGGGTAGGGTCAGAACCGAGTATTGGTTTGACTCTCCACCCCGGAGCCAGCGAGGGACTGTCGGCCCCGAGACTCCCCGGTCGGAACCAAGGAGATCAAGGTCGATGGAGCTGAGGGAGGTGGATCAAACCTCGGCTCAGAGGGCTCTACCAACATCGGTTCCACCTGCCCCGGCTCCGAGAGCTCGAGAGTCTTCGGAGGAGGAGGGGGAGAAATTATGGCTGGGGTTTCAGGCTTCGAAGCCGAGTGGCTCGAAGCGGACAGCATTTTGGCCAGGGCTGGGTTCTCTAAGAGCCTCTTAACCACTCGGTCCAGGTCCACATCAGAAAGCCTCAAGGAATGCGTCAAGGGATGGGTCGAAGGAGCCGAAGATGGTATTGATTGAAGAATTGGAGACTGAGGAGTCTCCAATATCAGATCCACAACTGGGCTCCAACGTAGAGGATCGATACACGGCTCCAAGGGGCTGTGGAGCCAATGCACGAACCATAGTAGAGGAACTCGGAGCCGGTGACTTGGGCTCCGAGGATCCCTTGGAAGACTTCGACCCCTTCGAAGCCTTGGAAGAGAGGTCGGCTTTGTCTAAAGTAGCCTGAAAATCAGGCTTGAGAAGTCCCCTATCTACCAGCTTCCTGCACCTTTCCAAGAGAACCCTGGCGCTAAAGGAGTGGCAGATAGAGCACACCTCTTGTAGGTGAACAGAGCCCAAACAGTACACGCAGGTGGAGTGGTTGTCTGTAACAGACATCTTTTGACCGCACCCACACCTTCTGAATCCTGACTTTTGTTTCTCTGACATATTTAACAATAAAAATTCAGGTCCCTGAATTTTAAGTATAATAACAAAACAGTGTAAATATTACTATAACACTAATTTAACTAAGAACTAACTTGTTATAGGATATATGCAAGTATATATATATATAAGTAAATACCTATAGATTATAAAAGGATAAAGGAGAGCACACACACACACACACACAAAAGTGACAGAGGCCTGTCCCAAACAGAAAAGAGAGGCCTAAAAGCCCTAATAAAACTACTTCAAAATTTTTTAAACTAGAGCTAAACAAACAGGCTATAGCCCAATACTACAGATAACACTTCTAATTTTAATGATATATAATACTATTATTGAGAAAAAACTTCTATTAATATTGAAAAAATGAAGTCACTGGCCCGAGCTTCTTCCGACGAGCTGTAGATCCGTTGCAGCGGCAAACTAGATCTGGGGATTTACAGTAGAGCATCATGGGATATACACTAGGTCTCGAGCTTCTCAGAGTCTGAGCTTGAAAAGCAGCCGACTCGGAGCCGGCTCCGAACCCACGTGTAAGAACAAAAAGGCGAGATGAACAACTTCACATGCTACATTTACATCTTCCTGCAGAAACTTTCTTTTAAAAACTATTACTACTCTGGCAAACTCAATTCCATCCCATATCTCTCTCCACAAAGATTTAATGACAACACCCCCATTCACAACTCTATCCTATGGCTGAGTAGTACCCTATATTCTATTATAAAAAGCTTAATTGTCAAAGAAACAATCTCAGACTTTAAAGCTAACCACCACTTCAGGGGCAACATTTAACATGTTGTACTTTAACTTCATAAAATTAGCACAATCTTGTATTGCCAAACCTCTTACTCATGCCCAGACCATAGCTACGATACAAAGTCAGCAGAAACTGTTGATAAAATGTAATATACTTAGTAGCAAATAGCTACATAACAGTATTCAAGTGCAACTATTTAAAAAAATAATCTTCAGCATCTGGTTCTCCAGCCCCTCCACATTTTCTCCCAACTAAATCCATTAACTCAACCAGTCAAGGACAAATCAGAGAAGAATCAGGGACAAATACAGAATTAGGACAATTTAAAAATATTGCTACCATTAGTTTGAGCATTGGCAGAATAAGAGAAAGTGAATTACTGAAGTCTGAAACTCAAATGCATGAGCAAATCCCCACACACACAGACAATGGTCAGTACTGGAGAGAAAGGGTGTATTACTTTGGGGGTGTCTTGGTTATTTTACTAGTAGTCAGGTATAAAGTTGGCAAGGTTGCAACACATTGATCATAACTGGATAAGCTGCAACTAACCAACTGGTATTTGTCACAGGAAGTCCATCCTTGCTGTGTTCCTTTTCAACATGTTTGTGTGACAGGTGAGTTGGTATATATAAGTAAGGAGTTTTGGGGGTAAATGGGGCTTGCCCTCCCTGTAAAATAGTAGGGTGGGAGGGGAGAGCTTAATGGTTGAAGGAGTACTGGAGCCAAAAGAAAAACAAAATATGGAACTGTAAGTCAGGGAACACAAAGCTCAAATTACCTGTTCCCTTTTCTTTGTGATTGGTGCTGCAAATATACGATGTCTACTGATCTGCTTTTCAGAGCTTTATGCATGAATGGGCTGTCTTGTAGGTGAATTTCTACTTTAGTTCTAAAAGCTATTTTTTAACAGTTCAAAATAATTATTTGTTGTTATTTTAGTAGTCTATTAAGGGCTATCACCCACTCAACAGGACTATCTGGAAGGTTAAGAAGCACAAGACCAATTAAGCAGATTGGGTCACAGGAATGCATACTTTTGCTCAAGACCAATAAAGAAGCTTTATATAAGAAAAAAAAACATTCATTTTTACAAAACTTTCTGGTTTTAAAATCTGCATCATTGAAACAGTTCAAAACATTTACCCTACGCTCCTCTAATGCAACCTCCAACATCAAAATTTGCAGAAAATACCTGATTTTGCCTGACATGGCTGCCCCTACCCTCTTACAACTTGTGATTTTCTGGTGAAACAAAGAAGATTTCAGTCTGTGAATAATGCCACATGTAGGTGTTCCCTGTTTCTTATTCTTCATAAAATGCACAGTGATGCGAAATCTGTTAGTGTATTAGCTTTCTGCATGGTGCAAAAAGCTAGTAGCAGTACATGATTTGCCGCATTTTGTTTCTCCTGATTGGCTCCTTTTACCTTTTGAGCAGTTACTTGACTGGCTCTTATAGTGCCGATTGGCTATAATTGCAACATAAGATTCAGTCAAAAAGCACAGAGCGGAGCATTCACTGTACAATGCGGAACGGCGGAACAGTGGGCTAATTCAAACGTAGATGCGGAGCATTCCACGCAATCCGGAGCACTTGGCTGCTCAGCTTGCGGGGCTTAGCTTGCCCCTGTCTGCTAGGAGCAGGAAAGGACCAGTGCTTAGAGGGAAAATTCCTGATCAATCTAGGAGGTTGAACCTGAAAGAAATCTTTTACTGTTTGCACAGATTTTGCTTTGTCTTCCATCTTTTTAAGCACCTCTTCTGCTTTTTCTCCAAACATGTGGTCTTTATCCAAAGGTGCATCAATTAATTTAGACTTGACATGATCAGGTAGAGGTTGTTCCTTTAATCATCCATGTCTCCTAATGACAAATCCAGACACTGCTGCCCTGCTAGAGGGTTCTAATGTGTCATATCCACAGTGTAAAAAGTGCCTTGCCACGACAGTCAGGAAAAGTAGAAATCTTTTGCTTTAATAGTTCCAAAGTGTGCTGTTGATATTTTAATATATGGAACTGACAGCTGAGAGCTCTGATAGCTAAAGTTGCAGAGGTGTAAACTTTTTTACCCCATCTTTCCACAGCTCTGGCATCCTTATCAGAAGGAATAGGGTTCTTTGCAGAACTAGCCCTGGCTCCCTTGGGACCCTGTGTAATGACCTCCGGGTCTGCAGCAGGATTCCTGTATCGGTATTTGTGAGTGTCTGGTACTCTGTAATACCTGTCTGGCTTACTGGGAGCAGGAGGAAGGGCATCTATCTGGGGCTAAACTGGATTCATGGAAAACATCATCCACCACTTCTAAAATGGGGGGATGGCAAGGGGTCTGTGCTGGAGTAGGTCTAGAAATTCTCTTAGCCTTTTCTTAGACTGAGGGAAATCCTGAGACTCCCATTGGAAATGTCCCCCGAGGGTGTGGAGGGTTTTCCCAAAGGAGAGGTCTTCTGGTGGGGAGGCAGAAGGAATAGATTCCTCTGCATCTGAATCCTCATAAGCAGTAAGAGGTTGTTGTTCCTCTTCAAAATCTGAATAATCTGATTCCTCAGAATCTTGCTCTGTCAATAGTTCAGAAGAAGGGTGTCTTGACCTTTCAGAAGTTGTGGCTTGACTGCCCCTGATAAGGGAAATAAGATTCTCCACTATCTCAAGCATTTGGTCCTGGGGGGTGGAGGGGCAGGAGCAAGAAGGTGGCTAGAGGTAGATTTTCTAGGGGTGGCCTGGCTACTAGGCCTAAAAGTAGTCATCGGTCTGAGAGATACGGTAGTCGGGTGTGTAGGCGTCAGTTTCTGACTGGAATCAGTAGTGCAAAAGACCTCCTCGGAAGCTGTGCCTGCATCGCGGCTCCAGACCCAACCGAGGCAGAGGCAGCCAAAGGCTCTGAAGACGAAGAAGATTTCTGCGGCGTACTGGACTCCGAAAGGGTCTCAGTAGAGGCCTGCGTAGCAATCGGATCGGGCATCAGGGGCTGCGAAAGTGCCTCACTGAATTCCGGAGAACTGGCGACCTGCTTAGCGGAAGAGTCGTTGGAAGGCTTAGCCTTGTGAGGTCTATCTGTATTTTTATCCCTACACTTTTTAGGAGGCTCTACAGATTGTTGGTTGACCAACTCCATTTGTGAAGATGGAGGATGAAAATACCTGTCTGCAAAGACAGCTCTACGATGAATGGTTCTCGCGTTAAAGAGGGCACAGAACCGGCAATGGGCGATGTCGTGGTCTGGGCCTAAACAAGTGATGCAGTATGAATGGAAGTCTTGCTGTGGGATCTGCTTTCCATAGGCGAGACAATTGTTAACTTTTTTGGACATCGGTTAGTGCAAGAAAGACAGACCCCAATGGGGTACTTAGCTTTAGACGTTTTCAGCTGTGATACAAACTCTGGTAGTGACTGACCAGCACACTTGCAAACTACTTCTGCTATGGGGTCCACGGCAATAAAGACTGATGTAATGGCGTCAGCTGCCTTGCTTTATAGCACTGATGACCTGACATCAGTCTACATGCGACAGCAGCTGACGCAGAAAAACACTAACTCTGATATTCGGGCCGGTCAAGGGCTATCACAGCAGTGATAACCCACAGGTGATGACTGCAACAGTGAAACACGAAGAACATCAGAAGCTGCTGTTAAAAGGGATAATTAGTAGGGTGTACAGTATTGCACAATAACTATAAGACTCAATCAGAGGAGAGTAGAAAAGATTGGGAGGACAGACTAGAAAAGCAATTTCACAAAGGAACACTGAGAGAACATATGTATGGCAACCAAATATGCAACCAAGTCCAGAAGGTTTAGGATGTTCACTGGGAAGTGTTTGCATAGGTATTTTTATACCCCAAGCAGACTTCAAAGAATTTTTCCTCAGGTAGATAGCAAATGTTAGCAGCATGATGGGGGGAAAGGAGGTAACTGGGAGTATAATTAGTTGGCAGAGTTTAAAAATTCCAGTGGAAAGACTAAGTCAAAACAAACTAACCCAAAACCAAGATGAAAATTCAGTCCAGCATACTGGACCCAATAAAGGCAACTTAATTAAAACTACAATCCCAGACAAACAATTCGGTACCAATAAAATTCTTTAATGTCACAAAAGATTAAGCACTTTCATTCCACAACAGGGAACGTCATCAGAATACAAGATTGCTTGCATCAAATACTTAAATAACACCATTTTCTTTTCCAATTAATTACATTAAAATTGATGTTGATATATTTTATTTGTAAATGGCCAGTTTCAGTATTTTTTAACACTATGTCCTTTTATTAATGTTTGTGTATTAGTTAATACAGTCACCTGGTATTAATTAGCTAGGGACCAATAGATTTTTGAAATTTTAATGATGTAATTAATTGGATAAGAAAATGGTGCTATTTAAGTGTTTGATTGGAGTGATCGTGTATTCTGATGAAGTTCCCTGTTGTGGAATGAAAGTGCTTAATCTTTTGTGACATTAAAGAATTTTACTGATACCGGATTGCTTGTCTGGGATTGTGATTTCAATTAAGTTGCCTTTGTTGCATCCAGTGTGTTGGACTGAGTTTTTTTTTCTTGGTTTAGAGTTTAAAAATTCCCTACAGAGTACTGTCAGAGATACTGGGTGAGCAAATGGCTGTAACTAAGAAATGATTCTTTTGAGCAGGGATACAGGATCTGAATTGCCTAGACATAGTAAAGCCTTGTTAAGTTTAATTCTGTTGGCTGTCAAAAAATGATTAATAGAAAATGGCAATCAAAGTCTGTATCTGAAATACTGAATGCTATAAAAGAAAAAAAAAAACTGGGAGTTGGATCTTTACGAAAGGGAAGGAGAAAATTACTCAGAAATAAATGGAAATTGTGGAAACAATACACCCAGAACAATGTTCAGGAGGCATAGTGAGGTTTAGTGGAAGGCAGGAATTGAGCAAATTATGTAATGGTGGACTGATAGTTATAAAGAAAGAAAACTTATATGATGTATAATGTATGTACACGGAAAATGCTAATATGATTTGTTTTGTCTGTTATTGTACGTTTGCTTTTGTCTTAATTGATAACTTAACAAAGGTGTTTAAAAAAATACTTTTTCATCTTATCCAAGAAAACACCACAGAAAGAGAACAGCTCCAGCAATTAAACGTGCAGCCAAACACAAAATGCAAAAAATGTAACAGGAACAGCTTCACCAAACAAGGATCCTATTCGGGATCAAATAACTTTAATAAAAAGTAGCTAAAAAGTTTTCACAAGCTGCTTCTTTAAATCTAGCACCGACAAATTCAACTGTTGCAATTTAACTCATTACATCCGAGTAATGCCTCCAGGTGCATCTGCAGATGCATCAAATATTGTTTGTTCACATTTGCATCAGTAATTCCAAAACCATGTTATGCACAAGATTTTAAAAGATTTCATCTTAAAGCTTACACAATGGCAAATGCAACTGCATTAATATTAATAACCTCTGTCTAGTGTAGGTAAAGAGATATTAACTGCTGTTTTTATTATATAAATTTATATAGATAGAATATTCACATTTTTCTAAATATCTCAACAACCAAGTAATACAGACATAAGTCCTTAGCCTCCTAGGAAAGCTCTCAGCTAGATGAATAAAATGCTGCTAACAGTATGTGTGTAATGTGAGTGGTTGCTGAGATATTGTAAGTTGCTTACAAAATATTAGAAATGTAATACTAACTGTGTTTACTGGGACTTACAAAATTCAGTTTAAGACCTAGAGCCTAAAGAATATTACTACTACAAAAATAGTCTGTGCTGAAAAGTTTGCCATTTATACTTGTTTCATAACCTCTATGGTTCCAGGGATATAAACGTTTGTTTGAAATGTGAGAACATAATTTGATTTGGTCAAAAAGCTTAGGCTCCTCCCATTGGAAGTTACAGTGGGAACTTCCTGAACTCCATTGGAGTCAATGGGTTAAATGTTTTTAGGGTCACATGTCCAAATGACATCACATTCATGTTTCAAGAGACAGTATCATTTACACTTCTGTTTTTGTAATTTCCAAAACAGATTTCAAGTTTACGGTTTCATTTACACCAGGTATTGTATCGGTATGTAGTTCATTAATCCATTTATACTCCAAATTTTCTGTTTTAGTTAATAAATCACCTCCTCTGTCCAACTGGTATACTATCTCAATGCTTGTAAAAGTAAAAGACTGTCCTTCACCCTGCAATAGCTAAGTGTTTAAACAACGCATTTGTTTTAACTTGTCTCCTTATATCATATATGAAATTCCACATTTTGCCCTTCAGCCTACAGTTAGTTTTACCCACACAGAAAGCTTCACATCCCATACACAGTGCAAGATATAGTATATCTTTTGTGCTACAGGTTGCAGTCCCATTTACCAGATATTTCTTTCTACTCACTGGGTGTATGAATATATTTACAGAAAGTACAGTTAAAAGAGGGAAATGTACCTCTTTAGTTAAATTATGTTTATGACCTTTCTTCTGCTCTTTATAAGATAACTTGCTTTTCAAATTCACCACCTTTCTATATCCAAAATATGGTGTATACAAAATACTCAAGTTGCGTCCTTCAAACCTTGTAAAATTAACCAATTTTTCTTAATGATCTCCTGTATTCCCTTGGAATAAGCATTATATGTATGCATAAATCTAACATGGTTATTGGCTTTTTTTTTTTTTTTTTTACTTTTCCCTTCCTCTGTAAGCAGTAAACTTGAAACCTGCTTTGAAATTATTACAACAGAAGTGTAAATGATACTATCTCTTTAAATGTGAATGTGATGTCATTTGAACATATGACCCTGAAAACTTTTAAAATGCAGCATTTGAATCTGTTTGCACTAGACTTGTAAAAGCTTTTTCTTTTATCTTTATCAAAGTTATTTGATGAAAAATAAATTCCATGTGAGGTGAAGCAGTTCTTGTTACATCCAAGAAACAAAGTAAGCCCAATTACTTCAGGTGCCAGTTTTATAAAAGCAAAAATCTGACCTACTCTGTAGTGACATAATGCAGGCCTTTTCTGTACTTTTAACTCCTATTTTATTAACAGACCATGATCCTTTCTTGAGGTACATGGCTGATGCACGACACATCTAACTCACAGTGATGGCCAAAGGAGTAACAAAGTCTATCCACATGAACTGTGCTGCAGAGAAATACAGAAGGGACAAGACAGGCACCGGAAAGTACACACTTCTTTGGTGGTACCACTGTAACTGCACAGCACAAGGGTAATCAAGGAGGTACACAAAAGCAACGAGTGAATACATACAAGATGGGCTATCAATATCTTAATCTACCCTGTCATGCTTTTAAGTTATTTCTCAGTGGAGACAAGGAACTCATCTGCTAAACAGAATGTGCTGTAGTTGGTTAGTGAAGACAGAATGGGAGGAAAAAGATTTGTAAATGGAATGAGACTAACACGCCAGAGGTTACAAAGCTGGTACAAAATAAATAAATAATAAAATGAATGCAAACATAATTAGTACATTTTAGCACTTTGAGTATGATGATCAAATCTACACATTCGTAGCAACACATGTTCAGATGAAGATCTAAACTGCATGACTGGTTAGAAAGCACAGCTCCATCAGGGCACTCACCATAGATTTAAACTTTTAAGTATAGAATCATTGCCACAGTAAATATCAGAAATATGGGATTTAGCCAAAGGCTAACATCTGTTTACTTGCCAGACTTCCACAGCAGTGCAAAAAAAAAATTGCCTGAATCTCGTGTTCTGACTGTGCTTCTCAAACATTTTGGAAATATAGAGTATATTTTAGAGCATTTAGTATATCTGTAATTGCCTTAACATTGCTACAGCTCAAGTGCTCTAGGTTGCACTGCATCTGAATTGTCTGTGTGTTTTAGCTGCTTTTCTGTATATATAGACTTCTCTGTATATGTAGACTAGCTACTTATTCTGCTGTATTACTGCCTCTTAAATTGTTTTGCAGTTGTGCACTTGCCTTGCTTCATTTAAAAAGTTTTAAATTGCTAATTTTGTAGAGTTTTAATTGCATTTACTGTTTAGGACTACACACACGTGTGTTAACCTTTTCTGTGTTTATTTACTGTATTATTGTATTGTTTAGCCTGTTTTAAAAAAAAAAATACTATCTTGTTTGCTCATTTCCCACCTTTCCTAGCCAGTCCATATCCCAGGCTTTGCTTGTCTCAGGACTTTATTTTCTGTGTTCAGAGCTATCCAGACCTTGCATTGGTAGAGGGAAGTCCTTCTGCTTACCATTGGGAGTGGTGACCATTGTACTGCCTATCTAATGCTAGAGGAGTGGTTTCCAGCTCTGAAATTGTAATTTTATTAGCCTTTTTGGGCTGATTTCTATCCCTTTCAACTTTCTGGCTTAAAACCGCGTGTGTTTGCAAATGTTTCACATTGTGCAGCACTGCGAGGCTACAGTTAAACTATTCCAGGTGCCAGAAAGTCTGCTCTTCAAATATTCCCTTAGAACTAGCTGGTTTCTCAGTAGTAACACTAAAATCTGAACCCCTGTGATTAGCACTTGCTCTAGAACCTGCTGGAAAGCACTAGGAAGCCTGAAACTGATACAAGCACTCAACTCTCCTTGTCAACAAGGAGAAATTAATCGTAAGCACTAAACAGCCTATAGTTGCAACGTACCTTGCAAAGGTAAGGGAAAACAGCTCTTATACTTTACAAAAACAGCACCTAAATAGGCATGTCCAAGGGTCAGCTTCCGGTGATTTCTCCTGCCCACCTGGTGAATCTGGGCATACTGAGGCAATGCGGCAACTGCCTCATGTACACAGACAATCCTCTCCTCTTACCACCCAACACTACAACCTGCGAGAGATGCACTTACATAGCCAAACTGGAACCAAAGCTCTCTCCGGCCAAGATTCTGCTAGGCAGTCAAGAGGAGAAGGTTAGCACCTGCACTACACCTCAAGCAACTCATAGCCCTTCAAAACCCACATCATCAACACCCACACATAGCAACACTAAACCCACATATGCGGAGGCCCTTAACATTAACCTGCCCAAGGAACAAGGACCTCCGAAGATGAAACGCAAACAAACACCAGTCAAAACCAAAGTGACACATAGCTCAGAACACCAGTGTGCCACCCAACAACAGCCCTTAAGGCAAGACAATGTACCCAACACTTTAGTCATAGGTGACTCTACAGTCAGGCACACTGATGTCCCACTCACCAGGCTAAACAAGGAGAAAATTACAGTCAGCTGCCTGTCTGGTGCCAGGATCCGCCACATAAAGCATGCACTCAAGTCACTCCACAACAAGTACAAATACGACTGTCATTGTCCATGCTGGAGTGAATGACTTGAGACTTATCTCCCTGGACTACATGAAAAGAGACATGGAAGAGCTTTTGGATCATGTGGCCCAGGCTGGTATGACCCTAGCCCTGAGTAGCATTCTGCCTTCGCCCAGAATGAAACCACAGTATAAGGACAAAATGACTGACTTCAACAATTGGCTAAGCTTCTGGTGTCATTCAAAGGGGATCCAGTATCTGTCTGCCTGGGAAGACATGATCGACAAACCACCATGCTTTGCCAGAGATGGTATGCACCTGTCACCCCTGGGATTCAGGTTACTGGCTAAAGCTCTTGCCATCCCATAGTGCCTTTTTTAGGCAAGGTTCAAAGGATAAAACCACCACCGTAACAGATATAAGCATGCAAAATCTGAAGGTAATGCTACTCAATGCTAGAAGTCTAAACCTCACAATGCACTCTCTGTCGAGGCACTCATAAAAATGGAGAACATCGATATCTGTGCAGTAACTGAGACCTAGTTCAAGGCTCCAGAGAGCACCCCTGCAATACCAGGCTACAACTCTTAACATATTTTTCGGCCACAAAACCAAGACCGAAACACTAAAAGTGGAGGATTGTCCATATTCACCAAGGATATTCACCTCCAGGCTAGTTGCCCAGCACAATGCATCTGAAATTCTCCAGGTGCAACTAAAACTAGGTAAGACTGCAATCTAAACTGTAGCTTGCTAGAGATCCCCCACCATGCCCCAAGATTCTCACTACACCTTTCTAAACATACTGGAAAATAATAAGATACAACCAAACATCCTAATACTGGGTGATTTCAACTACCCTGCTATTAACTGGGAAAACTACTTGGGTATCAACCTTTTCCCAATGGTTCTTAGATTTCATAAATTCCAACGCCCTGGATCAACTAATCCATTGTCCCACCAGGGGCTCCAATATCCTAGACCTGGTCATTACCAACATGGGAGACAGATGCTCCACACCAGTGGTCACCCCCTCATTGGTCAGGTCTGACCATTAGCAAATCACCCTTGACATCCACATCCCACCCCCACCCCCCAGTAAGGAAACTGTCTTAAAAAACTTCTCCAAAGCCAACTTCATGCTACTAAGTCAGAAGTGACAAACTTTATGACACCCATACAGACGGGATCTGAAAGTTCGACTGCAGAATCCTACACTAAAGCACTGTATGAGCACATCCACTCATGCATGAATCGTGCCATCCCAAATAGAACCAAGATGCTCTTCTCCAAAAAAAGGAAGCCAATCTGGTGGTCCCCTGCTATAAACAAACTATACAACAGAAGGAAGTAACTGTTGCAGAAAAGAGGAAAATCCCAGGATGCAAAAAACTCCCTCGCCAGCCTCAGTAAGAAGTTGAGATCCCGCATAAAATCCTCAAAAGCTAGTTACGAAAATAAAATTGCCAAAGATTCCAAAGACAACCACAAGACATTCTATAGTTATGTCAAGAATTTAAATGGCAATGCTCAGATCTGCTCTGAGCTACAACAGAATGGCATTAAATATACTGATCCCAAGGATATTGCCAATATCCTGGCAGATCGATTTAGTGCCAACTTCACCCCCTAAAGGGCCCATCTCAATACCAAAAGATTGCCAAATTCCGGTAAGAACGGCCACACAGGTAGAAATCGCACTCTCCAAAGCTAAGAATACAGCATGCATGGGACCAGATCACATCCCAGGCTGTGTACTACATGAACTACAACCACTGAGTGGCGCACAGCTACAGTTATCCCACTCCACAAGGGGGGATCCGCCTTGGATCCCGGGAACTACCGTCCCATCAGTCTGACAAGCCTGATCTGCAAGGGCATGGAACGCATTATCATGGAACTTACAAACAAAGACATTAGCAACCTTCAAACACTGGACCTCACCCAGTTTGGGTTTGTGAAGGGCCGATCTTCTCTCCTGAATCTGACTGACTTCTTCGAATCAGTCTCCAGAGCTGTGAACGAGGGTAAGGTGGTCCACACAGCCTATCTGGACCTCGCCAAGGCCTTCCACACCATCCCCCACTCTGGAATCATAGATAAATTTACTAAGCTGGGCATAAATACCTACGTCGATGGGTTGCCAACTGGCTTACTGACAGAACCCAGACTGTAAAAGTAGCCAACTCCAAATCAAGCTCCAGACAAGTGGAGTACCTCAGGGTTCAGTCCTGGGAGCACTCTTGTTTGGCATCTACTTCTCTGAAGTACAGGCCAACACTAAGGGACTCTTGGCTAACAAAGTTCGCAGATGACTGCAAACTGGGAGCCATTATTGAATCCCCAAATATTGTGGATATTCTACAAAAGGGCCTTACAGAAACAGATGCCTGGTGCCAGAGCCATGGGCTCAAGCTTAATGCCAAGAAATATATAGTTATTCCCTTAGGAAAAAAACATGTACCCATGAATTAGCACATAGGTGGCAGTACACTAAACATCAAAAGTGTTATGAGAGACTTAGGGACACAGGTGGACAGTGGTCTCACTTTGCATAACCACATTGCCACAACAGTCAGGAAGACCTTCTATGTGGCACACCTCATCACTAAGGGCTTTTCATCCAGAAAAAAGGAGGTCAAGGTCCCACTATACTCATCCCTCATTAGACCCATTATAGAGTACAATGCCCCGTTTGGTATGTACCTCACAAGACACCTGCAACAGCTGGAAAGGCCACAGAAATACCTCACTAAAAGAATCACAGGCCTAAAGCAGATGCCATATGCTGACCATCTAAAAACAACTCCAGCTATACTCTGGCATATCGTCTACTCAGAGGCGATCTCTGCTTAACATACAAGGCCATGTCAAACCCTGAGCTGTTGGACATGCTCCACTTAAAGAAATCCCAATCCCTCAGAGCCACACGCTCCAGGGATCTAAACCTTGTCATCATAATGAACAAAACATGCTGGAGGGATAGGTTCCTGACCCAGAGACTCCCCATACTCTGGAACAGACTGCCCATACATGTCAAGCAGAGCACCTCCTTGGCCCTCTTCAAAAGGAACCTTGATGATTGGATGGGAGATAGGAAATTCACCCCGGGGATCATGTCAGTCGCCCTGCTCGACAGGGGTCCAGAGAAGTAAATATTGTGGGAAGAAATATCCAGGGAATTGTTACGGCTAGGCTTGTATAGGTCCTAGGGCCGATAACCTAGTACCAACCTATGAACCTCCCCCTCCAGGCACTGGATCTTGTGTCACTCTCAAAATGTTAGATGAAAGCAGTGATGTAACCAAGGAAGAAATGGACTGTGTCTTCTATTCTTTTCTATAGCAGAGGGACACCAACAAATAAATTTGGGATCCTTCACATAAAAACTAAAACATGTTTCAGACCTTGCTCTTGTCTCAGATATGACAGAGACAATCTAGGAGAGGAAAGAGTTCTTCTAAGCCATTCTGATAAAAACAAAGATTACCCTTAAACTCTCAATACAAAAGGGTAAAAAAAAAGACATCAGGAAAACCCAGCACCAGAAAGGCTGACTCAGTGAAAATCTGGGCTATACAAACAGTAGTGCACAAAGAAAGCCTCCCTCCACTACAAGCAGGAAGAATTACAGGTTGGTGCACAGCTCACCTGAATCTCAAATGGATAACCAAACTGTAGCGCCACATAACTCTAAGTGGGCTCTATTAAAGGCCTTGTGGTAGCTGTTGTTCAAACACGGTAGCCCTGACCTGTCCAGAAAATGTATTTTACAACCATTTAGACACAGTTTGTTTAAAGACTGGTTTTGCCCTGCTTCCCTAGCAGGGAGCAGGGAGCTAGTCTGATCACTGATGTCCTTGATCCTGTTGGCATACTAACTTAGCTGTCAGTGGACAGTCATTGTATGCAACAGACTCTCTCCCTCATTCTATGGATTAAGCTGGAGAAATTGGAGCAGAATAGCTTAAGAATAAAAGGTAAAATAAACAGAGGAGTAGTGACCAAACTGGTTTTACTGGTATCAAGCAAACAAATGCAATCATTTATAAGATAAGCACTTGTTTTTCTTTATATAAGGACTTCAGATCCAAAAGGCAGCTTTAGGTTTTTCTACATCAACATGAAATATGGTTGCTGGACTCAAGCTGGCCATTACACTTATGGGAGGTCTACTGACACATGACCACTGTATGATTCAAAAACCTTAAATTTTAAAATCAAAATAAATGAACACTTCAGGTCAAGTCCATACAAGAAACAGTAATGTCTACAACAATCAGATTAAAGGATCTGTAATGTCTACAACCAATCAGACTAAAGACCCCACCACAGCTGCCCTGTTTCAAATACAGGCAGTGTGACTGTTACACATCTTAAAAAAAAAAAAAAAAAAAGAATAATAATTTTATATATATATATATATATATATATATATATATATATATATATATATATATATATATATATAAAACATATATATTATATATTATATCATTTCGATTTTTCATGCCTTTGAATGAATTTACATAATGTTATACATAATTAACCAGACTTCAAAATTTATAAAAAAGAGATGTAGTATTCATCCAAGTTCTCCTCACTCTAGAGACTTCTCTGCTGTTACAAAGACATCCTGGCAGGCTATAGTTCACCCTCTATCTCCCAAAAATCCCAGAGCTTGTACCCTAGACCTACTGGAGACACTGACAATTAAACTGAATACTAGTTTCATGGGAGAGACTAACTACCCTTCTAAAGACTGGGAAACATACATTGCCTCAGACTCAAAGACATAATGATTCCTGGACTTAATTAACACGAATACCCTTGACCAGATAGTGTGCACACCCAGCAGAGGTTCAAACATACTGGACACTGTACATAATGATAAGGGAGACTGCTGCACCACCCCACTGTCGCATGTTCAGTAGTGAGGTCAGACCACACAGCTGTCTCCTTTGAAATAAAAATCAACTCTGTAACCCCAACAAACCCTGTAACAGTTAGGAAAGTACAGTTTTGTACCTACCATAAATGTAGATGTTCGAGTGTTCACACTGCTGCAGTCATCACACTTGGGTTATCTGCCGTCAGGTGGTCCCGCAGTTGGCCCCAGTTCCAAAGTCTTGGTCCGGCGTCGGTTGCTGTCGCTTCTTCCCTAACGTCAGTGCGACAGGGGTATAAAAGAGGCAGCCGACGCCATTTTCTTCAGTTTTTCTTGCCCCAGATGTCAGGTGCCCCCAAATAGGAAGGCAATACATAATCCTAAGAAAATTACATAAGTAGAAAACAATAGCTACAGCTGTAAGCAAATACACCATATAGAAATACATCTTAGAGATTGTATAAACAGGGAGCTATAGATAAAACCCAGGTAAGAAGAGGGGAAGGTGGGAAGGTAACCTGGACTGCAGCAGTGTGAACACTCGAACATCTACATTTATGGTAGGTACAAAATTGTACTATGTTCATCGTGTTACACTGCTGCAGTCATCACACTTGGGTTGAATCCCAAAGCTAAGGCTGGGCGGTTGGTACTAAACAGGGTTTGGAGAAGCTAGCAGGCCCTGCAAAACTGCAGTGGCAAAGCCAGCTCTGGTTTTTGAGTATAGAGGTAAGTGGTAGTGCTTGGTGAAGATGTGCACTGAACTCCAAGTTACAGCTTCCAAAATATCCTTGGTTGGTATCCCTCTGTGGAAGGCTGCTGATGTTGCTGTAGCCCTGGTGGAATGAGGCCTAATGTTACCAGGTACAGGTATCCCATGGTGTGTGTAGCGGAAACGGATACAATGTCCTATCCATTTTGAAATGGTCTGTTTTGATATAGGCTTTCCTTGAGATCCTGCAGCATAGGATACAAAGAGCTGATCAGATTTTCTGAAAACCTTTGTTTTATCCAAGTAGAAACGTAATTGCCTGTGAATGTCCAAAGAGTGTAGGAGCCTTTCCCCTTTAGTCTGGGGGTTAGGATAAAAGGTGGGTAAATGAATGGTTTGGTTTAGAGCCACACTGGATACTACCTTTGGCATAAAGGAAGGGTTAGTTCGTAAAGAGACTCTGTCTTGATGAAAAATGATGAAAGGCTCCACTGCCATCAGGGCCTGTAGCTCTGAGAGTCTTCGTGCTTTAGTTATTGCTAGCATCAGGGCAGTTTTCCATGATAAAAATTGTAAAAAAGCTGGCTCGAAGGGCGGTAGTGTAAGTTTTTCCAAAACAAAATTGAGGTCCCAAGTTGGTGTTGGTGCTCTTCGGGGCGGTCTTATGTTCTTAGCCCCTCGGAGGTACTGTCTTAATAATGGATGTGAAAAAATAGGAGGATCTGTGTTGTAGTGAGCTCAAATAGCTGAAGCGTGGATCTTTATAGATGAAAAGGAAAGGCCTTTGTGCAACATCTCAGTTAAATATTGCAGAATCTGAGGAATATTTGGGACAAGAGGATTTTGGCCTTTAGCCTTTTTCCAGGTGCAGAATCTTTTCCATTTGTCTGAGTAGGTTTTCCTGGTGCTGGGTCTCCTGGCCTCCAGAATGACATCCATAACAGCTGTAGAGAGAAGTGTTGACTGGTTGTTTAGATAATCTGCCATGCAGCCAGATTTAAAGTCTTTAGCTGGCTGTGTAGAATCCGATTGTTTTGCTGAGTCAGCAGGTGAGGAATTTGAGGTAAAATCCATGGTGGGCCTTGAGCCATGTTCCTTAATATTGGATACCAGTGTTGGCATGGCCAGTCTGGAGCAATGAGTATCATTTGTGGCCTCTCTAATCTGCCTTTTAGCAGCACCTTTGCCAGAAGAGGCAGTGGAGGAAAGGCATACACTGTTAGTGTTTTCCAACTGAATGAGAGGGCGTCCACTTTCCAAGCTAGTGTGTGGTATGTCCTTGTGCAAAACTTTTGCAGTTGGTAGTTTTGGGGGGAGGCAAAAAGATCTATGTCTGGGCTCCCCCATTTTTGAGTTATCATTGTGAATACTTGTGGGTCTAGTTTCCACTCGTGAGGATCCATGATATTTCTGCTTAGTTTGTCTGCCAATGTACTTTTCTTTCCTGGCAGGAATTGTGCTTGTAGTTGAACTTAGTAGGTCAGTGCTGTGTTCCACAAGGTCACTGCTTGCCTGTATAGGGGGTAGGAATGTGTGCCCCCTTGTTTGTTTATGTACCACATCACTGTGGTGTTGTCCGTCTTTATTAGAAGTTGTCCTGGATGTAGGAGGTCCTTGAAAGCTGTTAGGGCATTTTGTACAGCTAGCATCTCTTTTTGATTGATGTGGAGATGCATTTGATCTGCAGACCATTTGCCCTGAATACACTGTCCTGCCATGTGTGCTCCCCAAGCGTAATCCGATGCATCTGTTGTCATTGTTTGCCTGGCTGTGGGCAAGGTGAAAGGCTGACCCTTGTTGAGGTGACATGCCTGAGCCCATCATAGAAACTCCTGTTGAAGACAGGGAATTAGTGGTATTATTGTTTCCAAGCTGTGGCTGTGTTGAGTCCATACGCTTTTCAGGTACCACTGTAATTTCCTCATATGCAGTTTGGCATATGGTATTAGTAGTATGCAAGATGCCATGAATCCCAAGGCCTGCAGAATTTTTCTTGAAGGGAGTTGGGTCTCTGTTGCCATCATTTTGAAGTTTTGAGTCAGTTGTCCTTGCTTGTCTGGCATGAGATAAGCCATCTAGGCCGTTGTATTTAAGCTGGTACCCAGGAATATTATGTCTTGTGAGGGCACTAGTTTTGACTTCTTTTCGTTTACTGCGTACCCTAGGCAACTTAGTAGGTTTTTTTTACAAACGCCAGATTTTTAAAAGAATGTCCTTGCTGTCTGCTTGAATAAGGCAGTCGTCCAGGTATGGATATATTTGGATTCTTCTTTGTCTGCAGTATGCAATTACTGGTGCCAGGCATTTTGTGAAGACCCTGGGCGCAGTAGATAAGCCAAAGGGCAGTGCAGAGAATTGGTAATGAGTTGTACCTGCAATAAATCGGAGGTATCTTCTGCAATTTTGTCTGATAGGGACATGCAGATATGCCTCCTTGAGATCCAACGTTACTAGCTAAGCCTTCTTGCCCAGCATGGGAAGAAGTTGCTGTAGTGTGAGCATCTTAAATTTGGGTACTTCCAGGTATGTGTTTAGAATTGAAAGGTCCAGAATGGGTCTCCAGGCTTTGTCCTTTCGGGGAACCAGAAAGAGTCTTGAGTAAAATCCTTGCCCTTGCTCCTGTGTAGGAACCTGTTGAATGGCTCTCATGTCCATGAGTGCTGTAATTTGTCTTTGAGCCTCTGCCCGTTGATTTGATGGCAGGTTTGACATTCCTTTTATCCTTGGTAAAGTGTGAAAGTGGAACCTGTATCCTTGAGTTACAATATTTAGGACCCATTTGTCTTTTGTGATGATGTGCCAATTGTCTGCAAAAAGTGCAAGTTTTCCTCCCAAGGGAGCTGCCAAGAGTGATTTGCTTGGCAGTCTGAGGGGTAAGTCATTGTGATTGTCTTCTGATAGTTTGAGACCTGTCTTCTCCTCCTTTCTGGGTTGTGGCACCCCATTGCCGTGGCTTGTAAGAGCCTTGTGGCTGACCTCTGCCCCTTGGGTGTCTGTATTTGCCCCTCTGTGGTCTGTCAGAAGTTGGAAAGGACCAGTTTTTGGTTGGCCAATTTCTGCTGAAACGAAGGGGTTGGACCTCTAAAAAAATCCTTGACCATTTGCATATATTTTGCCTTATCCTCCATTTTCTTTAAAACCTCTTCTGCTTTCACACCAAATAAAACATCCTGCTATAAGGGTGCATCCAATAACTTTGCTTTAACATGATCAGGTAAAGTTTGTTCTTTTAACCAAGCATGCCTACGAATGACGGACCCTGTTATGGCTGCTCTCCAAGAAGCTTCCAAAGAATTACATCCACATTGCAAAGTATGTTTTCCCACTTGCTCTGCTGTATGCAACAAATCTTGCATTTCCTTGTAATCAGGCTGCTCTGTATGTGTGCTCATTTTTTGTTTTAATTGAGACATCAAATATTGTTGATATTTCAGCATGTGAAACTGGCAATTTAAGGCCCTCATAGCTAGAGTAGCTGAGGTATATACTTTCTTTCCCCATCTGTCTAGTGCTCTAGAATCCCTTTCATACGGTACAGGATTTTTAGCAATAGAGGACTTAACCCCTTTGGGACCCTGAGAAATGGTTTCTGGGTCAGCAACAGGGCTTTTATATAGGAATTTATGTGAGTCAGGGACTCTGTAGTATCTGTCTGGTTTGGCTGGTGCAGGAGGTAATGAATCTGGGTTAAGGCTAGATTCTGAATAAACATCATCCACAATGTCTAACACAGGTGGAATAGCAAGGGGTCTGTGCTGGGGTAGTAAGAAGAACTCTCTGAGTGTTTTCTTAGAATCAGAGTAATCCTGGCCTTCCCAGTGGAAATGTTCCCTCATGGTATGTAAAGTTTCCCCAAAAGAGTAGTCGTCTGGGGGAGATGCTGAAGGAATAGACTCTTCAGCATCAGAGTCTTCATAAGGGGGAAAAGAATACTCCTGTTCTTCAGAAGAATCTGAGGTAATGGAAACCTGGTCAGAGGAAGTGTAGTCCTCCTCCTGTCTAGGCCTTTTGTCAGGTGGGGGATGGGAACCCCTGATTAGGGTAATTAAGTCTTCGGCCATCTTAAGCATCTGTTTCTTAGGCATGGGGCCTTGCACTGGAGACTGCTGTACAGGCTTCCTTACTTTTAATGGAGTTTTCTGTTTTGTAAAGGATTTAATAGTAAGTGTAGTCGGTCTGAAGACACCTTCAGCAACTGACTGCCTTTCAACTGCACCGGAATCCCCATCAGCCATGGAGTCAGAAGGGCCTAAAGATAAAGGCTCTGGAGCAATCTCCGCTTGGGAGTCAGATGCAGGCTGGAGTTCTAAATCAGCGGTCGTCAGGGGCTGCGTAGGTGCCTCACTGAAAACCGGAGAACCGGCGACTGGCCTAGCAGAGGCCTCGGTGTCTGGTTTGGGTCTCGGCTGCCTGTCCTTATCTTTGTGCTTTTTATGCATCCCGATAGTCGGTTGCTCTGACGGCATGGTATAATTAAATTTTCTACCAAAATAATGTCGGGCGAAATCAAACCGACGTTTAATAGTTCGTTTGTTAAACCTAGCACAAAACCAACAACCTGTGACATTGTGGTCTGGGCCTAGGCAAGGGATACAATAGGAATGAAAATCCTTATGAGGTATTTGCTTCCCACAAGAAATGCAATTATTAACTTTTTCTGACATCGGACTGAGGCAAGAAAAGGTTCCCCAACGGGGTACTTAGCTTTATTGAAGACTTCGGGCTGAAATTCGATTTGAAAATCTCAGGAGTCGGCCAACTGGCACTTGCGAACTGCTTCTGCTTCGGGCACCGCGCGGCAAGAAAGACTGGGGAAAATGGCATCGGCTGCCTCTTTTATACCCCTGTCGCACTGATGTCAGGGAAGAAGCGACAGCAACCAACGCCGGACCAAGACTTTGGAACTTGGGCCGACTGCGGAACCGCCTGACGGCAGATAACCCAAGTGTGATGACTGCAGCAGTGTAACACGATGAACATCGATTCCAAAGCAAACTAGCTTTTTGGGATTAAAAAATGATATTTTCCAATCCAATGGCCACTGTATGCTTTCTAAATATGATGGCAAATTCCAAGCAACATTGTAACAGCATTATTTTGCAGGATATTACACAATTCAGCCAGAATTCCATCACTTCCTACAGCTAATGTTTAGAAATGGAGAATTATTTCCATACGAAGGCAAAGGCCTGCTGAGTGGAAGGTTTTCTGACAGCTTCAGCTGCAATAACTTTTAATGAAATGGCAGGATAAGAGGTCACATATCAGGAGCCAGGACCAGAGGTGGAGTTGGTTGTAACCTCAGCCATGGCTTGGATAGGAAGAGTGCCCTATATTTACAGTGACTTTAGAGAATGAAATCACAATCTTCTTGCCTACCAAGAGGCATGTGACGCCAGTGCCCTGGCCCAGCAATCAAGGAGCCTCAATCCTCACCACTAACACCAGTGAGGGACGTCTCATATAGGAGGAAAGGATAACAAATACACACAGTAAAGTGCAATTTCCCTTAAGAGCACACAGAGATCACAGTCAGTCTGGGGCTGGTCGCTCCCCAGGTCCTCAATAAGGCTTCCCAGGTCCTCAATAAGGCTCCCCAATGGCACAGCTATAGGGTCCACATCTCAGCCTAGTGGACAAGCTAAAACCTCCAGCACCCTCTCTGTCCAACCAGTGCTTCGTGTCCCTGCCAGAGTAGCTGACACACAAACACACTTTGAGAAGACTTTATACAACCACGCAGACACTCCTGGGGAAGGCTGGCACAGGTTCTCCAGCTGTGCCCCTTTTTCCCCAGACTATACGGTAGTACCAGCTGCCACCACCCACTAATATTTATCAGCTACTCAAAGGCCCTTAAAAAGGTGTCCAATTATTACTGTGCACTATTATTATCCAATTGGTAGTATAGTGCAGGGCTAAAGCTATTGGAGTGGCTTTGTACAATTTTACCAAAGGCATGCAAGTACTCTAAAGAGCTTAAATTATCTGTACAAAAACAACCACAGTTGAAAGGGCTTAAAATATTTAATAGCAAATAATCAAAACACAAGACAATATTTTTACTACACAGTGCTAGTCAAGAGTTCAGAGATCATAGAGAAATACTTAAAATAATTCAGTAGTAAAATTCTGACATCACAGAAAAAACACAGTCTAATCTTTCTAGTTTCTAGCTATTTCTAAGAGAAAACACAAGTCTAAGATAAACTTACATATACAGCAAGACAGTGCTGGTGAGTTGGATGGTCAAGACAAAAATGCTCAATGCTCTCTGGTTTTTAAAATCACATTCCTGGTTCACATTACATCATTCTTCACACTTCCCTGGGTTCCCAGGCTGACAGAAACTACATTTACATTCTTCACCTCTGGCAAAAACCAGATCAATAAAGGACATTTATCCATGCAAACTCTGACCTTAAAACAATAGGCAGGATGCCTCACTCTAGACTTACTAGCTCCAAGTTTTAACATCAAAGGGTCACAGCATGCTTTACTTAGTCAGTAGAGTGCACTGCTGTTACATTTTTTTCAGTTCCCCATGTAACACTATTTTTACCATTTAAGACAACAAGCCTGTGGTTTACAGTAATACTTAAAGATGGCAGAATTATTTCCAAAATTCTATCTGGCTAGGCTGGCAGCCTTCATCTATCTTCACTCAATCTTCACATATCTCCCCCCCCCCTTGAGAATTCAAGCTAGTTTTTCAAGTGACCCTTGAGAAATGCTGCTTGAGGGAGTTATGTCTATCTGAGTGTATCTTACCCCATTCCCTGTCTTGAGACCCCATCTGCACTGGCATTGCTAATCCCACTGCGGTGATGCACGGACATATCATATGCTTGCAACCCCAGGCTCTATCTTAGCAACTTGGCATTTTGCTGGCTGGCTCTGTTTAACCATGTTAGGGAGTTGTGATCTGTCATAACAGTGAATTTCCTTCCATACAGGTAAGGCTGAAGTTTCTACAGTACCCACACTATGGCTACACATTCTTTTTCTACAACTGCATAGCATTCCTCCCTGGGTTGGAGCCTACAACTGAGATAAACCACTGGGTGCTCTTCCCCCTCTAAAGAAATCTGGCTAAGTACAGCCCCCAACCCATGGTTCGAAGCATCCACCTGCACAACAAATTCTTTGCTGTAATCTGGACTGGCTAACACAGGGTTTTTTCCCCAAAGCTTCTTTAGGTTTCTGGAATGCCTGCTCACATGCTGGGGTCCACACTCCCTTATCTGGCCTGTTCTTCCTTGTCAGGTCTGTGAGGGGAGCAGCTATGGTACTATAACTGGAGATGAATTTTCTGTAGTACCCTGCTGTCCCTAAAAATGCCCTCACCTGCTTTTTAGTAACAGGTGCTGGCCATGCCTGAATGGCTTCCACTTTGGCAGATTCTGGCCTTATCTTACCACTCCCCACTCTATGTTCTAGGTAGGAAACCTCTGCCATACCTACCTGACATTTGCTCGGATTAATGGTCAACCCTGCCCTCTGTAGTCTGCCCAGCACCGCCCTGACATATTGAAGGTGATCTTGCCAGGAATGGCTGTAGATGGCAATATCATCTAGGTAAGCAAGGGCAAACCCTCCTGCTCCTGCTGTGATATGATCTACCAGCATCTGGAAAGTTGCTGGGGCATTCTTCATACAAAAGGGCATCTTTGTGAACTCATACAAGCCAAAAGGAGTCACAAAGGCTGACTTCCCTCTAGCACTGGGAGTCAAGGGCATCTGCCAGTAACCCTTGATAAGATCGATAGTTGTAAGATACTTAGCCCCACCTAGCTGCTCTAAGGCCTCATCTGTCCTAGGCATGGGATAAGAATCTGACTCTGTGTGACTATTTAATTTCCTGTAGTCCACACACAACCTGGTGCTGCCATTCTTCTTTGGCACCAGCACCACTGGGGAGGCTCAGGGACTGGTGGACTCTTGAATCACCCTTAATTCCAACATCTCCTGTACCTCCTCCCTCAGAGTCTGTTTGACTCTCTCATGCACTCTATAAGGGGCCTGCCTAACAGGCCTTTGGGGTCCTTTATCCACCTGGTGCTGCCCCAGGTGGGTGCACCCTGATTTCCCAGTGAACATGTCCCCAAATTCCTGCAACACTGCTCGGATTTCTCGGACCTGGGTAGAAGATAGCTGCTGGAACATTGCTATCCCTTCCAATGAGGTGTCAGTCCGAGCCTCACTGAGATCAGTCACCAGATCTCCCTCAGACTCCTCCTGAAATCTACTGCAAATGCTCAGCACAAGGGCCTCCCTATCATGGTAATGTTTCAGCATGTTAACATGGTACAATTTGTGCGCCTGCCTTCTGCCTAGCAGTTCCACCATGTAGTTAACATCACTTAACTTTCTTACCACCTTGTACGGTCCCTCCTAAGCTGCTTGAAGCTTGTGTCTGACAGGAATAAGAACCATTACCTGCTGCCCCACAGCATACTCTCTAGCTCGAGCATTCCTGTCATACCACACCCTTTTCTGTTGTTTGGGTTCTGCCAGGTTCTCCTGGGCCACGCCCATGAGTTCCTTGAAGTTTAGGACATATGCCACAACAGACTCCTTGTGAGACTTGCACTCACCTTTCCACTCATCTCAAATTAAATCTAGAAGTCCCCTCACCCTATGCCCATACAGCAACTCAAAGGGTGAAAAACCTGTGGATTCCTGGGGAACCTCTCTGCAAGCAAACAACAGATGGGGCAAATATTTGTCCCACTCCCTATTAAACTGATTTGCAAATGCCCGTAGCATGGACTTGATTGTAGAGTTTAACCTCTCAACAAGGCCATTAGTCTGGGGATGGTTGGGGGTGGTCTTCATGTGCTTCACCCCATAGGACTTCCACAGACAAGCCAGCAGGTCTGACATGAAATTGGCACCTCTGTCAGTCAGTATTTCTTTTGGGGAAACCTACCCTGCTTAAAATCTCTAACAACGTATTTGCCACCTTCTCTGCCTCCATGGAGGACAAAGCCACTGCCTCAGGGTCTAATGTAGCATAATCTACTACCACTAGGATATACTTCCCTGTGGAACCTGGGGTACTCAGAGGACCCACAATATCCCTAGCTAGCCTCTGAAATGGCTCCTCAATCACAGGCAAAGGGATCAAAGGAGCTCTCACCTTGTCTCCTGCCTTGCCTACCTTTTGGCACTGCTCACAGGTCCTGCAGTACCCTGTTACATCTCTGGAAATTCCACGCCAGTAGAAGTTCTGCATAATACGTCTCTTTGTACGTTTTATGCCCATATGACCTGCAAAGGGAGTATCATGTGCTATTGCTAGAAGCACCAGACAGTAGGCTCTAGGCACTACCAAATGATGTACTCTCTCAACTTCTAGCCCTCCCTCAGGGGTCCACTGTCTGTATAGTAACCCTTTGTCCCAGTATACAGATTCCCCCTTGAGAATCAGGTCCCTCCCTAGCTACCTGCCTCAGGCCTTGCAATGTAGGGTCTAAGAGCTGAGCCTGTCTCAACTCTCTTCTTGTAACCCTTCCCAGCTCCCCTTCCACAGGAAGTCTGGCATCCTCTGACAGTGGTGCCTGTCAGGCTCGGTACTACTACTCACCTCTACCTTTGCAGTCACTCTGTCCAAGGGAACATCAGTACCCACAAGCAGCTGTGGCTCACCTTCAGTCTCACTGCTACCGGGTCACTCCCTCCCAGAATTAACCACCTCACCAGTCCTGGCTGCAAGTATGCAGTCTGTCTTGGTCACCCCCAGGCTATCAGACCCACATGCTTGTCTCCTAGCCTGACTGCGTGTAACTGCACAAACACATGATACTGCCTCATCCAAATCCTCCCCTATCAGGACATCTGCAGGATGGTAGTTTGGTACCCTTGTTATCCCAAGACAACCTACTATTGGCATTTTCTCTTTCCCACTTACTGGCTCCCTCACCTTTTGTTCCCCACTTTGCTTCCGTGGACACCTGTATGCCACATGGCCTCACTGGTTGTATTCAAAACATGTAACCCTAGCTACTGGATGTGTACCTGGACTAGTGGCTTCCCCTGCTACTGGCAGATTCTGTTGGGGCAGTTTGTACTGCCCACCCTGGGTTCCTTTAGACCCATGAGCAGTACTGGGGGGCCCTTTCCTGTGTAGGGCTGCTCTGCTTGCTGGGTATAGGTCTCCCTTCTTCCCCAACTCATCTGAAGTAGCATATTGTCTATCAGCTAACCAGATCCTCACGTCCTCAGGCAAAGTGCTAAGGGCTTGTTCCCTCAACAAAAGGTCTGCCAGCCCTTAAAAAGTGGTGACCTGACATCCACTCACTCACCTATGGAAATAAGTGCTCAGTTCAGCAACATATTCACACACACTTTCATCTGCCTTGCGTCTATGCTCAGAAAACTTTTTCCTATACGTTTCAGGTGTTTGCTTAAACAATTCTTACAAGTGATTTTTAACAGCAATATAATCAAAACATGCAATGTCAGACATTTTTGACAAAACAGTTACAGCTTTACCATGGGGTAAGGGGGTCAGGAACCCTACCCAGAGCCTTTGGTCAACACCATACTGCTTGCATACCCTCTCAAACATACGAATGAAACTATCAAAAGAATTCCCCTCTTTAAACTGCGGAAGAAATTTATTGACCTTTTGTGCTTCTGGGGCTCAGTTACTCCCTTCCCCATTACCTCAATGACTCTGGCGAAGAGTCAGCATCATCTCCTCATGCTGCCTCTGCCTCTCCTTTTCCTCAGCTTCAAGGCGTAGCGGTTTCTCATTCTCCTCAGCCTGCAAACCTTGCAGTTTCTCCTTGTCCTCACTCTCTAGAGGCCTTACTCTCTCAGCTGCTTCTAATTCTAAATGCCTGGCCTCCAACTCAAGTCTCTTTAGCTCCAGGTGGATTTTTAAGTCCTCTGCAGAAAGGTTGAGCTGTCCATTCTCCGAGGGTATTACATCTCCACTGCCAGTCTGATTGTCCTCCTGGTTGCTGTTTTCTGATGCAGCTGTAACCAAGGCTGCAATCAGGTCTGCCTTAGTCAGGTTTCCATACACCAGTTCCCTAGCCTGGCATATCTCTGCCAGCTGGCTCCTTGTCAGCTTTCCATACTCCTCTGCTGACATGCTGCCTGCTCACCATGACTAACTAAGCTAACAAAAGAAATAAAACAGTTGTGATTTGAACTCTAAGTATTCACTGCATGGCTGATTTAGAGTACAAAACACCTTCAGAGCTCACTGTACACCAGCTACAGGAATTCACTCTACCCACACCACTAAAAGCCAATTAGCATTTGTCAACCAATTAATATGTGGTGTGGATATCCCACCATTGCCAAACAATTAATATGTGACCCCCGTGCCCTGCAAGGAGCCTCAATCCTTACCACAAACACCAGTGAGGGGCTTCTCATATAGGAGGAAAGGATAACAAATACACACAATAAAGGGCAATTTCCCTTAAGAGCACACAGACATCATAGTTAGTCAGGGGCTGGTTGCTCCCTTGCTTTCCAGGTCCCTATAAGACTCCCCACTGGCACAGCTACAGGATCCACTTCTCAGCCTAGCGGGCAAGCTAAAACCTTCAGCACCCTCTCTGTCCAACCAGTGCTTCGTGTCCCTGCCCAAGTAGCTGACACACACACACACACACACACACACACACACACACACACACACACTTTGAGAAGAGTTTATACAACCACACAGACACTCCTGGGGAAGGATGGCACAGGTTCTCTAGCTGTGCCCCTTTTATTTATTTTATTTTATTTATTTTACATTTGTTGACCGGGCTAGTCTGGCTGGATACATGTCCATTTTCAGCAGAGGCCCGAGGAGAAAAGCTCCACTATATACTAGTACATTACATAAAAATTGACTACTATAAGATATAGCCAAATAAGAATTACAGAAACAAAATGAATGAAAGATACTCTCAAAGTGAAAGCAATTTTAAAATATACAGTTCTTAAATAGCAACAATTGTACAGAATATGTAGATACTTAAATCTCTAAAAATAATAGGATCAGAACTGGAATAAGGTAGAGATGAAAAGAGTGGAGGAGAAACAGAGTGAGAGAAGATGGTTAGTCAAGTGTATAGCAGGAACAAAGCCAGTGATTTTGGAAGTACAGTTTAATTTTCTGTTTGAAAAGTGGCAAAGATGTAGTCAGAGTTATGTCACTAGGTAAGAGATTCCAACTTCTACCTACTGTGTTAGTGAAAAGAGAATCACCCGCTGTGTTGTTTGACTTTATAGATCTGGCCATGAGTTTACTACAGGAGTGAAGTGAGTTAAGATTGTTGTAAGGGATTAAAAGTTGAGAGAGTATTGGGGTGTCAGGTAGGTGTAATATTTTATGGGCAATAGTGAGTTGAGGAATTATAAGGTAGTTTTGGAATTCAAGCCAGCCTATTAGTTTTAAGTTTATACAATTGTGGGTCCTAAAGGGGTTACTAGTGGCGAAGCGAGCAATGTTGTTATAGCAAGTTGCAAGTTTGTTAAGATTAACTTTCTTGAGGTCTGTATAAATAGGGGAGGCATATAGGAGAGTTGATAAAAGATGAGATTGTGCAATCTTGGTTCTAGTTGCTGGGGTTAGGAAAAGGTTTAATTCGATATAGGGATCCTATTTTTCTGTTAACTAACTTGATGTTGTTGTTAATGTGCTGATCGAAGGAGAGATTATTGTCAATGGTTATTCCTAACAGTTTTGTAGTTGGATCAGGTGAGATGATAGTTCCATTATTTGAGGAGATGGTAAAGTTTAAAAGGGGGGACCGAGAGGTGGGGGAGAAAAGGAGGAGTTTTGTTTTTTTGGCATTTAGTAGGAGAAACCGTATAGAAAACCATGTTTCTACAGTATTAAAGATATTTTGGGTCAGTGAGATCAGTTCTGTAGTGGATGGTGCAGAACAAATAAGGGTCGAGTTGTCTGCATATTGTATGCAGGTTGCTTGAGGGATTGCAGTCTGAAGATCGTTAATAAAGAGGGAGAAGAGAAGTGGACCAAGAATGGAGCCCTGGGGAACTCCGATGGAAATGGGCAAGAGTGATGAGATGTGGTTTTCTCATAGTACTGCTTGTTGTCTGTTGCTGAGATAAGATCTAAACCAATTAATGGCGAGGTTATCACAAGACAGAGATTCAAGAATGTTAATTAAGAGAGAGTGGTTGACCATGTCGAAAGCTTTAGAGAGATCAATGAAAAGAGCGGAAGAGAGAATATTGTTGTTGTGATTCTTGTTGATAGTATCTACAAAGGAAAGAAGGGCAGTGGTTTTACTGTGATGAGGTCTAAAGCCATGCTGACAGTTTGCTATTATGTTGTGAAGAGAGAGATAGTGCACAAGTTGCTGATGAATACATTTCTCCATGATTTTTGCTAGGGGTGAGAGAAGGGCAATTGGTCTAAAGTTGGAATAGTCAATGGAGTTACCACCTTTATGTAGTGGGATAATATAAGAGACTTTCCAGATGTCAGGGATGGTCCCCTCTTGGATAGTTCTGTTTATGAGTATGGATATAGGGTATGCAATTTCTTTGGCAGCTTTCTGAAGGTAAAGAGAAGGGAGCTTGTCAGCAGAAGGGGTACAAGGTTTCAGTTTGTGAATGAGTCTGTAGATGAAGGAAGTAGATATAGGTTTTAGAGAGAAGTTATATGAGGAATTAGCTATGTTAGTTGGAGTGTAAGAGTTGTTGGTGTTCATTTGTTTGGCTAGGGATTGAATAGTTTCAGAAAAAAAAAAAGAGTTGAAAGCATTTGCAGTTTGGAGAGGGGTTTCTGGGTCAGCATTTAGTGGGGAAGGAGTTTTGGCTATTCCTGGGGAAAGGAGTCTATTTACTGATAACCAGAATTGTCTAGAATTGTTAAGATGAGTTTCCTGAAGTTCACAGTAGAATTTTTTCTTGTCAGAGATTATTGATTTCTTAGCCAGATTTCTAAGCTGGCGGAAATGAAGAAAATCAGGGTTGTTTCTATAGCATCTCCATTTAGTCCATACTTTATTTCTAGCAAGAATGAGTTTTTTTAGTATCATTGGAAAGCCATGGGGCTGTTTTAGTCTTCATTCTAATGGAACGCTCTGGAGCATGTATATCAAGTATGGATAAGAAGGTAGTATTAAAGAATAAGACTGCCTCCTCAAGAGGAAGTGATTTTAAGCAATTCCAATTGCATGCACTTCTTTTTCCCCAGACTATACGGTAGTACCAGCTGCCACCATCCACTAATATTTATCAGCTACTCAAAGGTCCTTAAAAGGGTGTCCAATTATTACTGTGCAATATTATTATGCAATCGTAGTATAGCCCAGGGCTAAAGCTATTGGAGTGGCTTTATACAATTTTACCAAAGGCATGCAAGTACTCTAAAGAGCTTAAATTATCTCTACAAAAACAGCCACATTTGAAAGTGTTTAAAAATATCTAATAACAAATGGTCAAGACACAAGACAATACTTTTTACTACACAGTGCTAGTCAAGAGTTCAGAGATCACAGATAAATACTTAAAATAATTCAGTAGTACAGTTCTGACATTACAGAAAACACTTGGTCTAATCTTTCTAGTTTCTAGCTATTTCTAAGAGAAAACACAAGTCTAAGATAAACTTACATACAGAGCAATATAGTGCTGGTGAGTTGGATGGTCAAAACAAAAATGCTCAATGATCTCTGTTTTTAAAATCACATTCCTGGTTCACATTACATCATTCTTCACACTTCCCTGGGTTCCCAGGCTGACAGAAACTACATTTACATTCTTCACCTCTGGGTGGAAACCAGATCAATAAAGGACATTTATGCAAGCAAATTCTGGCCATTAACTCTGGCCTTAAAACAATAGACAGGATGCCTCACTCTAGACTTACTGGCTCTGAGTTTTAACTTTAAAGGGTCACAACATGCTTTAATTGGACAGCAGAGTGCACTGTTGCTACATTTCTTTCAGTTCCACATGTAGCACTATTTTTACAATATAAGACAACAAGCCTGCGGTTTACATTAATGCTTACACTTGACATAATTAGCTCCAAAATTCTATCTGGCTAGGCTGGCAGCCTTCATCTATCTTCACCCAATCTTCACAAGGCACACAATTTTTTTTCTTCTTCTTTCATTCCTGAATTCTAAAATAAAACATGGAATCGGAGGGAATGATAGGAAGGAGTACAGAAATTGTCTGTGCCACCTGATACACAATGCTTACCCTGCTATTTCACTCCACATCCTGCTGCACTAGACAGAGGAAGGGAGAATATTATCTTGAATGTCAGAGACTTCTCTATGGATGTCCCCATATCCAAAAGAGACTGAACAGACAGGGCCCCTGAATCCACGACCAGTTCAATCTCCTCCCTAGTCCTACTCCAAATGGGGGACGACCTCTTTACCACTTTTGAAAGCAGTCTATGTGACAAAATCCATTCAACTGTCCATCCTTCCCTCACTCCCTTCTAAAACAGAAATAGGCAAGAGTAAAATGCCAACTGGGGGACTGTTTTTATGCTTCTTTTTGAAAGCAATGTCTTAGCTTTTCTCAAGAACTCTACAAAAACCACTTGGTGACTCAGCTCAGATTTCTGGGGAATAACCTAAGACTTCCAAGATATGGCCAGGGTTGACTATATCTAGAATACAACAGCCCTTTGATAGCTCCCCATGTCAAAGCAAACTCAGACTCCACCCCCATGAGAAGCCCCAAGTCTATACAGAATACCACTGTCAAACATATCACAGGCAGTATTATAACAAACTTTACATTAGACATTAACTGATAAACAACTGGCTAAGTAATTGGTGTCACTCTAAGGGGATCCATTTTTTGTTGTTCTGGGAAGAAACTGTAGATCAGACTTTGTTTCGAGAGTGATGACTTACTCCTCTCATACAAACCAGGTTTTCTACATACTGGCTAACATTTTTTTCTGCCCCCATAGTGCCTTTTTTAGGCAGAGTTCCCTACTGCACATTCTTAGACTGCAAACTCAAACTCAATATTCAGACATGGTGGCACTACTCAGTGCTAGGAGTCTAAAAAAGAAAGATACAAAATTTGAGGCCCTCCTGCAACGCATTCATATCTGTCTGGTAACTAAAATACATTTTCATTGCAATGACAATATTTCCCTATATATCAGGGCTTAACCAGCATCACACCTTCAGGTCCTTAGGTAACTGCAAGTGAGTATCTGTATTTGTCAGAAATAACATGACCTCATTTATAATTGCATATGACCCTAAATGAGCTCCTGAAACTCCGTACTTCTTCTTTTGGCTTTTTCCTAGTTAGGGGTCGCCACAGCGGATCATCTGTCCGCTCACGACTGACAGTGGAGTTTTACAGTGTCGAGTTGCCAGCCCGGCACCCAACCTTCCACAGAAGGCACACAAACGCACACACTCACACCTAGGGCCAAATTAGAGTGTCCAATCCACCTACTGCATGTCTTTGGGATGTGGGAGGAAACCGGAGCACCCAGCGGAAACCTACACGACCACAGGGAGGACATGCAGACTCTGCACAGAAGGCATCCAGCCGAGAATTGAACCGGAGAACCTCTTGCTGTGAAGCGGCAATGCTAACCGCTGCAACACCGCTCTCCTGGAACTCCATACTACCCTTTACAAATCCAACCATTACTTCACTGCTAGCTACAGGTCCCCAGCAGTGTCTCGCAAAGGTCACAGAAATTATCTTAATACCTTTGAGAAGTTAAATATCACACCAAATATCTTCTTGTGAAGAGACTTCAACTATCCTAAGATGAAGACACTTACATTGCTAAAATGGGTATGTTTAACACTTCCTAGACTGTATGTCAATGTACTAGAGCAATTTTTAAAACTACTCACTTCCCTGACCTAGCCCATACCAACCTAGACTCCACAAGTACCCGACCCCACATCTCTTCATCCCTGGTTAAATATGACTGCAAATCAGTAGTCATCTATCAAGCCTAATGGTTGTACCCCACCAACAAATCTTCTTCAGGAACTTCTTCAGGGAAAAACCTACATAAGACCTACAAAGAATTTTCAAAATGCCCCACTCAAATGGACCCAACAGAAAAGACAGTCGCATTTATCCCCAATATTTAACAGAACCTAAACAGCTGCACATAAAAGCCTGTACCCACCTGTCCTATATATAATATTCAATTCAGGAATAAACTTCTGTGGTAGAACTCCAGAAATGAAGTGTATAACAAAAAAGGAAAATAATGAAAAGCTGTAAGAAATCTCCATCCCCATAACTCAAAACCACAGTGAAACACGCCAGCAAGGAAGGTACAGTTTTGTAAAATCTTGCCATAACAGTACATTTCCTTCCCTTCACTGTTGCAGTATTCCTTTCAGCAAGGATCCCTTGTCTAGGGCAGCCCAATGTCTGGTCAGTATACAAAAGCCTTAGGTTGTAATAAGGACGTCATATGTTACACATATGCTCCCCACGCATGGCGTAGGGCATAAATGGGATGTACGGACATACCATCCTCAGAACTGAAAAGTCCCAGGAGGAACAACAGTCCAAGGAGAAAACAGGAACAAATGCATCCAGAAGAAACAAACGGGGAGTTAGAAGGGAATGGATACTGCAACAGTAAAGAGAAGGAGATGTACTACTATTACGGTAAGATTTTACATAACTGTACTATGCCCTTCTATATCACTGTTGCAGTCAGTATTCCTTACAGTAGGGAGAGTACAAACGCTCATGAGGAAAGGTGGGAGGAGGAAGGTCCAGAAGAGCCTTCAAGAAAGCCATGCAGGATAGCCCTGGCAAATCACAAATTTACAACAGGATTATCATGTATGGCTTTGCTTTACTTGAGTGGTGAGCGCTACTAAGTGCTTACAAAGAGCAGCAAGAACTCATGCTTACTTAAAGCTGTATATAGTTCAGAATCTTATAGTTCTTGTGATCACTTCCTTAGTACTGTCCTTATATTCTTATTATTCTTTCTAAAACACAGATAGGCCTGAACTTGACATACAATGTCAAAACATTTCACAGGCAGTACTGACGCAAAAAAATATATATATTCCATTAGTCCAGTAGTTATTCAGGTTTCTAATAGACTGAGTAACAGGCCTTTGAAACGCACATTAACAACAGTAAATAATGCAATCACTTGAAAAAAAATCACTTAAAGTGTTTACAAAAGAAATGAGTACGATATGAGGAATTTAGGAAGCTAGCAATTCGGTCATGCACAGGATGATTTTGATTGCAGATGAGAAAACATATGTAACTACACACCTTTAACAAAAGAATGAGTTTAAACAGAAGTGCATATCAGCTATATTTTAAAAATTACTTTTCTCCACTATGCATGCCAATCATCAAATCACTGCTATGGTTGCTATCACCTGTTCATTCGCCTTTATGGAGCAAGAATGTGACCACAGTGTGTCAGTCGTCAGTGTTTTGTCCTCAAATTCTAATATTCTTGCAGGGCATGCTCAAAACATTCCAAAGGATAGGTGTGCAATAGGGAGGTGAATGGGTTTCTAATCTACATCTCTGAATAACTACATCCATACCACCACCCACATCTTGTAAGCAGAAGCCTTCATCCATCTTTAGTCTCTGGCAGGATTCTAGGCAGAATGCTTGTCCTGGACATAAACATATCCAACCATCCACCCAGGAAGAGACAAGCAGTCTTCACCTTCTCCCTCTGCAGCAGGGGCCTCTAGTGCCCAATCATGAAGTAAACCATCTGGAACGTTGCCAGGGCTCTGTCCCTCTATTCCATGGAGTACCACAGGACAGCTTTCTTAACTCGAGTCCAGCAAGTTGTGCCACTAATGCAATATGGCAGATTGTTCCACAGAGTGGGAAGTACACACTTAGGAGACCTATCATCTGACTTACAGGTGGTTCTGGTAATATTCAAGTACACACTTTTGATTACCTAAGCTGCCAAGATGGGATAAGCCAATAAACAAGTGAAGCAAATCAGGAGACACGTTTTTGTGTACTAGTATTTAACTAAAAAGGACCTTCTGATACAGTAACTGAAGAGAAGCAGGCCTTAAAGTAACTGCAGTGTCCACATTTGAGTTCAGCAAGAAAGTATAACCAGGTACATGCATTAGCGTACCATTCATGTCACTCACCATCTCCCAAAGTTTTGCAGGATTTTTAAAGTTACTTTTAGTACTGAAGTACAGTGCTATTGTCTTCCTAGCCTTAGCTGTACTTGACATTTACTTCCTACAGACTGGTAGAGGTTCTTGTGAGACTCTTCTCCATTAAAATTTGCACATTCTCTCAAAGATTTACAGTTTTTTAATAAATCAAGGGATCAGTTCCTCTCTGTATAGCACCAGACTTGCATGGGCACATTTTTCAAGAGACTTAGTAGTAGGCTATAAAATAGATGAACTGCATCATCTGCTCTGGGTATCTGAGGCAGAATACCATAATAATATGCATTCAGATCAATATCTGCTATAAAGACAGTTTGTAATGACAATAAATTTAGTGGGATAATTTGGCTAGACACCATATATAGGAAGGTTGTCACTTGGGTGCTTAGTTAATGTGCAAACAACCATAAATTTGCTAGAACCCTTAGTCACAATCCTGTCTTGTATGTTCTCTCATTTTATGGTTTAAAATTATAGTAGATGATACACGAGCAATGTAAAACGAAATGCGTTACCCCTACTCCCACTTCCTTGGTTCAGAGAATGTTGCTAAGGGATGTTAAAATCAACTAACAATACAAAATTTGGGGCACAGCATTAAAATAATGAATTACACTGTTTGAGCTGCTTCTTGACATAGCAATAAAGGGAAAATTTGGTGCCTAAGCAGGACAATTTGATTATCTTACCAGGACTTTGCATTGGGTACTTTGACAAAAAACAAGATCTTTCATTAAAATCAATTATGATTTAAACACATAATTCTTACATAAATTAAGTAACCTGTGCTATCGATTACTAAATATAACAACCACCCTTCTCGGTTTTCAAGCCAACAGTTGTTTTTTTTCCCACATCACAATTTCAGCTCACTAGTATGGACAACCTTACCTGCAAGGCCATGCTGAAACACAGATCCAAGACCACAAAAACCTACACTAACAAGACTAGTCTGCTACTGTCCCAGTGCTTAAAGGAGGCTCAGAGTTGCAAAGTCCCACCATGTGTGATAACCTGGAAAAATCAATTTTAATCCTACAGGCTCTGCTGAGGAAAGTTTCAGCTAGGAAGCCTTGGTTGCAATAGAAAATTGATTTGATCCAATGCAGCAAGAACATGATGGGCAGATGAAGATCTCTAACTTGGACCCACAAATGCAGCAAATGAAGATGGCACTTCTTGTACATCAATGGAGAAAATACATGGGATCCACTCAAAGATTCTTCATACAAAACAGAGACCTAAGAAGTGACTTCCATGAGTGGGCAGTCATCCATTATTTGTATGCAAATTCCATTACACTAACACTTCAGCTTACACTAGTAGTACAGCAATCACTCTGTGATCCAGTGCACAAGCAGCTTTTCTTACTACTGGCAGCTGGGAGAGACCTTTGACTGTTTCTTTCTTCACTCATAAGGAGCTACATTATACATACACAGATATATGTATATACATATTTTTGTCTTTGCTCGACCTTACAGCTGTTATTCCTCTTTAATGTACCATCATTTTTCCTGCTTACATTTTATTTTTTCAGAGTTTAATTATTTTTTTTCCTTCTTAGCAAGGAATGAATTAATGTACAACTGTTAATACTATGGAACGTTAGATCACCACACAGAAAGCACAGGGTAACTTATCTTCTTAGAAAATTCATGACCAACTGTGAAATAATTCAAAAGATAAAACTGCCCAAGCATCGCCAACCTTGCCTACATAACATATACATAGGTACAGCTTCTCTTAGGAGTTTAGCTGATTCAGTTAAAAGACGTATAATACTTGGAGTTAGTAACACATAAGGATGAAATTTAAAAACAAGTCTTTCTTATTCAGAAGGGAGATGGGTTCCTGGAAACTGGATATGCCAGAGAGGAAAACTAGTGTGGGAAGATTTATGGCTCAAACCATGATGCCCTCAAGTTTTTTGTTCTCCAAGATGTATGGTTTTAATGCTGAAGATGTGTTAAATATTCAAGGAAGGGACGGGAATGCTGTTCTTGACCGTAGTTGACAGACTACGCTCTAGAGTACAATGCCAAACTAGAAGGCTGAAAATAACTAATAACAATGTGCATACTCTGGGGTTCACTGACTTGTGAATCTGAATGATGCAGAGTTTACATCTGTTTATCACCACTTCTATTTACTGGCAGGACATTAGACTGCTGGCCAGAGTCTTGGGAAAGTACAGTTTTGTACCTACCATAAATGTAGATGTTCGAGTGTTCACCCTGCCACAGTCATCACACTTGGGTTATCCTGTCGTCAGGCGGTCCCGCAGTCGGCCGGAATTCCAAAGTCTTGGTCCGGCGTCGGTTGCTGTCGCTTCCTGTCGCTTCTTCCCTGACGTCAGTGTGCCAGGGGTATAAATAATGCATCCGCCGCCATTTTCTTCAGTTTTTCTTGCCCCAGATGACAGGTGCACCCAAAAAGGTGGTCAGTAATTAGTACCAATTTAAGAAATTTTAGCACAGACACAAAATCCCTCCAGCTATAAGCAAATACATCAGGAAGGTATTGTAGAGATTTAGCCAGTTAGATCAGAGGGGATGGAGGGAAGGTAATCTGGACTGCAGCAGGGTGAACACTCGAACATCTACATTTATGGTAGGTACAAAACTGTACTATGTTCATCGTGTTACCCTGCTGCAGTCATCACACTTGGGTAGAATCCCAAAGCTAAGGATGGGTGGAGGAGTCATAGAGGGTTAGAGGAGGCTAGAAGGCCCTGCAGAACTGCAGTGGTGAAGCCAGCCCTAGTCTTAGAGTAAAGTGGTAAGTGATAGTGTTTGGTAAAGGTGTGTACTGAACTCCAAGTTGCAGCTTCCAAAATCTCCTTGGTTGGAACCCTCCAGAGGAAGGCTGTAGATGTAGTTGTTGCCCTGGTAGAATGGGGCCTAATGGTAGCAGCAACTGGTTTTCCATGATGGGTATAGCAAAAACGAATGCAATGTCCTATCCATTTGGAAATGGTTTGTTTTGATATAGCCTTCCCTTGTGAAGCTGTAGCATAGGATACAAAGAGCAGGTCAGATTTTCTGAAAACCTTAGTTTTATCCAAGTAATAACAAAGTTGCCTGTGAATGTCCAAGGAATGCAGGAGTCTTTCTCCTTTGTTCTGTGGATTTGGGAAGAAGGTGGGCAAGTGGATGGTTTGATTTAAAGCCACACTGGAAATCACCTTAGGCATGAAGGAAGGATTAGTTCGTAGAGAGACTCTGTCTTGATGGAAAATGAGGAAAGGTTCCACTACCATTAGTGCCTGCAGCTCTGAGACTCTTCTGGCTGAAGTTATTGCTAGCAGCAGCACAGTCTTCCATGATATAAACTGTAGATCTGCAGAGAAAGCTGGTTCAAAGGGAGGTAGTGTAAGTTTTTCTAGAACAAAATTGAGGTCCCATGTTGGTGTAGGTGCTCTCCTGGGGGACCTAATGTTTTTTGCCCCTCTGAGGAACTGCCTTAGAAGTGGATGTGAAAATAAGGGTGGATCCGTGTTGTAGTGAGCTGAAATAACTGATGTGTGGATTTTAATGGAAGAAAAAGAAAGTCCTTTGTGCAACATCTCAGTTAAATACTGTAGAATCTGAGGCATGTGAGGCTGAAGTGTATTTTGGCCTTTAGCTTGGTTCCAGGTGCAAAACCTTTTCCATTTGTCCGAGTAGGTCTTTCTGGGGCTGGGCCTCCTAGCTTCCAGAATAACATCCATAACTGCTTGGGAAAGAGGAGCTGGCTGGATGGTTAGGTGATTTGCCATGCAGACAGATTTAAGGTTTTGAGCTGGCTGTGTAGAATCTGATTGTTTTGCTGTGTGAGCAAATGGGCAATTTGTGGTAAAATCCAAGGTGGGCCCTGGGCCATATCCCTTAATAGTGGGTACCAGTGCTGGCGTGGCCAGTCTGGGGCTATGAGTATCAGTCGTGGTCTCTCCTTTCTGACTTTCAGAAGCACCTTTGTGAGGAGAGGCAATGGAGGGAAGGCATATACTGTCAGGTTTTTCCAACCGAATGAGAGTGCTTCCACTTTCCAAGCTTGATGGTGAAGTGCCCTTGTACAAAATTTTGTCAGCTGATAGTTTTGGGGGCTGGCAAACAGGTCTATGTCTGGAAGGCCCCATTTCTGAGTTATCATTGTAAATACTTGTGGATCCAGTTTCCACTCGTGGGGATCCATGATGTTTCTGCTGAGGTCGTCTGCCAATGTGTTCTTTTTTCCTGGCAGGAATTGAGCTTGTAACTGAACTTGGTAAGCCAGTGCTGTGTTTCACAAGGTCATTGCTTGCCTGCATAGAGGGTAGGAGTGTGTAACCCTTGTTTATGTACCACATTACTGTGGTGTTGTCCGTCCTTATTGTAAGTTGTCCTGGATGTAACAGGTCCTTGAAGGCTGTCAGAGCATTCTGTACAGCTAGCATCTCTTTTTGATTGATGTGCAGATTCCTTTGATCTACAGTCCATATGCCTTGAACACACTGTCCTGCCATGTATGCCCCCCAGGCATAGTCCGATGCATCTGTTGTCATAGTTTGCCTGGCTGGGGGCAAGGTGAAAGGCTGACCCTTGTTGAGGTGACATGCCTGTGACCACCATAGAAACTCCTGTTGTAGGCAGGGAATGAGAGATATCATTGTGTCCAAGCTGTGGCTGTGTTGAGACCATACGCTTTTTAGGTACCACTGTAATTTCCTCATATGCAGCTTTGCAAATGGTATTAGTAGAATGCAAGATGCCATGAAGCCCAAGGCCTGCAGAATTTTTCTTGCAGGGAGTTGGGTCTTTGTTGCCATTGTTTTGAAATATTGAGTCAGTTGTAGTTGTTTGTCTGGCGTCAGATAAGCCTTCTGGGCCGTTGTATTCAAGCTGGCACCCAGGAATGTCATATTTTGTGAGGGTACTAGTTTTGATTTCTTTTCATTTACTGTGTACCCTAGGCAACTTAGAAGATGTTCTACAAAAGCCAGATGTTGTAAGAGGATGTCCTTGCTTTCTGCTTGGATGAGGCAGTCGTCCAGGTATGGGTATATTTGAATTCCTCTTTGTCTGCAGTATGCAATTACTGGTGCCAGGCATTTTGTGAAGACCCTGGGCGCAGTGGATAAGCCAAAGGGCAGTGCAGAGAATTGGTAATGGGTTGAACCTGCAATGAAACGGAGGTATCTTCTGCAACTTGTCTGACAGGGACATGCAGGTATGCCTCCTTGAGGTCCAACGTTACTAGCCATGCTTTCTTGCCCAACATGGGAAGAAGCTGCTGTAGTGTTAGCATCTTGAATTTGGGTACTTGTAAGAAGGTGTTTAGAATTGAAAGGTCCAGAATTGGTCTCCAGGCATTGTCCTTTCTGGGGACTAGAAAGAGTCTTGAGTAAAATCCTTGGCCTTGCTCCCGTGTAGGTACCAGATGAATGGCTCTCATGCCCATGAGAGCTGTAATTTGTTTTTGTGCCTCTGCCCATTGATTTTGTGGCAGGTTTAGTATTCCTCTTTTCATTGGCAATGTGTGGAAATGGAATCTGTATCCTCGTGAAATTATGACTAGGACCCATTTGTCCTTTGTGAAAATGTGCCAGTTGTCTGAAAAAGTGCGAGTTTTCCTCCCAAGGAAGCTGCCAAGAGTGTTGCTTGGCCAGATGAGGTGTAAGTCATTGAGTTTGCCTTCTAGCAGTTTGGGGCCTGTCTTCTCCTCCCTTCTGTGTTGCAGTGCCCCATTGTCGAGGTTTGTATTGGGCTTGTGGTTGTCCTCTGCCTCTTGGACGTCTGTATTTACCCCTCTGTGGTCTGTCAGTAGCTGGAAAGGACCAATTTTTTGTTGACCAATTTCTGCTGAAGCGAGGGGGCTGTACATGTAGAAAATCTTTGATTGTCTGCATAGATTTTGCCTTATCCTCCATTTTCTTTAAGACGACTTCTGCTTTAACTCCAAATAGAACATCCTGCTATAAGGGAGCATCAAGAAGCTTTGCTTTAACATGATCAGGCAGAGTTTGTTCCTTTAACCAAGCATGCCTACGTATAACAGACCCAGTGACAACTGCTCTGCAGGAAGCCTCTAAGGAATCAAACCCACATTGTAAAGTATGTTTGCCCACCTGTTCATTTGCAAGCAATAGATTCTGCATTTCTTTCAATTCAGACTGTTGAGGGAGTGTGCTCATTTTTTGTCTTAACTGAGACATTAGAAATTGCTGATATTTTAGCGTGTGAAATTGGCAATTTAGTGCTCTCATGGCTATAGTGGCTGAGGAGTAAACCTTTTTCCCCCACCTGTCAAGTGCTCTGGAGTCCCTTTCAGAGGGTACAGGATTTTTTTGCCATAGAAGCCTTAGCCCCTTTGGGACCCTGGGAGATAGTCTCGGGATCAGCAACAGGGCTTTTATAAAGGAATTTGTGGGAGTCAGGCACTCTATAGTATCTGTCTGGTTTGGCTGGAGCAGGAGGCAGAGAATCTGGGTTCAAACTAGATTCTACGTAAACATCATCCACAATGTGTAAAACTGGGGGGGATGGCAAGTGGTCTGTGCTGGGGGAGTTAAAGAAACTCTCTGAACCTTTTCTTTGAGTCAGAGTAGTCCTAACCTTCCCAGTGAAAATGTTCCCTCATAGTGTGTAAAGTTTCCCCAAAGGAGTAGTCTTCAGGAGGAGAAGCTGAGGGAATAGAATCCTCAGCATCAGAATCTTCATAAGGGGAAAAGGAGTAATCTTGGTCCGCAGAGGAGCCTGAGGAAATAGACACTTGTTCAGAGGAGGCATAATCTTCCTCTTGTCTAGGCCTTTTGTCGGGTGGGGGTTGGGAACCCCTGATTAAAGAGATCAAATCTTCATCCATTTTAAGCATCTGTTTCTTAGGCATGGGGCCTTGAACAGGAGACTGAAGTGCAGTCTTTTTTGGTTTAATAGGAGTCTTAAGCTTAGGATACGTTTTTTATGGTGAGAGTCGTCGGTCTGAAGACGCCTTCAGAAACCAAAGGTGTTTCTGCAGCACCGACATCTCTTTCTGCAGTGTTGTTGGTAGGGGCTAAACAAAATGGCTGCGTCGGCTTAGCACTCTCTGCCAAAGGCTCCAAAGCGGTCTCGGGTTCCAAATCTGCGGTAGTCAGGGGCTGCGTCGGAGCCTCACTGAAGACCGGTGAACCAGAGACCTGTCCAGCCGAGGCCTCGGAGTCTGGCTTGGGTCTAGGCTGCCTGTTCTTATCCTTGCGTTTTTTGTGCACGCCGGTAGTTGGTTGCTCCGACGGCATCGTATAATTAAATTTTCTATCAAAGCGGCTTTTTATAGTACGCTTATTAAACCTAGCACAAAAACGACAACCGGTGACGTCGTGGTCTGGGCCTAGGCAAGGTATGCAGTGAGAATGAAAATCCTTATGAGGTATTTGCTTCCCACAAGAAATACAATTGTTAACTTTTTCTGACATCGGTCTGAGGCAAGAAAAGTTTCCCCAACAGGGTACTTAGCTTTATTGAAAACTTCGGATCTGAAATTCAACTTCGAAAATCTCAGGAGTCGGCCGACCGGCACTTGCGAACTGCTTCTGCTTCGGGCACCGTGCGGCAAGAAAGACTGGAGAAAATGGCGTCGGATGCATTATTTATACCCCTGGTGCACTGACGTCAGGGACGAAGTGACAGCAACAGATGCCGGACCAAGACTTTGGAATTCCGGCCAACTGCGGGACCGCCTGACGACAGGATAACCCAAGTGTGATGACTGCAGCAGGGTAACACCATGAACATCTGGTTAAAGACTCTGAGCTGCCTAACACACTCCAATATACCCTGTTGGGTCATAGTGTATTCACTGTTGTAGTCATCACATTTGGGTTATCTGCCTGCAAGTAGCCCTCAGCCGGCCTGAATACCAGAGTCTTCGGATTTCTGCATCAGATGCTGTCTCCTCTTCCATGACGTCAGGTCTTCAGGGGTATAAAACATGCAGCCGACGCCATTACATCAGTTTTTCTTGCCCCAGATGGGTGCCCCCACAACAGGAAGCAATTAAATGGTATGGTACATCCCCATCAAAAGGCAAATACACCAGAAAAATTAAATATACCAAACAAGAAGGAAAGGTAGAGCCAAGAAAAGTCAGGGGGCTGGAGGGAGGGTAACCAGGACTGCAACAGTGAATACACTCGAACATCTACATTTATGGTAAGTGTACACAACTGTACTATGTTCTTCGCGTTTCACTGTTGCAGTCATCCCATTTGGGTAGATTCCCAAAGCTAAGGAAGGGAGGAGGATGTTAAAGAGCATTAGGGCCAGCTATTAAGCCTAGCAAGACTGCAGTGGCAAATCCAGCCCTGGATTTAGAAAAGATAGGCATGTGGTAATGCTTGATGAAGGTATGGATTTTCCACGGTGCTTGTAGCAGAAATGAATGCAATGGGCTACCCATTTGGAAATGGTTTGCTTTGAAATGGCCTTCCCCTCTGCCCCTGCAGCAAAGCCAACTAGCAGCTGTTCAGATTTTCTGAGAGGCTTAGTCCTGCCCAAATAAAGTCTAAGTTGACTGTGCACATCCAGGGAGTGCAGTATTCATTCCCTTTTGTTTTGTGGATTAGGGAAAAAAGTAGGCAAATGAATGGACTGATTTAGAGCCACACTAGACACCACCTTGGCATAAAGGAAGGATTAGTCCTGAGGGAAACCCTGTCTGCATGGAAGATAATATGAAGGGTTCCACTGCCATGAGGGCCTGTAATTCAGACACTCTTCTTGATGAAGTGATGGCTAGAAGGAAGGTTGTTTTCCAAGAAAGAAATTTCAACTCTGCTGTTGAAGCTGGCTCATGGGGGGGTAGTGAGTTTTCCCAATACAAAGTTAAGGTCCCAGGCTCGAGTGGGAGCTCTCCTGGGGGGGTCTTAAATTTTTGGTCCCTCTAAGGAATTGTTTTAGCACGGGGTGAGAGAAGAGGGGTGGGCTCAGTATTATAATGCGCTGAAATGGCAGAGGCATGAATTTTAATTGACAAGAAGGACAGACCCTTGTGGAGCATTTCTGTTAAGTACTGAAGAATATGAGGTAAGTTGGGCACAGTTGTGCCCATCCCCTGAGCCTGGCTCGAGGAACAGTATCTTTTCCACTTTTCAGCATAGGATTTTCTAGTACTAGGCCTCCTTGCCTCCAAAATGACATCCAGCACCTGCTTACTGAGGGATGCTACAGGAGAGCTCAAGGAATTAGCCAGGCTGCAAGGTTCAGGGTTTGAAGCCGAGGTTGCAGAATCTGGTCCGCCTACTGGGACAGCAGGGAAGGGGTCTGAGGCAGGTGCCATGGATGCAGCAGTGTCATACTGCGCAACAGGGGGTACCAGTGCTGGCATGGCCAGTCTGCTGCAATAGTATTGTCCTTGGCTTGTCCTGTTTGATCTTTAGTAGAACCTTTGAGAGGAGGGGCAGAGGGGGAAAGGCATAAACAGAGAGGCTTTCCCAGGTAAAGGACAGGGCATCCACTTTCCAAGCTTGACTGTGGGGTGTTCTTGTGCAGAATTTGTCCAACTGGTAGTTCTGAGGGGAGGCAAACAGGTCTACCTCTGGAGTCCCTCATTTGTTCCTCAAGAGGTTGAATATTTTGGGTTCTAGTTTCCATTTGTGTGGGTCCATGAGATTTCTGCTTAAGTCGTCTGCCAGTAAATTTAGTTTGCCTGGCAGGAATTGAGCTTGTAGGTGCACTTGGTTGCTCAAGGCTGTGTTCCACAGAGCCATGGCCAGTCTGCAGAGTGGGTAGGAATGTGTTCCCCCCTGCTTGTTTATGTACCACATAACTGTGGTGTCTGTCTTTACCAATAGTTGTCCTGGACGAATACGGCATTTTGAAAGCTGTCAGAGCATTCTTTACAGCTAACATTTCTTTTTGATTGATATGCAGGTGCATCTGTCTTGGGTTCCATTTGCCCTGGATGCACTGCCCTGCCATGTGAGCCCTCCATGCATAGTCTGATGTGTCTGTTAGGGTTTGGGCGGCAGGGGGTAGAGTGAAAGGGAGTCCCTTGTTGTGGTAGCAGGCCTCTGCCCACCAAAGGAACTCTGTCTTCATCCAAAGAATCATATAAATCATTGTTTCCTGCGAATGTTGACACCATAGGCTTTTTAGATACAACTGGAGTTTCCTCATATGCAGTCTTGCATATGGAACTAGTAGAATACAAGAGGCCATCAACCCCAGGGCCTGCAGTATTTTCCTTGCAGATAGCTGGGGGTTTTTGGCCAATAGTTTGAAGTAGGTTGTCAAATAAATTTGTTTCTCTGGAGTGAAGAATGCCATCTGGGAAGTTGTGTTCAAGCTTGCTCCCAGGAATACAATCTGTTGGCAGGGTACTAGGTGAGATTTCTTTTCATTGATGGTGTACCCCAGTGAGGTTAAAAGTTTCTTTACGAATGCCAGGTGTTGTAACAGCAAGTCCTGGCTTTCTGCCTGAATCAGACAATCGTCCAAGTATGGGTAAATCTGAATATTTCTCTGCTTGCAAAATGCAATTGCTAGAGCTAGACACTTTGTGAATACCCTGGGGGCAGTAGATAAGCCAAAGGGAAGTGCAGAGAACTGATAGTGTATGGAGCCTGCCCTGAAGCGTAGGTATTTCCTGCAAGATTCCCTTATTGGGATGTGCAGGTAAGTTTCCTTTAAGTCTAAGGCTGCCAGCCAGGCATCCTTGGCTAGCACAGGAAGAAGCTGTTGAAGAGTTAGCATTTTGAATTTTGGAACTTCCAGAAAGGTGTTGAGAATATAGAGGTCCAGGATAAGACGCCAGGAGTTGTCTTTTCTAGGTACCAGAAAAAGCCTTGAATAAAAACCTTGTCCCTTTTGTTCTGCTGGGACAGGCTGAATAGCCCTGATACTGAGAAGAGAGAGAACCTGCTGTTGGGCCTCTGCTCATTGATTTGGGGGTAGGTCTGACCAACCATTTGGGGTTGGTAGTGTGTGGAAGTGGAATCTGTATCCTTGGGAAACTATGTTCAAAACCCATTTGTCCTGGGTAATATGTTCCCAGTTTTTTGCATGCAGGGCGATCTTTCCTCCTAAGGGAGCAGGTAGTTGGGCAGAGCTTGGAAGGGTTAAGGTTAAGTCATTGTGCCATTTTTCCGTAGGGGGGATGCCTACTACTCCCTGCTTTGGAAGTGGGAGCCCCCCACTCTTTAGGTCTGTGTGTAGCCTGAGACTGTAACCTAGGTGGTCTGCTGTTCCTGGGCTTGGACTGAGAAGGCCTGAAAGAGACTGGAAAGGACCAGGTCTTTGAAGGCCAATACCTACTGAATCTGGGAGGCTGTACTTGTAGGAAATCTTTAACAGTTTGCATAGACTTAGCTTTTTCCTCCATCCTTTTGAGGACTTCTGCTTTGTTGATAAAAAGATGGTCTTGGTTTAAGGGAGCATCCAGTAATTTAGCTTTAACATGATCTGGCAAATTTTGTTCCTTAAGCCAAGCCAGTGACAGCAGCCCTGCATGATGCTTCTAAAGCGTCAAAATCACATTGCAAAGTATGTTTACCAACTTGTTTTGCAGAATGCATTAAATCTTGCAATTCTTTGTGTTCAGCACAGTCAGGAATCAACATCATTTTCTGTTCAAGTAGTCCCATAATATGCTGCTGATACTTTTAACATATGAAACTGGTAATTTAAAGTCCTAATGGCCAAAGTAGCAGAAGTGTATACCTTCTTATCTGTCTAAGGCTCTAGAATCTCTATCAGAAGGGGTAGCATTTTTGGCAGCAGTAGCGTTAATGCCTTTTGGTCCCTGGGAAATGGTCTCTGGATCCGCAGGAGGATCCTTGAAGAGGAACTTGTGAGAGTCAGGTACTCTGTAGCACCTGTCAGGTTTTCTGGGAGCTGGAGGTAAAGTGTCTAGGGTAAGGCTAGATTCCAAGAAAGCATCATCTACAATGTCCAGAAAGTACAGTTTTGTACCTACCATAAATGTAGATGTCTGATAGGTATGCATCTGCAGTCATCACATATGGGTTGTCCTGCCTCAGGCAGCCCTTCGGTCGGCCGGATTCCAAAGTCTGGGTCCGGTGTCGGCTAATGTCGCCCCTTCCCCGACGTCAGAGCGCCTGGGGTATAAAAGCGTCAGCCGACGCCATCTTCCTCAGTTTTTCTTGCCCCAGATGCCAGGTGCCCTCTAAGGAAGGCTAAATTTGGAAAAATGCAATAAATTCCAAACATGCACAAAAATATATACATATATAAAAACAAATACACCATAATAGATAACCCCAGCTAGCTATGAGAGGGAAATGCACCCAAGAAATACCACAGAGGGGAAGGAGGGAGGGTAAACCTGACTGCAGATGCATACCTATCGGACATCTACATTTATGGTAGGTACAAAACTGTACTATGTCCTTCAAGGATGCATCTGCAGTCATCACATATGGGTAGAATACCATAGCCAATCTGGGGGTGGTGGATCTATGTAAAGGATGGTGTAGCTAAAATGCCCTGCAGGACTGCCGTAGCAAAGCCTGCTCTGGATCTGGAATATAAAGGTAAGTTATAATGCTTGGAAAATGTATGCACGGAGCTCCATGTAGCAGCTTCTAAAATGTCCTTGGTAGCCACCCCTCTTAAGAAGGCTGTGGAGGTGGCTGTGGCTCTGGTCGAATGAGGCCTAATGTTAGCTGGTACAATTTTTCCATGAAAGGAGTAACAGAAACTAATGCAATTCCCTATCCATTTGGAAATTGTCTGCTTTGAAATTGCTTTTCCTTGTGCACTGGCAGCATATGCTACAAACAACTGGTCAGTTTTTCTGTAATTTTTAGTTCTGTCCAAGTAGTAGCGCAACTGTCTGTGTATGTCCAGGGTGTGCAGAAGCTTTTCCCCTTTGTTTTGTGGATTTGGAAAGAAGGTAGGCAGGTGAATAGCTTGGTTTAATGAGACCCTAGATACCACCTTTGGCATAAATGAAGGATTGGTTCTCAATGAGACTCTGTCTTGATGAAAAATAAGAAATGGCTGTACTCCCATGAGGGCCTGTAACTCAGATACTCTTCTTGCTGAGGTTATGGCCAGAAGGAAGGCAGTCTTCCATGAGAGGAAATGTAGTTCTGCAGATGCTGCTGGCTCAAAGGGAGGCAGTGTTAGTTTTTCCAACACGAAGTTAAGGTCCCAAGTAGGCAGTGGTGGTTTCCTTGGAGGATTGATGTTTTTAATTCCTCTTAGAAACTGTCTTAGCAGAGGATGAGAGAAGACAGGAGGATCAGTGTTGTACTCTGCTGAAATTGCTGAAGCATGAATTTTAATGGAAGAGCAAGACAGGCCATTGTGGAGCATTTCTGCTAAATATTCCAGGATATGCGCCATGTTCATAACTGTTGCATCTAGGCCCTTTGAGGTGTTCCAGGTGTGAAATCTTTTCCATTTTGCTGAGTATGCCTTCCGTGTGGAAGGCCTGCGAGCTTCCATGATGATATCCTTCACTTTCTTGGATAGCTTATTCTGGTGATGAGTCAAGGTATTTTCCAGGCAGCTAGCTGTAATGTTTTCAGGTTGGAATGCAGAGTTTTGTAATTGTGCTGTGTCATTGTGGCAGAAGCCATGGTTTTGTCCGAGACATGCTGTTTAGCAATGGGTACCAGTGCTGTCTTGGCCAGTTCGGAGCTATCAGAATCACTCTTGGCTGCTCTGCCCTGATCTTCAGCAAGACCTTGGTCATTAATGGAAGAGGAGGGAATGCATACACTGTTAGATCTCTCCAGCTGAAAGAAAGCGCATCCACTTTCCATGTTTGTGGGTGGTATGTCCTTGTGCAGAATTTGTCCAGCTGATGATTGTGTGGGGAGGCAAAGAGGTCTATGTCCGGTCTCCCCTATGATTGTGTTATCTGTTGGAAGATGTCTGGGTGCAGCATCCATTCGTGTGCATCCATGATGTTCCTGCTTAAGCTGTCCGCCAGTATATTGTCCTTTCCTGGTACAAACTGGGATTGCAGCTGTATATTGAGAGTCAGGGAAAGTTCCCATAGATTCATTGCCAGTCTGCAAAGAGGGTAGGAATGGGTGCCTCCTTGCTTGTTTATGTACCACATAACTGTAGTGTTGTCTGTCCTTATTAGCAGGTGGCCTTGATGTAGAAATAACATGAAGGCCTCGATTGCATGTATCACTGCCAGCATTTCCTTTTGGTTTATGTGCATGCGTAGCTCTTTTTGTGACCATAGTCCTTGAATGCATCTTCCTTCCATATGCGCTCCCCATTCGTGGTCTGAAGCATCCGTTGTAATGGTTTGGCTGGCTATTGGTTTGTTGAAGGGCAAACCCCTGTTTGACTGGCTTGCCTGAGCCCACCACAGAAATTCCCTTTGAAGGCATGGGATGAGTGGTATCAAAGTTTCCAAGCTGTGACTGTGCTGAGTCCATAAACTCCTTAGGTACCATTGGAGTTTTCTCATATGTAGCCTTGCTTGAGGAATCAGAAGAATGCAAGAAGCCATGTAACCCAGGGCCTGCAGGATTTTCCTTGCAGTCAGCTGAGTTTGTCTTGACAGGTTTTTGAAGTAATCCGGTAGTTGGTTTTGCTTTTCTTCTGTGAGGAAAGCCATTTGGGTGGTTGTGTCTAAATCCGCACCCAGAAAAGTTATTCTTTGGGATGGTACAAGTCTTGACTTGTGAATGTTGACTGTGTATCCCAAGGCCTGAAGAAGATAGATGGCATAATTCAAGTGTTTTACCAAAATTTGTTGGCTGTCTGCTTGTATAAGGCAGTCGTCCAGATACGGGTATATTTGCATCCCCTGAAGTCTGCAGTGTGCAATTACTGATGCCAGGCATTTCGTGAATACTCTGGGCGCAGTAGATAAGCCAAAGGGCAATGCTGAGAATTGATAATGCTCTGAACCTGCAAGAAATCTGAGGTGTCTTCTGCAGCTTTGTCTGATAGGGACATGCAGGTATGCCTCCTTGAGGTCCAGAGTTACCAGCCAAGACCCCTTGCCCAGCATGGGAAGAAGCTGCTGTAGAGTCAGCATTTTGAATTTTGGCACAATGAGATAAGCATTTAGTGTGGACAAGTCGAGAATAGGCCTCCATTGCTTTTCTTTTCTTGGAACAAGGAAGAGTCTGGAATAAAATCCTTGGCCTTGTTCTGCAAGAGGAACCTTTTTTATTGCTTTCATTTTCATTAAGTTGGAGATTTGTTTCAAAGCCTCTGCCCTTTGATTTGGTGGCAGGTCTGGCATGCCTTTTCTTTTCGGTAATATGTGGAAATGGAACCTGTATCCTTTGTCTATTATTTGTAGTGTCCATTTGCCCCTTGTAATAATGTGCCAATTTTCTGAAAATAAGGAAAGCTTTCCGCCCAAAGGTGCTTCCAATTGAGCCCTGGTTGGCGGTGTCAAGGTAAAGTCATTGAGTCTGTCCTTGTGCAGCAGTTGTAGGCCCTGCACTACCTCTCTGGTCGGGTTGCTGCTATTGACGCCCTCTGTAGGAGCCTCTAGCTTGCCCTCTACCTCTGGCACGCCTGTTCTTGCCTCTCTGAAATCTGCCTGTGTCGGGAAAGGACCAGTTCTTGGAAGGCCAATTTCTGCTGAATCTTGGTGGTTGGACTTGCATAAAATCTTTGCCTGTTTGTACAGATTTTGCCTTTTCTTCAAATTTCTTTAAGACCTCCTGAGCAGTGGAGCCAAATAACTTTTGCTTTTCCAGTGGAGCATCTAGAAGCTTTGCTTTAACATGGTCTGGCAGAGATTGTTCCTTCAGCCAAGCATGCCTACGTATAACTGCACCTGTCATAGCTGACCTACATGAAGCTTCCAATGCATCATAACCACACTGCAAAAAATGGTTGCTAACCTGTTGAGAGTTATGTACCAGATCCTGAAGAGATTTGCGATCTAGGGGTTCAGGAGAAGACAGCTTTTTATGCAATTCATCTAACAAACATTCTTGGTACTGTATCATATGGAATTGACAGTTTAAAGCCCTCATAGCAAGGGTAGCAGAAGTATACACTTTTTTACCCCATCGCTCTAAAGCCCTGGACTCCCTTTCAGAGGGGAGTGGATTTTTTGTAGTGGTAGCTGTAACCCCTTTAGGACCCTGGGAAATAGTTTCTGGGTCAGCAGAGTGGGCCTTGTAAAGAAAAAGATGCGATTCCGGGACCCTGTAGTACCTATCAGGTTTGGCAGGAGCCGGAGGGAGAGTGTCAGGGGTTGAGCTAGATTCCGAGTACACATCATCAATGACATTCAAAACAGGGGGAATAGCCAAAGGTCTATGCTGAGGCAAATGCAAGAAGGTCCTTAATCTCTTCCTGGAATCAGAGAATTCCTGGCCTTGCCATTGGAAATGCTCCCTCATAGTGTGCAAAGTTTCTCCAAAAGACAGTTCTTCAGGAGGGGAGGCCGAAGGGATAGATTCCTCTGCATCTGAATCCTCGTAGGCCGAAAAGGCCTCCTCCTGGTAGTCCGAGAGGGCAGAGCCAGCAGAGGCCTCATCTGAGGAGAGGGGATCAGAGGGCTCAGCCCTGGGCCTTTTTGCTGTGGAAGGTTGAGAGCCCCTGTCAGGATAAGGCTGAGAGCCCCTAATTAATGAAATAAGGTCCTCTGCTAGACTAAGGATCTGAGAACCTGTAGTGGGTCCCTGAGGGATAACAATGGGAGGCATAGATTTTGAGTGTTTAGCAGCTTTAGCCCTAGAGAATGCCTTAATAGACATGGATGCAGGAGGTCTGGCTGCACCACGTGCTGGTGTAGTTTTGTCTAAGGGAATGGTGGCGGAAGGTTCCTGGACACCAGATTCCAATGGAGATTCAACAACCGAGACAGTAGTGGCCTCCGGGGCCGAGGTTGTCGGTTGTACGGTTTCGGTGGACGGTATTACCAAGGACTCGGTTTCAGCCGAAACAGAGACACTCGCGGTAGGCCTGGCTGCGGTTTCAGCCGAAACCGCGGGTGTCGGTCCTTGTCCTTGCGTTTCTTCATTAAATGTGAAGTCGGAGTCTCCGACGACATTTTGTAAGCAAAACTAGCCCCAAAAAATTCCTCTGCAAACTCCGACCGACGTCTTAGAGTGCATCGGTTGAAGGAAGCACAGGCGGAACAGGCCGAGACGTCGTGGTCTGGGCCTAGGCAAGGTAGACAGTAAGAGTGGAAATCCTTATGAGGTATTTGTTTCCCACAAGTTAAGCAATTATTAATTTTATCTGACATCGGCTGAGGCAAGAAAGAGTCCCCAACGGGGTACTTAGCTTTTGAAGTCTTCGGTTTAGCCGAATTACAGGAGCGGCCGACCGGCACTTGCGAACTGCTTCTGCTTCGGGCACCACGCGGCAAGAAAGACTGAGGAAGATGGCGTCGGCTGACGCTTTTATACCCCAGGCGCTCTGACATCGGGGAAGGGGCGACATCAGCCGATGCCAGACCCAGACTTTGGAATCCAGCCGACCGAAGGGCTGCCTGAGGCAGGACAACCCATATGTGATGACTGCAGATGCATCCTTGAAGGACATCAGGAGGGATAGCTAAAGGCCTGTGATGAGGCAGGAGTAAGAATTCCCCAAGTCTCTTTTTGGACTTGAGAGTAATACTGGCTTTCCCAGCGGAAATGCTCTCTAAGAGTATGCAAGGTTTCACCAAAAGAAAAATCTTCTGGAGGGGAAGCAGAGGGAATGGAATCCTCTGCATCAGACTCCTCATAAGTAGATAATGGCAAATCCTGGTAATCAGAAGGAGCAGAAATGTCAGATTCCTGATCAGAAGAATCAGAAAGAAATTCAGTTCTGGGTCTCTTAGAGGGGGAAGGCTGGCTTCCCCTAATTAAGGTAATTAGGTCTTCAGCCATTCTAAGCATTTGTTTTTGAGGCATATGGGCCTGAGCTCGCGGTTTGGTCGTCAGTTTTCTAGGCATAGTGCGAGTTTTAGGCCTGATGAATTCAGAACTTCTGGATGGAAAAGATGGCGTCGGTAGGCCTGAATACACCCTCAGGTGCCTGCAAAGCGGCTCCAGACCCATCCAAGGTATAGACATCCGCAGGTTCCACAGACGAAGCAGCATCTCGTGGCATACCGGACTCCGAATGGATCTCAGTAGAAGCCTGCGAATCTGAAGTAGCGGGTATCAGGGGCTGCGAAAGCACCTCACTGAGTACCGGCGGACTGGCGACTAGCTTAACGGAAGCATTGTCGACAGTTTTGGACCTATGCGGTCTGTCTCTGACTTTATCTTTATGTTTTTTCGGAAGATCAGTAGTTGGATGGCTTAACAAAGTCATTTCGGAGTACTGAGACAGAGTACGAAAGGGCTTGGCTGTAAAAATAGCCCGACGATGAATAGTTCGGGGGTTAAACAAGGCACAAAATCGACAGTGAGGGAAGTCGTGGTCTGGGCCTAAACCAGGGATGCAGTAGGAATGAAAATCTCTATGAGGTATTTGCTTTCCACAGGTAAGACAATTGTTAACTTTTACTGACATTGGTTGGAGCAAGGAAAAGGATCCCCAATGGGGTACTTATCTTTTTTGAAGACTTCGGGTCTGAAACACGAAAAAGTACAGTTTTGTACCTACCATAAATGTAAATGTTCGAAGATCCACATTGCTGCAGTCCTAACACTTGGGTAGTCCGCTGTCCACGGTCGGCCCGAATATCAAAGTATAAGGCTGACGTCGGTCAGGGTGCATTTAACTGACGTCAGGACGTCAGGGTACAAATGCGCATGACCGGCATCATATCCTCAGTCTTTTCTTGCCCCAGATGTCAGAAGACCTTAAAAATAAAGGTCAAAACCAAAAGACAGCAAACAAATAACCAACCACCCTTGCACTAACTATATGTACAATAGATATAATACACACAATATGTACAACCCAACCCACACAAACACCTCCAAGTACAGAGGGGAAGGAGGGAGGGTAAATTGGACTGCAGCAATGTGGATCTTCGAACATCTACATTTATGGTAGGTACAAAACTGTACTATGTTCTTCATCTCACATTGCTGCAGTCCTAACACTTGGGTAGAATCCCAAAGCAGAGATAAGGGAGGATGGCTAACTATAAGGAAGCAGGAGCTGCCAAAATGCCCTGCAAACCGCAGTGGCAAAACCAGCCCTGGACTTAGAGTAAAGTGGCAGGTGATAATGCCTAGAGAAGGTATGCACAGAACTCCAAGTAGCTGCCTCTAAAATATCCTTGGTTGCCACTCCCCTCAAAAAGCTGTGGAAGTGGCAGTAGCCCTAGTGGAATGAGGCCTAATCCCAGCTGGAACCTCCTTGCCATGATGGGAATAACAGAAAGCAATGCAAAACCCAATCCACTTAGGAATAGTTTGTTTTGACACAGGCTTGCCCTGAGAACTCAAAGCAAAAGAAACAAACAACTGCTGAGACTGCCTGAACCCTTTAGTTCTGTCCAAATAATAACGCAACTGCCTGTGTACATCCAAAGTGTGCAAAATCTTTTCCCCTTTATTTTGGGGATTTGCATAAAAAGTAGGCAAATGAATAGTCTGGTTTAAAGCCACACTAGAAACCACCTTAGGCATAAAGGAAGGATTAGTACGTAATGAAACCCTATCCTTATGGAAAATCAAGAAAGGCTCAACTGCCATAAGGGCCTGCAATTCAGAAACCCTTCTTGCAGAGGTAATGGCCAATAAAAAAGCAGTCTTCCATGATAAATATTTCAACTCAGCAGTAGCTGCAGGCTCAAAAGGTTGTAGAGTGAGTTTCTCCAACACAAAATTGAGATCCCAAGCAGGAGTAGGAGCTCTTCGTGAGGGTCTGATATTCTTTGCCCCTCTAAGAAATTGCTTGAACAAAGGATGAGAAAACAATGGCGGGTCGCAATCATAGCGAGCTGAAATTGCTGCAGCATGAACTTTAATAGAAGAGAAGGACAAACCTTTGTCCAGTAACTCCGTAAGATATTGAAGAGCCACACTTAAATTAGGCTCAGAAACATCAAAATCCTTTGCTGCACTCCAAAATAAAAATCTCTTCCATTTATCTGCGTACACTTTCCTTGTACTAGGCCTTCTAGCTTCCAAAATCACATTCAAAACTTGTTGTGGAAGATGAGACCCTGTATGGTTCAAAACAGAATATGCCAGGCTGTTAGGTGAAGAGAGTGAAGTTTGACATTGAGCAAATGGCCGTCTTCCTGTGACAACAGGTGTGGAATCGAAGGCAAAGGCCATGGAGGCTTCCGTACCAGACTTCTCAGTAATGGGTACCAGTGCTGTCGAGGCCAATCTGGAGCTATTAAAATCATCCTTGGCTTGTCCTGTCTGACCTTCAGAAGTACCTTTGGGAGGAGAGGCAGAGGTGGAAAGGCATACACATGAAGATTGCTCCAATTGAAAGAAAGAGCATCCACTTTCCAAGCTGTGGGATAAAACCTTTTTGTGCAAAACTTTGGCAGCTGATGGTTTAGTGGAGAAGCGAACAGATCTATGTCTGGAGTTCCCCATGACACTGTCAATTTCTGAAATACATGAGGATCCAATTTCCACTCGTGGGGATCCAAAATTCGTCTGCTCAACACATCTGCTAAGGAGTTCTGTGCTCCTGGCAGAAACCTTGCCTGAAGATTGAGCTGTAAACTGAGAGCAGTCTCCCACAAAATCATTGTTTGCCTGCATAGAGGATAAGAATGTTCCCCTTGCTTGTTGATGTACCACATGACAGTTGTGTTGTCTGTTAGAATCAACACCTGTCCTGGAAGAAGGAATTCCTTGAAAGCTATTAATGCAAACTGGACTGCTAACATCTCCTTCATGTTGATATGTAGATGTAGTAGTCTGACAGGCCACTTGTTTTGTATCCATTTTCCATTCAGATGAGCTCCCCAAGCTTTGTCTGAGGCATCTGTCGTTAAAATCTGACTTGCCTCTGGCCGGATCACAGAGAGTCCCTTGTTTAGGTGACATTCCTGAGCCCACCACAAAAATTCCTTCTGAATGCAAGGTATTATTGGAATGACAGTGTCCAGATCCTGGCAGTGCTGTGTCCATACATTTTTGAGATACCATTGTAGCTTCCTAATATGCAGTTTGGCATTGGGAAGCACTAGAATACAAGATGCCATGAACCCTAAGGCTTGAAGGACTGTCCTTGCAGTCAGCCCGGACTGATGAGATAGTTGACGGAAGTAAAGGGATAGACTCTTTTGTTTGTCCGGGGTTAAAAAGGCCATCTGGGCTGCTGTATTCAGTCTCACACCCAGAAAGCACATGTCTTGAGAGGGTACTAGACTGGACTTTATTTCGTTCACAGAATACCCTAGGCATCTTAGCACTGCTATCACATACTCCAAATGATGAAGAAGCTCTTCCCTTCCTTGAGCCAGAATCAGGCAGTCGTCCAAATAAGGATAGATCTGTATTCCTTTTAGTCTGAAGAAAGCTATCACTGCAGCCAGAACTTTCGTGAACACTCTGGGCGCAGTAGATAAGCCAAAGGGCAATGCAGAGAACTGATAGTGAGAAGTCCCAGATCGAAAACGCAGATACTTTCTGCAACTGAGTCTGATAGGAACATGAAGGTAAGCCTCCTTGAGATCCAAAGTTACCATCCAATGATCTTTGCCCAGCAGAGGTAAAAGCTGCTGTAACGTCAACATTTTGAACTTGGGAATGTCCAGATAAGTGTTGAGGATAGATAAATCCAAAATTGGTCTCCACGTGTTCCCCTTCTTTGGTACTAGGAACAGGCGAGAATAAAATCCTAGGCCCACTTCTGGCAGAGGGACCGGCTGTATGGCCCCTAGTTGGAGCAACAGAGAAACCTGTCTGTGAGCCTCTATTCTTTGTTGAGGAGGAACGTCTGGCATGCCTTTGAAAGGAGGCAAGGTATGGAAATAAAACCTGTAGCCGTGGTGTATGATATCCAATACCCATCTGTCCTGGGTAATTAAACTCCAATTTTCTTTGAAGAGTGCCAACCTTCCTCCCAAAGGTGCTGCCAGACGAGCAGGCTCTGGCAGCTGAAAAGGTAGGTCATTGGGTCTGTTTACGAAAGGACTGACCCCTGCCCTCACCTGAAGCCTGTGCAGGAGAACTCCCTGTTCTAGGCCGGAAAGAGCCCTGAGCTCTGCCCTTACCACGTCTAGATCTATCCCTAGACTGGGAATCATAAGAAGGATACGTCCACCCCTTAGTAGGCCAATTTCTACTAAACTTTGGAGGCTGGACTTGCAAAAAATCTTTAACAGTCTGCATAGACTTAGCCTTGTCTTCCATTTTCTTTAAGACCGTCTCAACAGGAGGCCCAAACAACACGTCAGATTGTAAAGGAGCATCTAAAATCCTTGTTTTAACATGTTCAGACAAATTCTGATCCCTCAGCCAGGCGTGCCTGCGAAGAACAGTCCCAGTGGCAGCCACCCTAGATGAGGCCTGTACAGCATCAAAACCACATTGCAAAGAATGTTTACCCACCTGTTCAGAAACATGGACTAAATCTTGCAACTCTTTACAATCAATACCAACTGCCAGAGCATCAACCTTAGACTTCAATTGTGAAAGGAGATAGTTTTGGTATTTCAACATGTGAAACTGGCAATTCAGAGCCCTTATAGCAAGAGTGGAAGTAGTATAAACTTTCTTTCCCCATCTATCCAAGGCCCTAGCCTCCTTATCTGTAGGAACCGGATTCTTAACAACAGAAGCCTTAACACCTTTAGGCCCCTGGCTAACAGTTCCTGGGTCTGCCCTAGGACTTTTAAAAAGATACTTGTGAACGTCAGGCACCCTGTAATACCTATCCAGTTTAACAGGAGCAGGAGGCAAAGAATCAGGATTAAGAGAAGCCTCTGTAAAAACATCTTCCACTACATCCAAAACAGGAGGTATAGCCAAAGGCCTATGCTGGGGTAAAAACAGAAATTCCCTAAGCCTTTTCCTGGAATCAGAGAAGTCCTGACCTTCCCACTTAAAATGCTCCCTCATGGAATGAAGAGTTTCTGAAAAAGAAAAATCCTCAGGAGGAGTAGCAGAAGGAGTAGAATCATCCACATCAGAATCAGAATAAGGAGAGTACTCCTGCAAGTCTTCAGCCAAGACTCTGAAACATCTGAAGCTTGCTCAAAACCCCCAGATCAGGCTCCACCCTAGGTCTCTTAGCAGGAGGGGGCATAGAACCCCTAATCAAAGTAATCAAATCTTCTGCCATTTTAAGCATATGCTTCTTGGGCATAGTACCTGAAGAGCTAGGGGTAACACCAACTGAAGCTAAACCTGGCCTGCCCCTGGGAGAAGCCTTAGTAACAGAAGGAGAGGGCCTAACCACCTTAGGAAGGGAGGGGAGTATAGTAACCTGAGAAGCCCCCTCAGCCTGACTTGCCTCCTGAGAGGCCACATCTTGCAATAATAAAGTTTCACTCTGTGAACACAAAGAAATCTCCGGCGGAGCCACCGGCTCCACCGACACCTCTAAAGAACCGGCGTCCGGCACAGACGGTTCTTCTAGCCTAGGCTTAACTGTCTTGTCCTTGCGCTTCTTCGAGGAAGCGGGCGTCAGAGCATCCGACGGCATTTTATAATTGCACCGCTTCCCAAAGACTAACCTCGCACAATCCAACCTTCTCTTTATAGTGCGTTTATTAAATCTAGCACAAGAGCGACAGCCAACAACGTCGTGCTCAGGCCCTAAGCAAGGAATACACAAAGTATGATAATCTCTATGCGGTATCTGTTTCCCACAAGAAACGCAATTATTAACTTTTTCTGACATCCGGTAAATGACTGAGGCAAGAAAAAACAAAAATATTCCCCAACGGGGTACTTAGCCAACTTTGAACTCGGTCTGAAACTTCTAAATAGAAAAATCTCAGAACGCCAACCGGCACTTGCAATGCTGCTTCTGCATCGGACCATGCGGCAAAAAAGACTGAGGATATGGCGCCGGTCATGCGCATTTGTACCCTGACGTCCTGACGTCAGTTAAATGCGCCCTGACCGACGTCAGCCTTATACTTTGATATTCGGGCCGACCGTGGACAGCGGACTACCCAAGTGTTAGGACTGCAGCAATGTGAGATGAAGAACATCGAAAATTTCAGGAGTCGGCCGACCGGCACTTGCGAACTGCTTCTGCTTCGGGCACTGCACGGCAAAAAAGACTGATGTAATGGCATCGGCTGCATGTTTTATACTCCTGACGACCTGACGTCATGGAAGAGGAGACAGCATCCGATGCAGAAATCTGAAGACTCTGGTATTCAGGCCGGCTGAGGGCTACCTGCAGGCAGATAACCCAAATGTGATGACTGCAACAGTGAAACACGAAGAACATCTGCAATATCAAGTGAGGGGAAAAAAAAGGCTTATGGCCCATTTAGACAGAAAGGCCAGGGAAGAGAATTTGATAGACGCAAGGAAGTGAAAAAGGGAGAGTAAGGCGGTAGAAGGAATTAAATGGTACTTGTTCACATTTAGGGATATAGTTCATCCTGGTTTTGAGCAAGAACAAAGCCAGAGTTTAGCCAGGAAGTCTTTCAGAGTGGTTTTGAAAAATGAGGAGGGAGGGTATTGACCTGATAGATATATGTAAGGAGTTCCAGGCCTTAGAAATCATGTACGTGATACAAGGCCCAGCAGATTTCAGAGTTTGTAGACAGGATTACAATGACAGGCTGGGAATATAGTTCTGTATAATGTTTTTTAGTGCTGGTCAGGCAGATGGATGCTGGATAATTTTATAGTTGTGTATATATTAGTTGATGAGGCAGTTCTAACCAATTTAGGCTTTTTAGTGCCATACAGTGATGGGTTCTGACAGGGGTATTTGCTGCAAATTTAGCAACTTTTTTATAGCACTGTTCAAGTTTTAATTTTTGTGAAGTCTGGAGGTTAGTAATGATGGAAGCACCATAAAGAAGTGTGGGGAGGAGATAAGTAGTGGCAAGTGTAGTTCTAGTTGTGTCGCTCAGAAAGTTTTTGGTTCTGTAAGGCATCCCTAGTTTTTGATGAGATTTGATTTGTAATTTTGTATATGCAAGTTGAATGTAAGCTTATCACCCCTTATAACTTGCTATGAGAGGCAATTTCAATGGTTGTATTATCAAGAGAGAGGATCTTAAATTATGTTTTTCTATGAAAGAAGGATATGGGGAAAAAAGTAGTAATTTGTTTTTTCTTGGGTTGAGCATGAGCTGTGATTTATGAAACCATGTTTCAGTGGCTGTTACAGCTTCCTAAGTAGTTTTTTGGTGATGTACCATGTTGTCAGATGTGCAAATGAGAGTGGAGTCATCTGCGCATTGTTTTAGGGTGGTCTGTTATGTGGATGTATAGAGGGTGTTGGTGGAAATGTTAAAGAGGAGGGGACCAAGGATAGACCCTTGTGGTACAAAAATGGTGACTGGGAAGTAAGGAGAGAGTGAGAAGTGCCACTTTACTGACTGACACCTATTGGACAGGTAGCTTCTGAACCACAGAAGGGTTGTCTGAGAGAGATATTTGAAGTAGAAGTTTGCTGTGACAAAACAGTGTCGATGGCTTTAGACAAGTCTAGAACTAAGGAAGAGACTAGTTTGCTGTTATTGACGGCATCTATAAAAGTTAGAAGGGCAGTGCTAGTTCTAAGGGATAGGAGTTGTTCCTAAAGGAAATAGTCTAGCAATTGTTCTTAAATTATTTTAAGTATTTTGGTAAGGGGAGATAAGATTGCTATTGGTCTAAAATTATTAATGTCTGCTGAATTTCCTCTTTTGTGCAGAGGGATAATGTGTGACTTTTTCCAGAGAAAGGAAACGTGGGATTCCTGGATTGACCTACTTATAAGGATTGAAACAGAACAGGCAATGCTACTGGCTGCTGTTTTTAGGCATTAGCTTGGAAGATCATCAGCTGAAGAAGAGCACAATTTAAGTTTAAGAGTAGTTTTATATAGGATGTGGACACAGGTCTATTGAAAGTGGAAGTGATGATATGTAGCTGTTGGGCAGGGTTGGGATTAGATGTTGAGGAATCCTTGATTTGAGAAGCAATACTGTCTATAAAATAAGAGTTAAACTGTACTGCAGTTTCAAGTGTTGAGTCACTGGAAGAGGGGTTTGGGTTGAATTTTTGAACGGGATATAAAATTTCTTTAATGGATGTCCAAAATGGTTGTGTGTTGTGTTTAATATTATTCTGGAATTTATTACAATACAGTTTTTTGTCTTTATTTGCTTTTCAGTACAACTGCGAAATATTCTAAAGTTTTCAGGCTATTGAAGTGTTTTACATTTTTATATTTTTGCCATTCCTTCCATGTTTTTTCTCCACCTTGCATTAGCATTCTACTCTTTATGGATACCCAAAGTGCATTATTTGTTTTTAGTCTCTTCCTTCTAGGAGATGCAAGGCTATTTAGGATATTTAGAAAAGTTGTACTGAATTCATTTACAGCATCATTTAAGGGGTGGACTTTTAGGAAATTTCAGTTAATAGAGGATAGTGCATTATATAGTCATATATATATATATATATATATATATATATATATATATATATATATATATATATATATATATATATATATATATATATCCACACTCTAGCAATATAATGAAATATCAAAAATTAGGGGGCAAAGGGAGGGGATGGCTACTGCAGCAATAATCTATTAGAACATCTACTTTTATGCCAAGTCTACATTTAAGTTCAATATCAGATCATGGTTGCAGTATATTGGTAGATTAACTACTGCTTATAAGGTAAAAGGGGAGGACAAAATTATTTAAAAATCCAGAAGCTACCTCTGGAAAATGGTCCTAGCAAAGCCTGATCTGGACCAAAAACTGGAATCCAGAAGACCAAGTTGCTGCCTGTAGAACTGAGTCCAGCTCATTTATGGAAAGCCACAGACTAAACCAAAGTCTTAGTGGAATGGGTCACAATGCTGCCTAGAAGTGGTTTGGTATGGTAAGAATGAAAAGAAACAGCATGAGACAACCATCTATTATTAGCATGCTTTGACACTAGTTGTCCTTTCCTCTTCCCTTCATAGGAGACAAACAGGTGATCAGCTTTCCTGAAGGACTTAGTTTTATCTAGGAAGTATGTGAGCTGCTTGTGGACATCCAGAGCATGGAAACAAGGAGATTAACAGACAAGCGCAATGTAAAATCTGAACATGGTAAGTATGAAAGAAAATTTAGTTCTCAAAAAACCCTGCCTTGTGGAAAATGAGGTAAGGTTGCCTCATCATAAGAGCCTGCAACTCACGTACTCTTCTGGCTGAATCCAGAGCAATAAGTGAAACAGTTTTCCATTTTAAAAATCTTATTTCAGACTGGTGAGCTGGTTCAAATGTAAATAAGCTTTTCAAGCACAAAGTAAAGATCCAAAGAAGAAGCCATTTCTTTTCTAGGTAGATGGATATGTAGATACCCTTTCACAAACTGCTCAAGTTCAGGATGATTAGAAAAGGAGGAATCCAAGGACAGAAACAGAAATGGCCAATAAATGAGCCCTGATAGAGAAGAAAGACCAGAGGACAGTACCTCATACAAATAATCAAGAACCAGAGGCAGCCAAGCCTTAAGAGGGTGATCCTCATTCTTTGAATGGCACCATCTAGAAAATATTTCCTACTTATACATACATGAGCGCCTAGTAGCAGTTTTTTTAGCCTCCTTCAAAACATGCTGCATTTATTCAAAAAAGGTGCTTGAAAAGTATCAACATTCAGTCATCAAGGCAATCAACTGAACAGTTTTTAGGTTGGGTTTCATAAAACAATCTCTGTCTTGTGCAAGTAAATCCAGCTTATGGAGTAACTGCACTTGGCCAGTTTTAAAAGAAAGGAGAAGGGAGAACCACTGTTGCCTGGGTCAAAAGGAGATCACCACCATGATCTCTGGAGAGTTCTTCCAATTTTAAGAAGAACCCTGGACATCAATGGAAAGGGTCGAAACACACAGATGAACACTGCTGTTCATGGGAATGAGAACACATCTGTCTTCCAGGCCTGTTTGCAAGGAATCCTGCAGCAGAATTTCTTTAGTTACCTGTTCTAAGAGGAGGCAACCAAATCTACTTGGTGTGTTCCCCACAATTGGATCAATTCTTAGAAGACCCCAGGGTGAATTTTCCATCCATGATAGTCTGTCTTGTCCAGCGTACCTTGTCTGCTACAAAAAGGTTTTGCTTGGACTGAATGTATAAAGACTGAGGAGTCAAACTGAGATGAGTTGCTACCTCCCAAGTTATCACAGCAAGTTTTAAAAAGGGTTAAAGATCAGGTACCCCTACTTTTTACTTATGTAGAGCATCACTTTGGTGTTGTCTTTGAAAACATGCAGAAATCCTTGAGACCAGAGATGATTTATGGCTTTTAAAGCATTTAAGACAACCATAATCTCTAACATTTATGTGATTCTGTATGGCTCATTTGTTCCATATACCTTGCATTTCCAACCCTTTTGATACCACTCTCTAGGCCAGGTCTGAAGCACTGTTAGTGACAAACTGAAGAGGAAGTGAAACGGAGAATGGGAGACCTTGGATTTTGAGAGAACTGGTCTATCCACCACAGAGCTTCCGTCTTGACTAACCCCAAAACGGGGATCTAAAAAGATAAAGGGTGACTATGTTAACTCCAGACTGACTTGAGGTACCACTGCATCTTTCTCATGTGAGGTCTGGACAAGGAATCATAACAATCATAAAAGCCATGTACCCCAGGATCCAGACAAATTCACTTGTAGACACTGTTTTGAATGGAAAAACTCAGGAAGAACTTTTAGAACATTTCTATTTTGTCTGGTGGAAAGACTGTCTGGCCCAGGACAGATTCTGAATGCCATCCAAGGAAAAAAAATCTCTGCATGTTGGAATGAAAGAAGACTTCTGTAAGTTTATTTGAAATCTCAGACTGAGTAGAAGATTCTGAAAACTTTATAATGATTCTTGACAACTTGAAAGAGACTGCAGATATAAATAAATCATCCAGATTTGGAAAAATATGAATGCCTTGGAGTCTGCAATAAGCAATTACTGAAGCTAGACATTTTGTAAATATCCTTGGAAATGTAGAAAGTTCAGAGGGTAAGACAGAAAACCAATAATGACAGTCAGATACAAAAAAAACAAAACAAACAAACTTTCAAAATGTCTTAAGTGCTTGCAAATGGGAATGTGACAATAAGCATCTTTTAGATAGCTTTTTCATGACAGATGGTGGAACCAAAGGTGACAGGGTCTGAAGGGACAACATTTTGAACTTTGTGACCTTTACAAAAAAAAAAAAAAAAAAATGAAAAAGGAAAGGTCTACGTCTTCTCTCTTTGGCACCAGAAAATAACTGAATAAAATCCTTTGGCCCATCTGCTCTGCAGGCACCAGTTCTATGACTCACCAAGATAACATCAGATCCAGAACAGGAAATTGGGTATTTGCTTTACTTGGCAAGTAGGGATCGGCCTGGAAAAAGGGGAAGGAATCCCAATGACAAGTGTACTCTTGCTGGAGGATTTTCAAAACTCACTTGTTTGAAAGTATGTGGTACAACAAGGGAAAAGTGGAAGGTTTTTCCCTGCAGGGGACTTATTTGCCCACCCTGGAAGTGCCACTAGCAGAGTGACAATTCCACGGGGCCTGCCAAAGAAGCACTCTTTAGCAGCAACAAAGCTCTGAGCTTTGTGTGGTCCAACTGTCTTTGTATGAAGCTCCTCTTGTGCTCCTGATAATGTGTCCGGGAGGCACCCTTTAACTTTGAAAAGCTGGCTGATAGCAGTGGAGTATGAACAAGATATCTTAGGCTACTGTAAAAGTGATCTAATGTTGAACATCTCTACAAAATAGCAGCAGCTCCTAACTGGCATAATCCAAGTTTTCAACGGCAATAAAAATCTTGCCTTCCCTTTCCTCTTCCCTGCTCTCAGTTACTGTGGTTATACCAAAATAGGGAAAGACTTGAACACAACAAATAATTACAGACTTATAACCTTACTAAAACTCCTAGCTAATGGACTACAGCAGTGCCTGCCCAGCTTGACAGATGTATAACAACTTGGAGGTGTCTCTGGGCAATCTAGTGTCTCTCATCTCCTTACTGAAATCTTCCTAGAAGTCTGAAAAACATGGACATTACCTTCTTTCTAAACTCTGAAAAGGCCTTTGATTCAAAAAGGTGGTACTAGTTTTGTTTTTTATGTGCTCCCTAACCAACTCCTGCGCTGCCACAAATTGATTCCCCCAGCTTTCTCCAGTTCCCCCAATGGCTGTTTTCAGGGTACACCAGATGTAACCCTTCATAAGGTGGGACTTCAGCTCCTTGGGAAGTTTACCTTGTAATTCAATACTAGCCATAGCCATAAGGATGGGTGTTAAGGGGAGCTGTGACAGTAGAATCAGAGGCCATCATAGCAACAGCTGGTCACATTACTTAGCTGTGGAAAAGTACAGTTTTGTACCTACCATAAATGTAGATGTCCGATAGGTATGCATCTGCAGTCCTAACATATGGGTTGTCCTGCCTCAGGCAGCTCTTCGGTCGGCCGGATTCCAAAGTCTGGGTCTGGCCTCGGCTGATGTCGCACTTCACCCGACATCATAGCTGATGGGGTATAAAGGCATCAGCCGATGCCATTTTCCTCAGTGTTTCTTGCCCCAGATGCCAGGTGCCCTCTAGGAAGGCTAAATTTGGATAAATGCAAATAATTCCAAACAGTAGAGAGCAAAAAAAAAAAATATATATATATATACATATATACAAACAAATACACCATAATAGATTCCCCCAGCTAGCTAAAGGAGGGGTAAGTACCCTAGGAATACCACAGAGGGGAAGGAGGGTGGGTAATCCTGACTGCAGATGCATACCTATCAGACATCTACATTTATGGTAGGTACAAAACTGTACTATGTCCTTCAAGGATGCATCTGCAGTCCTAACATACGGGTAGAATACCATAGCCAAACTGGGGGAGGAGGCACTAAGATAAAGATGGTGTAGTTAAGATCCCTTGCAAAACAGCAGTTGCAAAACCTGCTCGGGATCTGGAGTATAAAGGAAGATTATAATGCTTGGCAAATGTATGCACGGAGCTCCAAGTAGCAGCTTCTAAAATGTCTTTGGTAGCCACTCCTCGTAGGAAAGCTGTAGTGGTGGCTGTAGCTCTTGTGGAGTGAGGCCTGATATTTTCAGGAGTTGTCTTTCCATGAAAAGAGTAGCAAAATCTAATGCAATTTCCTATCCATTTTGAGATTGTCTGTTTTGAAATTGCTTTTCCTTGTATTGCTGTTGCATATGCTACCAGAAGCTGGTCAGTTTTTCTGTTGGTCTTAGTTCTGTCCAGATAGTAGCGTAATTGTCTGTGCACATCCAAGGTATGTAGTAGTCTTTCCCCCCTGTTCTGTGGGTTGGGGAAGAATGTAGGTAAATGAATCGCTTGGTTCAATGATACTCTGGAGACCACTTTTGGCATAAAAGTAGGGTTAGTTCTCAGAGACACTCTATCCTGATGGAAGATAAGGAAGGGCTGTACTGCCATTAATGCCTGTAACTCAGATACCCTTCTTGCTGAAGTGATTGCTAGCAGGAAAGCAGTTTTCCAAGATAAGAACTGTAAATCTGCTGTTGCTGCTCGTTCAAAAGGGGTAAGTGTTAACTTTTCTAGCACAAAGTTGAGATCCCATGTAGGTAAAGGTGGTTTCCTTGGAGGCTTTATGTTTTTGATTCCTCTCAAGAACTGCCTGAGTAGAGGATGAGAGAAGACAGGAGGATCCATGTTGTATTCTGCTGAAATTGCTGATGCATGAATCTTAATGGAGGAGTAGGACAGGCCATTGTGGAACAGTTCTGCTAAGTATTCCAGGATGTGTGCTATGTTTGCCAATGAGACATTTTCTCCCTTTGCTGCACTCCAAATGAGGTATCTTTTCCATTTGGCTGAATAAGTTTTCCTTGTGGAGGGTCTGCGTGCCTCCAGGATAATGTCCTTAACCCTCTGAGATAAATCTGGTTTATTTTGTTTTATGCAATATTCCAAGCAGCTAGCTGCAGTGTTTTCAAGTTTGGATGCAGGATCTTGTAGTTGTTCTGTGTTAGAAGTACGGGACATAGAGGTAGAGGCCATGAGTGTGTCCGAGACATGCTTCTCAGTAGCGGGTACCAATGTTGCCTTGGCCAGTCTGGAGCTATCAGGATTACCCTTGGCTGATCCTCTCTGATCTTCAGTAGGACTTTGTACATCAAAGGAAGAGGTGGGAATGCATATGCTGTCAGGTTTTTCCAGCTGAAGGAAAGGGAGTCCACCCTCCAGGCAAGTGGGTGGTATGCTCTTGTGCAGAATTTCTTCAATTGGTGGTTGTGTGGGAGGCGAACAGGTCTATCTCTGGCATTCCCCATTTCTTTGTTATGGTTTTGAAGATATCTGGATGCAGCATCCATTCGTGAGCATCCGTGGTAGTTCTGCTTAAGGTGTCTGCTAGTAAATTTTCTTTTCCTGGTACAAATCTGGCCTGTAGTTGAATGTTGAGATTCAGGGCCAAATTCCACAGGTCCATTGCCATCCGGCATAGAGGATATGAGTGTGTACCTCCCTGTTTGTTGATGTACCACATGACTGTGGTATTGTCCGTCCTTATCAGCAGGTGACCTTGTTGAAGGAGTGGTCTGAATGCCTGGATTGCATGTTTCACTGCCAGCATCTCCTTTAGATTTATATGTAGATTCAGCTGGTCTTGGGTCCATAGGCCTTGTATACACTTGTCCACTATGTGTGCCCCCCAGCCTAGGTCTGAGGCGTCCGTGGTGATGGTCTGGCTTGGATGTGGTTTGTGGAAAGGCAATCCTCTGTTCAACTGACAGGCCTGAGCCCACCACAGGAATTCTTGTTTCAGGCATGGAATTACTGGAATCTGGGCTTCTAGACTGTGCTTGTGTTGAGACCATACATTCCTTAGGTACCATTGCAACTTTCTCATATGCAGCCTGGCATGCGGAATCAATATTATGCAGGATGCCATGTAACCCAGGGCTTGCAGGACTTTCCTTGCAGTAAGCTGAGTTTGTGTTGTTAATGTCATGAAATAGACTGGTAGTTGCTTTTGTTTTTCTTCTGTGAGAAAAGCCATCTGAGTTGATGTATCCAGTTCTGCACCCAAAAATGTTATCCTTTGGGATGGTACTAGTCTTGACTTTTGCATGTTGACTGTGTATCCCAAGGACTGCAACAGTTGTATGACATTTTCCAAATCTTTTGTTAATTTTGACTTGTTGTCCGCTTGTATTAGGCAGTCGTCCAGGTATGGGTAAATTTGAATTCCCTGAAGCCTGCAATGAGCAATTACTGATGCCAGGCATTTCGTGAATACTCTGGGCGCAGTAGATAAGCCAAACGGCAATGCTGAGAATTGATAATGCTCTGATCCTGCAAGAAATCTGAGGTGTCTTCTGCAATCTGGTCGGATAGGGACGTGCAGGTATGCCTCCTTGAGATCTAGAGTCACCAGCCAAGACTCCTTGCCCAGCATGGGAAGAAGTTGCTGGAGGGTCAGTATTTTGAATTTTGGAACAATGAGGTATGTGTTCAGTGCGGACAAGTCGAGAATAGGTCTCCATTGATTTTGTTTTCTTGGTACAAGGAAAAGCCTGGAGTAAAATCCTTGGCCTTGTTCCATAGGTGGTACCTTTTCTATAGCTCTCATCCTTAGTAAGTTGTTGATTTGTCTTTGAGCCTCTGTTTTTTGGCTTGGTGGAAGGTTTGGCATTCCTCTCTTTTTTGGTAGAGTGTGGAAGTGAAACCTGTAGCCCTTGTCTATTGTTTGTAAAGTCCATTTGTCTCCTGTAATGCAATGCCAGTTGTCGGAAAATAAGGCTAGCTTTCCGCCCAAGGGTGCTTCCAGTTGTTCCCTGGTAGGCAGAACCAGAGCCAAGTCATTGTGTCTGTCCTGTGGAAGTGGTTGTAGCTGAATCTGTGGCAGCACTTCTCTGGTTGGCAGGTTGCCACTGACGTCCCCTGTAGGCACCCCTAGATTGACCTCTGCCTCTTGGGCGTCTATTTCTGCCTCTCTGTGCTCTGGAGGTGTCTGGAAAGGACCAATTCTTCGAAGGCCAATTTCTGCTAAACCTCGGTGGTTGGACCTGTAAGAAGTCCTTGACTGTTTGGACAGATTTTTCTTTTTCTTCCACTTTCTTTAGAACCTCCTGTGCAGGGGAGCCAAACAAACTTTGTTTCTCCATAGGAGCATCTAGGAGTTTTGACTTAACATGGTCTGGTAAGGATTGTTCTTTTAACCAGGCATGCCTTCGAATCACTGCTCCAGTCATAGCTGATCTAAAGGAAGCCTCCAGTGCATCATAGCCACATTTTAAGAAATGATTACTGACCTGCTGAGAGTTATGTACCAAATCCTGAAGGGACTTGCGGTCTATAGGTTCAGGAGAGGACAGTTTTTTATTTAGCTGGTCTAACAAAAACTCCTGGTACTGAATCATGTGAAATTGACAGTTTAAGGCCCTGGCCGAAAGAGTAGCAGAAGTATAAACCTTTTTACCCCATCTCTCTAATGCTCTAGATTCCCTTTCAGAGGGAAGAGGGTTTTTGGCAGAGGTAGCTGCCACACCTTTAGGGCCCTGTGAAATGGTTTCTGGGTCTGCAACAGGAGCCTTATACAAGTGGTAGTGTGTGTCCGGGACCCTGTAATATCTATCAGGCTTGGCAGGGGCCGGAGGAAGAGAATCAGGGGCAGTACAGGCATCATTATATGCATCATCAACAACTGATAGTACTGGAGGAATGGCTAAAGGCCTATGCTGTGGTAAGTGTAAAAAAGTCCTTAGCCTTTTCCTTGAATCTGAAAAATCATGGCCCTGCCATTGGAAGTGTTCCCTCATAGCATGTAGGGTTTCCCCAAAAGAAAATTCTTCAGGAGAAGTAGAAGGAATGGAGTCTTCTGCATCAGAATCCTCATAAGGAGAATATGGGCCTTCCTGATGGTCTGAAATATCTGAGTCATCCGAGGAATAGTCTGTAGAGACAGGTTCCGGGGGTTCAGTCCTAGACCACTTATCTGGAGGGGGTTGAGAGGCCCTGTCTGGGTGAGGTTGGGATCCCCTGATAAAAGAAATAAGATCCTCAGCCAGGCTGAGTATTTGGGAACTAGAGGTAGGCCTGTGTGAGGGAGTTTTAGCAGGTAAGGCCTTAGAAGATTTAGCTGCTTTAGCCCTGGAAAAGGCCTTGATAGACATAGAAGCAGGGGGTCTAGCAGCCCCACATGCAGGGGTAGAAATGTCTAAAGGAATAGTGTCTGACAAATCCTGGGTGCCTGCTTCTGTAGCAGTATTTTCAGTAGCAGATTCAGCCATGCTCTGTGAGGCCTCGGTTATCGGAGGCATGCTTTCGGCCGAAGGAAGAACCGAGGACTCGGTTTCAGCCGAAACAGAGACGCTCGCGGTTGGCCTAACCGTGGTTTCAGCCGAAACCGCGGACCGCGAGTGTCGGTCATTTTCCTTGCATTTTTTAGCTAATTGTGTAGTCGGAGTCTCCAATGGCATTTTGTATGCAAAAGCGGGACCAAAAAACTCCTCTGCAAACTCCGACCGACGTCTAAGCGTCCGTCGGTTGAAGGAAGCACAGGCTAGACAAGCTGATACGTCGTGGTCTGGGCCTAAGCAAGGAAGGCAGTAAGAGTGGAAATCCTTATGAGGTATTTGTTTCCCACAAGTTAAACAATTATTTACTTTGTCTGACATCGGCTGAGGCAAGAAAGAGTCCCCAACGGGGTACTTAGCTTTTTAGAAGTCTTCGGTAGTAGAAATCTCTGGATCTGACCGACCGGCACTTGTGAACAGCTTCTGCTTCGGGCACCGCGCAGCAAGAAAGACTGAAGAAAATGGCGTCAGCTGATGCCTTTATACCCCAGCAGCTATGACGTCGGGTGAAGTGCGACATCAGCCGAGGCCAGACCCAGACTTTGGAATCCGGCCGACCGAAGGGCTGCCTGAGGCAGGACAACCCATATGTTAGGACTGCAGATGCATCCTTGAAGGACATCAGCTAGTGCAATGACACTAGGACAATGTCACAACTCCCCATTTACCCTGAGATGACCTGTGAGGCTCTTTGTCTTTAACAGAGGTTACAGAGAGATTGGGTTCCCCAAGTCCTCCATCCAAGACAGGGGAGTTGGCCATATGCTACTTCACCTGATCCCTCAACTTGATCATCCTTAACAGTGACTTAAATCCATTCCAAACTCAAGTAAGCATAAGGTGCCATTATTTTTAGGAAGTTATTAAAGACGTTTTGGATTACTGACCCATTTATACAAGTAGCAACACATTAAAGTACCCGTATAACTTGGATAGACGAAGGTGAGCCATGACCCTTCTTTCCTTTAAAGAAAGACACAAGGCAGGGAAGTCTTCTGTCTACAGAATCACTAATATTGTTCTTTGTCCAACATGCATACACCACTGCTTCCCACTCAAAGAAGCTCACTGTAAAATTTTGCTTTTTTACTGATTATGTTGCTTACCAATAAAGGTGTTGGACTGGTTTGTAAGGGCTGTCAAATTTTAAAGTATGGGTGGACAAGACAGACATTTCAAGTGAATACTGAAGGGAAAAAAACATAGGTTTATGAGGCACAATTACCCTTTGTTTGGCTCTCTGGATGCTCTAGCTACTTGAGTATTTATCTCTACCCAGAATAAATAAAAATACCACAGCATAATTTTTATCTAATATGGGGCAGAGCTTTAATGAAGTTGCATGCAGGAAGAAAACTTCTGTCTCTGGTGGGAAAAACTGCAGTTATTTAAGTGCTTATACACCTGCAGGTATTTTATGCAATCAGATACATCCCTACTCCACAAAAATTTAGATTATACTTTTTAACTGCTGCTTTAACGCCTTCTTTTGTATACAGCAATGACAGATGAAGGACAAAAAGACATGATATTTGCACCATATCGTCCTGGCTTCATAAGGAGTAACCTGATGTGATAGTTTGAAGCAGCGGACTTGCATCTTTCAAAGGCTGCCTGTTACACCTCAGAAAATAATATTCCCATATGAGCTACAGTGGAAGCTTCTTCTAAATGCTCTCTCACTGGGCATTATATGTTATCTTTGGGACCACCTATCTCATCTGAAGGTGTAGCATAGGGTGAATATTTTACATGATACACTCAAAGTATGGGAGGTTCATGGAATGGGGAACACAAACAGCTGTGCATTCCCTGCGTGGAGTTATTCCAGAATTAAAACTGAGGAGAGATAGTGCATTGGCAGAACTGGGAACACAAGGGCATCTGCACTGCAGAATCAGTCTGACTTCTTCAGCACAAGGGAGCATCTTTTGCAAAATATAGTATCCTACAGCACAGATTATTTTATCCAAATCATATTACTGGAGATGCCCACAAATCATCTTGTAGGGGAAGATCTTTGCACCTTCAGTGTCTTATCCAACCCACCACCAAAAAGGTATCTTTACTTATCCACTGCAAACACTTCACAATGGTACTTAACACTTCAGGATAACATCTTGCTGTACAAGCCAAGGGAGATACTACACTGGCAGATGCTTATTCTATACTCCATGTGCAGTTTTAAATTTAAAAGGATATTTTCTCCAAAATTCTGGGGGGAAAAGCTTCCTTTTATTACCCAAAGAGTATTACAAGCACAGAAATGCAATGTGTTCATAGGTATGGAATAGTTATGATGACGTCCCTCAAGTAAAGCAAAAAATGTTCAACTATTAAAGAACAAAGATTGTTGTTTACTCGACTTAGTAAGATTACTGGCATTATTTCTTGTGGATAGTTTGGACGTTTTACATCAGGGTGCGTGTTCTTCAGGCACTACCCAACTTCAGTGATGGCCCTCCAGAGACCCTTTTATTGAATTTAATGGAGTTCTGAAGAAAATCAAGTGCTAATCTACTTCTTATGAGAAGACTTTTTTCTTTCTGTAGAAAGAGAAAGGACAAGGGGATGAACCCCATTAGCTACTATGTCATACGAATGCCTTATCTCCAGATCTTAAAAGACAGATGAAGTACGGCACACCCTTTAATGCTTACTGGTTGTAAAAGCTAAGATGAAGATTAGAGTGCAGACCTTGCAGGCAGCATTCAAGACGTACTGCTGAGAACTGGTAAGCATCCATAGAATCTATATAAGGAAGGGGTTAACAATGTGAAGGGTTATGAAAAAATTATTCTGAACCCATATGTTATCAATTCACACTTCTGACACAGCTCAGCCACTATCAAGTTAAACTGCCCTCTGGATAGGCTTTCTAAATAAGTGTTCATTTTTTATGTGAAGAGCACAGATAATGGGAGAAACAACAGGATGCAGTACATCTTCCAGATGTTTCTACTATGGTAGTCTCTAATCTAATTTCAGCACCAATAGTTAATATTACTTTTTAAACTGTTAATTTTTTCTGGTATTTTTTTTAATTAAATTACTCATTTAGGGACTTACACTTCTGTATCTTCAATAAAGATGCTTGGGGGGAAAAACAAATCTGGATGAGTTTTTTTTTTTTTGCATTCTGAAGTCCTCCATACCCCATATGCATCATCTACTCAAAAAGTATTATTGCACCAAAGTCTTTACAACTCAGATGTAAAAGGCTGTCACCCATCCAGTTCCAATTCTTGGTACAGATTACAATTTTTGGCTACAGACATCTATATGAATCTACTAATTAGTCAAAGGAAGGAGTAGACTAACTCAAGCTAAAACAATATATTTTCAATACTCTCCCTTGCTCGTTATTGTAGCTGCTCTTAATCATTTATGTTTCTGACCGTAATTATTCCCTGTGTATCTTCTTCTGACAATCCTTACCGTGCTCGATTGTAGATTATTGGTTCATTCTCCTCTGGCACAGTTCTGAGCATGCCCAATTCATAAAACATTTTTTTCATATAATCAAGGAATTTCTGGCCAGATGCTCTTTCTACCACAGCACTAAGCAATGTCCAGGCAAAGGTAGAGTACAAAAATTGAGTTCCTTAAAAAGAAAATAAAAAAAAAAATTATTAGTCTAATACTTATGTTTCATAGCAGAGGAAAAACAAATTAAAAAAAAGCTGACAGAACTATTTTCAGTAAGTTTACAAATATATGCTACAGGATGGATAAGTCATTTTGATGAAGGTCAGTACCGTATTTCTGAAGATTAAGAAAAGAAAGCAGTATTAGAAACATTTCAGAAATTTTATGAAAATTTGTATAAAGCAAAGAAATGTGGAAATCAAGAAAGAGCACAAATGGTGATATTTATGGAAGGTTAAAGGCAGATGAAGCTCAACAGTTAACAGTTAAGATAGGAGGAGATGAGATAAAAACAGTGATATATAATCAGTCTGCAGGAAAATCTCAGGAATAGATGGTATTCCAGTGGAAGTTTGGAAGATAGAAGGAAAGAAAGTGAAAAAGATTCAAAAGATTTTAACGGTATTTTAAAAGGAGGGAAAGCACCATCATCTTGGAATAAAGCTGTGGTGGCTGTAACGCCTAAAGACAAAAAAAGCAAAAAAAAAACACAATACTATTTATTTTTTATATTTCGCCTCTATTACTTGTTTTGTTTGATACTTATATTTTTCTTTATATAATCTATGTATTGAAATTAATCTTTGTATTTTATGTATTGTGTAACATAATCTTTGTATAATCTGTATGTGGAGCTTTTCTCCCCAGGACTCCATTGAAAACGGGTTCTTTGGGCCCAATGGACTATCCTGGTTAAACAACAGCAAATAAATAAGACAGTAGAGATCCATTAGACCCAGCTTCACAGAGGCCCACTTCAATTTTAAACCAGGATTATAAAAAGTGTTTACATCTACAATAGCTAGAAGAATGGCAAAGTTTTTTTCCAAAATTAGTAGACAGATTTCCAAAATAAGCAATAAAAAGATCCAGACAAGAGTCCTAGTAGTCCTTTAAGTGGCAAGCTAAAAACCTTAGTCCCCATGTGGGTATATAAGGGCAAAAAAAAAAAAAAAATACACGTCAAATACCTTGCCTTTCTATCATTGTTTTGATTCTGTGCTGTGGTGTGGTGTGGAGGTTATCAAGTGGGAAAGAATCAAAATGACAGAAAGGCAAAACTGATAGATTTGGATCAATGTGTTTCGGGAAGCAAACATTTTGACAACATAAACAGAACAATGACAACCCAGAGGGAAGCAGAGTGTAAGAAAATACTCCTGCTGTTGGTGGGTCTTGATGCAGAGACAGCATTCAACAGAATGAACTGGGATTTTATGAGTAGGGGAATGGAAGCATTTGCTGAAACATAAATAATGTTAATTAGGAAGAAATATAAGGGATCAAAAGCAAGAGAGAAAGTGGATTCCTCCCCAAGTTGAATCTGAACATAGGAACCAGGCAAGGGTGCCCTCTTTCCCTTTTATTTGCTTTATATTTACAGCCACTGGCAAATAAAAAAATAAAGGACTCAGAAATTCAAGGATATAATTGCTACAGTAATCAAGAAGAGTTGGCTTTTGGAGACTATATTATTTTGTACCTGATTAAACCAGAAAAGGACATCTCAGTGTTGTGGAACATTTTGAGACAGTTTCAAGTCTTTTTGGGATATAAAATTAATAAAGAAAAAACAAAGGCTATGGCTGTAAACTATGTACCTACAATGAACTGGTTCAGTAATAACATTTATGGGGATACAATAAAATGAAAAATTTAGAACTATGGGTTAAAAAAGGCTTCTCTTACGACAGCTTAGGATAAGAAACTGAGAAACTGGAAGCTCTTGTTTATGGATAGCAAGATTCAAGCAGTGAAAATGATTTTTAGTCCCTTTAGTTTTATATATAGGTTAAACATATATATATATATATATATATATATATATATATATATTTTTTTTTTTATCAACCGGGGTATAATAGGGGACAAAAACTAAGAGTTGCAGGAATTTATACAGGAGGCAAGGGTCAAGTGGGATAAGTTGATTCTTCCAATAGAACAAGGTGGTTTAGGATTCTGACGGGAAGGGCTATTTTAGCACTACAAAGTTAAGGCTCATATACATAACACAAGCAGAATGTTGTTGTCTTTCGGCTTTTCCCGGTTAGGGGTCGCCACAGCAGAACTCTGATCCGCTAATGATTGGCAGTAGATTTTGATGAATGCCGAGGTGCCAGCTCGACGTTCAACCTTCAACGAAGGCACGCCCATTTACGCATGTCTTTTGAATGCCCACCCAACCGCGGGGAGGACATGCAGACTCCACACAGAAGGCACTCCCCGCACTCCAGCCGAGAATCGAATGGGAGAACCTCCTACTGTGAGGCAACAATGCTGTAATTCAAAGTGGAAAGGGATAATGATGAAACAGGAGAAATTCAAGAAATAAGGATAGAGAGAGCGAGACACAGTAGGATTTTTGATGCAGAGCCTTGAGTAGAATAACAGCAGCATACAGAATATCATACTGATAAAGTAGCAGAAAGTATTCTAAGAACTAAGCCAACACAAAAATGGAGACAGGAGATTTTTGCCTATTGGGATAACTGCAATTAGGAATACAGATGTTGGGCAAGAGGGGGCTGGAATTTACTGGAGAAAACTGACAAAGGAACCAAGGTACTGGGAGTAAATAAGCAGACAGGGAAAGGTAATACAATGGAAAGAGGCCAAGAAGACATTTGGACTGCAGGCTACAGACTGCCTTCCATACCAGGCACTGATATCAAGTACAGGCAAACAGAAAGGCACAGGTGAATTCTAAGTGAAAAACCTGCTCTAGTATAGTTTTTAGTTGAATCTAGAACAGAAGCTGCTATTAAAAAAGGGATAATTAATAAAGTATATACAACACTGCCGGTTCATATTATATGATCAAAAGCTAAAAATAGCGAATGATCTATTATCGAACCCAAATGCACGAAACCAGAAAATGTCAAAAGAACGGATCAGCAAATTTTTTCCCAGGGAAAAAAAATGTACAAGCAACATAAAGTGGGGGGCTTCGCCCCTCACACCCACCGATGTGGGGGGCTGTGCCCCCACCACCTTAAATATACCAACTCCGAGATCTCACCACAGTGAAGAAAACAGCAAAGTCCAGAGAACGCCCAGCAAATTTTTTCCCTGGGAAAACATTTGTTGATCCGTTCCTTCGATATTCTGTAGTTTCGGGCATTGCTATTGCTATCCTCTCCTCTTTCTCCAAGATACTTGAAAAATGTAACACCCAGGTCTCCAACTACCTACTAGCTAATAATCTCCTTTCCAAAACTCAACATGGATTCAGGCCATATCACAGCACTACCTCCGCTCTGCTCTCCTTCACCAACACTATACTTCATCACAAAAACAATGGCCTCTTCTCTACTGCCATATTTCTAGATCTCTCAAAGGCCTTTGACATGGTATCTCATGAGCTACTACTACTCTACTCTCCCCAACCTCTCCTTCTCACAATCAGCCTGCAACTGGTTCCACAGCTATCTACACGGACGCCAGCAATCAGTAATCTGGGATGATAACCTATCACCTTGCCTCCCAGTTACTCTCCGAATTCTCCAAGGGTCTATCCTTGGCCCTCTGCTATTCTCATTTTTCACTAACAACCTACATACTGCCACCACACAAGCATCTCTTATACAGTACGCAGATGACTCTACTGTCATCTGCTATGCCCCCACTCTACCAGAACTACAGCAAATCACACAGGAATCATTCTCTTCTGTAGAAAGCTGGCTTTCCAATGCTCAGCTCCTACTCGACCCAAGTAAGACAAAACTTCTCCTGTTCCAACCTTCCAAAGCCACCCAAAACACCCCTCACTTCCACATTCTCCCCAAAGACAATACCATCATCTCTCCATCAGAACACACAAAATTACTCTGTGGAAATCGACAACAAACTTAGATTTGACACCCAGATATCTCTCACAATAAAAAAAAGTTCACAAGAAACTTGGTGCATTATATCGAAGTCGCCAATTCCTAACCAAGGCAGCTAGAATTTCCATAGTCAATTCCCAACTAATCTCCACCCTACTCTATGCATCCCCCATACTTACCAATCTTAGACAGACAAACCTACACAAGCTGGGCTTGTTACAACAAAATTGCTAAATTTGCCACTGGAACCTCCTACCGCAGCCATCATTGTACCTCCCTTAAAGAACTAAACTGGCTAGAACTCCCACAACTCCTTCACTTTAATCAACTCACCATCGTTCATAAACTAAACTACCCCCTAACATCCCTTCCCTTCAAACCCTTCTCCAACCCTATCACTCTACTAGGCCAAGATCAAGCAACAAAAATCAACTCACTGTTATCAAACCCGAAAACTCAGCAGGAGAAACCATATTTTATTGTACCATATCTAAACTTTGGAACAATCTTCCACCCTCTATAACTACTCTACGTTCCAGCAGCCTTTTTAAGACTGCACTCCAATTCCACTTAAATTTGCACTGGCTTTGTCCTTGCTCTAATCCAGACTAGCACCCCCACCCTTACCCCCCCACCTACACTCTTAACCCAACTATACTACCACCACTACTAACCACAGTCAGAATTAGCTAGTTGTCTTTACATACTTTAAAATCTTGTCTGACAACTTTGTTACTAATATTATAAACGACAAAAAAAAGAAGTTATGTCCTTACCATAATGTTCCATGTGGAGTGTTCATCTCGCCTTGGTTATTACACATGGGTTCAGAGCCGATCCTCGGCTCCGTGCCGGCCGACTGCAAGCTCTGCATCGAGAAGAAGCTCGAGGACATCTAATACCCACAATCCCCCTCTGCCTTTACCTCAGATCTAGTTTGCAAGCAAACCAGACAAAAACACATGCCAAACTTATATACATAGAAGTACATATATACAAACATACCAAGGGTATGATAGAAACACTAATATTGCAACAGCAGAAGGAGAATACTCCAGACCAGGCACCTCTTCCTAAGGGTGGGAGGGTGATGAACACTCCACATGGAACGTTATGGTAAGGACATAACTTCTTTATGTGAGAGTGTTCAATCTCTTTGTTCTTACACATGGGTAGCGTCCTAGCTCCATGATCCTGAGGAACTCAAGGGAGAACGTTCTTGAGCACAGTGGAACCAAAGGTTGCCCTATCCCTAGAAACCCTGTCCACTTTGTAATGAGAGATAAATGTATGAGGTTTAGCCCAAGTAGCAGCCGCACAAATAGTGTCTAGTGGTCGTGAGCCAAAAATGTAGAAACTGATCTGGTGGAATGTCCTTTGGGTTTTACTGATAATGTTTGATCAGAGGCCTCATAAACATGTGTGATACAGTCAGTTAGCCATTTAGAAAGAGTTTGTTTCGTAACTGCAAGACCCTTTCTGCTGTCAGCAAAAGCTACAAATAGTTGATCAGATTTCCTGTGATCTTTTGTTCTATCCAAATAAAATCTGAGTTGTCTATGGACATCCAGTTTGTGCAACATATACTCCAATTTATTAGAGTGGTTCTTAAAGAAGGTGGGTAATTCAATGGACTGATTAATATTACTAGAAGAGCAAACTTTGGGGAGAAAGGATGGATTAGTGGATACTCTGTCAGAATGAAATATTAAATAAGGATGTTTGACAGAAAGGGCCTGAAGCTCAGACACTGTCTAGCAGATGTAATGGCCACTAGAAATAAAGTTTTCCATGACAAAAATTTCAATGTGCAACTTGAGGCTGGTTCAAAGGGTGGCAACATCAATTTAGAGAGCAACAGGTTCAAATTCCACGGTGATGTCGGACTTCTGACTGGTGGTCTGATATGAAAAGAACCTTTTAAAAGGCTTTACAAAGTCTGTGAGCCATAATAGGCACCACATTCCTCTACATGATAGTTAGAAATGGCAGCTAACTGTACTCTTAAAGTAGCCGGGAAGCTCCTTCATGAAATAGTTCAGTCAAGAACTCTAAAATCTTGTTTAACGGAGCTATAACAGGGTCCAAATGATGTGATTCAAGACAAAAGCTTCCACTTACTGGTGTAAGTCTTTGTAGTGGAAACTTTATGAGAAGCTACTAAAATATCTTGAACCGATGTAAGGAACCGACCTGGCTAGAAAGGGAAGTGGAGCAGCCAAGCTGCTAGATGGAGAGATTCTAGAGATGGGTAAACTCCTGACGAGTGAGTCAGTAGATCTGGCTCTGGGTCCAGCATCCAAGGTCCCGTGATGCAATAGAAAGGGAACCAAATTTGTGAGGCCAGAACGGAGCAATGAGAATAATAGTCCTCTGAAGGTTGTTGGCTTTCTGTAGAAACTTTGCAATCAGGGGAAATGGAGGAAAAGCATATAGGAGACCGGGCCAATCGTGTACCAGCGTCCCTGGGGACTTCCCTGGAGGGTAATAGGGCAAAGTAGCTCCTGCATTTGGCGTTCATTGGAGGCAAACAGATGGTAGGCTGGCCCCATTTGCGAAAAATCCTTCGCAACTGACTGTTTGAGGGACCACTCGTGAGGCAATAGTATTGCCCTGCTCAGCCTGTCGGCTATGGCGTTGGATGACCCGGGATGTGCGAAGCGACCGTGGACTCTGCCCATTGCCAAATTCTCATGGCCTCTCTGCATAGTTGGTAAGACCTGGTTCCCCTTGCTTGTTTATGTACCAGACTATGGACATGTTGTCTGTCTGAACTGCAATGGTCCCTGGAGGAAGAAGGGGAGCAAAGTGTTAAAACACTGCCCTCAACTCCAGAACATTGATGTGCAGATTGTACTCCAGATTGGTCCATTGGACTGTCTGTCCCTGAAAGATGCCCCCACCCTATCAGGGAAGCGTCCGTGGTTATCGCCGCTGAAGGTAGCACAAATGGTCTTCCGCTGGATAGGTTGCAAGTCTGTAACCACCACATTAGGTGTGATTTGCATGTTTTCGTTATCAATATTTCGTGAGTCAGTGGAAGTTGTTGGAATGACCATTGTGCAAACAGAAGCCATTGTAGCACTCTCATGTGCAGTCTTCCCAATGGTACCGCAATGACAGAAGCTGCCATGAGACCCAAGACTTTCAGAACAATTTTGCGGGACTTTCTGGACGACAGCAGAAGAGAAATGTTGATTTGAAGTGCTACTATTCTTTCTGTAGGAAGTTTTAGAACTAAATGGTGCGTATCTAATTCCGCTCCTATGAATAAGATATGCTGTGATGGCTATAGCAAAGATTTTTCAAATTTACTGAAATTCCAAGGTGTGTACAAAGTTGTAGGGTGTAATCCCTGGCTAGTATCAGTTGGCCTGGTGGTGGCAGACAGGAGCCAGTCGTCCAGATACGGAAACCCCTGAATCCTAGGCCTCAGATGAGGCGCTACCACTGCCATGCATTTGGTGAAGACCCTGGGGCTGTAGTCAGACCAAAGGGCAGGGCTCGAAACTGATAGTGACTGGCTCCCAGCCGGGCGCAAATGATCCCTGGACGCCCTGGCCATTTTGATGTGGTAGTATGCGTCCTTCAGATCTATCGAGCACATCCAGTCGTCCTTCCGTAAGAATGTAAGTATCGATTGAAGTGTGACCATTCGAACTTTTCCTTCTTGACAAAGGTGTTGAGATGGCTTAGGTCCAGAATCGGCCTCCAGTCCCCTGTTTTCTTTGGAACTAAAAAGAACCTTGAGTAAGTTCGAATCCTATTTGGTCCGCTGGGACTGGTTGGATGACTCTTTTTCTAGCAGCTTTGAAATTTCTGTAGCTGCTGGGTCTGATGGGGTGGTACATCTGGGAGTTTTCTTTGGAATGGGTGTGGATAGAAATGGGATTTTGTAACCTCTGGTAACAACGCTTTTACCCAATTGTCTGAAGAAAGGTTTTGCCAGGCCTGAGGGTATAAAGCTAAGCGACCCCGACTGCCTCCAGAGCAGGACAGTCGGGCCTCCTCTCAGGAGTGCTGAAAAGGTTTGCCAGGGAGGTTATCCCTGTCACCTTGGTTTTGCGGACCTCTGCCGCCAGGGCGGCGTCTTCCACCTCTGCCCCCTCTGCCTCTAGAGGGCATCACCCTGTGTGTTTGGGAAAGATCCTTGGGGTTTTAACCACATTTTTCCACCACGTTGCCCTTTGGGGTACGGTCTGGAAGTGGACAAACGGAGTCCGACAGCAGACAGAGTCTTTCCCTCCTGTTCACACCGCTGTAGGGTCTCCTTTAGTTTAGGGCCAAAAAGTGTGGCTCCATCAAATGGGGCGTTAGTAAAGGAAGACTTGAAGGCTTGAACATAAGCGCATCCAGGATTGCCTGAGCAATCGCTGAAGCCGCTGCCCTACTCGATCCCTCGGCTGCGTATGATATCAGCCTCATGGACGAGTTTACAATGGATGTAAGGGTGTTGAGATGTGCTGTAACTTTCTCTGAAACAGCAGCATCTGTAGTACCCTGGAGGGTATCTCCCAACTCTTTGACTAGATCCCTCTGTAAGCGTGTAAAATGAGTCAAATAGTTCAGGGAACGCATAGAAAGCAGCTGAACTGAAAATGCGCTCCCATATCTGTCCATGGTCCTAGAATCTTTGTTAGGCGGATGGACAGATGAGGAAGACTCCGACATCTCCTTTTCGTGGCGCTGCCACCACCATGGCGTCTACTGGAACTCCTTTGGTGAGGTAAGCCTTGTCCTGTGGTGCCGTAATGTACTTATTTGGCTTCCTAGGGACTGGTTCCACCATGTCAGGTGTCGCCTTCGAGCAATCAACTCCATTAACTCATCAAGGCGGAGTGACCCAGAAGAAGGAAGGGAGAGCACCAAATGCCTTCAGCAAAACTGACTCATCCTCAGAAGGGGGGAGGGATTGCCAGTCACCTCTCTGCTTTAGGATCTCCAAGATGTCAGAAAAAGAGACATCTTCTGAAGGTGACTTAGGGGACCCTTCTGACTCATCCAAGTCAGTATCGGATGTCAAAGATTCTTGTGGAGAATCCAAGTGTCTCCTCTTACACAATCGTTTCCTAGGGACTTCTTGGGAACATCCGAAGAAGCCTCCGAGGAAGAGGGGGCACCCTCTAGGGGTGGCTGAGACACCGGTGCTCGACACTTGGATGTAGCCGTGGGTGCAGAGGAGGATAACGGTCCTTTGTGGGGAGGAGAAGCTGTTCCTGCTGATGTGGTTGTCTGGGTAGACAACACCTTCCTCATGAGGTCGAAGGCCCCGGGTCCCGAAGGTATCTCCGGTTCCGAAGAAATGGGAAGAATCCCGAAACAGGAACCGAAGGCACCGAGTCGATCCGCCGAGGCTCCGAGAGGAGTGTCGGAACAAACATCGGTCCGACTCTCGGTCCCGGAACCAAGGATGGATCTTCCCGAGACTCCAGTACCGGATCGGATGGAGTCGAGGTGAAAAAGACGGTTCTGGCACCGAGGGCTCCACAATCATCAGTTCAGCTTCTTCCGGCTCCGAAGACTGGACAGGTCTCGGAGGAGGAACAGATGGAGATAGTGGCAGGCCTTCAAGTCTCGACATCAACTGAGAGGAGACCGAGATAAGTTTGGATAAGGCCGTATGCTCCATCAATTTCTGCACCACACGGTCCACATCGGTGTCGGAGAGGGGCCTGGAAGAACGAGTCGAAGGAATCGAAGACGGCGCCGACCTCAACAGAGTCGATGGAGGGAGCTCCGTCACCGGTTCCAAGACTCGAGGCTCGGAAACTGCCAACAGTTGAACACTCGGCCCCGAAGTCTGTGGAACCGGTGATCTAACTTTACCCGAAGAGCTCGGAGCCGATGACTTGGGCTCCGACGTCTTCGATTCCTTCGAGGATTTGGATGCCTGGTCTGAAGCATCCAGAGCCTCCTGGAAAGAGGGTTTCAATAAACCTCTGTCCATCAGTTTCCTGCGCCTATCTGTCATGACCCTCCCACTAAAAGAGTGACAAATAGAACAGTCCTCTTGTAAGTGGAGAGGGCCAAGGCAGTAGACACAGGAACTGTGGTTGTCCGTGACCGACATCTTTTGGCCACACTGGCAACGTTTAAATCCAGATTTCATTTTCTCAGACATTTTGTAGTAAGAGAAAGGGTCTAATCCGGTAAATATGTCAGTCCGTTTGTCAATCCAAGTAGGGGTGGTAGGCCCCGAAAAACTCTATACCAGTTAAGAAAGTTAAACTAAGTTAACGGTACCGAGAATTTCTCTCTCTACACACACACCATACACTAAACACAGTAACTAAAGATTTTGAATAAGTTCTCCTGAAAATTTAACAAAAAGAAAGTTAAATCTTATCTGAAAACCCTCGAGCTAGCCTCCAGCGATGCGAATGCAGCAGCGGCAAACTAGATCTGGGGTAAAGGCAGAGGGGGATTGTGGGTATTAGATGTCCTCGAGCTTCTTCTCGATGCAGAGCTTGCAGTCGGGATTGGCTCCGAACCCATGTGTAAGAAAAAAGGCGAGATTGAACACTCTCACATACTATCTTAATTTGCAACATTTACTGTATATACTGTTGATAATCAATATCTTGTTATTGTATTAAAGCCAAAAACCTGTAATGTTGTTTACTATTGCTGCAACTTTGTATCTCTATTTATCATGTACATGATGTGGAGATTTTTTCCCCAGGCATCCGCTGAAAAAGGACCTTCGTCCAGTCGGAATTTCCCGGTAAACAAATAAATAAATAAAATAAATAAATTTCGGTTCGACAAATGAGCATTCGCTATTTCTAGCATTCGATTGTGTAATACGAACCCCAACACTGCATGACAGCTACATTAATCAATCAGAGGAGTTTAGGAAAAACTTGAGAAGAGAGATTCAATAAGCAATTTTCAAGGGAACAATGTATGCAACAAAGTCTAGAAGATTTAGGGTTTTTCTTCGAAGTGTATAAATAGGAATTTTTAGACCCCAAGCAGACTCTAAAGAATTTTTCCTCAGGTAGATGGCAAATGTTGGAAGTGTGATGGGGAAGGAAGAAGTAACTGGGAATAAATGTTTTTGGGAGCTTAATGAGTTGGCAGACTTTAAAAATTCTCTAGAGAGTACTCTGTCAGAATGTGCAATTATGTGTAACTAGGAAAACGATTCTTTTGAGCTGGTACACAAGATCTGAATTGCCTAGACATAATAAGTTTAATTCTGGTGGCTGCCAAAAAAAACAATTACTGGTGAACTGAAAACAAAGTCCAAACCAACTGCATTTGAAGTACTGAATAATGTAACAGAGATAAAAGAACTGGATGTGGGATCTTTAGTAAAGGGTAGGAGCAAAATACGTAGAAATAAATGGGAACAATGCATGCAGAATAATGTTCTGGAGGAGGAGTGAGGTTAAAGAGAAAGTCAGGAATTCAGCAATTTATGTAATGCTGGACTGATGATAATTAAAAGAACATATGGGATGTATAATGTATGTTAATACAGTTTGTTTTCTTTTATAAAAAAACATATGTTTGCATGTGTCTTAAGTGATAATTCAATTAACTTGTTAAAAAAAGAAAAGAAAAAGTCATATTAAGTTAGGCTATATCAAAACAATCTCAGAGACTTTTACAGTAGTTTGCACATATAGAGTGGATATAAAAGTAGGGTTACTGTATGTGAAAATGAATTAAAAAAAACATTAATAAAACACTTCTAAAAATGATGCTTTCTAAAAGTTTCCCATTATTCATATAAAAAAATTTAACAATGAAATTATTCTATATAATTCTATTACCGGACACATTTAAGTTAATGACTATCTCCATTTTTGGTCCTCTGAAAGGAAAAGGATACTTGCAGTGGAATGTAAATATACAAAAACCTAAACTGAAACCAGTTTCTTAAAAAAAAAAACAGTATAACATGCACAGTCAAAAGTGTGATGCCTATGTGCTGACACTTTTAACAGTGATTTCTTTTTCTAGTCTCTTAAAATTTGACACTGGGTTAGAAAAGTAATAGATATGCTCTTAAAATATCAGCTAATATTGAAAGAGGAACCCCTCTTAACTGCATCCTGCCTGGTCTGCTTCAACCTTTTCACGAACTGCATCTTTTGGACATCTTTACTAAATCATCACATTTTAAGTTGTAACAGGATGTGATCTAAATTAATAGAAACTACAATTTAATAGCAGTTTCCATTAGTGCCATATAGTATACATTTTCTTTTTAACAATATTCATTCTTTCCAAACTTACATTGTTCAGTTTCAGTCTTCTACTAAAACTGTTATCTTCCTGAAGATTATTCTGCATGTATTACTCCCGCAAATTCCATTTACTTGCACAGAATTTGCTTCTTCTGTTTACTAAAGGTTCTGTCTCCATTTCTTTTATCTCCTTTATAATATTCATTATTTACATCACAGCTGGTTTAGACTTTTCTTAGGATTCATTAACACCTAAAGTGTACACAGCTGTCAGTGAACAGGCAACACAAATATAACTCACACCTTCTTCCTCCTATTTAAGTTTTCTTACTTACTTTCTTGCAGCTTTAAATACTGAGGGGGACTCATCAGAATCACATTTATTGGCCAAGTATGCATGCATGCAAGGAATTTGACTCCAGTTTCAGTCACTCCCCAAGTATGAATTACATAAATGACATACATACAACTATTAAGAACAAGACGAATGACATACATGCAACTATTAAGAACAAGACAAAAAAGTAAATATACATATACATACAAGGTGCAAAGTACAACTCAGTGTAAGAAATACTGAAATAAAGTTTATGAACTTGATGGCCTGTGGGAAAAAACTGTTCTTACATCTGCTTGTTTTGGTGCATATTAATCTACAACGCCTGGCTGATGATAACAGTTCAAAAAGATGGTGGCCTGGATGTGAATGGTCAGTGATTATTTTCCCTGCCCTTTTCATGACTCTGGAATAGTACAGGTCCTGTAAGGAGGACAAACTAGCACCAATGATATGTTCGGCAGACCTGACTATTAAATGTAACCTTTTTTTTTTTTTGTCATGATGAGATAGAGATCCAAACCACACTGTTATGGATGAGCTGAGAACAGACTCAATGACTACTGTGTAGAACTGAATCAACAGTTCCTGTGGGAGATTGAACTTCCTCAGCTGTTGAAGAAAGTACATTCGCTGTTGTGCCTTTTTAATGATGGACCCTACATCGATCTCCCACTTCAAGTCCTGGGAGATTATAGATCGCAAAAACTTGAAGGATTCCACAACCGACACAGCAGTATTAAACATAAAGAGGGAGGATAATATTGTAGCAGCACTCCTAAAGTACACTGTCATCTCCAAGGTTTTAAGAGTGTTCAGTTTCAGATTATTCTTTTTTCTTCAAAAATATATTTAAAATTTTATAATACAAAATGTCAAAAAGTCAGGTAACAACAAACAAAGGTAAATACCTACAACACAAAAAAGAAACATCAGGTATACAACTATATACATCATATACAATAGAAGTCACTACATCAAGTTAACATTTTTATAGCTAATAGAAGGAAGAAAGATATTGGAAGGAGCATATCGTATTAAAAAGTATGAGTGAAATATTTAAGCTCTTTGATATAGTCAGGTATATTACACAGATACTTAAATGTTGAGACAAAGAAAGGAACAGACTGATTCTGTTGCAACAGACTCGCGTCCAAGTCTATCAAAGTGGGTTAGCATATAATCTGAATTTAATTCTTGAGAATTAAGTCAAGCAAGTATCCCCAGTATTTACGATAGTATTGTTTTTGATTTGTAGCTGTATATACTAATTTATGAGAGGAAATATACTTAATAGCTAGGTTACAAGAACCTTCCCATTAGACTGGGCATTTGACAGTCCAGTTTTTTGTGATATAAATTTTAATAAGGGCACAGATTGTGATAAGAATATATTTTAAAATTTTAGGAAGTTTAGCTGCAGTGATATGTAGGATAACCGTTTTCCATGATAGGGTGGAGTTTTTATACCTCATAAACACCATAAGTTATGAACTCTATTACAGCCCCAAAAACATGTAAAAATAATAGGGAACTCTGAGATTTTATACTTGTTATAAGTTTATAAGTCCTAGAGATTGTTTTTTCTTTAGTTGCTAGATTTTTAAATATTAGAATAGCTAAGTTACTGTCATGTTGGTCGATTTTAATTTGTGGTAATTTAGCTTTCATTAGATACAAGATCAGACTAAGAGTGGTAGTATATGTCTTAGGAAGTTCAAGTTTCTGCCTTAGTTGTGATATATTTGTTTCTTGTCATTTCTATATTTCCCATATTGTAAGTTCTTTTATTAGAGGGAAACTTAAGTTTATTGGTTGATTATTAATTAAAAGGTTAGGATTTAGGTGAAGCGGTTGCATAAAGGCAATGACATTGAAAAGATGTATAGATTTTAATAGATTTTGGATAGCTAGAATCATATGTGTGATCAACGGTTGTAAATTCCTAGTGTAGGAGTCTCTATGATTTAAATTTAGAAAAGGGAGAGATTTGGGGTTAAAGTCAAGGGATTTAAGTTGATCATACTAGATTTTATTCCACTGGGGTGTCCAGCTACTCATGTTAGGATCATAGTTTATTATTTGGATCAGCCTACAAGAAATAATTATACTAAAGTTTAAAGTCTGGTAATCCCAGGCCACCTTTATCTTTTGTAAGGAAAAGTTTTATCATATTGAATTCTGACAGATTTGGGATGTCACAAGAATTTAGATATGGCTTTTTCTATATCCCTAAAGAATTTTTGAGGAATGATTAAGATAGTAGCATATAGATGAAAGAGAATTCTAGGTAAGACATTCATTTTGACCACTCTGGCTTTTGATAGTAGAGACATATTAATATTCTTCCATCTATTAATATCGTTTTCTATGTTAGCCCATACACGTAATTAACTGTTCTTAATGATCTCCTTAAAATTGGAAGTGTAAATTACGCCTAGATATTTTATCTGATATTTGATTTTGATCTCGCTATCAGGAAAAAAGAATTCTTTATGGCCTAGGAGATTCAAGGGAAATGCATAAGATTTACTCAAGTTTAATTTATAATTGGATATTGCGGAATACATATCTATTGAGTTAAGTACTTTTGGGAGGTCAGTGTTAGGAAGTTGAAAATATAAGTTTAAGTCATCAGCAAAGGCCGAATATGATTATGTTTGAAATTCTAGGTATATGGTGGAAGGTTTTTTGGGATATATGAATAAGAGCAAGGGTTCTAAATAGAAATTAAAAAGGTAGGGAGAAAGGGCCATTAGAGATGGGGATAGGTTTGGTTTTGAGTTTATTTATTTGAATAGTAGTGGAGGCTTTCTGATAAAGAACCTTAATTATTTTTATAAATTCTTGTGGAATTCTGTAAAAGAGCAAAACATTAAATAATAAGTTCAGGTTTACTCTGTCGAATGCTTTGCTTGCGTCAGCAGTAAGGATGTACCTAGGGTGCCTATCTTTGTCAAGAAGTCTTATAATGGTATCTATGACATGGGCTAGTATCTTAAGGTCAGTATTAATAAGGGCAATTGGCCGATAGCTGGCTGGGTCTGATGGGTCAGAATTTGGTTTAAGAATTAGAATTTTTTTAGTTGTTAAAATATCTATCCGTTATGCCATACTTAATTATACAATTGAATACTTTTAATAAAATTTTAGAAACGAGTTTTGAGAATGTTTTCTAGAATTCCGCCGTGTAGCCATCAGGTCCAGGACATTTACCTGATTTAAGTTTATTTATTGCAATTTTAATTTCTTCTAAATGCAGGGATGATTTTAAAAGTTTTTTTTTTTTGGTGATCAGTAATCTGTGGGAATTCTAGGTTATGTATAAACTCATGAATTTTGTCTGTAGAGGGAGAGTTAGGTAGGTTATACAGGTTTTTATATATGGCCTCAAATGCATTTATAATGTTTTTGTCCTTATATTTCAAGAGTCCTTTGTATTTTATTTCTTTGATCCTCAGCGGACCATTTTTAATATTAATTAATCTAGCAAGTATTTTGAGGGAGTTTGTACCCACTCTGAATATTGGTGTATCAATATCATCTCTACAAATGAGATATTTTTTAGGCAAAGATTATGCAATTGCTTTTGCGAATCGGTCACTGTATCTTCTAACTCCTTTAAGTATTTATGCTGGCGTTTCAATTCTGTATCCTTGATTTGGGTCTCAAGTTTAAGTTTAATATTATTATGTTTTTTCTTATATCATGTGGATTTTTGGATAATGAGACCTCTTATGACCGATTTAGCAGCAGCCCATTGCATATCATAAGGAATTTGAATAGATATAATATCAACATCCAGTTGGGCTAGAATACTATTTATTTCCTGTGTTACCTCTTGTATTTGAATGATATTAGGATTTAAAGTCCAGTTATTGAAATAAGAGGATCTTTGGTTAGAGGTCAAGACATTAATGGAGATACGAATTTGTGAATGGTTCGATATGGATCTAGAGGAGACTCTATAGTTTAGTCTATAAGAAAAGAAGGTTTTGGAGATTAAAAAGGCATCAATTCTTGGCCAGGTTTTATGTGTGGCTGAAAAAAAGGTAAATCTAGGAATTGAGTTATCGTGTTGAAAATATTGTATAAGGGTCCATTAACTCAAAGGTATGTTGTAGTTCTTCTAGGGCTATAGTAGTACGTTGTGATTGCCTAGTCTCTTTATGTGACCTATCCCTGTCTGGATTGAGTAAAGTGTTCCAGTCCCCTCCTATACTGTATAAATGATTTGGATAATTAACTAGAATACTGAAAATATCATAAATAAAAAAGTTGACTTGAGCAGGGGCTGTAAATAATAAGAAAGAGTAGGGGTTTATTTAGGGTACGATAGTTACTAGTGAACAAAACCCACCTTCCATTAGGATCACTTTTAATGGAGGTAATCTCTCCTTGGTAAGATTGATTTATTATAATGGCTATCCCCCTAGATGACGAGTTGTGTCCTGCTACAATTATTTGCTTAACCCATTTCCTTTTCCTTTCATTATCCCAGAGTTGGTTAGTCAAGTGAGTTTCTTGTAGGAAGGTTACATTAGATTTATTTTGAAATGTGAGATGTATGATTAAATTTCTTTTTTTTATCTGATAGCCCCTTAATGTTCCATGAATATATTGAAATCATTATCACAGTCTGAATTTGCTTTTATAAATGTTATTGATTGATAAGAGAAAAAATAGAGGTGTATATTAATTGCTGTTATGTTAGAAAATACATTCAAGTGAGGTGACTTCTAAACTCCTATACCCTATGTAGGTGCCTAACCACCTATCCCTCTGTAAGAGTGTAGAAATATTTATTGGATAACAAGAAATAGAGTTTTAGTTAAGGTGAAGTATACAAAAAGCAGAGGGATGACAAAATTAGCTAAAATGATCCAAATGTAAACAAACAGCTACAAACTGTGCAAAACTACTCCTTTTAGTTACTGACAGTTTCAGGGAGGTCACTCTCTGACCTCAAATTTTCATATGAACAATACCTATTTAAATAGCTTGCAGGAACTAGAAAAGCAAAAGCATAGGGATACTTAGTAAAATCAGCAATTGGAGTGTTTCAAATCTTAATAGTGATAAAAATATCCTAACTTGACCAAACAAGAGTTTATACAATTCTGGTCTAAGAAATACACTATTACATTTATAGAGCTATACCATTCAAAATAAAACAATGTTCACTTTATTAAAGATATAATTTAGACTTTAAAACAAAAACATAGTTCTGTATGCATATTAATCTAATAATAAGTACCATGCTTCAAAGGTCAGCCATTGTTACATACAGCTCAGGAGGAGTTCCATTAGGATGTATTTAGACGCTTAAGGAAATAATGTTATGTGAGGGAGAAGGAGACCTTGTATCACTTTAGGATGTAACCAGAAAAAATATAGATATAGCAAATGTTAAGGATTGTTTGACTTACAATTATACGAGATACCAAAATAAACCGAGTCCTATTTCTTTGGAGTAGTCAAACCAACAAAAGAATTTATAAGCAGGTCCATTCAAATGTATTTGCTCATACATAGGCCGAGTTAATTACTCTATAATAAAATTTGAAACAGTTAATTACAAGAGTTATATAAAGCGGCGGACATAACACTGCCAATATTTATAGAAGTAATAAGGGAAACTTCCACTACGGTTAAATTACAACAGTAAATCTACCATAAAAACTTTTTAAAACATTAGTTGTTATATTCAGTCTGTAGTGCTTTTTGAATCCAATGATCTATTTAGCTATATTTGAACTTACTTTTGTCCAACATCAGTCTAAAGAAAATTTGTTTTGCCAATTAAAGTCATAATTTTACAGACAACTATTAAAACTCTAGTTTTACAGCCTACTAACATTTGGATTTCTATTAATAAAAGAAGGAACAAGCAATTAATGCAACATATGCAGGAAAGCAAGCACCAATAAGCACTGAACACAGTAAACAACTTTGCATTCTTAACAGCCTTAAGGGAATAGGGAGAAAGAGAGTAGGAGTGGCAGACCATTCATTATATTTAATATATATATTTTTTATAGATTTAAAGGAATGATTTAAATTGTCTGTTCTTTTGGAGCTTTTTCTCCCGGCCAATAAAGCTCAGGCTATGCAAGAAAGTTTGTTCATTTGCATATAAGCCACAACTCTTGCCTGTACATTCCATCCATGAATACAGAGAGGTAAAGGGGTCTTAATCTTAGTACTTGTGGAATCACTGTGTCATAGGAAAAACCAGTTACAGGTTCGCCAACAAGATTTTGGGTCAATGTTACTTGTACATATAGATTGCTGGCATTCATGTAACATTTTATTAATACTGTTATAGGAAAGTGCACCATCTAAAATGCAGTTTCCTGCAGTTAAACATACATAAATTTAAAGGTGCAACTCCCTTTCAGTGCATTTTTCTCTTCTCTATAAATAAAATTGCTTGTTTTATGCACGATCTATTAAGTGGGATGAATTGCTTACAGTGATAATTTTTGAAGTGTACCCTTAGCATAACACTATATTTCAGAAGTTTAAATCCATCTATACCTTGTGTATGCGACTATAAAATATGTTAACAAATGTATTTTGTCGCCGTATTTCTTGACAGTTGCAGGAGCACCCTTAAGACAATTAAAATAATACAATACCTTTAATTGCTTTACTTAGTAGAAGCGCTTGTAGATCAACAAGAAGGGAAATAAAGTAACATAACCCAGATTAAATATCACTTTCAGTTATTTTCCTTTAAATTCCTGAGTTTTGTAGGCGATAAGGAACTTCCACTTCACCACCTTTTCTGATATTACTTGGCGATTTGTAGATTAAAACAAAATAAGGAGCAATAAAGTACAAAATACAAGCAAATTACAGTTTCAAAATAACTGATTTCGGAGTTCACGACTTGTTACAGACATTTAACTGCTCCCAGTGATGCAGAGAGGCAGGAAGTGAGTCAGGGATGACATCATTTAAGTTAAAAAGTAAGAGAACAGCATTTCCTCTTGAGCTTGAAGGGTTTTCTGGGAAATGGAACACAGAACGCTAACGGACATCGAGGCCTGAAGAAACATCGGACTAATTGATTCAAACAAGACAGCCAAGATGCAAAAACGGCAACACCTCTTGGAGAGCTTGTCGTTAGTTTGGCAATAAGCAGGGTGAGTTATTTCATGCAGGATTCACTTTGAGCAAACGTAAAACAGTGGATTTGGCCTCCTCTGGGGTTTCAACAGCTATTTTAACATCCTTATGATAAAAGATTAAGGTAGCAGGATATTTCATTTGAAAACGAATCTTGTTCTCTGTCAGGTAGGCACAATATTTACTAAGTGTTTGGCATTTTTACTTAATTTCTAAAGGAAGATCTTGCATTATAGCAACTTTGTGGCCTCTCCAGTTAAAGTTATTTTTAGCTTTGATTGCCGCAGGTATGAGTTGAACATGTGCAGAATTTAATAGTTGACACAAATTTGCCTTGGGGCTTCAGTTGTTTGAGACTGCCTGATAGATCTGTCAGCTCTTTCTATTATTATGTAATTCAGGAGATCTTTGTTACTTAGTATAAAGTGTTTAAAACTTATTTGATTATTGAATTGAGTTGGGCATTCTCAAAGGTCTCAGGAATTCCTCTCAGGATGAAGTTATTGTGCCGGCTTCTGGCTTCAAGATCTAAAATTTTTTGTTGTAGATCTTTAATAGTGCTGTCACTGGCCTGCAAGTTTTGTTTAAGTTCATTTATTTTGATTTCATTCTCCATAGATTTTGCTTCATTCTGTTCAAGTCTGAGCATAATTTGGTCTAAATTAGATCCAAATGAGGTTAGTTTTTGTGAAAAAACTTGTACTTCAGTTCGTAGAAGTTGCAATGCAATTTTAAGGTCATCAATTGTTACAGACTGTTTCTGTTTTGATATGAGGGCTAACTTTGTAGGCTCTTGTTGTGGCTTACTAGTTGTTTGCCTTTTGGAAGAGGTGTCTTTTTCAGGAATATTTATTAGAGACAACTTAGTTTTACTAGTTAAAGTTGCCATTTGGTCTGAGTGATTATCCATTTCAGTTCCAGAAGTAAATGCTTGCAATTAGAAAAAGTAATTCTATTTGATAATTCCAAGTCACAGAGATATTCTCCTTTGTTGTTGTTTTGTTTAGGCCTCAGTGTCTGGAAGTGTCCACACCATGTGGTTCAAGGTTCAGCATCCAGTAAGTAATATTTTGGTTCAAAGATGAAACTTCTGGCAAAGATATTGATGAAAAATGTTTATATTTGTATTCTTCAATCAATTCTTAGAGGTTTAGGATATTTTCTTTGAAGGATGCGCCGGCAAAAGGTCAGATAGTGTTTTACCGGCTGTCCACCATTTTGGAATCGCCCAGTTCCAGATTATTCTGACTACACCAAGGGGCCAGCTGCTCAACCTTCCATCTGTATGCAGACTCATCACCATTCCTGATGATCCCGATGATAGTTGTATTGTCTGCTTATTTAATAGGTTTGACAGAGAGGTCCTTAGACGTGCAGTTAGTGTATAGGGAGAATAGCAGTGGGGAGAACACACATCCCCTGGGGGGCACCTGCATTGACTGTGCAATAGCTAGATTTAAATTCCCCAGTTTCACCTACTGTTTCCTAATGGTTAGGAAATTGGTGATCCATTGACAGGTGGAAGCAGGAATAGAAAGCTGGGAAAGTTTCAAGTGAAGTCCTGAAATTATTGTATTAAATGCAGAGCTGAGGTCCACAAACAGAATTCTTGCATATGTCCCTGAGTTGTCAAGATGTTGCAAGATATAGTGCAAGCCCCATATTAACTGCATCATCCACTGACTGGTTCTCTCGATAAGCAAACTGAAGGGGGTCCAATGAGGGAATGGTAATATCCTTCAAGTGAGCTAACACCAACCTCTCATAAAGGTTACCATGAAGTGTAGGCTACATGTACACTTCGTATAATCTTTCTGAGTGACCAGAAAGCACAAAAAATGTGGTAGGGATATTCTTGAATACAAATAGTGTACACTTAGTGTAGATGTTATTGAATCTAATTCCTTTGATTTCTATTTTCTAGCAACTGCTTTTAAGGCCACCAGTAGCATTAAATTTAGTAAGGTCTCATTGTGCTTAGGTAATTCAGATCCCATATCATTCTAACAAATACATTTCCTTAGTTGTTCCCCCAACTTGTTTGTCAAAGCATTCTAGGGAATTTCTAAACTCTGCCAACTTGTCACATTCTCAACAAACATGTTCCCATTTTCTTCTCCCTTTTCGATCACACTTTCCTTGGGTACATAATAAATGTAGAAAAATTCTCAAATGTCTACACGGAGTATAAAATACTTACTGCAAATATTTGTATGCAGAATCCTAAACCATTTGAACTTTGCAGCATACTTGGCAACAATACAGATTTTTTAAAATATTTTATTTTATTGTCTTTAACCAATCTTTTCTAACCTCCTCTGACTTACTCTCACAGTTATGCAATATTTATATGCCCTACTAATTATCTCTTTAATCATCTTCTGTTCCACACTCAACTAAAAACTCCACCAAAGCTGGCCTTTCACCTAGCACTTCCCCTATTCATTTCTCTCTGTCTATGCTATTATAAACTTCGGAGAAGGAATGCAGTATCTAACTTGCAAGCCAAAGCCCTGCTTAGTCACAATCCCTGTATTACTCTAACCCCCAATACCTGGGTTCCTTTGCTAATTTCCTTCAGTAAAATTACAAAATAATCTTACCTATTTTTCTATACGCCAACTTGCTGACATCCATATTGGTAAAATCTCCCTTCTCCATTCCTGAATTTACTTATTTGTTAGAATACTTTCTGCTACGTTATAATATTCTGTATAGTTGATTGTATTTTCCTTGAAGACCTTTATCCAAAACACTTGCCTCTGCCCCTCCCCTCAAATTCATCACCTTTTTCCATGTTAATAGGCTCACAGGCAGTTACTAGGCATGCACTCCAAAAGAAAACTGAGGAGACTAGTCAATTTTCAAATTGCCCCAAAACACTGTCTGATTGCTCAAGTTCACACATTTGTCGATAACAGAGAATAGGCACAGAGAAAGGGGTAGGGGGAGTTTTAAATGAAAGACCAGCTCTACTTGAGTTTATAGTCGAGTCTACAAAAAAATAAATAAATAAATAAAAAGGAATGATTACTACAGCATATAAAAAGTACAGTTGTGTACACTTACCATAAATGTAGATGTTAGAGTGCATTCACTGTTGCAGTCATCACATTTGGGTCATCTCTGCCAGGGTAGTCCTCGGCCGGCCTGAATACCAGAGGCTTAGTATTTCTGCTTCGGTTGCTGTCACTTCAGGCCTGATGTCAGGTCATCAGTAGTATAAAGTAAGGCAGCCGACACCATTACATCAGTTTTTCTTGCCCTGTCAGGAGCCCCAAGTGGGAGCCAGGTTCTGGTGGAAGAACCCCACCAGTAGAAAGTAAATACCAAAATGTCCCTTGTAAGGAGACAGAAGAAGAGGGAATGGAGGGAAGGAAACCAGGACTGCATCAGTGAATACACTCGAACATCTACATTTAAGGTAAGTGTACACAGCTGTACTATGTCCTTCGTGTTTCACTGTTGCAGTCATCACATTTGGGTTGATTCCCAAAGCTAAGGAAAAAGTGGAGGCAGTCAAGGAGACTAGGGGCTGGCTAGGATGCCCTGCAAGACTGCAGAGGCAAACCCTGCCCTGGATTTGGAGAAGACAGGTAGGTGGTAATGTTTGGTAAAAGTGTGAACAGATGTCCAGGTGGCAACTTCCAGGATATCCCTGGTGGGGACTCCTCTGAGGAAAGCTGCAGAGGTGGAGGCTGCTCTGGTGGAGTGAGTCCTGACCCCCTTAGGGGGGAAGGCTTTCCATGTTGCCTGCAGCAGAAATGGATGCAGTGTGCTATCCATTTGGAAATTGTTTGGAGATCCCCTTGCCCTCTGCCCCTGCAGCAAAGCTAACCAGCAACTGATCAGACTTTCTGAAGGATTTAGTCCTGTCTATATAGAATCTGAGTTGTCTGTGCACATCTAGAGAGTGCAGGATCCTTTCCCCCTTGTTTTGTGAGTTAGGGAAAAAGGTGGGCAAATGAATGGATTGGTTGACAGCCACACTGGACATCACCGTAGGCATGAAGGATGGGTTAGTCCTGAGGGAAACCCTGTAGGCATGGAAGATGATGTTCCACAGCCATGAGTGCTTGAGCTCGGAGACCCTTCTGGCTGAAGTGATGGCCAGAAGGAAAGCTGTCTTCCAGGAGAGAAATTTTACGTCTGCTGAAGATGCTGGTTCAAAGGGGGGCAGGGTGAGCTTTTCCAACACAAAGTTAAGGTCCCAAGCTGGGGTTGGTGCTCTTCTGGGTGGCCTCAAGTTGCTAGCTCCTCTTAGGAATTGTTTGATCAGAGGGTGTGAGAAAAGGAACTGCGCAGTGGGGAAATAAGCAGAGATAGCAGAGGCATGAATTTTAATAGAGGAAAAAGAGAGACCACTGTGTAGCAGGTCAGCTAAGTAATCCAGGATAAGACGGAGGGAGGGCTGTGCTGTATCAGTTCCCTTAACCTGAATCCAGGTGCAGAACCTTTTCCATTTGTCAACATAAGACTTTCAAGTGCTAGAGCGTCTGGCATCAAGTATAACATCTAGAACCTGTTTACTGAGGTTGGCAGATTGATCGCTGGTTAGGGAATAAGCCAAGCTGCCAAACTGAGGGTCTGCAACTGGGGATGCATGAATTCTCCTTCCCTCTGGGTCAGGAGGTTTGGGGTCTGAGTGAGATGTCATGGTGGCAGTGGGGACAAGCTGCTCAGCAGTCGGTACCAGTGCTGGCGAGGCCAGTCTGGAGCAATAAGAATTGTCCTTGATTTTTCCTCCCTTATTTTGAGCAGTACCCTGGGGATGAGGGGTAGTGGAGGAAAGGCATAGACCGATAGAGTGATCCAGGGGGAGGGGACAGGACATCCACTTTCCAAGCCATGCAGTGATGCTCTTTGGTGCAGAACATGCAGAGCTGATGGATGGTGTGGGAGGCAAAGAGGTCGACCTTCAGGGTTCCCCATTTCTGAGTTATTAGGGTGAAGGCTCTTGTCTAGCTGGCACTCATGTGGGTCCAGAAGATTTCTGCTTAAGTGGTCTGCCAGAGAGTTTAGAGAACCTGGCAGGAATTGTGCTAACAGGTGGAGTTGCATGGCAGAGGCTATGTGCCAAAGAGTCATGGCCAGCCTGCATAGAGGGCAGGAGTGAGTCCCTCCCTGCTTGTTGATGTACCACATCAGAGTGGTGTTGTCTGTTTTGATCAGGAGAGCCCCTGGGGAGAGAAGGGGCTTGAAAGCTGTCAAGGCATGCTGGACAGCTATTATCTCTTTTTGGTTGATGTGCAGATGGATTTCCTGTGGGCTCCATTGGCCCTGTATGCACCTGCCGTCCAGGTGTGCCCCCCAGGCATAGTTTGATGCGTCTCTGGTGAGGGTTTGGGTGGTGAGAAAGGTAGTCCCTTGTTGTGGCAGCATGCTGCTGCCCACCAAAGAAAATATTTTCTGAGGCAAGGTATCATGGGTATAAGAGTTTCCAGGTCTTGAGAATGTTGACACCAAAGGCATTTTAGGTACCACTGAAGTTTCCTCATATGCCGTCTGGCATATGGAATGAGTAGAATGCAAGATGCCATGAACCCCAGAGCTTGCAGGATTTTCCTTGCAGATAACTGGTGTCAGTTGGCTAGTTGAGAGAAGGAGGCTGTCAAGTAAGTTTGCTTCTCTGGTGTAAGGAATGCCATCCAGGATGCTGTGTCCAGGCTTGCTCTCAGGAATATAATCCTTTGGGTGGGTACTTGTTTGGATTTCTTTTCGTTAATTGTGTACCCTAGGGAGGTCAGTAGGGACTTTACAAAGGCCAGGTGCTTGAGCAGCGTTTCCTGGCTGTCTGCCTGAATTAGGCAGTTGTCTAAGTATTGGTAAATCTGGATATTCTTTGTCTGCAAAAGGCAATGGCTGGAGCAAGACATTTTGTGAAAATTCTGGGAGTAGTAGATAAGCCAGAGGGAAGTGCAGAGAATTGAAAATGCAGAGATTCTGCCCTGAAACGTAGATATTTCCTGCATGATTCCCCAATAGGAATGTGAAGGTAGGCCTCTAAGGTCTAGGGTGGCGAACCAAGCATCCTTGGAGATCATAGGTAGCAGCTGCTGCAGGGTGAGCATTTTGAGAATTCAAGGACTGTAAGCGAAAATATCTAGCTATAATAAGGGCCCAACGACATATAGTTCTGGCATTGAACAAAGCACAAAAGCGACAGCGGGGGATGTAGTGTTCTGGGCCTAAGCAAGTGACACAGTTAGAATGAATGAGTGTCTCGGTGCAGTATTTGCTTTCCACATTCATATATTCCATACCAAGCATTCTCACATCTTTCTTCAGAAATCTGTCCTCTTTTGTTATACTCTCCCTTCTAGCCCAGATACATTCTCACTCGTGTTTACATACAGATCCATCTTTAATCCCTTCAAGTGCACATCTAAACATTAAAGACAAACAAAGGGGTTTCTGCTTTACAGTTCTTCCACTGGATTAATGTAGTCAACAAACTTCCAGTCTCTCTTCAGACTCTTCTTGCAAACCACAGTTCATAGGTCTACACTACCTCTGAGATTGATGCTTAACAAGTCTTCCATGCATTCACTAATTTCACATTGTTGCTGGTCTTCATTCTGATCAGCTTGAACTATCAACAATGGTCTTTGGTTCAAGTCCAAGGAAAGTACAGTTGTGTACACTTACCATAAATGTAGATGTTGGAGTGTTTTCACTGTTGCAGTCATCACATTTGGGTTATCCCTGCTAGGGTAGCCCTCAGTCGGCCCGAATACCAGAGGCTTAGCATTTCTGCATCAGTTGCTGTTGCTCCAGGACTGACGTCAGGTTGTCAGTGGTATAAAAACAGTCCGCCAATGCCATTACATCAGTTGTTCTTGCCCTAAATGTCAGGAGCCCCCAATAAGGAACTAGGTTATGGCAGAACACCACCACCAGTAGAAAATAAATACCAAAAATTCCTTGCAAGGAAAGCGAGAGAGAGAGAGACAGCTAGACAATGGGGATGGAGGGAGGGAAACCAGGACTGCAACAGTGAATACACTCGAACATCTACATTTATGGTAAGTGTACACAACTGTACTATGTTCCTCGTATTTCACTGTTGCAGTCATCACATTTGGATTGATTCCCAAAGCTGAATAAAAGGGTGGAGGCAGTCAAGAAGACTGGGGGCTGGCTAGGATGCCCTGCAAGACTGTAGTGACAAAGCCTGCCCTGGATTTGGAGAAGATAGGCAGGTGGTAATGCTTAGTGAATGTATGAACAGAAGTCCATGTTACAGCCTCCAGGAAGTCCCTGGTGGGGACCCCTCTGAGGAAAGCTGCAGAGGTGGAGGTTACTCTGGTGGAATGTGTCCTGAGGTTTTCCGTACTGTTTGTAGCAGAAATTATTGCAATGTGCTATCCATTTGGAAATTGTTTGGATATGGCCTTGCCCTCTGCTCCTGCAGCGAAACTGACTAGCAATTGATCAGTTTTTCTAAAAGATTTAGTCCTGTCTAGGTAGAATCTGAGCCGTCTGTGCACATCTAGAGAGTGCAGAATCCTTTCCCCTTGCTTTGTGAGTTAGGGAAAAAGGTGGGCAAATGAATGGATTGGTTGAGAGCCACACTGGACACCACTTTTGGCATAAAGGATAGGTTAGTCCTGAGGGAGACCCTGTGAGCATGGAAAATGATGAATGGCTCTACAGCCATAGGTGCTTGCAGCTCTGATACTTTTCTAGCTGAAGTGATGGCCAGAAGCAAGGCTGTCTTCCCAGAGAGAATTGTTAACTCTGCTAAAGCTGCAGATTCAAAGGGGGGCAGGGTGAGCTTTTCCAACACAAAGTTTAGGTCCCAAGCTGGGGTAGGAGCTCTTCTGGGTGGCCTTAAGTTGTTAGCACCTCTTAGGAGCTGTTTGATGAGAAGGTGCAAGAAAAAAGGTGGGTCTGTGCTGAAATGAGCAGAGATGGCAGAGGCATGAATTTTAATAGAAAAGAAGGATAGACCCTTGTGTAGTAGGTCTGCCAGGTAATCCAGGATGAGAGGTAGGGTGAGCTGTGCCATTCTGGCTCCCTTAGCCTGGATCCAGGTGCAAAACTTTTTCCACTTGTCAGCATAAGACTTTCTAGTGGTGGGGCGTCTGGCCTCGCGTATAACATCTAGAACTTGTTTGCTTAGACTGGCAGCTTTAGGAAGAGGTCAGGGAATAAGCCAGGCTACCAGATTGAGGGTCTGCAATTAGGGATGCATGAATTCTCCACTCCTCTGGGTCAGGAGTGTTGGAATCTGAGGTAGGTAGCAGGGTGACAGGCTGCGCAGCAGTGGGTACCAGTGCTGCCGTGGCCAGTCTGGGGCAATCAGGACTGTCCTCGGTTTTTCCTTCCTTATTTTGAGCAGTACCCTTGAAATTGAGTGGTAGAGGGGGAAATGCATAGGCCTGAGAGGTTTACCCACTTGAAGGATAGAGCATCCACTTTCCAGGCCTTGCTGTGAGGTTCCCTGGTGCAGAATTTGCTGAGCTGATGACTGGAGTGGGAGGCAAAGAGGTCTACCTTCGGAGTGACCCATTTCTGGGTTACAAGGGTGAAGGTTCTTTGGTCTAGCTGCCACTCATGCGGGTCTAGCAGCGTCTGCCAGAGAGTTTAGAGAGCCTCGCAGGAATTGTAACAGGTGTAGTTCCATGGCTGCGGCTGTGTGCCAAAAGGTCATGGCGAGCCTGCACAGAGGATAACAGTGAGTCCCTCCCTGCTTGTTGATGTATCATATCACCGTGGTGTTGTCTGTTTTGACCAGCAGAGGCCCTGGGGAGAACAGGGGTCTGAAAGCTGTCAGGGCATGCTGAACAGCTAACATCTCTTTTTGGTTGATGTGCAGATGTATTTGATTTGGGCTCCATTGGCCCTGAATGCACCTGACATCCAGGTGTGGTGAGGGTCTGGGCAGCATGGGGTAGTGAGAAGGGAAGCCCCTTGTTGTGGTAGCATGCTGCTGCCCACCAAAGAAAATCTTTCCTTAGAGAAGGTATCATTGGTATAAGAGTTTCCAGATCTTGAGAGTGCTGACACCAAAGGCTTGTTAGGTACCATTGTAGTTTCCTCATATGCAGTCTGGCATATAGAATGAGTAGAATGCAACAAGCCATGAACCCTAGAGCTTGCAGGATTTTCCTTGTGGATAACTGGGTCCTGGTGGCTAGTTGAGAGAAGTAGGTTGCCAGGTAGGTTTGTTTTTCTGGTGTAAGGGATGCCATCTGGGATGCTGTGTCCAGGCTTGCTCCCAGGAATACAATTTTTTCTGTGGGTACTAGTTTTTATTTCTTTTCATTGATAGTATACCCCATGGAGGTCAGTAGGTCTTTTACCAAGGTCAGGTGCTTTAGCAGCTTTTCTTGACTGTCTGCCTGAATCAGGCAGTCATCTTAAGTATGGGTAAATCTGAATATTTCTTTGCCTGCAAAAAGTAATGGCAGGAACCAGACATTTTGTGAAAACTCTGGGAGCAGTGGATAAGCCAAAAGAAAGCGCAGAGAACTGAAAGTGCAGTGATCCTCCTCTGAAATATAGGTATGTCCTGCATGATTCCCAGATTGAGATGTGTAGGTAGGCCTCTTTTAGGTCTAGGGTGGCTAACCAAGCATCCTTGGAAAGCATAGGAAGAAGCTGCAGGAGGGTGAGCATTATGAATTCTGGTATCACCAGAAAGGTGTTTAGAATGGATAGGTCGTGGATGGGTCGCCATATACCCTCTTTTTTGGGTACCAGGAAGAGTCTGGAGTAGAAACCTTGTCCTGTCTGTTCTGCAAGAACATGCACTATTGCCCTCATTGAGAGGAGGGAAAGGACTTGCTTTTTGGCCTCTGCCCACTGGTTTGGGGGAAGATCTAAGAACCCTCTTGGGGCTGACAGAGTGTGAAAATAAAACCTGTATCCCCAGGACACTATGTTGAGGACCCAGCGGTTGTTGGTAATGGTGGCCCAGTTGCTTGCGTGGAAGGAGAGTTTTCCTCCTAGGGGCAAGTGCAGGTGGGCAGAGGGACGGGAATGGAGGTGTAAAGTCATTGTGACCTCTTACCATAATGGGGTGGCTTTGCACTCCCTGGTTTTGAAGAGGAGGAACTCCACTGTTTAGATCTCTGCATTCCCTGGGGCTGTTGTTTGGGGGGCCTGCTTCCCCTGGGTCTGGGCTGAGCTGACCTGGTGGGGACAGGAAAGGACCAGTGCTTGGAGGGGCAATGCCTACTGAACCTCGGTGGCTGGACCTGTAAGAAGTCTTTAACGGTCTGCACAGATTTAGCATTTTCTTCCATGTTTTTTAGGACCTCTTCTGCTTTGGTGCCAATAAGTTGTCTTTGTACAAGGGTGTGTCCAATAATTTGGATTTGACATGGTTTGGCAAGCTCTGTTCCTTAAGCTAAGCATGTCTTCTAAGTACAGAACCAGTAACTGCTGCCCTGGAAGATGCTTCTAGGGCATCAAACCCACACTGTAAGGTGTGCTTGTGCTTAGTTACTTGACTTGCAGAATGCAGTAACTCTTGTTACTCTATTTTCTGCACAAGCAAGGAAAGAAGATATTTTTTGTTTGAGGAGTTCCATGGAATGTTGCTGATATTTCGGTATATGGAACTGACAATTTAATGCTCTAATAGCAAGACTAGCAGAGGTGTATACTTTTTACCCATCTGTTTAACCCTCGGGAATCCCTATCTGAGGGGGTGGGATTCTTAGTTGAAGTTGCTTTGATCCCTTTAGGTCCTTGAGAGATGACCTCGGGGTCAGCAGTAGGATTTTTGAAAAGAAATCTATGAGAGTCAGGGACTCTATAGTACCTGTCAGGCTTCCTGGGAGCAGGACGGAGGGTGTCAGGGGTCAGACTGGATTCCATAAAAACATCATCCACAACATCCAGGACAGGAGGAATGGCCAGAGATCTGTGCTGTGGAAGATCTAAGAATTCCCTGAGTCTCTTTTTTTTTTGACTAAGGGTAGTCCTGACATTCCCATTGGAAATGCTCACTTAAAGTATGTAGGGTTTTCCCCAAAGGAAAAGTTCTCGGGTGGAGAGGCTGAAGGGATGGATTCCTCTGCATTAGAATCCTCATAAGCAGAGAGGGGTTGCATATTTTCATATTCAGATGGATCAGAGTCATCGGACTCCTATTCAGATAAAACTACTGGGGACAAGTCTCTTTTTCTTTTGGAAAGGGTAGCCTGGCTTCCTCTGATAAGCATTATAAGGTCTTCCGCCATTTTAAGCATTTGAGACTGAGGCAAGGAAGCAGGGGCCTGAGTTTAGGTCATTTTTTTGGGTGTGGTTCGTACCCTGGGCCTTAGAAACTCGGTAGTTTTCGAAAGAACTGTAGACATGAAAGAAGTCAGTCTATGTCGAGTATTGGTAGTGCGAAGTACTTCCTCGGAAGCCACTGCCTACTCAGTGGCTCCGGACCCATCCAGGGTAGAAGTATCCACAGGATCCTTAGTCAAAGAAGAGTCTCGCGGCATACCGGACTCCAAAAGGGTCTTGGTAGCAGCCTGCCAATCCACAGAAGCAGGCATCTGGGGCTGCAAAAGCAACTCACTGAGGACTGGAGAACTGACTACTAACTTAACGGAAGTGTTGTTGGCAGTTTTGGACTTTTGTGGTCTGTCTCTGTCTTTATCCTTAAGTTTTTTCAGAAGATCGGTTGTCGGATGGCTTACCACAGCCACATCGAAAGTAGAGGACAGACAGCGAAAATATCTAGCTACAATAAGGGCCCGACGATGTACAGTTCTAGCATTGAACAAAGCAAAAATGCGACAGCGGGGGACGTAATGGTCTGGGCCTAAACAATTGACGCCATAGGAATGAAAGTCTCGGTGTGGTATTTGCTTTCTACAGGCGAGACAATTGTTAACTTTTCCTGACATTGATTAGAGCAAGAAAAAAAGGATCCCCAATGGGGTACTTAGCTTTAGAAGACTTCAACTTCAATTCGGAAACCGACCGGCACTCATGCAAACTGCTTCGGCTTCTTGGCAAGAAAGACTGATGTAATGACATCGACTGCCTGTTTTTATACCACTGACAACCTGACGTCAGTCCTGGGGCAACAGCAACCGACTGAGGGTTACCCTGGCAGAGATAACCCAAATGTGATGACTGCATCGGTGAAACACGAAGAATATCTCCCGATACTTCTGAGTAAGCCCCTATGCTTTTTTCTGTTGCTCAAGCACTTTCTTTCAGAACAATGGAAAAGTCTCTCTATTGGCTTTTTATTGTCAAGATGAAAGAAAAGCATAGCCCCCTTCAGCTTGCTAGCTTAATCTTTATTGACTAATTTTTTTTTTCTTTCTTAACCTGTTCTGCATACAAAAATTTCTTTGGTCTTCCTGGAAAAAAAATATTTTGAGGACAGCTGGATATAGCAACTTAAATCTCGCACCTGCCTCTTGATAGCCCCTGACCGTCAGGATAAACTTGCTTCTCTTCTGTCTGGTGTGTAGCAAACAATCTGTCACATACTGGTTTCCCCAGTTTTTAATGCTTTTTTATTCTGCCACAGTTTTGCCAGGAGCAGCTCTTTCCACTGATATGATTTCACATCTACTAATACAGGTCTTGGCTGCCTTCCCATAGCCAGATTTTGAGCATACACAAAATGTGCCCTCTCAATTAACAAATCCTGATGCAAAACACTAGTCAACCTGCTTATGTATATTTTCATTGAATCAATGCAGTCTATTCCTTCCAACGTCTCTTGCATAGCAGAAAATCTCACTTTTTCTCTGCATCACCTGTTTCCACCTCTATTTTTGAAATGTTTATTTTTTAATAAAGTTAATCTCCAGCCAGATAATCCTTCATTAAAATCTTTGATTTCTGCAGTTTTATCAGCTCATCTTAAGAGTTACTTAAAACAACTCTGATTTTTTTTTCAACTTTTTTGTCATTTGACTTCACGTATTCCTTCATTACCTACCATTTTATTATTTTAAACACATCTGAGTGTATTTGATTTATTTTTCCTATGAATTACAGGAAGACATCTCCTGTATTAAAGCTGAAATTTGAACTTTTTTTTTTTTGCTCAACAGCTGTAAGGTTATTTCCAAACAGACCTTTTTCTGGTTGACTTTCTCTTACTTCCTCAAAATGTCTTCTTTGCTGTTACTAGGCAGCAACTGCATTTTACCCAAATGATTAACTGTTAAACAATCCAGTAAAAGTTACCACACTGGAAGAATGCTAATCAACCTGCTGTTCAGTATACAGCAGTCTTAGAAGACCTTGTTAAATCTCATGCTGTGGGACCTTCTGGATGGGACTTTGCTGGAGACTACTCCCAAGTAACATTAGCAGGGTGTAACGATCCAGAAGATCACATTATGTCACTACTCAGATAGCAAAGTCATGGAGCACTGACTTCCCAAAAAAACTGGCCCAACTTTCCAAGTTTTGGTGAAGGCAGTAATAAATATTTCATTACGGAGTGAATAAATGCTAGCAACAGAGACATTCCTTAAGCAAGCACTGCAGGCAGTCAGATCTCTATTAGTGTATGCTCCTGTTGCAGCATTTGCCAATGTGCAGTTTGTCAGCAGGTAGCAAAAGTAATGGAGATGGCCTTCACTTGGAAAGTATTTTTTTGGCAACCATAATACCTTCTCCCCTGCCACAAGAAGATTAAAACCTGGTTTGTTTCTCTAAACCGATGCACCCAGCACTCTTCCTCCCAATTTGACATCAAGAAAAAAAAAAAAGTACAGTTGTGTACACTTACCATAAATGTAGATGTTCGAGTGTATTCACTGTTGCAGTCATCACACTTGGGTTATCTGCCTACAGGTAGCCCTCAATCAGCTCAGAGTCTTGGGATTTCTGCGTCGGATGCTTTCGCCTCTTCCATGATGTCAGGTCGTCAGAGGTATAAAAAAATGCAGCCGACGCCATTACATCAGTTTTTCTTGCCCCAGATGTCAGGAGCCCCCAAAATAGGAAGCAATCACATGGTATGGAAAACCTCCAGCAGAAGGTAAATACCACTGACATAAGATATGGCCAAAAAAAGAGGATAGGTAGAAAGTATAGAAAAGACAGGGGGCTGGAGTGTGGGTAACCAGGACTGCAACAGTGAATACACTCGAGCATCTACATTTATGGTAAGTGTACACAACTGTACTATGTTCTTCATGTTTCACTGTTGCAGTCATCACACTTGGGTTGATTCCCAAAACTGAGGAAGGGTGGAGGCAGTCAAGAAGTATTAGGACTGGCTAGCAGGCCTTGTAAGACTGCTGTGGCAAATCCAGCTCTGGATTTAGAAAAGATAAGTAGTAATGCTTGGTGAAGGTGTGTACAGAACTCCAGGTTGCAGCTTCCAGGATGTCCCTGGTAGGTACTCCCCTGAGAAATGCTGTAGAGGTTGAGGTAGTCCTAGTGGAATGAGGTCTGATCCCCATGGTATTTGCAGCAGAAATGGATGCAGTGTGCTATCCATCTACAAATGGTTTGCTTTGAAATGGCCTTGCCCTCTGCCCCTGTAGCAAAGCTGACTAGCAGCTGGTCAGGTTTTCTGAAAGATTTAGTCCTGTCAAGGTAGAACCTGAGCTGTCTGTGCACGTCCAAGGAGTGCAGGATCCTTTCCCCTTTATTCTGAGGATTAGGAAAAAACGGTTGGTAAATGGATGGACTAGTTTAAAGCCGCACTGGATACCACCTTGGGCATAAATGATGGGTTAGTCCTGAGGGAAACCCTGTCTGCATGGTATATAATGAAGGGTTCCACAGCCATAAGGGCCTGTAAAACTCAGGCACTCTTCTTGCTGAAGTGATGGCTAGAAGTAAGGCTGTTTTCCAAGAGAGGAATTTTAACTCTGCTGTAGCAGCAGGCTCAAAAGGGGGGGAGCGTGAGCTTCTCTATTACAAAGTTAAGGTCCCAGGAAGGAGTGGGAGCTCTCCTTGGGGGTCTTAAATTGTTAGCTCCTCTCAGGAACTGTTTGATTAGAGGGTGAGAGAAGAGGGGTGGGCTCAGCATTGTAATGAGCTGAGATGGCAGAGGAATGAATCTTAATTGATGAGAAGGATAGGCCTTTGTGGAGCAGCTCTGCTAGATAATCTAGGGATTCGAGGTAAGGTGGGCACAGCTGTGTCCTTTCCTTGAGACCGGCTCCAAGAACAGTATCTTTTCCACTTTTCTGCACAGGATTTCCTAGTACTAGACCTCCTGGCCTCAAAGATAACATCCAGCACCTGTTTGCTACGGGTTGCTGGTGATGTATTCAGGGAATAAGCCAGGCTGCCAGGTTCAGGGTTTGCAGCTCAGGATGCAAAATCTGTCCCTCCTGCTAGGACAGCAGAGAGGGGGTCTGATGTAGGTGCCATGGTGGCACTGCTGCCAGACTGCGTAGGAGTAGGTACCAGTGCTGGCGTTGCCACTCTGGTGCAATAAGGATTGTCCTTGGCCTGTCCTGTTTGATCTTGAGTAGTACTTTTGAAAGGAGGGGCAGAGGGGGAAAGGCATAAATTGAGAGGTTTTCCCATGTAAAAGATAGGGCATCCACTTTCCATGCTTGGCTGTGGGGAATTCTGGTGCAAAATCTGCTCAGTTGATGGTTTTGGGGGGAAGCAAAGAGGTCCACTTCTGGTGTCCCCCACCTGTGTATTAGAAGTTTGAATGAGTTGGGTTCCAGTTTCCACTCATGTGGGTCCATTAGATTTCTGCTTAAGTCATCTGCCAGTGAATTTTGTTTGCCTAGCAGGAAATGAGCTTGCAGGTGCACTTGATAGCTCAAGGCTGTGTTCCACAGAGTCATGGCTAACCTGCAGAGTGGGTAGGAATGACTTCCCCCTGCATGTTTATGTACCACATAACTGTGGTGTTGTCTGCCTTTATCAAGAGTTGTGCTGGCAGGATAAGGTATTTGAAGGCTGTCAGTGCATTCTGTACAGCTAACATTTCTTTTTGATTGATATGCAGGTGAATTTGTCCTGGGCTCCATTTGCCTTGAATGCATTTGCCCGCTATGTGAGCCCCCCATGCATAGTCTGATGCTTCTGTTGTCAGGGTTTGGGTGGCAGGGGGTTGAGTGAAAGGGAATCCCTTGTTGTGATTGCAAGCCTCTGCCCACTAAAGGAACTCTGCCCTTAGGCAAGGAATGATAGGAATCACTGTTTCCGGGTCCTGAGAATGTTGACACCAGAGACTTTTTAAGTACCACTGAAGTTTCCTCATATGTAGTCTTCCATATGGAATTAGTAGAATGCATGAGGCCATAAACCCTAGGGCTTGCAGTATTTTTCTTGCAGATAGCTGGGTTTGGGTGGCCAGTAGTTTGAAGTAATTTGTCAAATAAACCTGCTTTTCTGGAGTGAGGAATGCCATCTGGGAAGTTGTGTTCAAGCTTGCTCCCAGGAATACAATCTTTGGCAGGGTAGCAGATGTGATTTCTTTGCGTTGACAGTATACCCCAGAGAAGTTAGGAGTCTCTTTACACACGTCAGGTGCTAAAGTAGCAATTCCTGACTGTCCACCTGAATCAGGCAGTCATCCAAGTATAGGTAAATTTGAATATTTATCTGCCTACAGTATGCAATGGCTGGAGCCAGGCACTTTGTGAATACCCTGGGCGCAGTAGATAAGCCAAAGGGAAGTGCAGAGAACTGATAGTGCATAGAGCCTGCCCTGAAACGTACATATTTTCTGCAAGATTCCCTTATGGGGATGTGCAGATAAGCTTCTTTTAAGTCTAGGGTGACTAGCCAGGAGTCCTTGGCTAGCAAAAGAAGCAGCTGCTGGAGTGTAAGCATTTTGAATTTTGGTACCACCAGGAAGGAGCCGAGTTGACAAATCCAGAATAGGGTGCCAAGAGTTCTCTTTTCTGGGCACTAGGAACAGTCTGGAGTAGAAACCCCATGTCCCCTTTGCTCTGTTGGAACAGGTTGAATAGCCCTGATACTGAGAAGAGGAAGTACATGCTCGCTTTTGGGCCTCTGCCCACTTGGTTTGGAGGAAGGTCTGGCAATCCACTTGGGTTTGGCAGTGAGTGGAAGTAGAATCTGTATCCCTGGGATACAATGTTTAAGACCCATCAGTCCTGAGTAATATACTCCCAGTTTTTTGCATGCAGGGGGATTTTTGTTCCTAGGGGTGCAAGTACTTGGGCATGGCTGGGAAGGATGAAGGGACAAGTCATTGTGAACTTTTTCCATAAGGGGGTGGCTTACCACTCCCTGTTTTTGAGGAGGGAGCACTCCATTGTTTAGATCTGTGCATACCCTGAGACTGTAGTCTTTGTGGTCTGTTGCCCCTGGGTTTGGAGTGAGAAGGTCTGGGAGGGACTGGAAAGGACCAGTTTTTTGAAGGCCAATGCCTACTGAATCTAGGTGGCTGTACCTGTAAGAAATCTTTAACAGTTTGCATAGATTTAGCTTTTTCCTCCATTTTTTTAAGAACAACTTCTGCTTTTGAGACAAATGAACATTATTGGTTTAATGGAGCATCTAGTAATTTTGCTGTGACATGGTCTGGCAAGATTTGCTCCTTCAGCCAAGCATGCCTTCTCAGAACAGACCCAGTGACAGCAGCCCTGCAAGATGCTTCTAAGGCATCAAAACCACACTGCAAAGTATGTTTACCAACTTGGTTTGCCGAATGCATTAACGCTTGTAAGTCTTTATTTTCTGCACAATCAGAAATCAACATTTTTTTGTTTAATTAGTTCCATAATACGCTGCTGGTACTTCAACATGTGAAACTGGCAATTTAAAGCCCTAATGGCAAGAGTTGCAGAGGTATATACCTTTTTACCCCATCTGTCTAAAACCCTAGAATCAATGTCCGGAGGGGTAGGGTTTTTGGCTGTAGTAGCCTTAATACCTTTAGGTCCCTGAGAAATGGTCTTGGATGCGCAGTGGGATTTTTAAAGAGAAATTTGTGAGAGTCAGGTACTCTGTAGTACCTGTCAGGCTTTCTAGGAGCTGGTGGTAAAGTATCAGGGGTAAGACTGCATTCCATGAAGACATCATCTACAATATATCCAGGACAGGGGGTATAGCTAGAGGCCTATGCTGAGGCAAGTCTAAAAATTCAGAGTCTCTTTTTGGACTGTGGGTAGTCCTGGCATTCCCAGCGGAAATGCTATGTTAGGGTATGCAAGGTTTCACCGAAAGAAAAGTCCTCTGGGGGGAGGCAGAAGGAATGGAATCCTCTGCATCTGAGTCCTCCTAGGTAGATCAGGGTATGTCCTGGTAATCACAGGGGTCAGAGTCATCGGCTCATGGTCTGTAGAATCAGAAGGAAAATCAATTCTTTGTCTTTTAGAGGGGGAAGGCTGGCTTTCCTAATTAAAGTAATAAGGTCTTCAGCCATTCTAAGCATTTGTTTCTGTGACATGGGAGCTTGAGAATGCACGTTGGTCATTGGATTCCTAGGTGTAGTGCGAAATCTAGGCCTGAGAAATTCGGTAGTTTTAGTCATTAACAAAGTAGCCGGTTTAATACGAACATCGGAAGGTCTGAATACACCCTCAGAAGCCAGTGCCTGCACAGTGGCTCCGGACCCATCCAAGGTAGAGCCATCCGCAGGTTCCATAGTCGAAGAAGCATCTCGTGGCATACCGGACTCCGAATGGGTCTCGGTAGAGACCTGCGAATCTGTAGAAGCGGGTAACAGGGGCTACAAAAGCACCTCACTGAGTACTGGCGGACTAGCTTAACGGAAGCGTCGTTGGCAGTTTTGGACCTATGCGGTCTTTCTCTGTCTTTATCCTTGTGTTTATTTCGGAAGGTCGGTAGTCTAATGGCTTATCAAAGCCATTTTGGAATATGGTGAACGAGAGCGAAATAATTTAGTGACAAAAATAGCCCGACTACGAATAGTTCAGGCGTTGAACAAGGCACAAAATCGACACCGAGGGACGTCGTGGTCTGGGCCTAAACAGGTGACGCAGTAAGAATGAAAATCTCTGTGAGGTATTTGCTTTCCACAGGCAAGAAAAGAAGTTATGTACTCACCATAATGTTCCATCTGAGTAGATAACTTCATTTGTCAGCAACCTGTGGGTATCGGATCCGATTTGGATCTGAGCCGGCAGCTTTCCTAGCCAAAGATCTGAGCTCCAAGCTCCTCCCCCCTTAGCCATAATGCCCTGCCACCTCCCTCTAACCCTCAGATCGAGTTTGCCATAATGTCATAGAGAATTACTATAACACAAGAAAGGAATACTGAACGTCCCACCTGATGTTATCTGGAAGTGATGTATCCTGATCCTTCAAGAACGAACTAAGGGTTCGGAGGATGGAGGGAGGGTTGGTTGATGACAAATGAAGTTACCTACTCAGATGGAACGTTATGGTGAGTACATAACTTCTTTATCTGAAGTAGTTAACTTCATTTGATCAGCAACCTGTGGGACAGAGTCCCCAGCTACCAAAAAACTTGGGAGGTCCTCATGGAAGGATATTCCGGAGCACTGTAGAGCCAAAAGATGCACGTCCTCTGGATATTAAATCCAATTTATAATGTGTAATAAAAATATGAGAGGAAGCCCAGGTAGCCGCTGAGCAAATGTCATCCAAAGAAACCCTTGACCAGAAAGTAGCAGAAGTAGCCATAGATCGGGTAGAATGGGCTCGAACCCTCAGGGGCTCAGGACGACCAGAGCTTTTGTATGCGAGGAGGATGCATTGGGAAATGCATCTAGCTAAGGTTACTTTAGTCACTGGTTTACCCAGACAAGATTTAGCAAATGACACAAAGAGGTGATCTGATTTTCGAAGTTCAGCTGTTCTGTTTAAGTAAAATCGCAACTGTCTATGAACATCCAGACAATGAAGTCTATACTCTCCTTTGTTTTGATAATTAGGAAAGAAGACAGGTAGACTGATGGACTGGTTGATATTGGCTTCTGAAGCCACTTTAGGCAGAAAGGAGGGATTAGTCCTGAGGGAAACCCTGTCTTTATGAAAGATGATGTATGGAGGCTTACTGCAAAGAGCGTGAAGCTCCGATATCCTCCTAGCTGAGGTAATGGCAATCAGGAAGGTAGTTTTCCAAGATACACATTTTAAGTCGACTGAAGCTGCGGGCTCAAAGGGGGGACCAGTGAGAGCCTGAAGAACTAGGGTTAGATCCCAAGGAGGAACTGCATCTTTAACAGGGGGTCTTAACAGGAAGGTTCCTTTCAGGAATGTCTTGCAAATCTTGGAGGATGCTAGGGGGGCCAAAACTGTTTCCAATGTGAAAGTGGGAAATAGCTGCCAATTGAACTTTAACAGTAGAAGAACTAGCCCCTCGATGAAAAATATGGAATAGAAAGTCGAGAACTGCTGGGATAGGAGCCATAAAGGGATCCAAATTCCTATGCTCTGCCCAGATAGAGAAACGCTTCCATTTACTCTTGTACATTTTCCTGGTAGAAGGTTTAGGAGCGGCCACCAGGAAGGGCTTAACTGAGGAAGATATACCGGGAGTCCTAGCCATTAATGGAACTGGATCAACCAAGCGGAGAGCTTGAGGTAGTCCAGGTCGGGTGTCTTCAATCTTAAGGGATGAGTAATCAGATCCGGAATGGGATCTAAGATCCAGGGAGGATGTACTAGATGAGACCGTAGGTATGGAAACCAGGTTTGGCAAGGCCAGAATGGGGCTATGAGGATAACTCTGCTCCCCAACCGACAAGCTTTCTGCAAGAACTTTGTGATCAATGGAAGAGGAGGATAAGCATACAGAAGACCGGATGGCCAAGCATGAACCAGAGCATCTCTGGGGACTTCCCCTGGTGGGGGAATTAGAGCGAAGAACTCACTGCACTTTGTGTTCGAAGGCAAGGCAAACAGATCGCAGCAAGGTTGACCCCATTTGAGGAAGATTTGCTCCGCTACTACTGGGTTCAGAGACCATTGTTAAGGTGAGAGGATCGTTTGACTCAACCTGTCCGCTAGAATGTTTGACCGACCTGGTATGTGCGTTGCTAAGAGAAAGTGGCTGGTGGATATCGCCCATTCCCACACTCTCATGGCCTCTCGGCAAAGTGGGTAAGATTTGGTTCCCCCCTGTTTGTTGATGTACCAGACTACCGACATGTTGTTTGTTTGAATTGCAATAGTCCCCGGAGGAAGAAGGGGATGGAGAGCCTGCAACTTTAGAAGCACCGCCCTCATCTCCAGGATATTGATATGCAATGAGGTCTCTGTGTGAGTCAACATGCCTTGGACAGATCTGCCCATGCAATGCCCCCTCCCACTCGAGGAGAGATGCATCCGTGGTCACTGTGACTTGGGGTGGGGACATGGAGAAGGGGCGCCTTTCCCGGAGGTCTCTGGAGTGGAGCCACCAAAGTAGAGACTCCCTGCAAATCCTGCTGAGGGGAATAGGTGTAGACAGGGGTTGACGTAGGATGGACCACTGAACCTGTAAGGTCCATTGAAGGACTCATCTTCAGACGTGCGATAGGTGACAGATTGACGGCTGCTGCCATGGACCCCCAGGGCCCTCAGGACTAATTCCGCTGGGGGGCTGGTGACTGTAGAAGAGCCAGAATGTGAATGTTTAAATTGCAAAGTCTGTCCGCCGTCAGAAAGACAATGGATTGCACAGTGTCTATCCTGGCCCCTATGAAATCCAAGATCTGACTAGGCTGAAGGGAGGATTTCTTGTGGTTGATCGTGATCCCTAGATGGCAGGCTAAATGTAAAAAGTAGTCCCTGCCTGAACATAGCAGATGCCTGGTGGGGGGCAGTTAGGAGCCAGTCGACCAGGTAAGGAAAGACTTGTATTCTCTGAAGCCTCAGGTGGGCCCCTACAACTGCCATGACCTTGGTGAACACCCTGGGGGCTGTGGTGAGACCGAAGAGTAGGACCCTGAACTGATGATGGCTGGCTCCCAGCCGAAAGTGGAGAAACCTCCTGGATCGCCTGTCCATTAGAATTTGGTAGTATGCATCCTTGAGGTCTATCGAGCACATCCAGTTGTTCTCCTGTAAAAGTGGGAGAATGTATTGAATAGTGACCATCTGGAACTTTTCTTTGGTGACCGACAGGTTCAGTGTGGACAGGTCAAGAATCGGTCGTAAGTCCCCCGTCTTTTTTGGCACCAAAAAGAACCTGGAGTAAAAGCCTGATCTGGACTGCCCGAGGGGGAAGTGCTGGATGGCTCTTTTTCTTAGCAGCTCTCGTATTTCGAAGGCTGCTACCTCCCTCTGATTGGGTGGAACATCGGGGAGGATACGTTAGGAATGGGATAGAATAGCCTCTGGATATAATTCAGAGCACCCAGCGATCTGTCGTAATGGACTCCCAGTGTGCTAGGTGCTCCGAGAAGTGCCCCCAACTGCCTCCAGAGAGGAGCAGTCGGGCAACCCCTCAGGGTTGCTGCACAGGTCGATCGGAAAAAGGTTCCCTCGACCCGAAATTCTTCTGCCCCCCTCTGCCTCTGAGCCAGCGTCCACCCTGTCCTCCTCTGCCTCTGAAGGACAAAGGATCCGGAGCGAAACGGGATTGTTGAGCGTTCCGGAACCACATCTTCTTTTGTCCTCTTTAGTTCCTGGAGTAGGACCTCTGAGGAGCCGAGAAGCGGATCCCAACAGCAGACAACATCTTCCTGTCTTTCTCGCTCTGGAGAAATGTATCGCGGCCGGTTTTGCTGAAAAGCATAGAATCGTCAAAAGGAGCATTCGCGAAGGGCGCCTTGAAGGGTTCCGCAAAGTCGCACAGATGGAGCCAGGCCTGTCTACATAAGACAACACCTGTTCTGCTGGCTCTAGCCGCTCCCTCCGTGGCATGGGAGAGAAGCCACATAGATGTGTTAGTAATCGACTTGAGAGTGGCCATTCAAGCCGAGAAGGTCCGTTTGTCCTCGACCGACATGGACTCTGGGGGTGATCCAGTGTACTCCTTGATCAGGTCCCGCTGGAGCCGAATTACATGTGCCATATAGTTCAGTGACCTTACACAGAAGGTCGCTGAAGCGAACATCCGCTTTCCGAGGCGGTCCATCATCCGAGACTCCTTGTCTGGAGGATGTACCGAGGAACTTTCCTGTGCTAATTCCTCTTTAGTGGTAGCCGCCACCACCATGGCATCCACTGGGGCCCCCTTGCTCCAAATTGTCCTGTCCGTGGGGGGGGGCTGAGGATCCTGTTAGGTCTCTTGGGTATTGGCTCGACAGTGTCCGGCTCCTTCCATGCCCTGGTAGTTATGAGGTCCACCAGAGGGTCGGCGGGAGGGGACACCCAAGAGGTAGATGGGCCTGCATCAAACGCCTCAAGAAACACAGACTCATCCGAGGAAGGATTTTGGGCAGACCACCCCCCTCTAATGCGCAACATTTCCATAATGTCTCCAAAGGAGACGTCTTCGGGGGGGGGTGACCTTGGCGAATCTTCCCCTAAGTCTGTGTCTTTTGTGAGGGACTCAGGTGAGTCCAAGTGCCTCCTCTTGCACTTTCGTTTGTGAGGGATCTCCTCGGGGGAGATGTCCAAAGAGGCCTCATCAACAATGTCCTGTTCCTCTACGGGGACCATCTGGGACGTAGGTGCAGGCTATCCCTGGGGCCGGATGATGGAAGACAGGCCCGTCTGAGAGGGAATGGCGGGTGGATCCGTAGCAAGAGCCTGGGGCCTCGAATCCCTCGAAAGGACCCTCTCCATGACGTCAAATGCCGAGGGTGAACCGCTTTCCCTAGGATCCGAAAGCAGTCCCCTCGGATCCGGAGTGTGGATTGGCACCGGAGATGACCCGATCGGTACCGAAAGAGTAGTGCGCTCCGACCTCAACGGAGCCAAAGGCCCACTAGCCCCTCCGGATCTGATGCTCAACTCACGGCCCCGAGAGCTCGGATCCAAAAACGGATCTGACAGACTCGAGGGTACAGTCGGCGCCGAAGTAGGAAATACTGCCGGCGCCGACACCACCCCGGCTCCGCAGCTAGACGGATCCAACAGCTCCGAAACACAATAGCGGGTCAGAGAAGGAGCAATGGGGGCGAAAAAGGGGGTCGAGGTCCCCCTCCCAGAGGGGGGGGGGGAGGCAAGAGCACTCCCATCTGCAGCTGGGCCTGAAGAAATCGACACATCATCCGGTCCATGTCTGTGTCGGATAAACTCATCGTTGACCTGGACGAGGCTGCCGAGGCCGGCCGAGAAGGCCGCCTAGACAACCTCGAAGGTGACCGGGTCTCCTAATCCGGCTCCGGGGAGAAACGTGGAGAATGAAGCCGGGAGGGGGAAGACCCGGAGACCTTAAGGGGAGAGGCAAGCTGCTTGGACAGCGGAGCCGATGGAGCTGACTCGGACCGCCTCTTGTGGCTACAGTGCCTATCTTTTTCCCGCTCCCCATCCTTCTTGTCTCTCTTTTTGCCATCCCTTTCCTCCTGGACCAAAGAGGGAGGTTAAGTCCCGGCCAGGGGATCGGAGGCGGTAGGTGGAGCAGCCGTGGCTGGCGCCACAGAGAAGGAGGAGGATGAAGTGGAATCAGGGGGCAAAAGGCCCGCAAGGATTAGCTTTGTCCTCCTATCCCTCAAAGCCCTGGGGTTGAAGGCTGCACAAATAGTGCAGCCCGAAGAAAGGTGATCAACGCCCAGGCAAATAACGCACCGAGTGTGGCCATCCGCTGGGGACAGCTTATGGCCACACTCGGAGCATTTAGAAAACACAGCTTTTGGGCCTTCAGACATTTTAAAGAAAGAGAAAAGAGAACAGGCCCACACGCACACACCTTCACACACAGACAGGGGGGAGGGGAATAAACTAACTAAGAATTTTTAAAACTACCCACAAAAATTACTAAGGGAGTTAGAAGGGAATCACACACACAAAGATATAGAATTTTTGACAGAAAAAAATATATAAAGCCTTAACTCATACCACGCTAGGAGGTCGTTCTAAGAAGCTTAGAGAAGCCACGGAAAACGAGATCTGAGGGTTAGAGGGAGGTGGCAGGGCATTATGGTTAAGGGGGGAGGAGCTTGGAGCTCAGATCTTTGGCTAGGAAAGCTGCCGGCTCGGATCCGAATCGGATCCGATACCCACAGGTTGCTGATCAAATGAAGTTAACTACTTCAGATCAATTGTTAACTTTTTCTGACATCGGTTAGAGCAAGAAAAAAGGATCCCCAACAGGGTAACTTAGCTTTAGAATACTTCAGGTTTGCAACTTGAAAAATGAAAATTTCAGGAAGTGGCCGACCGGCACTTGTGAACTGATTCTGCTTTGGGCTCCCGCGCAGCAAGAAAAGCTGATGTAATGGCATTGGGCTGCATGTTTTATACCCCTGATGACCTGACGTCATGGAAGAGGCAACAGCATCCAACACAGAAATCCCAAGACTCTGGTATTTGGGCCAACTGAGGGCTACCTGCAGGCAGATAACCCAAGTGCGATGACTGCAAGAGTGAAACACGAAGAACATCGAGTGGTTGATGAGCTGATTGAGAGAAAAACCTGAGACCACCTTTAAATAAGGACTGAAGGTTTATATGGAGAAGCATACTATTCTTATACAAAATTTGTTACAATTTCATATTCATAATGGTGTAAGGCACCAAGCCATGCTGCATAAAAGCGGTAGCCTCCAGGAAGCATCTCCACAAAGAAATAAGCTTCAGCATCAACAAACCAGCAAGCTTAATTAATTTATAAGAAGTCTGACTACTACAAAGATAAAGTTTCATGGACAGCAGAGCTTCAAGAGGGAACAGGGACACAACTCCCAAACTGCATGGTGACAATCCTTTCCTCAATAATGTCAAGATGTGGTACTAACATTCATCTTGGCCATGAAATAACTTGGGTCAAATCATATTAAATGTTTGAGACATATCAATATCATTTCAAGATGGAGCAACCAGTGCAGTACCAAGTACCTATGTTAAGAACTGTTTCTGGCAGCCTCAACCACCTCCAAAACTCTAGCAAGAAGGCCAGAAGAATGAGGGATTTACATAAGAAGTGAAAACCTGAGGTTCTTCCACTAACCCAATTCACTGGGGAAATCCATGTTTAAAATCCAGATGGCCTTCTGTAAGACTATGGCACAACATGAATGAACTTTGTTCTTTCTTCCCTGAATTTTCAATGAGGATGAACAAGTAGGAATGCATACAGGAATATCTCATGCCGAAATACGCACCCCACTGGCACCTGTCCTTCCTCACAGAATCGAGCAGAATATAGAGGAGACCCCTATTATTTCTGTGTGGCAAAGAGAATGCTTCACTTAAGAAGACAAACCAAGCATGGCTTTTAAATACAGATCTCTGGGAAGGGACTAAAACTCAAAGTGCAGCTTCTGGCAAGCTCACTCACCTCCCCATGCATGCAAACTGCTGAGGGAAAGGTACCCATGTCTATGACTCAATGCTGCACAAACAGTGCCCCTCTCTCTTTCCATGGAGAATGATTTTATGTCCCCCTGCTTATTTAAATACTACAAGAAAGAGAGGTTTTCTGACTAGATATGGAAAGATATGAGATAGGATGTTTCTCCAAGACCTTCAAGGTCACATAGCTTTAACTGGATGATACTGAGGTCCACCTTCACAGGGAAGATCACACCCTGCACTGCAGCTAAGCCTAACAGGGTCAGCACCAAAGAGAAGCAACCAGCATCAAACTATGTGAGGGGCTGAGCTACAAAAATGCCTGACTAGCAGATTATGAAAAATTTGCCACCACTCCAGGGCCTAGCAATATGTATATGGCACAAACAGCAGAACCATGAGTATGTGACAGCTCTGTAGCCACTGACACCTCACAGTCCTTTGCAATACTCACATCCTCAAGTGTGCAAATGACATGAAGAAGACCACTGCTGCCATTAAATCCAGAAGGCACTGCACAAACTCAGTCTAGATTCTCAGTTGTGCCCCAAGCCAAAAAGCTAATACCAAGATACGCTTGGCCACCTCCGAGGAGGGAATAGCTTTAAACATGTTCAACTCTGCCTTAGTGAAGGAGTTTCTCTGATGAAGGATGACAGTGGACCCTGTTGTGTTTACCTTTACAGACTTCATATACAGAAGTATCAAAAGGAGTCTGCCTCCAGAATGGCCCTAGGTGGGGCAACCAGGAGCCAATTGACAATATAAAGGAAAACTAGGATAAATCTTCCTCTTGCACGATACTTCTATCACCATAAGTAACAGTTTAGTTCATATTACTAACTGTTCAGAAAGTCCAAAGGCTAAAATACACAATCAAAGCTGCTGACATTCAGAACACAAAAAAAAATTAACAAGCAACTCTTTTTCCCCATGAGCACCCTCTCATCCTCCCTGTTAATTAAATATACCAACTCAGAGATCACACTACACTGGAGAAAGGGCAAATTCCCCGATTTCAGATAAAAGATATACTGAACGTTGATAACATTGGCTCAATATTTAGCTGTTTGACCTTTTGATCTGTCGATAATGTGAAAAGGAGTTAAGCAACAACCTGGAAAAAAAACTCTGGGTGCCAAGGAAAGCAGAGATGGAAACATTTTATACTGGAAGTGGTAACAACCCAATGCGAAACATTGTATGAACCCCAAATATTGATGCTTCAAAAGGCATTCACTGTGTGTAGCAAAACCACCCTGGTGCCCTGTGGGAGCAACTGTATGATTTCCTACAGGGTGATCATCCTGAATATAGTGCCAGATTAGTTAGCTGCAGTCTCAGAAATTCAGAATTTTATGAAACATTCATCCTCTCAGGAACCAGAAAGTGAAGTAAAACTCCAGTCTTTTCCTCATCACCAGAACAACATCTAAGACCACTTTAAGCAGTAAAGTCTAGACTTGTCCTAACAGCTCTACCAAAAGGGAATGATTCCTAAGTGCAGCTCTTAATACAGGAGAACCTGCAAGTTCCACAACATGGCCAAAGATTACCAAAACCAAAACCCTGCTCCTTTGTAATGGCTTCCCCTGCTTGGTCAAAAAAAGAGCAATGCCCACTCCATAGGCAGTCCCTTGAGTGCAGTTAGGACTGTGGTGGAGATACTGAGGGGGTTATAATTTTGAGGGACTTGGCTGGCATTATAAGGGGGCAAAAATATGTGAAAATAATTAAAGCACTTCTTGGAGTGCCAATGAAGTTGCTTTCTTATTTGGAGTTGGAATGGTCTAACAGAGGAAAGAAAGTGACAGGAAAAGAAGGATCATAAAGGCTGTCTACAGTAATAACAGCCTGCTTCCTTCTGCTGTGGCTCTTGATCAAGTCATGTGCATGGTGTCTGAATAGCATATTATCCAAAAAGGAGGAACCAAGGGATCTTGTTCCAGAGTTCCTCTGTTATGGGGAGGACAATCACATGCATATCATCATTCATAGGCAAACTGCCATGCCATTGACCCTAGGGAATCACTGCAGCTAAATTCAGTCTCATACACATCACACACTGGAGGCCATGAATATGGTCTCATGAAGTATTTTCTTCAACCCAAACATGGAATCAGACTCAGCATGGCAAAGAAGCAGACTCTTCTGCTACACCCTTCCAAAGCTCCGGGCTCCTTGTCAGGTGGGAAACAGCTGTACTTTCTGTAACTTGCACTGAACCAAAGAAATGATACATTAGCTAGAAAAGGGATGCTTTGTGACCTGGGCTGCTCCCACAGGTGGTGGCTTGTACACAGTCATTAGCTTTTAAAATCACAATGTCCTCGAGGCATCCATTATTTGTCTCTAAGGACTGGATATTTCACGTCTCCACAAGCCTGTTTTTCCCAACTCTTGTCAACCACTTGGTGTGTGTGTGTGTGTGTGTGTGTGTCTGTGTGTGTGTGTGTGGGGGGGGGGTGGCAGGCACTAGATGCTAGTCAAAGCTGCTTTAGACTGAAAGGCAGAACTACTGCATAGTAACCTCAAGACCTTCTTAAATAAAGAAGCCAGAAGGTAATGCAACACCAAGACCCCTTTATCTGTAAGCAAGAGTTTGGCAAGAGGCAAACTTATGACAGTCAAATGGCAGGTGCTGTGTAATGAGAAAATGGTATAAAAACACAAGCCAGCCAAGGGCAGCTAAACACAGTTAGATCCATGCACCAAATCAATGGAAGACTACCCCACCAAATACCATAAAGGTACAGCTCCACACCCATGACTCAAGCTACAACCAGATATTATGTATTTATTTGTTATACAAAAGGAGACGAGAACTAAAACAGGAAGAAAAAATGGACTATCCTCAACTGAAGCATGCTGCTCACATGGGCTGGGGCAGTAATCTCAATAGGAGTCACTCTAATCCACAGTACCAGTGATTCATGAGGAGTTGATACAAGAGCCCAATCTGGAGTAATAGGTCTATCTTCTATAACCAGCAGGTCAGAGTCACTAACTAATCCTCCTGAGTGTTCAGCTTTATGGGAATATAACAAAAAGAGAAGGCCTATAACTGGAAATATTGTAAAGAATGTCATGCACCATAAAGACATTAAGGCAAGACCAAGATGTAGTACCAAAATCCCACTTACACGACTTTCAAAACACCAAGACGAAAAACCCGAAACTCCACAAGACAGACTGCTCAGAACATCGACAGATCACTACAGGTAAGCAACCACTCACCCAAACCCTCAAGCACACTAACACTAAAGCAAAGAAAACCCATCCATGTGTGGGGGGGGCTTTGCCAACCCCACACCCCCAACTAAATATACCAACTCTGAGATTGCATTACAGTGGAGATAAGGGGCAAAAGCTCAACATGCTGGCCAAGCGATTACTTACCCATAATGATATGTCAGTGTTCCGAGCAGTCGGTGTTGTGGAGTTTCAGGTTTTTCGTCTCAGTGGTTTGAAAGTCGGGTAAGTGGGATTCAGTCTACTAAAGTAGACCCAGTTGTATAAATGTCATGGAGAGCAATATGGAAGAAAGGTGCAGAAGTTGCTAGAGCTCTGAGAGGATAGGCCCTAAGAGTTGTAGATAAGGACTTTATTTAACATGACAAAACTAAATGCAAACAGTTAACCACCTGAAAAGGGTGTGCTTAGAAACATTACCTTATTTAGGGTTGGCAAATGAAACAAACAGTTGATAATCTTTATGATGGACAAGGGCCATAACCTCTCAAATCTGCACTAATATGTGCCACTGCAGGCCTTAAATCTGAATCTTTGGCACCAAGCAGGATATAAAGGGTGCCTGGTCGTAACAGTGTACTGTAAATTGCACATTACCCTCTCAAGTTATGACCAAAACCTGCTACACCAAATTAGCTTTGCAATGAAGAAATGCAAATCAGAGTTATAATTCCTGGCTTACCAAGATTTCACCTACCCTGCTCTCACTCCAGTGCCTTCTAGAGCTATCCTACCGACAAAAACTAAAATCTGGTAAATATAATTTTGCATACATACATCTACATAAATAGACAGCAAACCCATGGACACACAGACAAAGTTTCCTAAGAGGTGATAATCATACCTTTCTAGTGCTAGTACCCCTTTCACTGCCTTTGCATTAGTTCTGCCACCAGCTAGAGCAATCTAGCACTCTGAGAACAAAATTACTATTCCCTCATACTATAACTCTTTGGTTGCTAAAACTTAAGCACTCACTCTTTGCACAGCAAATATTGATTACTGAGTAACTGTATCTCACCCATACCCATATACTAAGAAACAAACTGTGACAAAAGCAGTTACTACCAGCCCATATGTCTGGAATTTTGTACATAATTATATGTCATTTGTGAATATTGACATGATTTATATAGAAGTGTGACAGAGGGAGATAATGCCAGCACAGCTGTCTGGAATTTTGTAAATGGTTGTGTGTCATTTGTGAATGTCAACATGATTCATATCCTTGTGTTACAAATGTATTAAAACTGTATGTTATGTGTATATCAAACTGCTGGTACAGAATTGTGTGTGAGAAAAGGGTTTGTACAGTACTGAGCTTAAAGATGTATCCACAGTGTACCCTACTGTAAACTACTGTAACTGTGTAAAATGTATATGTTTTAACAGTGGGAACTGGCACACAGAATGTTAACCTGCAAAACTTCAGAAAAAATAGTTGAAATAAAATTGCTTTACAAGCATGTAATAAAAGAGAGAGTTTCAATGCAGCAAGGAGACAGGATGCCTAAAACTAGGGAGCCTTTTGCATGATATTGTGTTTTACTGTTTTAATTCTTCCATCGGCTACAAAGATCTGAGGAATATGTATTTTCACAGGGAGATGCTAAATGCTGGCAGTTTCTAGCAATGGGGGTTTTCACCTGGGATAGTCAGATCACAAGAAGTGAGGTCATGCAGCAAGTATCCCAGCAGCAATATTTGAGATGTTAATTTAAGAACTCTCTGAGAGAAGTAGAGCATTTTGTACTTTGTCTTTGACCTGACTGCATCAGATTGAACCCCCTCACCACATCTGTCTTGCCTTGCTATGAGTAAGTGTAGGGTACAATAATTTCTCAAATACAGTTGGCAATATAGTAAAGATTATAGTTTAGATGTTTTCTATATTTACTCGAGATTGTCCTGCAATGTTGTTTTAAATATTTCCTGTGATTTTGAACTCTGAAGTTACTGTGATGATTTACTGAGTATTTTGTTCTTTTATTAATTATTAAATACATTTAAACCTTTCAATTGTGGCTGGTCTGTCTAGAGATATTTAAGCTCTTAGAGTACTTCCATATGTATTTGGTGACACTGTGCAGGCCATTCCTAACAGGCTTGCTCTTGGTCAACCTACCATTTGGATTAATAGTAACATTACAAAGTAAGATTGGACAACCTCAGGTAAGGGCCTTAAAGTAGCTGATAAGTAGTGGCTGTTGGCAGTGAAAACTACCTTATAGTCTGGGCAGAAAGGGCCTTAGCTGGTAAACCTGTGCTAGCCTTTCCCTGGTGTGTGTGTGTGTGTGTGTGTGTGTGTGTGTGTGTGTGTGTGTGTGTTTGTGTATGAATCACATCTCAAAGAGTGTATGCGTCAGCTACATGGGCAGGGACACGAAGCACTGATTGGACAGAAAGGTTAGTGGAGGTCTCAGCTTGGCCACTCAGCTGAGATCTCAACTCTATAGCTGTGCCAGTGGGGAGTCTTATTGGGGATCTGGAGAAAGAGGGGAAAAAACAGCCCCAGACTCACTGTGGTCTGTGTGCTCTTAAGGGAAATTGCGTGTGTGTGTGTGTGTGTGTGTGTGTGTGTGTGTGTGTGTGTGTGTATATACTTGTCATCCTCCCAGTGTGTACGTCCCCCACTGTTGCCAGTGGTGAGGACTGAGGCTCCTCGATTACTGGGCCAGTGCTGGGGTGTCGCATAAACCACTAGCTACAAACTGAACAACAACACTCTCTTACTTGAAATAAATAAAATTAATTACTGTGTGTATGTCATGAGACTAAAGATGCAGCAAATATCTGCTTTAATAATGCACAGAAGGCATACAGAAAAACATTGACTACAGTTATTCTGGCATTACTACTCACCACGGTCAAAGATTCAATGTAGTCTATATGCCATGACCTTTTAAAACATTTACCATTTGTAAACAGCTCACAAACAATGAATTCCATACATGAGTTCTCAGTCTGTCTCCTCTCTGCACACTTCAGAAGCTTCATTTCTTTTCATTCTTACAGACAAACAAGTATTTCTGGGGCACCACTATCAAGAAATAAAACTTGGAGCTGAAACTGCATTTTAAGCTAACTTCTCAATTCCTTGTCTAGAAAAAACACTTAAACATTTTTTGTTAACGGAATCTTTTTGCAATCGCTATCTAGTATCCCTTTTTTTGACAGTAATCTCTACTCCTTTTGTTTGGCTGGTGGGTACCTGGGTTTATATGGTGCTCCACCAGCTGGGTACACCCAACTTGGCAGTGAACATATCCTTGAGCGCCTTAAATTTCTAACCCAGCATTTGTCACCTTTTTCAACAAAAACCAAAGCCACAATAAAGATGCACCTCTTACCAGTGATACTCGAGGTACTACAAGGTCCCACAGTATCTCCACCTACCCTCTGAAATGGTTCTTTGATACTAGACAATGTAACCAAAGTAAATTTAGCTTCATCCCTTGTCTTGCCAATCTTTTGCCACTGCTTAAATGTTTTGTAGTCCCCCCCCATATATTTTGCAGTGGCTGCCTGACCAATTAAAAAAAAAAGAAAAAAATTGCACAAGTCTCCTGGTCCACTTCATACCCATATGGCCTACCAGAAGAAGTCTGTTATCTTTAGAATACTGTGAATCAGATTCATTGTCAATACTAATGAATTAGCCAAATCACCATCTTCTGATAAAGTGTAGGACCTGTAACCAGAAAAAGCACCAAAAAAAAAAGTACAACCAAAGTCCAAAAGCAGGCTAGGAATACCAGCAAAACGATCAAAAAATACAGCACACAAAAATAATTTATTGCACACTAAGTAAGCGCTTTCGTCTGGTAACAATGACCAGACTTCATCAGACAATTACATCAGGTTGAAAAACATTATTTATACAAAGTGATTTAAAAACAATTAATCCACCAATAAAAATACAACAGAACAAATAATTTAATTAAATTCTATGGTTGAGTAAAAAAGTAAGTAACAACAGCAACCGATCCCTGTGATGAATTCATACCTTGAAAATAATAACACTTTAAAACCCCTTTTATAAATATCTGAGTGTAAAAAATGCATGTCTGTATTATTAATATTTTTATAAATGTTTTTTATAAATATAAGACTAAGAATGTAAAAATAAGAATGCAAGAATAAGAAGTATAGAATACATATATATATATATATATATATATATATTCACACACACATACATATATAATTAAAAAACAAGTTAATATAAAATAATTTATAAGTATGGCATATATATTAAAATATACTTTTATTTGAACTAGTGACAGGGTACCAGATGGAATTACCTATCAAAGACCTTTAATTTTAATTTACTAAGGATTGAGATCATATCAAAGTGTAGGACCTGGCTGGGTATCTCTCCCACTGTCTTCCCAAGTGTTTGTCTCCATGTCTGATGGATGCAATCACATGGGCACAAAGGTCTGCATCATCAGGACCATTTCCTATTAAAAGATCAGCTAAGATATCAAACACTGTCATCTGCTTGTCGACCTATCCACTTTTCAGACCAAGTAAGCTCTGCCCAATGGTACTTGAAAAGTTGCTCTTCTCATTAACTTACCTTAAGAGGGGCTGCCCCAGCTAGTAGTACTAAATGCTTAACAACAGACATGTTTGATTTAATATCCTTCCTCACAGTGAATTCTGTACACTCTACCAAGAAAAGGTGCATGCCCTTGTGATATTCTGGAACAGTTACAGTTTCAAGAAAACTCACCTCTATCATTATACCATCTCGGTTAGCTACCTCATATAGCCTCTGCTCTTTAGCTTTTCTCTCTGGAAAGCTGGACTACACATTCCCGACTTGGTTTACCCCAAAGCATGCAACTCCAAGACCTCTGCATGTACTAAACCAGTTGTGACTGATTACAGACTGCCCTATGGGTTCCTTTACATTGAAGTGTAGTACTAGGTGAACCTCTCTTGTTATTATTGTGCCCTGCTAACTAGACAGAGGTTCCCCTTTTCCCATCTTTTCAGTTGCGGTACATTTCTGATACATCAATGAGATTGTATCTTCAGGCAAAGTGCAGATTGCTCACTCCTTTACCATAAGTTCTTACAACTGCTCAAAAGCAGTAATCTGACAACCACTCACTCATCTGTTACAGTAAATGATTTTCTACAATGAAATCACCATAATCATCATTATTTCAATACAAGCTTCTCGTATGACCTTAGAACATTTAAAAATAATATTCTCACCATTACAATAGTTCGAACCATCAGAATCAAGATAACTTGCTTAATGCATGCACGTCATAAGCAGAGGAATGACAAGTCTCACTCATTATCCTTGGTCAATGCATTGCTGACTGCGCGCACACACACACACACGCACACACACACACACACACACACACACACACACGCACACGTTTAACTGCCTAAAACAAAATTATCAAACTCATACCCTGTTTATTCTGTGGACACAACTTAGTGCCAACTTTTACTTCTGGGGCTGGGTTTTCAGTTATGCTCCTTAACTGTGTTTGGCAAAGTCCGAGTGCTTTTCAAGGAGTTGTTCCTTCACCCTCTTCTCTGTCATGGCTATCTTATACTGATGCTTCCTTTCCTCCTCTAGGACTCGAATTTCTTTCATTCTCTCATCTACTTTAAGGCAGAAAAGCACTTCACATTTAGCTCTAGTCGACTTAGTTCAAGCTGCATTTTGGAGATTATACGGGGACATACTTCGTGATCCTTTAGCTACATGCTGCTTATGTACAGCCTTTACCTAGTAGCCTCCAGGTCCAGTGGACTGAACTTCAACTACAGAGAAGATGACTATTAAGTTACCCTTGTTCAGACTAATAAGTAGGAGTCCTTTTGATCTGCACTCAAAATCAGTTATGAACCTAACATTTTAGAATATTCTTCAGAGCTAATTTTGTCTGTTTTCTGACTACTCTGAGGAAATAAATAACTGCTGCGCCACATATACTGGCATATATTCACCATCTGGCTGCAGGTGTACACAACCTTTGTGGTTATAAAACTGCTTTACATACTAACACACACACGCACATTTTTTCCCCAGGAGGGGAAATGATGTCTTTCTAGTGGCAGTACGTTATGGTAACACCACCACCAACTAGATCAATCTAACACCATAAGAACACAATTACTGTTCAAAGTAGGTTTCAATACAGTTGCTTGGTTACTACAGATTAATACTCACCAATCATAAGTTGTATATCAACAACTAAATCACCAAGTCTGCACATATACACTTACACTTCTAAAAAAAACAATAGTCACAAGCTTTAGAAATTGAGTAATAAAACTATGTACTTGAAATAAATACAATTAAGCGACTCACTTTTTAAGAAAAATGCACAACAAATGCATAGCTGCACAAGGAAATATTAAACAATTTAGACAGATGACATAAAGAAACCAGTAATTTCAGCTATTCTGGTCCTATTACTACATATTGACTAAAAGGTACACTGTACCAAGTCTGCCTCTGACGTTTAAAACATTTACTAGTAAGTAGTTGGCAATTTGCAAGCAATGAAACCCACACATGACATTTCAGTCCAAAAATGTCTTCAGTGCACACTTCAGATGGCAGAGCTAAACTTCTCAAAGTATAGTTGTGTACACTTACCATAAATGTAGATGTTTGAGTGTATTCACTGTTGCAGTCATGACTTGTGGGTTATCTCTGCTGGGTAGCCCTCAGCTGGCCTGAATACCAGAGCAAAGGATTCCCTCCTGCATCGGTTGTTCTGGGACTGTGGCTGACTTCAGGTCGTCAAAGCTATAAAGAATGGCAGCCAACACCATTACATCAGTTTTTCTTGCCCCTGAGAAGATACAGAGATAAGGCAAGAAAGGGGGTAGGTGGGAGGGAAATAGGACTGCAACAGTGAATACAATCAAACATCTACATTTATGGTAAGTGTACACAACTGTAATATGTTCTTCGTGTTTCACTGATGCAGTCATGACTTGTGAGAATATTCCCAAAGCTGAGGAAGTGGGTGGAGGCATGCTGTACATGTTTATGGGGCTGCTAGCATGGCCTGCAAGACTGCAGATGCAAATCCTGCCCTGGTTTTGGAGAATGTAGCCAGCTGAGTAGTGCTTAGTGAAAAAGTGTGGATAGATGTCCATGTAGCAGCCTCCATAATTTCCTTAGTAGGAACCTCCTCAGAAAGACTGTGGAGGTACAGGCTGCTCTTGTGGAATGAGATCTGATGGATCTGGAAGGACTGTTTCCATGGAAGGCATAGCAGATTCATTTGGAAATGATCTGCTTCATAATGGGTTCCCATCTGCCCCAGGGGCGAATGAAACCAGTAGCTGGTCAGATTTCCTGACTGATTTAGTCCCGTCAAGGTAAAATCTCAGTAGTGTGTGTACATCTAGGGTATGCAGGATTCTTTCTCCTTTATTGATAAGTTTAGGAAAGAAAGTTGGTAGGTGTATGGCCTGGTTGAGGGTTAACATCAGAGACCACCTTAGGCATAAAGGAGGGGTGTGGTTATTAGAGAGACCCTGTCCGTATGGAAGAAGATGAAAGGCTTAGTGGCCATAAGAACCTGGAGCTCAGATACCCTCCTGGCAGAGGTGATGGCTAGCAAGAAAGCAGTTTTCCAAGAAAGAAACTTGAGATCTGTTGAGGATGCTGGCTCAAAAGGGGGTAAAAGTCAACTTTTCCAGGACAAAGTTCAGATCCTAGGCTAGTGCGGGTGGTCTTCTTGGTGGTCTGATGTGAGCCACATCTCTGAGGAACTGTTTCAAGATATGCTGAGAGAACAAGGGCTGATCTGCCTGGACATAGGCTGAGATGGCTGATGCATGAACCTTGATAGAGGAGTATGACAACCCCTTTTCTAGACGTTCTGCCTGGTAGTCCAGAACCATTGGTAGATGGGTGCTGTATGTGCCTCTGCTATTGCACCAGCAAGTGAATCTTTTCCACTTTGTGGAATATGATTTTCTGGTGCTAGGTCTATGGGCCTCCTTAATAATGTCTAACACTTGTTTGCTGAGGTGTCAGCCTTCTTTGTGGAATCAGCCATGCGGTTAACTTGAGTGTGGCAAGGCCTGGGTGCAGAAGCTTCCCTCTCTGCTGTGTGAGAAGGTTTGTTGTGGGGGGGGGGTAGGAGGGTGTATGCTCTGACTGAGAAGCAAGGCGTACCAGTGCTGCCACGACCAGTCTGGGGTGATGATGATAGCCCTTGGTCTTTCCTCACTGATCTTGATAACCACTCTGGGCATCAGGGGCAGTGGGGGAAAGCATATACAAACGGGCTTCTCCAGTGGAAGGAAAAGACATCCACCCTCTAAGCTTCTGGATGAACTCTCTTGAGCAGAATTTGGACAGTTGGAGATTCTGGTAGTCCCCCAGATTTGACTGATTTTTTAGGAAGGCTTCCGTGTTCAACTGCCGCTCGTGGGGTCCAGGAGGTGTCTGCTTAATTAATCTGCCAGGGTATTTTGTTTCCCTGGAAGGTATTGTGCTATCAGATGCAGTCCCAGATTTGAGGCTGACTGCCAGAGTTTCATAGCTAAGTGACACAGGGGGTAAGAATGCACCCCCCCACACTTGTTGATGTACCACATGACAGTAGTGTTGTCTGTCTTTATCAAAAGCACCTCTGGTGACAGGTGTTCTTAGAAGGTTAAGATTGCCCTGCGTACCGCTAGCATTTCCTTCAAGTTGATATAGAGACCCTAAACCTCCTGTTCCCATAAAGCCTTGGTTTGTAGGGTTCCCTTGTGGGCTTCCCAAGCTATGTCTAAGGCATCTGTGGTAATGGTTTGGTCGTTTGGGCGAAGGACAAAGTGTAGGCCCTTGTTCTGAGTACAAGCCTTGGCCCACCATAGGAGCTCCTTCTTTAAGGAAGGAATCAGGGGGAGCTGGTGTTCCAGTGACTGAGAGTGCTGGCACCAAAGGTTCCTTAGGTACCATTGCAATTTTCTCATGTGCAGCCTGGCAAGGGGTACCAGCAGGATGCAGGAGACCATGTATCCCAGGGCTTGCAGGATTTTTCTGTCAGTGAGGTGGGTCTTGTGCGCCAGATGAGTGAAGTACGAGTGTAGGAAGGCTTGGTTCTCTGGGGGGGAAGAAGGCCATTTTTGCTGAGGTGTCCAGAAGGGTGCCCAGGAAGGTTAATCATGTGGGATGTAGTTGGGACTTTTCCAGGTTGATGGTGAATCCCAGTGAGGTTAGTAGGGTCTGCAAAAAGGAGAGGTCCTGCAGGAGTTTCTCCTTGGTTGCACCTGGATGAGGCAGTCGGCGAGATAGGGATAAATGTGAATGCCCTTCTGCCTACAAAATGCAATGACTGGAGCCAGGCACTTGGTAAAAACTCTGGGAGAAGTGGATAAGCCAAAGGGCAGAGCAGAGAACTGAAAGTGTTGGGACCCTGCTCTGAATCTTGGGTAACTCCTGCATAACTGTCTGATATGAATATGCAGTTAGGCATCCTTCAGATCTAAAGTCAACCAAGCTTGAAGTAGCAGTACAGGTAGTAGTTTTTGCAGTGGTAGCATCTTGAATTTTGGAACCAAGAGGGCCAGATTCAGGGTGGATAAGTCTAGGACAGGGCACCATGTGACCTCTTTTCTTAGAACAAGGAACAGTCTTGAATAGAATCCTTTTCCTGCCTGTTCCTTTGGCACTGGTTCTACAGCATCCTGGGCATGAAACTTTCTGATCTGACAAACAGCTTCTGACCTCTGACTTGCAGGGACATCTGGGCAACCAGACCTTTTTGGCTTTTCTCTGAAATAGAATCTGTACCCCCCAGTAATAATTTTCAGGTCTCATACATCTGAAGTGATGGCCTTCCAGTTTTCTAGGAAGAGGGAAAGTCTTCCTCCTAGTTTGCCTGGTGACCTGAGGGGTAGAGGCGAGGGAAGAGAGTCATTGAGAGTCCTTGGAAAAGGGGTGGGTTTAGAACTCCCTTGCCTAGGAGCAGCAGTGGACCACTGTCTGGTTCTTTGTTGGCTCTGGGACTGGTGCCTAGGGGTTCTGGGTCTGCATCCCTTCCTCTGAACTGGTTTTGTCTAGGAAAGGAGGAACACCATACCCCTCATGTAGAGCTTGCACGGCCAACCAAACATGAAAAAACACCAACGGCCAGCAAGACAGTTCCAATGCTTTAGTCAATCACAAAATGGACATGAAAATGTCCTATAGCAGTAAATTGCACCAATTTCAAACCGGTTTCAAGACAGGAAAAATGCTCTTCTTTAACAAGCACTACAATCATTAACATGATTGGTGGACCTGTTATGTATTAGGATATATAAAGAGCGCTCTATGCATTGTTGGCATAGTTATTTAGCTTCACTGAGGAAGGCTTTATGCCGAAACCAATTTGAAATTGGTGCAATTTACTGCTATAGGACATTTTCATGTCCATTTTGTGATTGAATAAAGCATTGGAACTATCTTGCTGGCCGTTGGTGTTTTTTCTTGTTTTGTCTAGGAAAGGACCAGTGCTTTGTGGGGAAGTTCCTGCTGACGCTGGGAGGCTGCACCTGTAAGAAGTCATTGACAGTCTGGATGGACTTGGCTTTGTACTCCATTCCAGTTTCTTAATGACTACTTCTGGTTTAGGTCCAGACAACTGGTCCTTATCCAAAGGGGCATCTAATAGTTTTGATTTAACCTTGTCAGCTAAAGGTTGTTCTCTTAACCAGGCTTATCTTCTGATCACTGAGTCTGTAACTGCAGCCCTGGTAGAAGCTTCCAAGGCATCAAAGCCACAGTGCAAGGAGTGTTTGGCTATCTGAGAGCTGGACTGTATGAGGTCAGTTAATTTTCTGGTAGTAGTATTGTCAGGAATGGAAGTTAACTTCTGTTTTATTAGATCGAGAACATTTTGCTGGAATGTTAGCATATGGAATTGGCAATTCAAGGCTCTTACAGTTAAAGTGGCTGAGGTGTATACCTTTTTTCCCCATTCTGTCTAAAACTCGGCTTTCTTTGTCAGCTGGAATGGGATTCTTAGAAGAACTAGCCCTAGTTCCCTTAGGGCCCTGACTAATGACTTCAGGGTTTGCAGTAGGGTTTTTAAAACTATATTTGTGGGTGTCTTGCACCCTGTAATATGTCTGGCTTCTTGGGTGCTGGGGGCAGAGAGTCTGGTGAAAGGGCAGATTCTAGAAAGACATCCTCTACTACATCCACGACTGGAGGAATGGCCAGAGGCTTACGCTGAGGCAGGTCAAGGAAATCTCTCAGTGTCTGAAGAAAGTCTTGAGCCCCCCGTTGAAAGTGTCCTCTGAGGGAGTTTAAGGTTTCCCCAAAAGAAAGGTCCTCGGGGCGGGTGGGCATAAAGAATGGGATCATCAGCATCAAAGAGTCCTCAAATGCTGCAAATGGTGGGTCTTCTATGTCTGATTCCTCAGGAATAGATTCCACTAATTCCTGGTCAAACAGGACCTTGGGGAGGTGTCCCTTTTTCTTTTGGCTGGAGTGGGAGGGTGGGGCTGGCTTCCCCTGATAAGAGTCACCAAGTCTTTGCCATTTTGAGCAGTTGCTCTGACTAGGGGGCAGGCTGGCTGGTCGTATGTCGGTGGCTAGGTCCTTGGGGAGGAACCTTCTTGGGGGTAGTCTTAGGCTTGGGCCTGGACAGGTCTGTAGTCTTGTACAAGGTTAGTTTAACTGGCGACACTATTGTCTGTCTAAGCCTGGCTTTGGCTGTCAGTGTCTCAGCGGAAGCCGGTGCCTGTAAAGGGGCTCCGGACCTGACCACTTGCGAAAGAGTTGACATACGGACAGGGGGAGATGGATCCAGTGGCATACTGCACTCTGAACAGGTCTCAAAGAGGTCTGTGACGGTTCCTCGGCTGGCATCAGGGGCTGCGAAGGCGCCTCACTGAGTTGTAAAATACCAGACTTTTGACCCATGTCATCAGGGGGCCTAACCTTTTGAGGCCTATCCTTTTCCTTGTCTTTCTTTTTCCTAGGCAAGTCAGTAGTTGGCTGACCGACCAATGCCATTTCTCGGTGAGAAAAAGACTCACTAAAATGCCTAGCTGCAATTTCCGCTCTTCTTCTTCTGGTTCTAGCATTAAACAGGGCACAGAACTGACAACCAGGGACGTGATGCAGAGAGAATATAAGTCTTAGTGTGGTATCTGCTTACCACAACTGAGACAATTTACTTTCTCTGACATGGTTAAAAGCAAGAAAAGGTTCCCCAACGGGGTACTTCGCTTTAGACAAAAAGAAAGCACAGCTTACACCAAACTACTGAAAAACACCGTAAGACAACTTCGGAGACTGCCGTTTTTATTTAAATGCTAAAATAAAAACACGTTTTTCGTCCCACTTGAATGTAGGACTTCTTCAGAATTACAACACTCTATAACTTCAGAGACTTGTATTTATACATTTTGCACCAAAATTTAAATACCTGCATGTCCTTAAACTTTTAAAGGGACATGCCTAAATAGCAATGCTGCTTTTAAATTCTGAATCTTGTACACACACTATTTTATGCTCCTTCTTTCACGGAGTACATCACCATACATTTAAAAATACAGCTTTCCTTAAAAAAACGACTTTTCTTGAAAAATGCAACACTTCTTAAAATAGGAAATACAGCTTCTTTAAAAATAACATAAAATAAACATAGACATAAATTATGCCTGATTACCTCGCTAATGGCTATAAAGCCATAAGCATTTGTAACAGCCATAAATGTTTAAATAATCCTACAAGTCTTATACAAATCTTACAACTTTAATTCAAAAAAAGATTTTTTTAAAAATGAGATTAATTAATATACTATGAAAATCATTATATGAAATATATACACATTGTAAATAAATAACTCATACCTCACTTCATTCTTCCAAAGGTTAGTGGACCTACTACCAAGTCTTTTTTCTTCTCTATATTTATGGTATTTATTAAATCCATTACATATTCAATATATATTTTATACTAAATAAATAATCTAAAATATATAAATATATGAATATATACATATAACCTTATACTACTATCTATTTTTAAATTATATAAAAAATGTGTATATATTAAAATATATATATATATATATATATATATATATATATATATAATATGTATAAAACCCATATATATATAAAAAATATATAAATATATAAAATATATATATATATATATATATATATATATGCACATATAAAAAAATATATATATGAGAATATATTTATTTTATTTTTATTTATTTTTATTTTACATTTGTTGAACATGAAGTATGCTATATAGTACAATATATATATACATATATATATAAAAAATGTGTATTTTTATAAAAATTGTATTTTTTGCAAATATATCTTTTAAAGTTGTCATATACAACAGGTACTGCCAAACTAAAATTAAATGCACTACATTATATATTATCTTTCTAAACTTTTCAACTTTAGTAGGCACAAGATAGAGAATTTGTCATTCAAACCTGGGTACATATGTGCATTTAATCTAATTTGCCAAAATAGTTCCATTTTTTCTAACAATAAACCATAGGGTCCACCTCTTCCACCTTGTATAATCTGGTGGATGATCTTAAATCTAAACTTATGATCAGGATAGGCCACCATGTGTCTCACTAATGCATTGTCCTCCTTTTTCTGAGCTATACTTCTCAAGTGTTCAGATATTCTATCCCTGAACCTCCGCTCTGTTTTTCCTGTATAAAAGGTTTTGCCACATATACTACCCCCCGGGTGTTACAACTGAATTTCCCTTTCAAATTGATCTGGAAACCATTAATATCCAAATTACTGCCCACATCTATAGTATAACAATAGGGGCAGGATCCACATTGTGACATACCTATACTTCTCTGGATAATGGTCCTCTGTATTTGAAATATAGTTTTAAAACGGATACCTTTCCTCCAAACAACTTTGGGCATGAAATTGAATTTTGAGCCCAACGCGACATCTTCGTTCAACAATGACCAATTCTTAATGATGATTTCCTTGATCTGGGCATGATCTGAAGAAAAATTCATAATACATGCCAACTTAAATTCATTTGATTGCTTATATATTGTGTCAGTATTTGTTTCCAAGCAATTCCTAGAACTATGTTGGTTGAACAGAGTGTCTGATTGTGACCTAAGAATTGGTTCATAAAATCCACTCATTCTTTTAGATGCCACTTCTTGTATAAGTTCTTCTATCATTGTAAGCGGGTAAGTCCTATTCAAAAACATTTGCTTTAAAACCAAACATTCCTCTTTAAATTTCTCATTTGTCGTGATCATTCTTGCTGCCCTCACCAATTGACCTTTTAATACCGAACGCTTTTGGTATATTGGATGGGCGCTTGTGAAATGTAACAATTTATTGCAATACGTTGGTTTCCCATGTAATGTAGCTTCATAGCGTTTCCTATGTAATGTAGCTTCATAGCGCTTCTCTAATGCATTTTTTGTTAAATTTACATCCAAAAAGACTATAGATGTAGTCTGGAATGAATGGGTGAATCTCAGAAAATCTGTTGTGCCATTCATTATGGCTACCAAATCAGTTGTTGTTTGTGCTGACCCCTCAATGACCATAAATAATATGTCATCTATGAATCTCCCATAGTACCTAGTTACATCTTCAAAATTGTCATTACAGAAAATGTACATGGTTTCCCAATAAGACAAAACCAGATTGGCATAACTAGAGCCACACGGTGAGCCCATTGCCACTCCTTTTTTCTGTATGTAAAACTGTTTGTCAAAGAAAATGAAATTATAAGATATACTTATACCTAAAATTTCTTGTACTAAAGACATTTCAGTTTCAGGAACATTTTTCTGTCGCATTCTTGCTATCACCCATTCTATTCCCTGTTGTTTTGGAATGCAAGTATATAACTCTCTTACATCTATTGTTAAAAAGTTATATTGTTCATAGTAATTAATATTGTTCAAACTACTCAGAAATGCCCAGGAGTCCTTTAGAATCCATTGTTCATCTGATACATATTTTTTCAATATAGAGTCTACAAATTTAGCACATGCATAAGTTGACGAATTCCTTCCATCCACTATTGGTCTAAGGGGGGGGTTTCAAGATTTTTATGAATTTTCAGAACTCCAAACATGTATGGTACTCTAGGGGCCAATATCATTAAATAATTAAACGTATGTAAATCAATTCTAGCTTCAATGAATAGCTCATTAAGAAAACTCTTAATAAATTGATTAGCTTTATTATATTCATTCAATGAAGCTAGATGATAAGTCTCTCCCTCTAAAATGTTCCTGATGCAATTTTCAAAATCTATCATATCCATAAAAACCAAACCTCCCCCCTTATCTGGATTCATAATCCTGATATTTGCAGACAATAAGCATTCGAGATCTAACCTTTCTTCTCGATTTAAATTGTGAGTAAAGTTTGACTTATTATTACTTAATTTTCTTAAGTCTAACTCACAAAACATTTCAAAAATACAAAGTGAATTATGCAACGGTGGGTTATAACAACTTGCCACTTTGAATTCAATATTATTCACTGGTTGAGTTCCTAATAAATATTTCAAATTTAATTTCCTTACAGTTTCAAGTCACAAATGGACTCTGTTAACTTTATTTTACAAGATGGAACAAAAGTCAATCCTTTTGAAAGCATATCTGCCAATTGTTCTGAAACATGAAAAGAGGAATAATTGTATATTGTAAAATCCCCTTTTCTGTTTCTGATAAGTTTAGGCTGTTTAGGCAGTTTCCCTCACTCTGGCAATGGCCAACCGATGCACTCGCAAACTAGCTCCTGCTTCAGGCTCCACGGCAAGAAAGACTGATGTAATGGCATCAGTTGCCACTCTTTATAGCCCTGATGACCTGATGTCAGCCACAGTCCAAGAACAGCTGACGCAGGAGGGAATCCTTTGCTCTGGTATTCAGGCCGGCCGACAGCTACCCAGCAGGGATAAACCCACAAGACATGACTGCAACAGTGAAACACAAAGAATATCTGTTCTTAGTAGAGTAGAGAGGAGGGTTCTTTTATTAGAGTAAGGCTGAAGTAGGTTTTGGAGTGATGGGGTGTTCTGAGGATGATACAGAATTTTATGAGCTAGCATAAGTTGATTGTGCTGCAAGAGATTGGGAAATTCTATCCAATTAAGTTGCTTTAAAGCTGTGCAGTGCTGTGTTTTGTATGGGGAGTCCGATGCAAACCTGGCAATTTTATTGTAGCAGGATTCTAATTTTGTTAAATCAGTCTTTTTGAGATTAGTAAGGATAGGGGAGGCGTAGAGTAGGGTGGAGATGAGATGGGTATGTGATAATGTGATTTTTGAGGGTTTAGTAAGAAAATGTCTAGTTCTATAGATGATACCCATTTTTTATGTACTTTCTTAATAGTATGGGCTATGTGGATGTCAAATCTCAAATTACTGTCAATCTTAACATCAAGATGTTTTGTGTGTGCTATGGGGGGAATAATAGTTTTATTATTGTTCATGATATTGAAGGAGGGGTCTAAGGAGGTGGATTTAGTATGTTTAAAGAGAGGTAGTTTTGTTTTACTAGGATTCAAAATAAGTTAGATGTTGGATAGAAATGTTTCAACTGATAGGAAGGAAAGTTGGGTAAGTGACGAGTTCATTTATAGAAGATGCTAGACAAATTAATGTGGAATCATCTGCATATTGTATGACAGATGCATGTGGAGTGGGATTATAAAAAGCTGTCTCAGGTTTCAACCTTCTGTTACCTAAGAAGTTCAGTTGTGAAAAAAAAAAATGTATCTGCTTTTACTGTATTTGTGTTTCTTCCTACTTTATTTTGCTTTTGCGTCGTCTTAAAAGTACTCAATTGTATTTATTACTGCTTGGTGTAACTCATTCTAAGCCTTTTAGTTTAAGCACTTGGGCTTCAGACCAGTTGTTTTACATTAAGAAGGTTTGTGATCTGCACTGTAGTGGCAGAACAGGTAGCTTACATCCTTCTAAGTTGGGAACTGCTGATTGAGGGCTCAGTGTCTGTTATTCTAAAAGTGTATTAATTCTGGTTTAAGCACTTTGGCTTCAGGCCAGTTATTTTACATTAAGAGGGTTCGTGGTCTGCACTCTTGTGGGAGGACAGGTTGGACTCTGCCCTTCTGAGCTGGGAATTTCTGATTAAAGGCTTATAGTGCCTGCATATTTGAACTGCTTCTTACTGAAATTGGTACACCTTGTTTGCTGTAGCATAGACTAGATCCAGTCCTGCTGAATCTAGCTTTGTTTGTATGCTTGTTGTTTGTTTGCTTGTTATTTCCCTGAAATGCTAATTCCACCTAAAACACAGCTTTTCAGTGCTTCTGTGGATCCCTAATGATATCTGCATTGCTTACTGTACTTATTTCCTTGTTTCACTTGAAAGAAAGTTACTGTTTGTCGTTTTTGCATTTAAGTTACCTGTAACGCATTGCATTTAAGTTACCTGGCACTTGCTCACTAAAGAAATTATATAAGTCAGCACTAAAAAATTAAAAGCACTACACCCACACAAACTCCCCTTGAGTACATTGTCCCCCATTGGCCCTTTTTTTCAATTATAAAGGAATTCCCAATACTATTCTATTATGTCCAAAGGTCAGTTGTCAATCTCCTCTCCGGTCCAGCTGGTGAATCTGGGAATCTTGAGGCAATGTTACAACTGCCTCATGTACACAGACAACCCTCTCCTCCCAACAAATTCCAACACATGTGAGAGATGCAACCATATAGCCAAACTGGAGGCTAAGCTCTCTCAACTCAGTACTGGCGTAACCAGTCAGGAGGAGAAGGAAACCACACTCACTACAATTCCAGTCTCACATAGACCTACCACGACAGCAAACCAAACACATAAACACACAAAACATACTCGGAGGCTCTAAATAAAAATCTGCCTAAGCAGCAGAGACCTCCAAAGCAGACACCCAAGCAACCACTACCCCAAAACAAAACACGTGCAACACATAGCTCACAAAGCCAGTGTGCCGAACAGTCACAGCCCTTAAGGCTAAACAACACACCTGATACACTTGTAATAGGTGACTCTATCGTCAGGCACACTGACGTCCCGCTCACCAGGCTGAACAAGGAGAAGGTCACGGTGAGCTTCCTGTCAGGCGCTAGGATATGCCACATAACACAAGCACTCAGGTCACGCCAAGGCAAGTACAAATATGACTCAGTCATTGTTCATGCTGGTGTGAATGACCTGAGATGTACATCTCTGGACTACATGAAAAGATACATAGAGGAGCTCTCTGAGCATGTAGCCCAGGCCAGTATGACCCTGACCCTGAGTAGCATCTTACCCTCACCAAGAATGATGCCACAATATGAAGACAAGATGATCAATTTCAACAATTGGCTTAAGTATTGGTGTCATTCAAAGGGGATCCAATGCCTGTCAGCCTGGGATGACATGCTCGACAAGCCACAATGCTTCACTAGGGACAGCTTGCACCTGTCACCCCTGGGCTTTCGGATATTGGCAAAGGCTCTTGCTACCCCCATAGTGCCTTTTTTAGGCAAGGCTCAAAAGACAAACCCACCTCCATAGGTATCACAAGGGATAAGAAACTATGAGTAATGCTACTCAACGCCAGAAGTCTAAACCTCAAGATGCACGCACTCAAAACTCTCCTTAGCATGGAGAACATAGATATCTGTGCAGTAACAGAAACCTGGTTCAAGGCTCCCGAGTAATCCAGCACTACCAGGTTATACCTCATACCATGCTTTTCGACCCCAAAACTTGGACCGAACCACAAAAGGAGGGGGAGTATCAATATTCGTCAAAGATACCCACACCTCCAGGTTGGTGGCACAGCACGAAGCATCAGAGACTATCCATGTGCAACTAACAGTGGGTAAAACTGCCTTCCAGTTTATAGCCTGCTACAGACCACCCTCCCAAACCCAGGAACCCCACTTGGCCTTCCTGAAAACACTGGAAAATATGAAGGTCTCTCCAAACACCATTATATTGGGCAACTTCAACTACCCAAACATAGACTGGGAGCATTACTCTAGCTCCAACACCCTAGCCCAAAGGTTCCTAGAATTTATAAACTCAAATGCTATGGAACAACTTGTTACCACTCCCACAAGAGGGGAAAACATACTGGACCTGATCATCACCAACATGGGGACTCTATGCTCCAGACCAGAAGTGTATCCCTCACTGGTAAGATCAGACCATAAACTGATCTCACTGGATATTCACATCCCGACCCCACCCCCTGCCCAGAAAACCATAGTGAAAACCTTCTAAAGCAAATTTCACACTCCTCAAAACCGAGGTGGAATCCTTCAAAGTCCCCGGGCCTGTGGAAAATACGGCCCAGACCGCAGATTCCTTTATAAACGCATTCTATGAACACCTTCAGGAATGCATGGATCATGCAATCCCAAATAAAACCAAGACCCAATCCTCCAAAGGCAGACGTCCTGTCTGGTGGACCCCAGCCATAAACAAACTATACAATAGAAGGAGGAAGCTACTACATGATAGAGCAAAATCCCAGAAAAAGGACGGCATCTCTGATCAGTATTAGCAAAAATCTACGGGCACTCATAAAATTGTCTAAGGCCAGCTTCGAGAGAAAAATTGCACAGGACACTAAGGATAATCACAAGGCTTTCTTCAGTTATGTTAGGAACCTGGCTGGGAATTCCCAGATATGCTCAGAATTAGTCCAAAATGACAAAAAATACACCGAACCCACAGTCATTGCCAACATCCTAGCTGACAGGTTCAGCGCAACCCCCCACCAAAAGGGCAAATATCTATCCCAGCAGAGTGCTGCCCCCGACATCTCAGATGCTCAGGTAAGAGCCGCCCTCTCCAAAGCAAAAAAACACAGCATCAATGGCACCAGACGGTGTCCCGGGCTGCGTCCTACATGAACTCCAAGAAGAGCTAAACCCAAACAAATCTACTGTTCCATCTCAGCCTTACTACAGGATATGTACCCAAAGAGTGGCTTACAGCAACAGTGGTCCCTCTCCACAAAGGTGGTGCCTCAATGGATCCTGGAAACTATTGCCCCATAAGCCTGACTAGCTTGGTCTGCAAAGCTATAGAAAGGATCATCATGGACCTCAAAGATATTGGGGAACTACAGACACTGGATCCTACCCAGTTCGGCTTTGTTAAGGGCAGATCCTGCCTCTTAAACCTGGTCGATTTCTTTGAAACAGTCACCAAGGCCAATGACGAGGGGAAGGACATTCAAAGGGTATTTAATATTAGGTATAATAATAATAGCTATAATACTTTTTTTAGGAATAAGCAGAATAATGGGATGAATTATGATATAGAGTCAGAAAAAACTTTTTTTTATAGTCTCTAAATATAATATCTGTAGTGAAAATATTAGGCAGTGTATTCTGCATTTTTGGGAATTTTTAAGGAATTTTAAAGATCTGACAGGTCTAGCGAATAAAAAATTAGTCTTTTCCTTTAAGAAGGGAAGGAATATTAAGGATTTGCTAGTTTACACTAAATTCATTAGACCAGAATTTAGATTGTCTACACAAATTGTGGAAAGAGGTTTTAAGCCTTGTGGGAAATGCAGTATTTGTTCTTATACAGTGAATTTTTTTCCTTGTATTAATAACACCTTCTTTTCACCTAATGGCGTTTATAACTGCAGAACAAATGGGGTGGTTTATGCAATTAAGTGTGGTTGTGAAAATTTTTACATCGGACAAACAAAAAATGTTTAAAGTGAAGTTGCTGGAACATTTAAGAGACATTCGGAATAACAGGGAGGATAGCCCTGTAGCCCAACATTTCAAAGAATATCATAGTGGTAACCCTGTGGGTTTAAAAGCGACTGTTTTGATACATATTTTGGTATCTGATTTTGATAGAGATAAAGCTAGATGCATACTTTTAAAAAAAGAAGCTATTTTTATATTGAAGTATAATACTTTGGTACCCAAGGGTTTGAATGTAGAATTCTGTTGGAAAAGTATTCTTTAACAGTGATGCTGTGTTTTTAAACTTTAATTATATTATTTGTTTAATTGTTTAATTGTCATCTATGATGTATATATATTGTGTAGAATGTATTGTTTTTTACTCCTTGAAGGCTGTTGGTGGCCGAGGCACTAGAGAGAATAAATCCTTTCACTGCTTGATTCCTGTCGTTTCATTGTGTGGTCCACACAGCCTACCTGGACCTCACAAAAGCCTTCGATACAATACCCCACTCGGGCATTATAGAAAAGCTCACCAGCTTAACTATAAACCCCAATGTCACTAGATGGGTTGCAAACTGGCTCAAGGACAGAACCCACATGGTTAGAATTGCTGGAGCCATGTCAGACTCCAAACCAGTTACAAGTGGCATCACACAAGGCTAGGTCCTGGGACCTCTCTTGTTCGGTATATATTTCTCGGAGGTACAGGCCAACACGGAAGGACTGTGGCTGACCACGTTTGCAGATGACTGCAAACTGGGTGCCATAATCGACTCTCCAGCCGACACAAGCATACTCCAAAAGGGCCCCATAGAAACAGACAACTGGTGCCAGAGCCATGGCCTCAAGCTAAATGCCAAAAAGTATATAGTCATCCCCTTTGGCAAAACCAAAGTACCCACAAATTACCACATAGGTGGTAATCCATTAAGTACAGAAGAAGTAATTAGGGACCTGGGGACCCAAGTTGATAGCAATCTCTCATTTGACAACCACGTGGCCAAAGTGGTAGAAAAACATTTTATATAGCCCACCTAATCATGAAGGGATTCACATCTAGATCAGGGGAGGTCATCGTGCCTCTTTACTCATCCCTCATCAGGCCCATAATTGAGCACAATGCCCCTTTTGGGATGTACCTTACCAGACACCTGCAGCAACTGGAAAGACCCCAAAAGTACCTCACCAAGAGGATCAAAGGGCTCAAACAGATGCCATATGCTGCCCGGTTAAAGAAACTCCAGCTCTACTCAGTGGCATACCGCCTGCTCAGAGGCGATCTGTGCCTGATGTATAAAGCCATGTCCAACCCGGAATTAATGGACATGCTGCACCTCAGAAAATCCAAATCCCATCGAGCTACGCGCTCGAGAGACTTGAACCTCAGCACTGAAATAAACAGGACATGCTGGAGGGACAGATTCATAACCCAGAGGCTCCCGTCACTCTGGAATAAAATCCCAGTCCAGGTTAGGCAGAGTCCCTCATTGACTCTTCAAGAGGAATCTTGATGAGTGGATGGGAGATCGTGGGTTTACCCCGGGTATCACTTTTGTGTCACTGTTAGACAGAGGCACAGTATACTAACCTTGAAAAAGGGCATAGCAAAATTAATTTAAAATGGGTGTTGAAAGCCAAACGCACTCTGACTAGGCTTATAAATGCCCTAGAGCAGATAGCCTAGTATGAACCTATGAACCTATGGATGTTGTTTGTGTAAAGAGAGAATAGTAAGGGGTCTGAAAGGGAGCCTTGTGGTACTCTGAGTGTGACAGGAAGCAGTGGTGAGATTTCATGCTGCCACAGTACTGCTTGTTGGTGGCGGGCTAGGTAACTTTGGAACCAAGCTAAGGAAGATTCACTAAGACCTATGTCAGAAAGAGTTTTAATAAGAGTATTATGTCTAACCATGTCAACAGCTTTTGACAGATCAAGGAAGGTGGCTGATACAAATTTGCTGCTGTTTCTGTGGTTGTTTACTATATTGGTGAAGAACATAAGAGCTGTGGTGGTACTGTGAAAGGGACGAAAGCCATGTTGGGTGGGCAACAGGAGATTGTGGGTGTGCAAGTAGTCCATAATTTGAGTATGTATACGTCTCTCCAGGATTTTGGCTATAAGGGATAAGATAGTTTGTAAATTCTGTAGAATCTCCTCCTTTATAAAGAGGGATGACAGGAGACATTTTCCATATTTCGAGGACAAAAGCTTCAGTTATGGAACTGTTAATAAGAATGGATATTGGGAGGGCAATGGCATCTGCTGCTATTTGTAGAAATTCTGCTGGTAATTTGTCTGAAGCTAGAGTTGTGGGCTTGAGTTTATTTAGATAATTTCTAATCTTGTCAGTGGGGAGAGGTTGGAGGAAGAATGAGTTGTTGCTACTGTGTGATTTTCAGGTTTCTACTGGGGGGTTGTTGGAGAGGTTTTGTTTGTTAGATTGAGCAAGAATGGTGCTAGTAAATAATTTGTTAAATTGTGAGGCCATGGTCTGTGATGTGTTATCTGTGGTAGGGGTGGGAGTACTATTTTTACCTGGCAAAAGAATTTTATTTATGGCTGTCCAGAACTTTTGAGGGTTATTCTTATGCATTATTTGTTGATTATGGCAGTAGATAGTTTTGTCATGTTTTACTAGAGTTTTTAGCTTTACTTCTGAGGTTGTGATATGTTTGTTTAGTGGCTTGGGATATGACTTTGTGCCAGTGGACCCGGGCTTTGTCTCTGGTTTTGAGGAGGGATCTGGTTTCTTTACTTAACCAAGGTGCACTGTTAGCTTTGATTCTGATGGTTCTGGGAGGGACATGTAGGTTCAGGATGTACAGAAAGGTAGAGTTAAAGTGTTTTACAGCCTCATTTAAGTGAAGATATTTTAATGGAGTCCAATTAAAATTTTTAGGTCAGTGATAAAGTCACTGAGGATAAGACTTTTTTTAATTCCTGATTAGTTGGTAGGTAGTTCCTTTATTGCAATGGGAATGCTTTCTAAGGAGAAAGGTTATTAGATGGTCACTTAGTTCATCAGGTAGGCAAGCTGTGTTACAGGGGTGGAGTGGTATGTTAGTATCCAATCAAGGGCTGATTCTCTGTTAGTGGTCTTGTTAATTCTGGTAGGAGTTTGGATGGTTTGAGTAAAACCATGAAGGTTGATATGGTTGGTGGGGGAATGAGAGTTGCATATGAGCCAGCCTATGCTAAAACCTCCCAGGATAATGGTTTCCTGTAGGAGTGATGTGGAAGAACTTTAGACAGAAATCAAGCTTTGCAATTAAGTGCCAAGAATTGGTTTCAGTTCACAAGGCTTGGTGAATTGCTACTAAAATGAGATTTATGAAGATTTTAAATGCTGCAAGATTTACTTGTCGCAATAACCACACGCTTCATGTTGCATTTACCTTTTTTGTGAAAAATAATTACGCGTAATTCGGCTTTTTTTTTTCTTTGTGTTTTTCACATCTGCACTTATGCACAACTCGGACTTTTTATTTTTGTGTTTATTTCACATCTGTACATATTTTACTGAAAGAAAATGTCAAGTCAATCTCTGTAGATGTCCATTCAGTTGAAGATATCTACCACAGTTAAATACTAATGGAAGAAAACAGGCTGGCAACTTCTGGCATAAAATAAGGATTTGTTCTAACTGCCAACCCAATCCCTCACGGAAAATTAAATGTGAAGGCTTACGAGGATGAGCCTTTAATTCCAAATCTTTTTAGCAAAAGTAATGGTAACTAAAAATGGTTTTCCAGAAGAGATACGTTATATGTTTTGCAGGGACAGCCGATTTGAGGAGTGATTTTTTTTCCAGGTTGAACTGATGCCCCAAGGAAAGACAGGATTGCTGTCTACTAATGGAATAAGAGAAGCATGCCATCAACTTTAAGGAGTTTAGGTCTGGGTAAGGTTAGAATGGTAGGTGAGACAGCAGCATCCTGGAAGGTTGCAGGTGAAGGTTTTCTCCCAGTAGAAATGGATGTAGTACAGGGATTCAAAATGATGTAAAACTAAACCTGAAAGATAACCATGTGAATTATAAAATTTGCATTTCTCTCATAACTGTTGCTACATCTACTAATTGCTACTATACAGTTTTTCTTGTATATTAATTTCTGTTCTGTTTTTGATATGTACAGCTTACTGCCTCTATGTTTCCTCTTTCTTTTTTTCTTTTTTGTGAATTATTTCACTTGAGCAGTATTTGCAAATTGTTAATTGTGATCAATGTACCACTCCAATAATCAAATGTAAAATTAAACTCACAAGGAAATTAGGGAAAAGCATAAGGGAAAACAGGAGGTCCCCTGTGGGCACAGAATCCTTGAACTGATCGATCCCTCCACAGAAAATAAATTTCGTCATTTGCTTTTCGATGGACAAACGAGCTTCAAATCGGTAGCCACAGAGATGGAAAAATCTCCATTACTGACGGAGTCAAAGACCATTAATAAGGCATCAAAAGACAGCAACGGATCCTAACAGGGAACTGGAGTACTCAGGAACATGGCTATTAAACCGTGGGGAAATCTGATACCACTGTAAGATTCTTACAGTTTTTTGACAAAGTGAATAGCAGCGCAAACCTCAACTTAATTATGTACCAGACAACTACTGTGGTGTCTGAGGGGACTGCTATGATCTCCTGAGGCTGGGAGTATTGAAAGGTTAACAATGTCTAAAGAACAGCCCTCATATCTAAATCTGAAGATAAGACTCCTGAGGTGACCAGCCACATTGAATTATCTCGTTTGCCTGTATGACAAAAAAGGAGACTGAATATTGGGGACATCAGTATTTAGACTAATAGACACCATGGTCCACAGGTCTATTTTATGTATGCAGGTATTAAAAAATATGAAATACTATCATAAGTCTTTCTGATATTATGCAGCCTCTCAAATGGTTCTTTTCTGCAAAAGGCTTAACAGCTCCTTCCTTACCATTTTTTACTAGTAGGACATCTGGGATGGGTAGTAAGGGGGATTAGGATGCAGCAACAAATGAAACTTAATGCCCCGCACCCTTCATATATCACAGCTGATGCATCAGTGGTTACTGATGCTTGAGGAGTCTGCAACTGGAAGGACTTCCAAGTCTGTACGCAAGTTGGTTCCAACTATCACCATAGATCTGAATGACAAGCCTTGTGAAATTCTGACTCAAAAGAACTGTGGGTTGGAATTTTGAGACCACTTAACATCCCTGTGAAGTACACTCATGAAAATTAAAGTTGCCATATGCCTTAAGGCTTTTAGAAAATTTCTCTTGGAACAGACTTGGATTAGTAAATGAATGCCTCCTCCCACTGCAGAGGCAGAGACCTGTTTTAGGGCAAGAAGGCCAAACAAAAGGTTGGGTTTAGCTGTAACCTATAAAGGTTAGAGTATGAACCAAAAGCAGAGAAGAACTTGTGAGACTGACTATGATCTCCAGGGAAACTGTATGAGAACAGAATCCTTGTTATTAACAAGGATTCTCTGTCTGGTGGATCTAGTAATTTACTAGATCCACCAGACACCTAGGTAGTGGAAGACTTTGACTTCCTACAATCTTTGATGAGCTATTATGGATATGCACTTTGTGAACACCCTGCCAGAGATAACACCCAGATGTATAGTCCTGAACTGGTAGCAACTATCTCGGGCATGGAAGTGTAGATACATTCTGGGGTCCATGGCAATTCTGATGTGCAGGAAGGCATCTTGGAAGTCCAAACACAACATCCAATCTCCTGACAAAGGAGGATACACTGCTCTGTGAATATCAGGGATCACAGTATTTAGACTGCCAAGAGTCACTATGGTCCGGATTTTTTTTTTTGTTAGGTATGTTGGTATTAAAAAATATGAAATAATTTCCCAAGTTTTTCTAATCTACTGTAGAGTCTCAAATGGTTCTTTTCTGCAAAAGGCTTAACTTCTTCCTCACCACTTATTAGTGGGGCACATCTGGGAAGGGTACTAAAGGGTTCTAGGATGGGGCAACAAGTGGAACAGAGCAAACTCTGGATATTATTTTCCACAGCTACTTCTTTTTAGTTATCTTCTTCCATGCTGACAAGTAGAGAGAAAGATGACCCCCGACTGCCTCCAGTATGGGAGACTGGGACAGTACAGCTGTCCCTCCATGAGCTGGCAGTGGCCTCCTGGACAGTGGTACGGAAACTCATCTTTGGGGCTGCAATCATGATAGAAACTGGTCTGAGAGAAATGCCTATTCTCAGCAACCTTTTCTTGCCTGGATTACTGATGTGTGTACCATCATTCTCACATCCAGCATTGTCTTAACTACATATGGCTGAAATAAATACTATAGAGGGCAGCATTTACAGACACTACAAAGGGGTTTACACTGTTTTTCCATTTTGTGTCAATTTTTTTTCATGTTCATAAGGTGCTAATGTACTTTCCAAACAGGAGGGGATATAAAAATGATGCCTTTGCTTTTCTCAGCAAAGTGACGGCATATGGAATGCTAGATTCTGCACCTCATGCAGCTCCTGCAGCTGTGTTGTATAACAAGCAGCCCATGATGTTACTCTCGATGAAGGTGGCTCTGGCATGGGTCTCAATTTTCCTTTGATCTGTCTAGTAACCCCTCTAACACTGGTCGCATTTTATTATAAGAGTCCTTTTGAAAATGTTACATATGAATTAAAATATTCAGCACTTGCAAAGACAGTGCAGCTGATGCAGAAATGCACTTCCCATCTCTGTCCACGATACACAACTCCTTGTGTGGAGGATGGAACTGAGCTCTGAGGTGTTTAAGTCTTCTTCAAATTCACTGCCTGGCCTAAGAATCGCTCCCCAAAAAGAACACACCATGGGAGGCAGAACACATAGCTAGCTTCTTATGGAAAAGGGACATTGTATCTGGGGTTCTTCTAAGTCATCGTGGCAGCATCTTTGAGAAATCCACCAAAGGAGAAATCACCAGAGAAGATTACAAAGGAAGATGAAAGCTTTATGTAGTATGCACTGGGGAAACAGTTTGTCAACTTGTCAGCCCACTTAATACTGATTCAGCTAGAAGTACTCCAGCTTTGGCCATTCTTCCCTGTCCATAAATTCTAAAGGAAAGTTACCATGACTGCTTTTAGATAAATCTCTCCTAGGCATTCAGGCTAGAAGCTTTGAGTCAGAGGAAAATGAAAGACCTGCATATGTTTTAGATAATCTCTGTCCTGTTGACTGACAAGTAGGAGCAGAAGGAAAGAGGATGGCCTCTGATGTCAATGAAATCTAAGCAGAAAATGCAGCCATCTCCAATATCACCCAATAGGTGGCCCACAAACCTGGCAGTACCAATGTCAGAGGATTCAACATCAGCAGGTCTGACATTTACATAACTGGTATTTGAAACACAACCAGCATTGGTAGAATAATGCCAGAGGAGGCTGCACTGGCAAAACAGCCAGTGCTTGGGGTCAGCAATCAAATGAACTGTGGTGGCTGCAAAAAATAGGTCCGCTAATGAATACAAATATATTAGGGATGCCAGTGCTAAGGAAAAAGTCACATCAGCATATTCCTGATGCTCTGAAGTAAAAGGGGTAGAAGATAGTACTCTAGGCTCCAGATCTTCCACAATAGGCTCTTCACAAAGCTTCTGCCAACTTATCATAGATTAAGAAAGGGAAGAAGAGGACAATGCACTGACATGGAAGTAGCTACCCTAGATTCATCAGCCTCTAAACGGGTAATAGAAGCTTCAAAAACTGAAGATCCAGCAAACATTATTGTTGATACTCAACACATCTATCATCAGTTTTTAACAATTACTCTGGAAACAAAAGAATCTGCAAAGATGAAAGGTGAAGTCAGATGAGAAGAATCCTAGACACAAACACAGACTTCTTTATTTTTGGAAGAGGAGACACTGCACGGATTTTTTTTTTTTTTTATAACTGGTCAGAAATGATGCAAGGTACCAGATGGTTCTCAAACCAAATTAAACAGAGGATAACACCAGTATAATGGTGCACAGAGAACACTGCTGAGACCACAAAAGTAATTTAATAATTTTACATACACAAAATGCAGAACGTTGAGTGCTTTCATCCCTTACAACAATCAAGACTTCATCAGAACAAACAATGAATCTCCATGGTGCTCTTGAATAACAAATCCCATACAAAATAGGTTAATTAATCAACCAATCACCACACAATATCGACATTTATAATTACTAATTAATGTGGAAGTTTTTATTAAACTATGCTACTACTGAGCAAAAAAAATTCAGGTAATAAAACATGACTAACTTATAAAAGAATATTATAGCTTAGCAGCTATTAATTTTGGCATGCTGTTTAAAGACAGCATATCATTGAGATCAGGCAAATTGTTAGCATTTAACAACTGCCACTGAAGCTCTCGATACTCTAATGTATCCTCCCACGTCCCCCCAGATTAGGGGAAACTTGCTCCGAAATAAAAAATAAATATTTAGTATTTCTTGAACCCCATAATCCCACTTATTCTTGTAAAGGGCATTATTAACTTGTTGGGTTTATACCTCATAGCAGTGTTCATATATATGTTTTTAAAGGCTCTTTCTGTTTTGCCAACATAACATGAATGGCAAAAATCGTAGAAGGCTATATAAATCACATCTGTAGTATTCCCATCACATCTCATCTCTTATGTAGCCTAAGTTCTAGTCTTAAGTGTCCCCAATTTCAGAGTATGCCCCACAAATTTATTTTTGCATTGCTGACAAGATGCACATTTCACCATGCCTTTATTTTTACTGCTATAATTGCATATTTTATCCTATGTACTTCTGCTTTTTAATTTCTCCTTCAGATTCAAATGCTGCTTGTAAGTAAAATTAGGAGATGTTCCTAATATGAAATTAGTGCTAGTGTCACTGTGAATAAGTTACCAAAGTATTTGAAGCATTACTAAACTTGACAATCATGGTATTTTTCATAACTGTTAGGCATCACACTATTCAACATTTCCTTACCAATTCCTTTACCTAAAATGGGATAAAAATGACTTTCCCTTTTATTTATCACTTCAGTTTTAATATCTTCCAGCATTGGGGGAGGGGGAATAGTCCCTTTTAAGGAACATCAACATTATCATCATCAGCCCCCTTTTTCCCATTTTCTACATGGGGTCGGGGAATCGTGTTAACTGTCGCCATCTCTCTCAATTCAATGCCACACTCCTACCTTCTTCGACAATCATGACTGACTGTCACAGATCTTAAAGAACATGTCGATTTGTTTATTTCTACTGAAAAGCATGCATCAGACAGTACTGTAGACATTCTCACCACCTGTCCTTTTATTAGACTCCTTTTCTGATGGTGACGGTGGTTGCTAGAATACTGTAGGAAATTTGAAAAAGTTTTTTATAAAGCTTAGATTTAAACATATGTAATTCTGTGGGTTTACAAAGTGTCACATCCAAATAGTTAATCTAAGGAAGTCTGTGGTAGTATTCAAGTAAATTACAAATTAATTTAATATTGCTATGTCACCTTTTCATATTTTATATATATATATACACACACACACACACACACATATATATATATATATATATATATATATATATATATATATATATATATATATATATATATATATATATATATATATATATATCGTCCAGGCAATGGACACAGGTCAATATCTGACTCAAACTGTGAATTAAATATACAGTACCAAAGTACAATGTTTGGAAATAAAGGGATGCACGCCACATCCATTGCTACACCGGTCTTTTAAAAGCTTGTAATATTCCCCCTCAAAATAGAGCAAGTTATTTTCCAATACTATTTCTAGAAATTCAACTGCATATTAATCTCTGAATTCTGCAAGTTCTCACACTGCAGACATGCTTCTCAAAACCAATCAATACCTTTGGTATGAGGTATACAAAAAAATAGGTCAATAACATCGATAGTGACCAATATGCATTCGTCATGGTAAAGTTCCTGCTTTATACAACTTAGAAAGTCCCATGAGTTCTTTAAGATGTCAGGATATTTTGTCAAATATTTTTTTTACAGTACCATATATAAATATAGGCTAAAGGATGATTTTTGATCCTGCAGCTGACACAACAGGACGTAAAGGTGGATTATACCTATTCTTAAGTGTTTTTGATATCCCACAAATAGCTGTAACAGTGGGATGCTCTACAATCAAGAAAGTATAAATGTAGATGTCCGATAGATATGCAACTGCAGTCCTGACATATGGGGTTGTCCTGCCTCAGGCAGCCCTTCGGTCGGCCGGATTCCAAAGTCTGGGTCCGGCGTCGGCTGATGTCGCCTCCTCCCCGACGTCAGAGCGGCTGGGGTATAAAGGCATCCGCCGACGCCATCTTCTTCAGTGTTTCTTGCCCCAGATGCCAGGTGCCCTCCAAGGAAGGCTAAATTTTGTGAATGGATAAACAAAAATTCCAGACATGCATAACAGTAATAAACAGATACACCATAACAGATATCCCCAGCTAATAGGAAAGGGGGGAATGGACCCAAGGGAAAAATCAGAGGGGTAGGAAGGAGGGTAAACCTGACTGTAGTTGCATATCTATCGGACATCTACATTTATGGTAGGTACAAAACTGTACTATGTCCTTCAAGAATGCAACTGCAGTCCTGACATATGGGTTGAATACCATAGCCAAGCTGGGGGTGGTAGGATCTAAGCAAGGGATGGTGTAGCTAGAAGGCCCTGCAGGACTGCCGAAGCAAAGCCTGCTCGGGATCTGGAGTATAATGACAGGTTGTAGTGTTTGGCAAATGTATGCACGGAGCTCCATGTAGCAGCCTCTAGGATTCCTTAGTAGCCACTCCTCTTAGAAAGGCTGTGGATGTGGCTATAGCTCTGGTGGAGTGTGGTCTAATATTGGCTGGCACACCTTTTCCATGAAAAGAGTAACAATCTGATGCAGTGTCCAATCCATTTTGAAATTGTTTGTTTGGAGACTGCTTTTCCTTGCACTCCAGCAGCATAGGCTACAAATAGTTGGTCAGACTTCCTGGTGGTCTTTGTTCTGTCCAAGTAGTAGCGTAATTGCCTGTGTATGTCCAAAGTATGCAGCAGCTTTTCCCCTTTATTTTGAGGATTGGGAAAAAAAGTAGGCAGGTGGATTGCTTGATTTAGAGACACCCTGGATATCACCTTTGGCATGAATGAAGGATTGGTCCTTAGAGAAACCCTGTCCTGATGAAAAATGAGAAAGGGAGGTACTGCCATGAGGGCCTGTATCTCCGATACTCTTCTTGCTGAGGTAACTGCCAACAGGAAGACCGTTTTCCAGGAGAGAAATTGCATTTCTGAAGATGCTGCTGGTTCAAATGGAGGAAGAGTTAATTTTTCCAAGACGTAATTGAGGTCCCATGCAGGAACTGGTTGTTTTCTGGGAGGTTTGATATTCTTTATCCCTCTTAGAAACTGTCTTAGCAAGGGATGCGAAAACACAGGTGGGTCACAGTTGTAATTTGCTGAGATTGCTGAAGCGTGGATTTTAATGGAAGAATATGAGAGGCCACTATGAAACATTTCTGCCAAGTATTCTAATATCTGAGGTATGCTCATCACTGATGCATCCTGGCCCTTGTTGGCATTCCAGATGATGAATCTCTTCCACTTGGCCGAATAGGTTTTTCTGGTGGAAGGTCTTCGTGCTTCCAGCAAGATTTCCTGTACTTTTTCGGAGAGGGATTCATGGGTCAAGGTCATGGAACCCTCCAAGCTGTCAGCTGCAAAGTTTGCAGGTTTTGATGAACAGTCCTGTAATTGTGCTGAGTTAGGAGCAGAGGCCATTGAGGAAAGGGCCACGGTTTGGTGTGAGTTATGCTCAGTAGCAAAGGATACCAGTGCTGCCTTGGCCAGTCTGGAGCTATCAGGATTTCTTTTGGTTGTTCTGCTTTGATCTTCAGTAACACCTTGGTCAGTAAAGGTAGAGGAGGAAATGCATAAATTGTTAGGGCATTCCAACTGAAGGAAAGAGCATCCGTTCTCCAGGCTAGAGGATGGTGTATTCTTGTGCAGAACCTTTCCAGTTGATGATTGAGATGAGAAGCAAAGAGATCTATGTCCGGTCTTCCATATGCAGTTGTTATTTGTGAGAAAATGTGTGGATGTAGCATCCATTTGTGTGGATCCAAGAAATTTCTGCTCAACCTGTCCGCCAGAACATTGTCCTTGCCCGGAACAAACTGGGATTGCAAGTGGAGGTTCAGTTTCAGGGACTTTTCCCAAAGAGTCATTGTTAATCTGCAGAGGGGATACGAGTGAGTGCCCCCTTGTTTGTTTATATACCACATGACAGTGGTGTTGTCTGTCCTTATTAGCAGATGACCTTGCTGAAGAGATTTTCCAAAGGCTTCTATTGCATGTATCACTGCCAAAATCTCTTTTTGATTTATGTGCAGATGCATTTCCATGGGAGTCCATTGTCCTTGAATGCATCTGTCCTCCATGTGTGCCCCCCATCCATGGTCTGAGGCGTCTGTTGTAATGGTTTGACTTGTTTGAGCTTTGTTGAAAGGCATGCCTTCATTTAAATGACTTGCTTGAGCCCACCACAAAAATTCCCTTTGCAGGCATGGAATAAGTGGTATTATGTCTTCTAGGCTGTGGCTGTGTTGAGACCACAAGCTTTTTAGGTACCATTGCAGCTTTCTCATGTGTAGTCTTGCCAGAGGGATCAGAAGAATGCAAGATGCCATGAACTCCAGGGCCTGCGGGGTCTTCCTTGCGGTCAGCTGGGTAAGCTTTGCTAGGCTTCTGAAGTAATCTGGTAAATGCTCCTGCTTCTCCTCTGTGAGGTAAGCCATTTGTGATTGTGTGTCCAGTTTTGCTCCTAGAAAAATAATCTTTTGGGATGGCAGTAGTCTTGATTTTTGAATGTTGACTGTGTATCCCAAAGCCTGTAGCAACTGAATGACATAATCCAAGTTTTTTGTCAAGGTTTGTTTGCGGTCTGCTTGTATGAGGCAGTTGTCCAGGTAAGGGTATATTTGAATCCCCTGGAGCCTGCAATGTGCCACTACTGATGCCAGGCATTTCGTGAATACTCTGGGCGCAGTAGATAAGCCAAACGGCAATGCTGAGAATTGATAATGCTCTGTTCCTGCAAGAAATCTGTGGTATCTTCTGCAACTGTGTCTGATTGGGACATGCAGGTATGCCTCCTTGAGGTCCAGAGTAACCAGCCAAGACCCCTTGCCCAGCATGGGAAGGAGTTGCTGTAACGTCAGCATTTTGAATTTTGGCACAATGAGAAAAGTGTTTAGAACTGACAAGTCCAGTATAGGCCTCCATTGTTTTTCTTTTCTTGGAACAAGGAACAGTCTTGAATAGAATCCCTGGCCTTGTTCCTGAGGAGGAACCTTTTCTATTGCTTTTATTTGTAACAGCTTTGAAACTTCTATGAGTGCCTCTGCCCTTTGATTTTGTGGCAGGTTTGGCATGCCTTGTCTCGTTGGTAAGGTATGGAAGTGGAACCTGTAACCTTTGTCTATTATGTCCAGAATCCATTTGTCCTTGGTTAAAATGTGCCAGGTCTTTGAGAATAAGGATAATTTTCCACCTAGAGGTGCTTCTCTTTGAGCCGTGGTAGGCGGAGTGAAAGTTAAGTCATTGTGATTGTCCCTGTGGTGCAGGTGAACTACCTGCGCCACTTCTCTGATTTGGTGGTTGCCATTGGCGTCCCCTGTAGGAGCCTCGGTATTGTCCTCTTCCTCGAGCACGCCTGTTTTTCCCCCTTTGAAACTTGTCAGAGTCTGGAAAGGACCACTTCTTAGAAGGCCAATTCCTGCTGAATCTGGGTGGCTGAACCTGGAGGAAATCCTTGACTGTCTGTACTGATTTTGCCTTTTCCTTGACAGACTTCAACACATCCTGAGCATTAACACCAAAAAGCTTCTGTTTTTCCAGAGGTGCATCCAGGAGCTTTACTTTAACATGGTCTGGCAGTGGCTGTTCTTTCAACCAAGCATGTCTATGTATAACGGCCCCTGTCATAGCTGCCCTACATGAAGCTTCCAATGCATCATAACCACACTGAAGAAAATGATTGCTAACCTGCTGGGTATTATGAACCAAATCCTGCAATGCCTTTCTATCTATAGGCTCAGAAGAGGCTAACTTTTTCTGCAAATCATCCATTAAGTAATCCTGGTACTGAAATATATGAAAAAGGCAGTTAAGTGACCTCATGGCAAGGGTGGAAGAGGTACAAACTTTTTTGCCCCATCTCGCTAGGGACCTAGCTTCCCTGTCAGCTGGCAGAGGGTTTTTGGCCGAGGAAGTAGCCACCCCTTTGGGGCCCTGTGAAATAGTTTCTAGCTCCACAGAGTAGGCCTTAAAGAGATGCTTGTGAGTATCAGGGACCCTGTAATATCTGTCTGGCTTGACTGGAGCAGGAGGGAGAGAATCAGGGGAAGCACTGGAGTCAGAGAATACATCATCCAGGACATCCAAAACTGGAGGGATAGCTAAAGGCCTGTGCTGAGGTAACTTAAGGAAGGTACGTAGCCTTTTCCTGGAATCAGAAAATTCCTGACCCTGCCACTGAAAATGTTCTCTCATGGAGTGGAGAACTTAACCGAAAGAAATATCCTCTGGAGGAGAGGCAGAGGGAATTGATTCCTCAGCATCAGAGTCCTCATAGGCCTGGAAGGATTCTTCTTGGGTATCTGAGTGCTCTGAATCCCCAGAGGCTTCATCTGAAGAGAGGGTGTCTGCCTGTTCAGGTCTAGGCCTTTTTTCAGCAGGCGGTTGAGAACCTCTGTCTGGGTGCGGCTGAGAACCCCTGATAAGAGAGATTAGATCTGCAGCTAGAGTCATGATCTGTCTATCAGAAGAAGTGCCCTGAGAAGTAGGTTTAAGATGGGCTTTGGCTTGGCTGGCAGCCTTAGCATGTGCAAAGGCCTTGATGGACATGGATACAGGAGGCCTAGCTGCCCCACGTGCAGGGGTAACTTTGTCCATAGGAATGGTGTCGGTTAGATCTAGAGCTTCGGTTTCTGGAGGAAAATCAACAACCGGCACCGGTGAAACCTCCGGGACCGAAGAACGCGGTAAAGCGTTGTCGGCCTGGAGCGGTTGAATTACCGCTTCCGAAGGGACCGATGCACTTGCGGAGGGCTTAGGTGTGGTATCGGTGGACGACGCGGGCTGAGGATGTCGGTCCCGGTCCTTGAGTTTTTTGGTAGTTTGTGTTGTCGGTTGTTCTGACGGCATGATACAAGCGTAGGATTCGCCAAAAAAGTTTTCGGCAAATTCTGCCCGGCGCCTGAGTGTGCGCTTATTAAAGCAAGCACAGGCAGCACAGGCCGAGACGTCGTGGTCTGGGCCCAGGCAATGGAGGCAGTAAGAATGGAAGTCCTTATGAGGTATTTGTTTACCACAAGACCAACAATTATTAACGTTTTCAATTTTTTTTGACATCGGCTGAGGCAAGAAAAAATGTTCCCCAATGGGGTACTTAGCTTTAGATGACTTCGGTTAACTGAAAACACAGGAGCTGACCGACCGGCACTTGCGAACTGCTTCTGCTTCGGGCACCGCGCAGCAAGAAAGACTGAAGAAGATGGCATCAGCGGATGCCTTTATACCCCAGCCGCTCTGACGTTGGGGAGGAGGCGACATCAGCCGACGCCGGACCCAGACTTTGGAATCCGGCCGACCGAAGGGCTGCCTGAGGCAGGACAACCCCATATGTCAGGACTGCAGTTGCATTCTTGAAGGACATCTTAAGTTATAATTGATTGCTTTCTTGTCTAATAGATCCTTCACAGTCAAATTCAGTTTATAATAAAAATATGTATTTCTTTCTTGTATTGACATTCGTTAATAAGTCAGTCTTGCATTCTAGATATATAGTCAATAGTGTCCAATAAAACCACCCCTCTGCCTTTGTCTGGCTTCATAATTTTTAATTCACTTTTTTATTACTGGTTTTGGTTGTTTGCTGTTGAGGTTATCTCCTACATTTGTGGAACTATCATAAGCCTTTAAATCTTTCCTACTTTTCAGATAAGGTAGTTGTATAAAATGTCAGGAAACATACAATGACTGTGTTATCAGCCTCCTAAACGAATTACACAGTTAAATGGGCCTATCAGCAGGCAAAATGATGCTATGCATTCACACTTACTAAAAAGGGGGAAGGGGGGGTTGGTTGGAACAGCATAAGAATTTGGCCGAAAATTGTGCAGAAATGGTAAAAGCTTTCTGACATGATAAAATAATCAGAAAAAGAAGATTCGCAATGAAGGAGAAAACTGAACACAAAGAACATTACAAGAAAAGAATGTTATTACAGACACTCTCTGACAAGAAATCACTAGAATATCACCAAAAAGCTAAAGGCAGATTGGGATCACTTTCTTTACAAACCAAAATAAAGCAAAACAACTGCAAAGACTAGCAAAAGTTAACGATGGGAAGGGAAGAGGTAGGGCTCCTGGGAGTGGTTTACTTGCCAAGTGGTCTTAATGTCAGAGCCATCAATCCTGTTAACTACAAAGGACAGACCTTTTCTTATTAGATTCAATATTTACTGAAAAACTTAACCAAAAAACTGGAGCACAGAAACTGTTGTTAAAATTAAAAATCAATAATATAAAGGTAAGAAAATCGTTCACTGGGCAGTAGTATCAGGCAGAAGACTTTATAAAAGCAACATCCCTAGTATAAATAAGCTAAAGTCCACAGAGCTACCAACAATATTCTAGATGCAGTCTTCACTTCTCTACTGGTAATGCCTCTTTCTCTTTGTTTGTTTGTGTCTTTCGGCTTTTCCCAGTTAGGTGTCGCCACAGCGGAACTCCGGTCCGCTAATGATTGGTAGTGGATTTTTACGTACCAGGTTACCAGTCCTGACGCACAACCTTCAATGAAGGCACGCCCCATTCACGTATGCCTCCACACAGAAGACGCTCTAGCTGAGAATCGAACGCGACAACGTCTTGCTATGAGGCGACAACGCTACCGCAGCACCACCACCACAGTCTCTCTCTATATCCTAGAATTCCACAAGATTTTCTTGATGCTCTCTCATACTTCTTTCTTACCTATAAATTATCGAATATGAATACTCACAGGCCATTACCACTTTTAACAATGGCAGAGGGGTAACATTATCTGAGGACTACAGGAATGCATATGAAGTTTCTTCTTTATAAGATTTGGAAAAATATAACGCTGGAAATTAATGACCTTTCAGTTTCACCACAATCAAATTAAAAAAAGCCATAAAATTATCATTAGTCGTCGTGCCCTCTGACACTTATTGTGTTAGTATGGGGTAAAGGCTAAGAATTGCTGCCTTATATCAGTTGGTTTACTGGTTCAATTCTGAGATAATCTGCCTCCTTCTGTGGAGAGTTGCAGCCTGTTATATATTTATCTATCTATTAGTATTTGTTGACTGGGTAAGCGGGCAGGTCTGACCCATTTCAGCCTAACACTAGCTCAAAGGGTATAAAATACATTAGGATCTTACTAATCAAGAGTAACACATACAGAATGAGTAGATGGTAACCTTCAGCACATGATAATAACACTAAACGGAGACAAGACCAGAAAGGTACAGTCAGACTGACTTAGAGAACAAAGTAAGAAAAAATATATAACCAAAGGTGTGCATACAATACAGTGCAATTATATACAGGTTCATAGGTTAGTACTAGGCTAGGTGCTCTTGCGGGCCATTTTCAGCTTAGCCAGTTTCCCTTTTTGTGCTCAAAATAACCTATCCTATTTTGTTACACATTGGCCTTACCCAGCTCATGGTCAATAATTATAATTACCCCCAATGAGGACAACTGATCTGAAAGTTTCATCTCTACTTGATTCCCAAGTAGACTATTATCTATCTGTAAAGCCTAGCACTTACCTTACCTGCACTTGCACCTTACCTTGATAAACTTATTATAGATAGTACCACCCCAAACCAAACTAAACCCCGGGAGAGTCCTTTTTTTCTTCTCTATCTATTAGTTTTCTAGGTGAGGGATCAGAGTGTCCTCTCCTCTCCAGCTCAATCCGGTGATGAAAAGGGAAAATCTGTTACACCTGCCTCATTGCCCACAACACACACAATCCCTCTTCTCCTCCCACAAAACAATAATACATAGAGATAAAACTATAATGGCAAACTGGGAGGCTGAGCTCTCTAACATAGGACTGGCAAGACCAGACAGGAGGAGAAGGCAACCACACACAATACATACCCAGTCACACATGGTACCATCCACAACTCAAAAATCACACATATACTCACAAAGCATACCTAGCAGAGGGGGGCAATCAAAAACCTACCAAAACAGCAGCCAAGGCCACCAAAGCAGACACTACCACCCACACCACCCCCACCCAACAAATGCACACATAACACACACAGACAAAGAGTCCCACACAGTCACAGACGCCCCAAAAAAACAAAACACTTGACACACTTGTCATTATGATTCCATAGTCAGATACACCGACACTCCCACCCACCAGACTGAGTAATAGGTCACAGTAACAGTAAGCTGGGCTGGTGATGCTCAGCCATATCACTTTCAATAACGCTCAGGTCTAACAGCAGGTACAGCTATCACACAGTCACATTGTCCACGCTTGGTGTCAACCCGACCTGACTTCCTCCCTGGACTACAAGAGGGGATCCAGACGCTCTCTGATTTCTGATCCTAGGCAGGTATGACCCTGACCCCTTGAGCAGTATCCTTCCCTTACCTGAGATGAGAATGATGCCACAAGATGAATCATGATCAGCTTTACTAATTGGCTTAAATTGTCACCAAAATGTGATCCAATGTCTGTCTGCCTGGCAAGTCCCTGGACATAAATAACTTGCTTCCTCAAGTCAGGGACGGCGTGCACCTGTCACCCCTTGCTCGGAATATTGGGCAAGCTCTATGCCACCCATAGGGCCTTTTAGGCAAGGCTCAAATTCTAAAAAACCTACCCCAAACTATGGTAAGGAAAAAAACTAAGGGTACGCTGCTCTCAAACTAAGATGTCTCAATCTCAAGATGCACTTCCCAATCTTCCTTTCCCTTATCGATGGTCTTGTGTTGCTGTGCAAAACCCTAAGTCTTCAGGCCCCACCCTGAGAGCCCACCACCAACAGGTGTTTCACCCTCAGATCATGCACGTCCCCCAAACTAACACCACCAAAGGGAGGAGGGGTGGGGTATTCTTGTCCGACACCCACACCTCAACACCTCAATTCAACGCATGTATGTGCGACCTGGACCATCCAAGCTGAACATACCATTCTGCAAAGCAATTTGTAGCATGTTGTATTCCGCCCCTACTCCCTACGCCCAACACTACTCAAGCTCTGGCCATTTTGGAAAATTAATATTAAGTTAGTAAATCATTCATCATAGGAATTCCTTAGGTCAAATGAAATATAGACTGGGAACAGAACTGTCGTAAGCAACACTAACATCAAAAGATTCCTCATAACGTGGAGTTCAAATGCCATGGAACAACTAGTCACCACAAGAGGTGATCCTGGAAAATACTCTTGATCATCACTAACATGGGATCAAAATGTTCAACAACTTTAAAAACTCTCATGACCTGACTGCAGATCATAAACTATAAATCTTATTGGGCCATCCCGCCTGAATCCAAAAACCTGAAACACGTACCAAAAACTTCAAAACTTGACTCAGGCAACCCAAAACCTTCAGCAACTTAGCAATAAAACCAGTGGTAAAGTCTACCAAACCCAACCAAAGCTTACAACAACCCCAAACCAATCACCAATCAATAAATTAAAACAGCCAAGGCCAGGTACACTGCATGGATCAGGCAATCCCAAACAAAACTAATCAATCATCCAAAAGCCACCAGCGCTCTACTGACTGGAAGAGGCCATATGTCTTAAGTACAAAAAGGAGAAAGGTACTAGATAAATGGAATTGAAAAAATGAAAAGTTATCGAACACCAATATAATGGCCAAATACTCCAATTTAAGTCTCAATCAAAATCATAAGGCACAGAAATATGACAGAAAGTGAGAAGGAGACCACCCCCCCATGAAAGTTAGCACAAATAGGATAAAGTCATTTTTTAAAAGAGTAGCATCCCCCAACATCAAACCTGACCATCAAATTTAACTGTTCCCCCAAAAACCTACGATACTGGATACTGATCAAGTGGCTATACATGTGGAAAACACTACTTCCCCAAACTCCAAGAGTGTTGAGAAATATAGCCCCCATTCCATTGAAGCCACTGAACATCTCTCATGGCCACTATGAACTCACCTCAGATTCAATTAAACAGAGGATGTGCTCTGCTTCTTGCCCTCCCAAGCTTTATTAAACCCACAGTTAGGACTACGCTATAAAAGAGCCCAGCTATAAGGTCGGTATTTTCAGGAAAGCAGTGGGAAGCACGCTGTGTCTAACCTTCCTCAACAACTGTGCCCACTCAGGAGGAGTGGAAACATGAGGCCATGAATGTAAACAATTACTCCACAAAGACAGCCCATGGATGGCTACGCACAGAACCCATAAACGGATATAAACTTTGGTTGATTCGAAAACTCATCAGCTTGAATGTAAACCCATAGATCATCAGCCTGGGTCACTCAAAAACTGCATCTACTTTTGAGACCAGTCACAGCAAAATCAACTGAGGTTAATAAAGCCCATTGTAGAAACCTGCAAACCACAAGGGTAGTCGCTCAACACTGGCCGGTCAGACTCACCGGTCACCCCACTCAGGCCATGTGTAAAACAGAGCCAGTCACAAGTGGTGTAACCGCATACTCATCAAGAACCGGGAAAAATAAGGCTACCCCAGACTTTTTCATAATCATACAGATCCACTGAGCACAGAAAAGCAGTACTGTCACTGTCTGGTCCCACTACAGTTAAACGCGCTTGACACTCATGTTGCTAAACAGAAAAGAAAAACCTTCTGAATCACTGGTGCCAAAGGATGAAACTGGTCAAACGCTAGATCATCAGATATCTCTAGACTGTACTTGACAACCACCCAAAGCACACAGGAGAAGAAACAAGGCCCCGTATAAAATGTATCTGACCAGACACATAGTGCATGAAGCAAGGCCCCAAAAAAAGCTATCCTATAGGCCCTTAAAGGGTGAGCAAAAGATGATATATCAGCTGGACATCATGGGCCGTACTCACAGCTAGTCTCACCTGATTCTCGGGCTTGAGCCTTAAAGTTCCTCAAAACGAAGGGAAAAGGCCCTGTCTGATAATGAGTTGATCAATATGCGATCAGCAGCCGCTTCGTCTCGGTCAAGTTCATCACAAAAGGAAGTGAGACTTAAACTATGACATTACTCTGCCCCGACTCGAGCTGATGACCAGACCGCCAGCATCAAGACCCCTAAAGTTCCTCCACAAATGCTGAACCTGGGGCAGAAAACTGTAGGCCTTGTTCAAGAGAAAGATTCAAGACAAGATTCATATGGAAGAGGGTGGCCATACCTAGGGAACACTTCCAGCCTTATAAATACAGAGGCACAGAAAACAGATTCAGTGCCAGAGCCAAACTAATTGGGAACAAAAAAGCCGGCAAATGAGAGGGGGCAGCCAGAGCCAAAGTCAAGAGAGAGCAATAGTAATGAACTATACCATAGATAATTTGAGGGTACCCATGTGTGGGATAAAGTATTTAGAAGCTGCATCTGTCCATTGCTAGTACAAGGGGCGCTTGAAAATGGACAGGGATGAACTTTGTTACACAGCAGCAGTATCCTCTGCAAAAATACTAGCTCCTTCAAACCATTCTGTTGATGTTGCAGAAGTTTAGGTCCCCAAACCGAGCAATACATATAATACATACCAAGAAGATACAGTCACAGTCCACTGACAGAAGAACAAAGTAAAAAAAAATATATATATATATATATATATATATATATATATATATATGTATACACAAGTCAATATATATGTACCCAATACAGTGCAATCATACACATAATACATACTCCCATGTACACATGTATAAAATGACATGAGGTTGAGACGTTCCTTAACTGTATTCTGTTATTTATGATAGTAGCTGCAGACAGACTTTGCAAAGAGATGTTCTTTAAGTGAATCTTTGAAGCCTTTAACTGTTTCTAGTTTTTTGACACCAGTAGGTAGGTGGTTCTAGTTAGCAGATCACAAAAAATGTCAGCGCCTTGTGAGACAGCGGATGCTCCGGCTTGGCAGGAAAATGTGCATTATTTGTCTACTTCTATGTCAATTTTTAAGGAAAAAAACTAAATCACGGACAAAGAGACTGTAATCTAACTTACAGTAGTGAGAAACTTCTGGAAATCCAGCAATCAAGCTTGTAGTACAAATGGTCTGATGATCTGATGTCTTCAAGGCCTATGGGGCCTACAACACTCTTGGCACTACAAAAACTGGGAATTCTACTAAATCATGGTTTAAAGTGCCTTGCACAAACCATGACACCCATCAGTCACAGAGGAAGAAGGAAACGAAAGAGATGTGAAAGAGCAAGGAAAAGAGGGTCTCAAGCTGGAATCACTGAATGCCAGACTGAAGGCAGACCCATACAGGCCTGCACTTCCATCCATGCTACTAGAAAACATTTTTTCATTAGAGAAGCAAATGGACTACTTAAGACCAGACCTAACTACGAAAAATAAGGTGGGAGACTGTTGTGTTCTTATTTTCAATTAAATTTGTCTAAACTCTAATATAAATGACAGTGCAGTACATCTGGAAGGGGTCTCACTATTCAGAGCAGACAGGATACGGTCTCCCAGTGAGAAATTGTGTGGGGGAGGGGTGTGTATCTATGTAAACAACAGATGGTGTAATAACTGATAGAAAAATCTCTACCCACTGCGCTGAAAACATAGTTTATGTCACTGAAGTGCGGACCCTACTACTTGCAAAGGAAATTTAATGGTGTAAGCATTACAGCTGTATACATCCCTCTCTACAGCTGTATACACCCCGCCCAACGCTAATACAAATGAAGCACTGACTACCCTACACTAGGAGATCAGTGATTTGCAAAATCAGAATCCAGAAAATGTCCACATAATTGCAGGAGACTTCAACCAGGCCAACCTGAAGTCAGTCATTCCTCACTATTACCAACGTGGATTTTGTAACCAGGGGTGAAAACACACTGGATAAAGTCAACACCAATGATAAACTGGCATTACAGGCATTGCCTCATCCACACCTGGGCAACTTGGACCATATATCCATCATGTTAGTTCCAGTGTACATCCCATTACTAACCAGTGGAAAGCCCTCCAAAAAAAGTACAGTTCTGTACCTACCATAAATGTAGATGTCCGATCGATATGCAATTGCAGTCATAACATATGGTTTGTCCTGCCTCAGGCAGCCCTCGGTCGGCCGGATTCCAAAGTCTGGGTCCGACGTCGGCTGATGTCGCATTTCTCTCCGACGTCAAGGCGGCTGGAGTATATAAGCATCAGCCGACGCCATCTTCTTCAGTGTTTCTTGCCCCAGATGCCAGGTGCCCTCTAAGGAAGGCTGTAATCAAATTGGAAGACAAAAGTAGGTTTCCAGACAACAAATAAGCAATAAACAGATACACCATAACAGATATCCCCAGCTAAGGATAACAGGGAGAGGAGTGGACCCAAGGCATAGAGGGGATGTAGGGAGGGCAAACCCGACTGCAGTTGCATATCTATCGGACATCTACATTTATGGTAGGTACAAAACTGTACTATGTCCTTCAAGAATGCAACTGCAGTCATAACATATGGGTTGAATACCAAAGCTTAGCTGGGGGAGGTGGTATGCTCTAAGAAAGGGATGGTGTAGCTATCAGTCCCTGCAGGACTGCCGAAGCAAAGCCTGCTCTGGATCTGGAATATAAAGGGAGGTTGTAGTGCTTGGAAAATGTATGCACGGAGCTCCATGTAGCAGCTTCTAGAATGTCTTTTGTAGGCACCCCTCTTAAGAAGGCTGTAGAGGTGGCTGTAGCTCTGGTGGAGTGTGGTCTGACATTGGCTGGCACACTTTCCATGGAAGGAATAACAGAATCTGATGCAATGTCCAATCCATTTTGAAATTGTCTGTTTAGAAATTGCTTTTCCTTGTACTGCAGGGGCATAAGCTACAAAAAGCTGGTCAGACTTCCTACTGGTCTTGGTTCTGTCTAGGTAGTAGCGAAGCTGTCTGTGTATGTCCAAGGTATGCAACAGTCTTTCCCCTTTGTTCTCAGGATTAGGAAAGAAAGTAGGCAGGTGAATTGCTTGATTTAAGGCAACCCTAGATACCACTTTTGGCAGAAAGGTAGGGTTGGTTCGTAAGGAGACCCTGTCTCTGTGAAAGATTATGAACGGTGTTATTGCCATTAAGGCCTGTAATTCCGAAACCCTTCTTGCTGAGGTAATGGCCAACAGGAAAGCTGTCTTCCAGGAAAGAAATTGTAAATCCACAGAAGCTGTTGGCTCGAAGGGAGGTAAAGTCAATTTTTCTAGAACAAAATTGAGGTCCCAAGCTGGTACTGGTGCCTTTCTTGGGGGCTTTATATTCTTGATTCCTCTAAGAAATTGCCTTAACAAAGGATGTGAAAACACAGGTGGGTCAGTGTTGTATCTAGCTGATATAGCTGAAGCATGAATTTTTATGGAAGAGAATGAAAGTCCTTTCTGCAGCATATCTGCCAAGTATTCCAGGATGAGAGGAATGCTCAAAAATGAGGCATCATGACCCTTGTTGGTATTCCAAATGCTGAATCTCTTCCATTTGGCTGAGTAAACTTTTCTGGTGGATGGTCTGCGGGCTTCTGTTAATATCCGCTGAACTTCCTTGGAGAGAGGTAAATCAAGGTTATTTATGGGATTTCCCAAGCTGTCAGCTGTAGCGTCTGGATGTTGGGATGAACTGTCCTGAAGTTGTGTTGAGTCAGAAGTTGGGGCCATTGTGGAAGGGCCCAAGTTTTGTTGTGACATATGCTCCGTAGTAGTGGGTACCAGTGTTGTCTTGGCCAGTCTGGAGCTATTAGGATCCCCTTCGGCTTGTCTGCTTTGATCTTTAATAACACTGTGGTCATCAGTGGCAGAGGTGGAAATGCATAAATTATCAGGGTGCTCCAGTTGAATGAGAGGGCATCTGTTTTCCATGCTTGTGGATGATATGTCTTTGAGTAGAACTTTTGTAAGTGATGATTGAGGTGGGAGGCAAATAGGTCTACATCCGGCCTGCCCCATGTCGAGGTGAGTCGTAGGAAGATGTCTGGATGTAGCCTCCATTCGTGGGGGTCTAGGAAATTCCTGCTTAGACTGTCCACCAGAACATTGTCTTTGCCTGGAACAAACTGGGATTGTAGTTGTATGTTTAGGCCCAGTGATTTTTCCCAAAGATTCATTGTCAGTCTGCAAAGGGGGTAAGAATGAGTGCCCCCCTGCTTGTTTATGTACCACATCACTGTGGTGTTGTCTGTCCGTATTAATAGGTGGCCTTGTTGAAGTTGTTGCCCAAAGGCCTCGATGGCATGCATTACTGCTAACATTTCTTTTTGATTGATATGCAGATTTGTTTCCTTTGGAGACCATTGTCCTTGAATACATCTGCCTTCCATGTGCGCCGCCCCATCCAAGGTCTGAGGCGTCTGTGGTCATGGTCTGTGTTATCTGAGGCTTTTTGAATGACATACCTATGTTTGACTTTCCTGCTGAGGCCCACCATAGAAATTCCTTTTGAAGACATGGAATGAGTGGGATATTTGCTTCTAAGTTGTTGCTGTGTTGAGACCATAAGTACCATTGAAGCTTTCTCATGTGTAGTCTTGCTAGTGGAACCAGGAGGATGCAGGATGCCATGTAACCCAGGGCCTGTAGGAAACTCCTTGCAGTCATTTGGGTGAGCTTTGCTAAACTTTTGAAGTAATGGGTTAACTTCTTTTGCTTGTCTTCTGTCAGGTAAGCCATTTGAGAGGCTGTGTCTAGTTTGGCTCCTAAGAAGGTTATTTGCTGGGATGGCTGAAGTCTTGACTTTTGAAAGTTGACTGTGTATCCCAGAGCCTGTAGCAAGTGTATGACATAATTCAAGTTTTTTGTCAAAGTTAGTTTGTTGTCCGCTTGTATGAGGCAATCGTCCAGGTACGGGTAGATTTGAATCCCCTGGAGCCTGCAATGAGCAATTACTGATGCCAGGCATTTTGTGAATACTCTGGGTGCAGTAGATAAGCCAAATGGCAATGCTGAGAATTGATAATGCTCTGGCCCTGCAAGAAATCTGAGGTATCTTCTGCAGCTGTGTCTGATAGGGACATGCAGGTATGCCTCCTTGAGGTCCAGAGTAATCAGCCAAGACCCCTTGCCCAGCATGGGAAGGAGTTGCTGTAGAGTCAGCATTTTGAACTTTGGTACTATGAGGAAAGTGTTTAAAGCGGACAAGTCCAGTATTGGTCTCCATTGACTTTCTTTTCTTGGAACAAGCAACAGTCTTGAATAAAACCCCTGGCCTTGTTCTTGTTGTGGAACTTTTTCTATTGCTTTGATCTGTGCAAGCAGAGAAATTTGCTTTATAGCCTCTGCCCTCTGATTTTGTGGAAGGTTTGGCATGCCTTGTTTTCTTGGCAAAGTGTGGAAGTAGAACCTGTAACCGTGGTCTATAATGTCCAAAATCCATTTGTCTGTTGTTAGTTTGTGCCAATTTTTTGAAAACAGAGATAACTTTCCGCCTAAAGGAGCCTCTGTTTGCTCCTTGGTTAGAGGAACTAGAAGAAAGTCATTGAGATTGTCCCTGTGGGGCAGGAGAAACCCCTGTGTCACTTCTTTGGTTTGTTGGTTGCTATTGTCGTCCCCTGTAGGATCCTCTGTATTGGCCTCTTCCTCGGCCACGCCTGTTTTTGCCCCTTTGTGATCTTTCAGGATTAGGAAAGGACCAGTTTTTAGAAGGCCAGTTCCTGCTGAATCTGGGCGGCTGAACCTGAAGGAAATCTTTTACTGTCTGAACTGACTTGGCTTTTTCCTCAATGGACTTTAACACATCTTTAGCATTAGCACCAAAAAGCTTGTTCTTTTCCAAGGGTGCGTCAAGAAGTTTTGCCTTAACATGATCTGGTAAGGGTTGCTCTTTCAACCATGCATGTCTGCGAATGACCGCCCCTGTCATAGCTGCCCTACATGAAGCCTCCAATGCATCATATCCACACTGTAGAAAGTGATTGCTAACCTGTTGAGCATTATGCACAGTCTCCTGTAAAGACGTCCTATCTAAGGGTTCAGGGGAGGCCAATGTTTTCTGTAAATCATCTAACAGGAAATCCTGATATTGAAACATGTGAAAGAGACAATTGAGAGCTCTCATAGATAAAGTAGTGGAAGTGTAAACCTTCTTCCCCATCTCTAAGGACCTTGCTTCCCTGTTAGAAGGCAAAGGATTTTTGGAGGTGGTAGCTGAAACCCCTTTAGGCCCCTGGGAAATTGTTTCTAAATCAACAGCATGGGCCTTAAAGAAATGAGAATGGGTTTCTGGAAACCTATAGTATCTGTCAGGCTTGGCAGGGACAGGAGGAAGAGTATCAGGGGTGACACTGGAGTCAGAATACAAATCATCCAAAACATCAAGCACAGGAGGTATAGCTAAGGGTCTGTGCTGGGGCTTTTTAAGGAAGGTTCGAAGGCGCTTTCTGGAATCAGAATATTCCTGGCCTTGCCACTTGAAATGCTCCCTCATGGAATGCAGAACTTCCCCAAAAGAAATATCCTCAGGAGGGGAGGCTGAGGGAATGGAGTCCTCTGCATCTGAATCCTCATAGGTCTGGAAGGGCTCTTCCTGGCTTTCGGAGCGAACAGAGTCCTCAGAATCTTCATCTGAAGGAAGAGGGTCAGAGGGTTCAACCCTGGGCCTTTTGTCAGGAGGAGGCTGGGATCCTCTCTCAGGATGGGCCTGGGAACCTCTGATCAGGGAAATTAAATCTGCTGCCATAGACATGATTTGTGTTTCAGGAGTAGGCTGAGGTAAGGTTTTAGCAGTAAGACGCTTGGACTTGCTGGCTGCCTTAGCACGTGTGTAGGCCTTGATAGACATGGACATGGGAGGCTTAGCTGCTCCACGTGCAGGAGTGACCTTATCAACAGCAATGGTCTCGGGCATTTCCTCGGTTTCGGTATCCAGAGGAAAATCAATAACTGGCGTCGGAGTGGTCTCCGGTATCGGAGGTATCGGTAAAGCGGTGTCTTCGGTTTGGAGCGGTGGAATAACCAACTCAGAGGGAACCGGGGCACTCGCGGTTAGTTTAGTCGTTGTGTCGGTGGAAGACGCGGGCCGAGGATGTCAGTCCCGGTCTTTTCGTTTCTTAGGAGTCTGCGTTGTTGGTTGTCCTGACGGCATTGTATAATGAAATTTGTAACCGAAGAAGTCTTCTGCGAACTCCGCCCGGTGCCTGAGAGTGCGCTTATTGAAGCGAGCACAGGTGACACAGGCCGAGACGTCGTGGTCTGGGCCAAGGCAAGGGAGGCAGTAAGAGTGGAAATCCTTATGAGGTATTTGTTTACCACAAGACAAACAATTATTTACTTTTTCGGTAATTTCTGACATCGGTTGAGGCAAGAAAAGGTCCCCAACGGGGTACTTAGCTTTTTTGATGACTTCGGGTTCGAAGAATACAGGAGCTGACCGACCGGCACTTGCGAACTGCTTCTGCTTCGGGCACCGCGCGGCAAGAAAGACTCGAGAAGATGGCGTCGGCTGATGCTTATATACTCCAGCCACCCTGACGTCGGAGAGAAATGCGACATCAGCCGACATCGGACCCAGACTTTGGAATCCGGCCGACCGAGGGCTACCTGAGGCAGGACAATCCATATGTTATGACTGCAGTTGCATTCTTGAAGGACATCAAGGGTATAGCCAGATGGAACAGAATCTGAACTCCAGGATTGCTCTGAATGCACAGATTGGAATATGTTCAGAGATGCAGCCACTGTAAATCAGCAACCCAAACTGGAAAAGTACACACAGTCTGTGTATATATCCAAATGTGCAAATTATGTAACAGTCAACAAGTGCATCATACTGGCCAGCCAGAAATCCTGTCTCACAAATAAGAGTATATGAGCTCCTGAAAGTAAGGAACACTGCCTTCAAGGAGGGAAACAAGGATGAGCTCAGGCACATCAGGGTGAACCTAAAAAAAGGGTGTGAGAGAGGCAAAAAGGGCATATGGTCAGAAACTTCAAAATCACTTCTCTGACAAAAAGGATGTGAGGTGACTGTGGCAAGGAATTCAGGCCATAATGCATTACACTCTGGTACTCTTCAAAGGCTTTGAGCCAAGGCGCTAGAAAGAATTTATTTTATTAAACCTGTGGTCTTACTGGCTTGCATTGTTTTTTATTTTATTTTGGTCTTGGTGGTTTACCATAATGCATTACGAGCCCACTTCTTCTTGGTGTGAGGACAACACTGACTTCCTGAACAAGCTGAACATATATTTCAGCAGGTTTGAAGAAGCAAACAGCACAAAACCAATGAAAGCTCCAACAAGCCAGAATGAAGTCCTCAGCCTAAATCCAACTGATGTCCATAGAACCCTGAGGAGGATAAATACATGACAAGTGGCTGATCCTGATAAAATTCTAGGAAGAGTCCTAAGAGATTGAGCTGGGCAATTGACAAATGTACTGACAAACATATTAGATATCTCGTCGAAACAGACCACTGTTCCCAGGTGCTTCAAGACCACCATCATAATACCTCTGCCTAAGAAGTCTCCACCAAAGGACCTCAATGACTACTGCCCTATGGCTCTCACATCCATAGAAATGAAGTGCCTAAAAAGGCTGATCAAGGATCACTTAACATCCAGACTTCCATCATCCTTGGACCCACTCCAATTTGCATACAAACCAAATAGATCCACGATAGATGCTATTTCACTGGTACTCCATCTATTGCTGTATCACCTGGAAAACAGCAGCAGCTATGTGCGCATGTTATTCATCAATTTCAGTTCGTCATTCAACACAGTCATACCTCAGCAATTAAGGGAGAAGCTAACTCAACTAGGTGTGCAATTAGATTCTGGACATCCTTACTGAAAGGCCACAAATAGTATGTGCAGGAAAGAACACCTCAAATAGCATCACCCTGGGCACTAGTGTACCTCAAGGCTGTGCTCTCTGCTATTCACTCTGCTAACATACATCTGTACTACCAAGTACAGCTCTAACCACATAATCAAGTTTGCAGATTATACCACAGTTGTGGGTCCCACCAGCAAAGAAGAGGAAACAGTCTATAGACAGGTGGTGGGACAACTGATAACTTGGTGTGGTAACAACAATTTGGCACTCAATGTGAATAAGACCAAGGAGGTAATCATGGATTTCAGAAGAAACCATAAGGAACATTCCCCACACACAATAAATGGGAAACAGTAGAGAGGGTAAAAAGTACCAAGCTTCTTTGAGTGCTCATCTCAGAAAACTTGTCAATCTGTGAACAAAAATGCCACTGTCTAGAAAGCACAGCAATGCCTACACTTCTGTGAAGGTCGAGAACAGCAAATCTACATCCGCTGTTCTCACGACCTTCAACAGGGGCACAACTGAGAACATCCTGACAAATAGTTTTACAGCTTAGTATGGCAACTGCTCCACCACAGACCGCAAGTCCCTCCAAAGAGTAGTGAAAGCAGCAGAAAAGATTACCAGGACCACTCTACCATCTATTCAAGACTTGCACCAGTCTCATTGTCTGAACAGAGCCAGGAAAATAGTCATGGACTGCACTCACCCTTTATATGACTGTTCCTGCATCTAACATCTGGGAGGTGTTATTGTAGCATACGTTGTAAAATGGCCAGATTTAGAGAAGCTTCTATCCCCTGGCCATCAGGCTACTGATCTCCAACAGCAACTTTCATCTCGCTTGATATCAGGGACAGTAGGTAATATGATGAGTGAGAAGCATGCATGCATGCAATAACCTTAAAAAGTCTTAAATACATTGTGGAATTAATCTACCAGTATAATCTTGTTTTTGTGCAATATCCGCTGATGGTAAAACAGCATCCTGTGCAACAAGTAACAGCTATGAATTACTGTGCAATAAATATGTTTCCTTAGACTACTGCCAACAGAATCCTGTGCAATAAGTAGCAGCTGTGGAATTCTGTACGATAAATATACTCTCTCTTTAGCTTAGTAAATGTCTGTTCATATGTAAAATAGTAAATATTATGTAGTAGGATGTTACATAGTAGGAATATCTAAATATAGTAATGTGAATTGTTGTATATTAAATACCAAGTTGTAAGCGTATATGCGACCAAATAACCAAAAATATATACCAAATATACACTAAGAAGGACCGTAGCTCACTGCAAATGCTTGCTTACAAAAATCACTTTTAATAGAAAACAAAAACAAATCCCTGAGGGTTAAAACTATTTTACACACAGGTTAAGCACTTTCATCTGCTAACTGCAGACTTCTTCAGAACAATGAAATGTATATATGCAAATATGGTGTTGCTAGATTGGGAAAACGAATACATGTTGGACAGTCAATATGCTAGTAAATGTATATGCAACACTAGGTTTTTGGATATTTTTATTTTATGGGATGGCACAACAAGTGAAGTAGATGCATTTGTGAAGTATTTGAATGACACCAGTAGTTATTTAAAATTCACCCATAGTAGTAGCATGACAGGGATAGCACAGACAATTTTTAATCGAATGGGACAGCAGGATTTAAATCCAGAATATATAGAAAAGAAACCTTTAGCAACTCATATTTAGAATACACTAGTTGTCACCCAGCAAGTCAAAAAAGAGCATCAAGGGTCAGTGCATAAGAGCTGCGAGACTGACATCTGATTTCAATGAAATGAAGAAAGAATTAGAATATATAGGAACATTATTTGGGGAAAGGGGTTACCCCAGATATTTGATTGATGATGTCAGTCAATATGTACTGAGAGAATGGGGGAAAAATACCAACCAATACTTGGTATTGGGTTGGAGAAATACAGGGGAGAACATGAGAATGAGAAGGAAAATTCCTACCATGGGGCTTGTGCAGTCCATACGCTGAGGAGATAAGAAAATAATGAGACAAAACTGGAATATTCTAAGAAGTGATGACTTGGTTTATAGTAAAGTGGGTACAGGGCATATGTATGTTCACAAGACTGGGTCCAACCTTAAGAATAGGTTTGAGAGAGTAAAAGGCAGAATAAAGGGTGATAATGGAGACGGGTACACCAAAAAATGTGGGCAGTGTCAGCAGTGTAAGGAGATTATAGAAAAGAAATTAATTACATTAGGGGACGCCAACCACACTAGAGTAAGGTTCAAGAAAGGGAGTTGTTTATCCCAACATGTCATAGACTTGGCTAAGTGTATGGCATGTCTGAGTTACTATGTGGGGAAGACGGACAGACAATTGAGGAACAGGATATATGATCACACATACTGCATAAAGAAAAATTATAAAAACGATGCTTTGTGTAGACACAAACTTAAATATGATACAAGCCACGTGTTTAAATTTGGGATTTTAGAACAGGTAAAGGTAGACTTGAGGGGAGGAAATGTTAAGGTCAAATTAGCAGAAAAAGAGGTCAAATAGCAACAAAGGCTAAATGCAACCAAAGAACCTGGGTTGAACGACCATATTCCCACTAACCCAATCTTGGATGCAAGGATATGAATGACATGTTGCAGTGGGGTATATGTATGCACAGAATAAAGTAAGACACAAGTGAATGGAAAAATATAAAAAATTAAAAAATTAAAGCTGGTGCAACAAGAAAGGAGGCATCATGTCAGGTTATAATGTCCAAATAACTAAAGTGTAATACTGAGTGTTAAAGATGCATATTTATACAACGACCTCCCATTAATATTCCAAAACGTGCACGCTGATTGGTCAGCGTCCACGTTGTAAATCAGAGTTATAGTAATGGAAAAAGGTCCGGTCGCCCGGTCTTTTTCCATTAATATAACTCTTTTTTTACAGCAACAGAGAACGCAAGATCTCTGTTGCTTTTTACAACCTGTCTCACTATGCTAGACCCATTTAACATAGCGAGACACTTTAAAAAGCAACGGAGATCTTGTTTTCTCCGTTGCTCTTTTCAAAACTGTCTCGCTATGTTAAATGGGTTTAACATAGCGAGACAGGTTGTAAAAAGCAATGGAGATTCTCCGTTGCTTTTTTTAAAGCTGTCTCACTATGTTAAACTCGTTTAACATAGCGAGACAGGTTGTAAAAAGCAATGGAGATCTTGCTTTCTCCGTTGCTTTTGCCAAAGGCTTTGATGTACTGCGCAAGTATACGCATGTGCAGTACATCAGAACTGCCACAGAACACCAGACAGCTGCGGAAGGGCAGCAAGGAGGCATTATACAATGCCATTATTTAAGAAAAGTAATTATTTTTTTTCTTAAATAATGTCATTGTACAATAGCAATAACCCACTTCTGGGTGTGGGTAATGCTGGATTTACCCACGGTTGTCTTTGTTTGGCCACTCGGGCTTCGCCCTCGTGACCAAACCACACCAACCGTGGGTAAATCCAGCATTACCCACACCCAGCCTTGGGTTATTGTTATAATATTTTTTAATATAGCATAAATGAGTAACAATATGTTATGTTTTTTTTCACAAATGTTTTACACTATATAACAAAAGTGCAATATTGTGTTCTAAAGAAGTAAATATATTTTTTAACCTAGCACAAATTATTTAAAAATGTATAAATGTGTTTTTATACCGAAATGTGATTGATATATATATATATATACACACGTGATTGTTTTATAGGTATACTCAGAAATTTTATGGCAACAGGGTGTAATATAAAACTGTGTAGGCTGAATGAGCAGACAATGATTATTCATAAGGTCATGCTTATTCATGAGAAGGTCAACTGATTGAAAATGTATTATATAGGGAGGAGAAACACACATTTCATTGTTCTGAAGAAGTCTGCAGTTAGCAGATGAAAGAGCTTAACCTGTGTGTAAAATAGTTTTATCCCTCAGGGGTTCATTTTTGTTTTCTATTAAAAGTGATTTTTGTAAGTAAGCATTTGCAGTGAGCTACGGTCCTTCTAAGCGTATATATTTGGTATATATTTTTGAATTGTTGTATATGTTAGATGTTTGCATATAGAGCCTGGAGTAACTTAATTTTGTTCAGTTGCACTTGTTTTGGAGTCTGAATGACAATAAAGTTTACTTTGATTTTTTGTTTGACAATTTAAAGAAGGTTCTTTTTCACCTACAGCAGTTTTAAATGGAGGGTGGACCAGGTACCAGAGAGAAATTCTCGTCCTGTGTACTTCCGAGTTCATAAGAGTTGTCTTGTAAAACCAGTTTCACTCAGAGGGGGCAATGACCATGCATTAGAACCTTACAAATGAGAGCACTGCACTGAAAGTCATCTGGAACTTTTTGGCACACTGTAATGGTGAATCTGGGGGTCTGCTAATAGAATGACTCTCTAGATTTTGTTCTCAGCAGTCTGTATTCTGAGAGTATTATGGGTGGACCGCAAAATGAGAAAAGGAAGACCATATTCAAATTTGGCTATTAAAATATTTTTGGCAGTTGTCCTGGGAGCAGTGGTTGAGAGGAGGCGACTGATTTTTGTAACAATTTTAACTGAGCAAGGACTTCACTAGTTACAAACTCTATAACGGTAAAGGAAATATAAGAAACAAGTATAAGGAATGAGTGCCTCCATTCAGTAACATTAAGAATTATGTCACCAATTAAGATCTGTTAAGAGAATAAGAAGGATACGGAGTAATTTCTAGGCAAAGGCAAAGATCATAACATTAGTTTCCCTGGGGTTAATTAACTTGCTAGAACCGAACAAGGTGCAGTGGATTGCAGCAGATTTCAGAAAGAGCACATCATCTGCATACATTAATTATTTAAAATTTGGTAATATTTCAAAAATTCTACGAAAGACTGTATAAAGCAGAGAAATATGGAATATAATAAAGGATACAAATAGAAATGTTTATGGAAGAATTAAATATGCCAAGGTTAAGAAGTAGATGAGGCTCGGTTATTAACGGTTAGGATAGGAGGAGATGAGATAAAAACTGTGATGTATAACTAATTTACAGGACAGTCCCCAGGAAGAGATGGTATTCCTGTGGAAGTCTGGAAGCCAGGAGGGAAAAACTGATAAAGATATGGAAGGTTTTGTTAAACAGTATTTTAAGAGGAAAAGTACCAACATCCTGGAAGAAAGTGGTAGTAGCTGCAATACCTAAAGAGGGTAAAGATCCATCTTCATACAGGCCCATTTCAATACTAAACTATGATTATAAAGTGTTCATATCTACAATGGCTAAAATAATGGCAAAAATTAATGACAAAATTAATAGATATGGATCAATGTGGTTTTGTGGAGGGGAGGCAAACATTTGCCAACATTAACAGAACAATGATGATCCAGAGGGAAGCAGAATGTAAGAAAACACCATTGTTGTTGGTGGGTCTTGATGCACAGAAAGCATTTGACAGAGTAAGCTGCGACTTTACGAGCAGGGCAATGGAAGAATTTGCATTTCCAGAAACAAATTATAAGGCTGTTTAAGAGGCTATATGAGGGATCAGAGGCAGAAACTCAAGTGGGTGGGGTCTTCTCTGATAATTTCTGGTTGAGCAGTGGAACCAGGCAGGGGTGTCCTCTTCTCCCTTTTGTTATTTGCATTATACTTAGAACCACTGGAAAAGAAAATAAGGGACTCAGGAATTTGAGGATATAATTGGTATGGTGGTCAAGAAAAGCTGGCTGTATTTGCAGATGATATGATTTTATAACTGACAAAACCAGAAAGAGACATTACGGTATTGTGGAACATTTTGAGACAGTTTCACATCTTTTCAGGATGCAAAATTAATGAAGCTAAAACAAAGGCAACAGCGGCAAATTATGTACCCACACATGAATTGGTTCAGCAATATCCATATTTATGGGTACATGATAAAATGAGGTGTTTAGAAGTATGGATTAAAAAGGATTCTGGTATGGCAGCTAAGGATATGTGGGAAGAAACTAAAGAAAAGAAATACAAAAACTGAGAAAATGGAAGCTTTATTATATGGATATGGATAGTAAGATACAAGCAGTTAAAACGTTTTTAGTCCCATTAGTCTTATACACAGGTCAGGCATATTTTTATCAACCAGAGAAGTTGTGGATAGTAATTAATAAAGAGCTGAAAGACTGTATCTGGGAGGGGAGGATGCAAAAGTCAAGTGGGATAAGTTGATTCTTCCAGTAGAACAGTTCGGATTGGGATTATCCAATTTGAAAGGGTACTTCAGAGCTACACAATTAAGGCTCCTATACATAGCACAAGCAGAAAACTAAAGTGGAAAGGGAGGAAGCTCAAAAAACAAGAAGAGACTAGGATTTTGGACACAGGCCTTTAACAAGAATAACAATAATCATACAGAACATTACATGCAAAAATAGCAGAAAATACCCTAAGAACTAAGCCAACACGGTAATGGAGAAAGGAGATTCTGCCAATAGGGATGAATACAATTAGGGATATAGACAACAGGCAAGAGGGGGCAGGAATTTATTGGAGAAAACTGGCAAAGGAACAAAGTCATTGGAAGCAAATAGCTTGAGAGCGAAAGGTGATAGAATGGGAAGATGCCAATAATTTATTTGGACTGCAGGTTAAAGACTGCCTTCCCTATCAAGGACTGATAGAGTATAGGCAAAAAAAATAAATGGGGGGGGTCCTAAACGAAAGACCAGCATTGGTACAGTTTTTAGTAGAATCTAGAACAGAAGTTGCCATTAAAAAAGGAATAATTAGTAGTGCATATAAAATATTGCATTGCAACTATAAAAATCAATCAGAGGAGGTTAAAAAGGATTGGGAAGAGAGACTGGATAAGCAATTCACAAAGAAACAATGAGAAGATATATGTCTCCCAAACATGCAACAAAATCTAGAAGATTTAGGATTTTTGCTTGGAAATGTTTACCTAGATATTTTTATACCCCAAGTAGATTACAGAGAATTTTTCCTCAGGTAAACACCAAACGTTGAAGGTGACGGGAAAGACTGAGGTAATTGGGAACATATTTTATGGGAGTGCGGTGAGTTGGCAGGATTCCCTGCAAGATGCACTGTAAGAGATTTGGATGGGCAGAATGGTGTGACAAAGGAGATGATTTTTCTGAGCTAGGACACAGAATCGGAATTGCCTATACATGGTAAGGCCTTGCAGTATCTAATTATGGTGGCTGCCAAAAAAAGTAATTACCAGAAAATGGAAATCAAAATCTAAACCAACCATACCAGAAATAGTGCATATAGTAACAGAGATAAAACAACTAGAACTGATATCTTTAGAAAAGGGCAGCAACAAACTACATAGGAAAAATGGGAATTGTGGGAACAATACATACAGGGGAGGAATGAAGTTTAAAAGAAGGCAGGACTTAAATGAGCTAGGTAATGTTAGACTGAAAATGATTTGGTAGATTACAAGCGATGCATGTTTGCAACTGGGAGCGTGTCGGCATGGTTTGTGGTGTAAAATGCTTGCAACTAGGATTGTGTTGGTATGGTTTGTTTTCATTTATATAAATGTATGACTGCTGTGTCGTAAGTGTTGGTTTAATAAAGATGCCTCTGGTTTACAAAAAAAAAAAAAAAAAAAAAAGAGTAGGAATTGAATAATTTATGTCGTGTTGTTTAGGTTACATGATATATAGCAATATATGTGAAGTATAATGTTTGTAAATATCAACTTAATAATACAATTTAATTACTTGCATACAAATCTAAATTTGCCTATGTCACAAGTGATAATTCAATAAAGGTGATAAAAAAAGCCGCCCTGGTGGAATCACATCAATTGGCTGTATACCAGAAGGAAGAAAATCATGGCAAAAATTAGGAGGTGTAGCACCCAGCAGTATAAAAGCACACACAAACTAAAATAACTCAGAGGACAAAGTCTACCAAAGCCAAATTTGAGGTATATTTGGCCATCCAGGCCAAGGACAACTGTATACAAGGTATACAATGCAAGGCATGCTGTAGCTATGTCTGCAACCTCAAAGGCAATACACAATTACATGTGGACAAAATTATTAATAAAACCACCTATACTGAGACAGAAGATATTGCAACCCTACTGGTTGACAAATTCAGCTCTAACTTTATACCTCTCTTCCCCTCAACCTCCCTTCAGGAAATACCATCCACTATAACTCCCCCTGCTATCTCTAGGAAACCAATCATTAATGCACTAAGGCCAAGAATACTGCAACAATGGATAAGGGAAATATTCCACGATGCCTTCTAAACAGCATTAAACATGACACATCAGGCCCTCTGGAATGCTAGTTAACTGCAGACTTCAAGCAGGCTTCATGCCTCACAAATGGAGAACAAAAACAGTCATCCATCTGCACAAAGGTAAGCATTCTACAGCCCCGGGAAACTACAGTCTCATAAGTTGCACTAGTTTCATATGCAAAGCCATGGAAAGAGTATCATGGAAATGATCACTAATGACACAGGAAACCTCCAGATACTGCACTCAACCCATTTTAGTTTTGTAAAGGGCAGCTCATGCCTACTCAGATGGTGGGCTTCTTTGAGAAGGTCACTAAAGCAATGGATGAGGGCAAAATGGTTTACACTGCCTACCTTGACCTGGCCAAGGCATCTGACACAATACCTCACTCAGGCATTGTTGGCAAACTCAAAAGGTTAGGTATTGACTCTTACGTCACCCAGCGGATATCCAAGCTGGCTCACAGACAGGACCCAGAAAGTTAGAATAGGAGAGTCCACCTCTACAAAGAGGCCAGTCACAAGCAGAGTCCTTCAGGGATCAGTCCTGGGACCACTCCTTTTTTGGTATTTACTTCCCTGAAGTTAAGGACAATGTCAAGGGCCTCTGGCTGACTAAATTGGCAAATGACTGCAAATTAGAAGCAGTCATAAAAACTCCCACCAACTTACATCTTCTCTGGGATGGGCTGACACAGACAAATAAATGGTGTCAGAGACCTGGACTAAAACTAAATGCCAAGAAATGCATAATAGTATCCTTCAGGAGCTAAGCAATCCCTGGTAGCTATCATACTGACAATACACTCCCAGAGTTGATAGAGTAGTCAAGGATTTCAGGACATGCAGACAGTACTCTAACATTTGATCATTACGTGTCTACAGTAGTGACGAAATCATTCCATGTTGTGCAACTTATAAATAAAGGTATGACATCTAGGTCCAAGGAGTTCATTGTTCCATTGTATTTAGTATTCAACTAAGTATAAAGTCCCCTTTAGTATGTACCTAATCAGGAACATCCAACAACTGGAATGTCCACAGAGGTTCCATGCTAAAAGAACACTGGGTGTAATTTACATGGCCTATGCAGACCACCTCAAGGCCCTATCCCTGTATTCTGTTTCCTTACATGCTATTGATGGGAGATCTATGCCTGGCATACAAGACACTGTCAGACCCCAACCTGATGGACCTGCTGCATATATGCAAAACAAACAGCACCGACATTACCTACTACAAAGGCTTAAACCCATTCTATGGTATAAACAGGACCTGATAGAGAGACAGGTATGTATCTCACAGACCCCCCATTCTCTGGAATAGGCTCGCCATCAATGTGAAGCAGAGGTCCTCCCTATGCCAATTCAAGTTTAAGTTGGACAGGGAACAAGAATATTTGTCTCTAATGGACACAGGCAACCTGTAAATGGTTCATCTCCCAGGCCCCTGCTTACACTTATCAAGGGTACCAGAAGTTGTGAGAAATTTAGGATGCATGGCTAGGCTTTAAAAAGCTCTTGTCGTCATTACCCTAGCACACACCTATGAACCTATTACCACGGTTGGTAAAGGTACCGAAGGTGCTGCAAAAGCTATATCGTACATCTCATTAACAGGCATAGCTGTAAATGTGGTTCAACAGTTGTATAAATGTTTTTCACAATTTTTTTTAATAGTGCATAGGTTAAAAATAGGTTTATAACTTCAGCCCATTACAAGGGACTTTAGATAGTGGGATTATAACTGTGTGCCCAAATGCTGGTGGTAAGTACCTGATGATGGAAAAATTAAAAGATACGAACAACAAGTTTAACAATTTTATCAGCTGCATGCCTTAGGAAGCCAAGATGGCACTTGCTTGATTTGGTTCATGAACTGTTAAGTTTGGGTAGTAGGGACCTGGTCTGTTTCACTGAAATTTCACAGAAGTGAAAATCTGCTACATAAGAGGCTAGGAGGTATACATTTTGGACTGAAAGCTCTTATACTTCATGGGTGGGGGACTAAACTGTTAGAAAGGCTTTAGTTATGGTGGAGGGCAGAAAAATGGTATACTGATTAGCAAAGGTGGACTGGTTCAATGTAATTGGTTAACCTTTATTAGCTGAGGAGTTATTAATGTCTGTGTTCTGTTTCTTTCCAAAACAGATTGGGTCTAAACAAGTTTGCTTTCTGTTTCTGTCTAAGCAGTGGGATTTTGCAAGACTGGTTGCCATTTTTAGTTTCTTTTTTTAGCGGCAGAAAAGTTTGGTGTTGCTCTGTATTGTGATGGTTCCTTTTCCAGTTCTTTCAGGCAGAATCTCTGGCTTCAGTTTTGTTTTTACTATTCACTGTTAAGGCACGGGCAACTCTGTGATCTAAGCCACCTTTTTGTAAGGGGGGTACAGTATATCCCGGACTGTGGTCCATTTAGAGTTGAAAGTATAAAACAGTGATGGGGTTAGTCATGACAAACACCATTCACAGTGGCATCTGGTTTCAAATCTATATTCCAAAGATAAAATTGGCAGGTTGGTTGCTTGAATACAAAACAGATCCTGGCTGTGTACACGTGTGTGCTCTTGTGCATGTGTGCACAAGCTCAAGCATGTTCAGTCTTGTATTCTTTGCATTAGGTCGAGTGGGTATGCAAACATAGATGGCTGGATCTGATATAGCCAGATAAGCATAACAGTCTACAGTAAACAGTTTTCAGTGATGAATGGTGTCGCAGGAGTAAATCCCATACATATTAAACTTCCTTAAAGTACTTATTCAAACATGTTTGGAAGTTGGAAGATAACTGGAGTACACGGGCAAAATCCACAAACAAACTGGAAAAGCATTCAAATTTCACACAAACAGTAACTTGAGTAAAAGGCTGAACGTTACAACCACGAATCTGAGAGGTGAGAACCTTAAATACTGAGCCACTCAGACACCCAAATATTTTTTCCTTGGGTTGTGTTTTCATAAATGCACTACAATGTGATTTTTCCATTGATTTTAAGCTCCCTTATTTCAAACTAGTCCCTCATCTTTGCCAAGTCTCTCTTCGTCGACTCTGCAACTTCCTATGTACTGAAGAAGCTGTGCAGTTTTAAATTGTAAGCAAAATGCAAACATCACCTTCTGGTCCTTATGAAATTACAAAGAAAAAGAACTGACCTTAGTACTGACCTACTTGGCATCCCACTTGTAACCCATCCTTTCATATGAACCGCCTTCATTTTTCATAAACTTTTGTATCCTACTAGCTATCCAGTACTTTAACCATGCTGACAAATCCCTATCACTCTAATCTGTTTACTGATCTACTGTATGTTACAGTGGGAGATGCGTTGTTACAATCTAAGTGGGCCACACAAATATATTATGACTTTCTTGCTGAGAGTCCACAATATCTAGGGTCAAGCACTTCAGTGGTTAAGGTATTCTAAAATAAATTTTTTATTATTTTTTATTTATATTTGTTTACCGTACTGATCTCCATGGACCTTTTTCAGACTCAGACTGGAAGCACTGTCTGGTAAAATGACTTGCTCAGAGTTGCACATTTAGGCAATTGAGGCTGAGGGAATCAAACCTTGCACCACTAGACAAATACTACTTATCCACAATGATTTCATGATTTTGCTATACAACTAAGGTCAAACTGAAAGGTCAGCAATTTCCATCATTACAAATTTCCAAGTCTTATGAAGGAGAAATCTCCTATTGACTAGCTTTTATAAACAAATCACGTCATTACCAGCTCCCCTTTTCAGTTCTCTGATCAATTTTAATATAGATACCAACAGGTCATAATGCCTTGTAAATCTTTAATTTTAATTATTTCAGAATTCTTATGAGTGTAGATTGGGATTAACCCCTAAATCCTGAGCACCTGGTTGGACTGCTAAATCTCTCTGCTTTCCTTTTCATAACACAGTGTATTAACAGTATTTAGAATCCTCCTTTTCTAATATATATTTTTGAATTCTATTGTCAGAGTTTGACTATGACCTTCCAGTAGTAGCCTATTCCTATTAAAAAAACTCATCACACTTTAAACAACTTCCAATCTTATCAGCGGATTCATTACCCTGGCCCCCAAAACAGACTATGATTACTATTGCTGCCTAATTAAGGCAAACTTTATCTAGGCTCCCTTTCTTTAAACTACTTTATGCTTTATTATTTTAACTTGATGGTAGACTTACATTGTATACTCTCTGTAAATTGTACAACTGCAGCCATAAATGTTCATCAACTCTACACCAGCCACACAAACAATGCAGTAACTACAGCTTTGCAATATCAGGCCCCAAAATCTTGTAATCCATGCAGGTTTCCTTCAGATATACAACTCTGTATCCTGAACGCAGAAAAAAAAATGAAAGCCACAGAATATCAGTTTTGCAAACAATAAGAACAGGTTGTCAGCGAGTCACACACACACTTCTCACCACACGTACTAAGGACCATACACACAGACAGTACAGTTGTGTACACTTACCATAAAAGTAGATGCTCAAGTGTATTCACTGTTGCAGTCATTACATTTGGGTTATCTGCTTGCAGGTAGCCCTCAGTCGGCCTGATTAACAAAGTCTTGGGTCCTGCATCGGTTGCTGTCCCTTCTTCCATGACGTCAGGTCGTCAGGGGCATAAAACATGCAGCCGACGCCATTACATCAGTTTTTCTTGCCCCAGATGTCAGGTGCCCCCCCTAACGGGAAGCAATTAAATATAAAAGTACAAAGATATACTTCCAACAAAAAAGCAAATACACCAAAAAGGCTTTTAAGCACAGTAAAGAAAAGTAGAGGTATAGCCAAAAGAAGTTAGGGGGGTGGAGGAAGGGTAACCAGGACTGCAACAGTGAATACACTAAAACATCTACATTTATGGCAAGTGTACACAACTGTACTATGTTCTTCTTGTTACACTGCTGCAGTTATTACATTTGGGTAGATTCCCAAACCTATGGTTGGGAGTAGGAATTTAGATAGCATTAGGGCCAGCAATAAGGCCCTGCAAGACTGCAGTGGCAAAGCCAGCTCTGGATTTAGAGAAAACTGGCAAATGATAATGCTTGGTGAAAGTATGTACAGAACTCCAGGTAGCAGCTTCTAGGATGTCCCTGGTAGGGACGCCTCATAGAAAGGCTGTAGAGGTAGATGCACCCTGGTGGAGTGAGGTCTGATCCCCTGGGGGATAGGTTTTCCATGGTGCTTATAGCAGAAATGAATGCAATGGCTTATCCATTTAGAAATGGTTTGCTTTGAAATAGCCTTCCCCTTTGCCCCTGCAGCAAATGCCACCAGCAGTTGTTCAGATTTCCATTGAGGTTTAGTCCTGTCCAAGTAGAATCTAAGTTGTCTGTGCACATCTAAGGAATACATTATCCATTCCTCTTTATTATGTGGATTGGGAAAGAATGTTGGCAAATGAATGGACTGATTAAGAGCCACACTGGATACCACCTTGGGCATGAAGGATGGATTGGTTCTGAGGGACACCCTGTCTGCATGAAAGATGATGAAAGGCTCCACTGCCATAAGGGCCTGTAATTCAGATACTCTTGTAGCTGTGAAGTGATCGTTAAAAGGAAAGCTGTTTTCCAAGAAAGAAATGTTAAGTCTGCAGTAGCAGCTGGCACGAAAGGAGGTAGAGTGAGTTTCCCCAAGATAAAGTTAATGTCCCAGGCTGGGGTTGGAGCTCTCCTGGGTGGTCTCATATTTTTGGCCCCTCTGAGGAACTGCTTGAGCAGTGAATGAGAGAAGAGGGGAGGTTCTGTGTTATAATGAGCTGAAATGGATGAGGCGTGGATTTTAATGGAGGAAAAAGACAGGCCCTTGTGAAGCATCTCAGTTAAGTATTGTAAAATCTGAGGTAAATTGGGCGCTGCTGTGCTCATCCCTTGAGATTGGTTCCATGCACAGAATCGTTTCCATTTTTCAGCATAAGATTTTCTAGTACTAGGCCTCCTAGCCTCTAAAATGATATCCATCACAGGTTTGCTAAGGGATGGTAAAGGAGAGATTAAGTAATTAGCCAGGCTGCAAGGTTCAGTGTTAGAAGCTGAGGGTGCAGAATCTGGTTCTCCTGCTGAGACAGCAGGGAAGGAGTCTGAGGCAGGTGCCACGGAGATAACCGTGACACACTGCGCAGGAGGGGGTACCAGTGTTGGCGCGGCCAGTCTGGAGCAATAAAAATCATCCTTGGTTTGTTCTGTTTGATTTTTAGTAGTACTTTGGAGAGCAGAGGCAGAGGGGAGAAGGCATAGACTGATAGGTTTTTCCAGCTGAAGGACAGCGCATCCACTTTCCAGGCCTGCTTGTGGGAAGTCCTTGTGCAAAATTTGTCCAATTGGTAGTTCTGGGGAGAGGCAAACAGGGCTATATCTGGGCTCCCCCATTTGCTTGTCAACATGTTGAAAATCTTTGGTTCCAGTTTCCACTTGTGTGGGTCCATGAGGTTTCTGCTTAGTCCATCTGCTAGTGTATTTAATTTTCCTGGCAGGAATTGAGCTTGTAGGTGCACTTGGTAGCTCAAGGCTGTGTTCCACAATGCCATGGCTAGTCTGCATAGGGGGTAAGAATGTGTACCCCCCTGCTTGTTTATGTACCACATAACAGTGGTGTTGCCCGTCTTTACCATTAGTTGTCCTGGAAGAATGTGGTCCTTGAAGGCTGTCAGAGCATTCTGTATGGCTAACATTTCTTTTTGACTGATATGCAGGTGCATTTGACTTGGGTTCCATTTGCCCTGAATGCACTTCCCTGCCAGGTGAGCCCCCATGCATAGTCTGATGCAGATGTTGTTAGGGTTTGGGTGGCAGAGGGTGGTGTGAAAGGTAGTCCCTTGTTTAGGTGGCAGGCCTCTGCCAACCAAAGGAACTCTAGGCGTAGGCAAGGTATGATAGGAATCATTGTTTCTAGGTCTTGAGAATGTTGACACCATAGGCTTTTTAGATACCACTGTAGTTTCCTCATATGCAGTCTTGCATATGGAATTAGAAGAATGCAGGAGGCCATGAACCACAAGGCTTGCAGTATTTGTCTTGCAGATAGGAGGGTTTTTGTGGCCACTTGTTTGAAGTAGGTTGTCAAATTAATTTGTTTCTCTGGCGTGAGGTAAGCCATCTGGGAAGTTGTATTCAAGCTTTCTCCCAGGAATATAATTTGTTGACAGGGTACCAGGTGAGATTTCTTTTCGTTTATGGTGTACCCCAGACAAGTTATTACCCTTTGTACAAAGGCCAGATGATTCAAAATGTCCTGGCTTTCTGCCTGAATTAGACAATCGCCCAGGTATGGGTATATCTGAATATTTCTTTGCCTGCAAAATGCAATAACTGGAGATGGGCAATTTGTGAATATCCTGGGTGCAGTAGATAAGCCAAAGGGCAGTACAGAGAACTGAGAGTGGGTGTAGCCTGCTTTGAAGTGACGGTATCTTCTGCAAGATTCCCTGATTGGGATGTGCAGGTATGCTTCTTTTAAATCTAGTGTTGCCAACCAGGCATCTTTGCCTAGCACAGGAAGCATCTGGTGAAGAGTCAGCATCTTGAATTTTGGAATCTCCAAAAAGGTGTTTAGAGTGGACAGTCCAGGATAGGATGTCATGAATTGTCTTTTCTGGGTACCAGGAAAAGTCTCAAGTAGAAACTTTGTCTCTTTTCCTCTTCTGGTACCAACTGAATAGCCCCCATGCTTAAGAGAGAAAGTACTTATTTTTGGGCCTCTGCCCACTGATTTGTGGGTAGGTCCAGCCACCCGTTTGGTGTTGGCAAAGTGTGGAAGTGAAATCTGTATCCCTGGGACACTATATTTAAAACCCATTTATTCTGGGTAATGAGCTCCCCACTTCTTTGCATGAAGAGCAATCTTTCCCCCCAAAGGAGCAGTCAGTTGATAAGTGCTTTGAAAATCTAAAAGGAAGTCATTGAGACAGTTTACCATAGGAGGGAGTTTTTATTCCCAGATTTGGAAGTGGCGGCCCCCCACTGCTTAGTCCTGTGTGTCCCCTGGGACTGAAACTTGGGGTTTCTGCTGTGTCTGGGTTTGGCTTGAGAAGACCTGGAAGGGGCTGGAAAGGACCAATTTTTAGAGGGCCAGTGCCTACTAAATCTAAGAGGCTGAACTTGTAAGAAATCTTTAGCAGTTTGCATAGATTTAGCTTTATCTTCCATCTTTTTAAGAACTTCCTCAGCCTTGTTGCCAAACAGGCGGTCCTGATTTAAGGGAGCATCCAACAATTTAGCTTTAACATGATCGGGCAAAGATTGCTCCTTAAGCCAAGCATGCCTTCTGAGCAAAGACCCAATAACAGCAGCTCTGCAAGAGGCCACTAATGAATTAAAACCACATTGCAAAGTAGGTTTTCCAACCTGTTCAGCAGAATGCATTAAATCCTGTAATTCTTTACTTTCCACACAATCAGGAATCAACATCATTTTCTGTTTAAGCAATCCAGTAACATGTTGCTGAAACTTTAACATATGAAACTGGCAGTTTAAAGCCCTAATGGCCAAGGTTGCAGAAGTGTAAACCTTCTTTATCCCATCTATCCAGCGCCCTGGAGTCTCTATCAGAAGGGGTAAGATTTTTAGCCGTAGAAGCCTTAATGCCCTTGGGTCCCTGTGAAATAGTCTCTGGATCCGCAATAGGATTTTTAAAAAGGAACTTGTGTGACTCAGGGACCCTGTAGTATCTGTCAGGTTTTCTGGGAGCAGGAGGCAAGGAATCAGGGGCCAAACTAGATTCCAAAAAAGCAACATCAATAATGTCTAGTACAGGAGGAATAGCTAAAGGCCTATGCTGTGGCAGGAGTAAGAAATCCCTGAGCCTCTTTTTTGAATCAGAAAAATCCTGGCTTTCCCAGTGGAAATGCTCCCTTAGAGTATGTAAGGTTTCACCAAAAGAAAATTCCTCTGGAGGGGAAGCAGGAGGAATACAGTCATCTGCATCAGAATCCTCATAAGTAGATAAGGGCAAATCCAGATCATCAGAACCACCAGAAAAAACAGAATCCTGGTCAGAAGATTCATAAGCAACTTCAGTCCTAGGCCTCTTAGAAGGGGGGGGATTAGATCTTCAGCCATTCTTATCATTTGTTTTTTTAGGCATAGAGGGCTGAGCATGTGGCCTGGGTGTCATTTTTTTAGACATGATTCGAGATTTAGCCCTAAGTGAAGAAGGAGGCGTCTGTTTAATATGCAAGTCTGTAGGCCTGAATACACCCTCAGAAGCCAGTGCCTGCACAGTGGCTCTGGACCCATCCAAGGTACAGACATCCGCAGGTTCCATAGTTGAAGCATCTCGCGGCATACCGGACTCCGAGTGGGTCTCAGTAGAGGCCTACAAATCAGAAGTAGCGGGTAACACAGGCTGCGAAAACGCCTCACTGAGTACTGGCCACTGGCTTAGGAGAAGCGTCGTCGGCAGTTTTGGACCTTGGCAGCCTGTCTCTGTCTTTATCTTTGCGTTTTTTCGGAATCCCGGTAGTCGAATGGCTAACCGATGGCATTTCTGGATAATTAAACCGAGAACAGAAATATTTAGAAGCGAAAATATACCGATGATGGACAGTGCGCTGAGTAAATAAAGCACAAAACCGACAGCAAGGTATGTCGTGGTCAGGGCCTAGGCAAGGAATACAGTACGAATGAAAATCTTTATGAGGTATTTGCTTTCCACAAGTAATGCAATTATTAACTTTTACTGACATTGGTAAGGAGCAAGAAAAAGTTTTCCCAATGGGGTACTTAGCTTTAGTTGAAGACTTCGGTTCTGAAACTCGAAAATGAAAATTTCAGGAGCCGGCCGACTGGCACTGCAAGCTGCTTCTGCTTCGGGCACCACACGACAAGAAAGACTGATGTAATGGTGTCGGCTGCATGTTTTATACCCCTGATGACCTGACGTCATGGAAGAAGGGACAGCAACCAACGCAGGACACAAGACTTTGTTAATCAGGCCCACTGAGTGCTACCTGCAAGCAGATAACCCAAATGTAATGACTGCAACAGTGAAACACGAAGAATATCAAAACATCATTGTTCATTCCTGAAGAAAACTAACTGGATACCAACCCAATAAAGAGCAGGTCTACTACCATTCACCCTTCTATTCAATCTGCTAAACCTAAACTCATTCTCTTACCTAAAAGGAAGTTTCACAATCAGAGGGAAAAAAAAACAGATCTCAACCGTATCATAACCACACTCTCTACACCGCCTTTACTTCTAAGAAATGCAGAAGTCACAGCTACTCCATATTAGGCTCCACATTTTGGGAAACCATAGCATCAGCTGTAACAACGCAGCTACTCTACTGCAATTCAGGAAAGCAGTCAAACATTACCTCACTTAATTAGCAGAATGCTACTGCTTTCCAAACATGACAGACCTTAAACTGCATAACAAATTCCAGCTGCTACTTCATTTCCTCAACAATTCTTATGCTATCATTAGCTAGTGTTTGTTTGATCATCTAAACATATCCCCCATGCATACCTGTCAACCTCTTAGAGCAAGAAATCTGGAGAAAGCCATATATGACAGTGAGACAACGGTCCAAAAATAGAGAGACTCTTTAAATATTGCTCTTACAAACTTAAGTTGACAGAATAACAGGTTTTGCATTAGCATGGATTTTCTGAAGGGTATGAAGTCTGAAACTCAAATGTCTGTCATTATTTTCTAACTTCAATCTTTAATGATTTGCCACTAATTTGCCATAAAACCACAATTTTATGAAAAACAAACCAAAAATATGAGGCAATAATCTGGATCTTCTTCTTCTTTCAGCTTTTCCCGGTTAGGGGTCGCCACAGCGGATCACCCGTCCGCTCATGATTGGCAGTGGAGTTTTACGGTGTCGAGTTGATACTCCGTGAAAATCTGTACAGTTGAGAGGTATGGTCCCATGCACAGACTTCATCCCAATTTCTTCATCCAACTGTCCCCAACTTCTCACCATACCCCCTTCCTACTCTTATCTCCCTGCTCTTCTCTCCCTAACAACTAGCCGTCAACACTTCAATTTTTTTAATAACTAAGTAAATGCTTCTCACTCTTAACTGACTCCTTTCTTCTTTGCCTTCCTCCATCTCATTTCCCACAGTTAACAGTTAAGACCACCTCCTTTTTCAGGCTCCACTTCAAACCTAGTCTTTCTTCCCTTAATCTCATGCAACTCCTTCTAGACTGCATCCATGCACATCCTCTAATACAAATGTGTGCTTGTTACATTTATACCTGTGTATTATAAATTTCTCCTTACCACTGTACTTGTTTTAATATTGGTATACGTGCACTTTCTGAAAGTAGTTTTGCATCATCTCAGCTTATAAAATTTAATCGTGAATTCTCCTTCTGTCGTCTTTTTTTTTTTTACACCTGGGTTCAGCATGAAATAGATCCACATGGATTAGTGCTCCACCTCTGCAACAAATCTAAACAAACAAACATACAGACACACTGAAAAAACAATGGAAATACATTTTGAATATACACTGAGAAAACTTTTGACCTGTACACATGTGTGCATACATACATATACACACACACGCTGTGATGATAAACAGGAGCTATTACTCCACTATTTTGCTATATACAGCCTGTAGTTCTAATCCATAAAAACAACCCTAACACAAAGCTTTGCCCCCACCCCCCTTAAATACAACTACCAACTACACAGTCACACAAGTGCCACAAAAGGGCAATCAGTCCCAATAATGAAAAGCATTCATGTAAAATAGTTGACCAAAGCAATTGGCCCTTGACAACACAAAAGCAACTATAACTGTATACACGTCTATATCTATATAAATATACACATGCACACACACCTGCTGTACTACTGCCAATCTGGCTGTTACAATTTAATGCAGTAAATGTGGATAAAAGATTACACAAAGTACTAAAACATATTCCCTTCAAACTTGTGAAAAAAAAAGAAAGAAAAGAAATGCCGGTGAAACTTTCATGTTATTAAATTCTTGCTAAGTTGCACTGCTTAATTTCTCTTGAACTAAATCTCCAAGAATGAAATGTACAGTCAGTCAAGCTGAAGAGAATAGTGGAAATTACTGAAGAAAGGCATCAGCCAGCCACAACAGTTAGCAGTAGTACTTATACAGTCCAGAATCTGAGAGTAGTTATAAAAAAAAAACAAAAAAGCAGGAGCAAGTCAACACCACCAGTCAGTTCAGAATTTCTGTTTCTGTATAAAGTTGCTAGTGCTGAACTGCTGAATACATTAGATGCTGTGAGTCTGCTGCCAAAAAAAAGCCACAATCACCCCCCACTGCCAGTGCATTTTTTGCTGATGTCATCAATGGGACTCATCCACCAATCACAGAAACAGTACCTGCTATAGAACTATGGGAAAGGCCATATCAGAGAACCATGAGGTCAATCTCATTTGTTGCAACTTCCCCCATTTTCCAAACAGCATTAATTGGCCCTAATCACCTTCCAAATGGACTGTGGTGAAACAAAAGAAAGCACTCAAAGTCCCGATGAACTGCAAGCAGCTTTGCGATAATCTGTACTATGGGACTCTTCCGTTCTAGTTTTACTTTAGAGCTTGGGTTGAGTTTCTCCCTGGGTCCTAGTGTTTGTCTGATACCCTCCCATTCATAAAACGGTACTGAAGTGAGTGCAGTGATTACACTTCTCAACTTCCTTGAGTGCTGCACCCCCCCCCAATGTGTGATCAGATCACAAAGCGGTCTCCATGGAACCCCCACTAAACCCGAAAAACTTCAAGAATTTTTCTAAGGCAAACTACCTAATATTAAGTGGTGTCATAGCTAGATTCCAAGCTCCCCTACATCCAGAAAACACTGAAGCCTATGCACAGAAGTATATAAAAGCCCTGCATGACCACATAAACAAATGCACAGAAATGGCAGTACCACACCAAAATAAGCTCAGGTCAAACTGCAAAAAAAAAAAAAAAAAAGACCAGAGGTCCAACCAGGGTAGCTTAATAGGTTGTACAACAAAAAGGAAGAAAATCCTGTCTAGAAGTAAGAGGAAATGTGCACAACAGAGCAAGAAGTCCATCATTATATAAACAAGCGAATGACAAAACTAGTCAAATCTCTGAAAGCAGACTTTGAGGTAAAAATAGCTTCCAAAGCCAAGGATCACTATAAGACATTTTTCAGTTATGTCCAGAATCTTAAGGGCAACACCCAGCAAAGTATGGAGTTAGTTACAGAAGTCACCTTTTATAGTCAGAAAGAAAATATAGCAAATATGCTGTCTGATAAATTCCGCTCATACTTCACTTCTTCATCACCCCCAGTTCTCCCCAAAGAAATACTGTTGACCACTCCTCTGCCAATTATCCCCAATTAACAGGTAGCCACAGAACCCTCTAAAGCTAAAAACATGGCATTAATGGGACCCGGCGATATTCCACGTTGCCTCAAATAGTTTAAATCAGGACCCATTAGGCAGAATAAGATCTTTATTTAACCACAACCTCCAAATCGCCTGTAGAGTGGAGAATAGCTATGGTCATCCATCTGCATAAGTGAAGACTGTCAACTGACCCGGGAAACTACAGACTCATAAGCCTGACTAGTCTTGTTTATAAGGCCTTGGAAAGAATAACCATGGACTTGATAAATAAAGATAAAGGAATCCTCCAAACACTGAACCTGACCTAATTCGGCTTTGTCAACAGCAGGTCATGCCTACTACATCTGGTGGACATCTTTGAGAAAGTCACTAAGGTCACTGAAGAAGGCAAAACAGTACATACTGCCTACCTTGACCTGGTCCAAGGTATATGACACAACTCCCCACTCAGGTATCGAGTAAACTCACAAAATTGGACATACATCCCTATATCACCAATGGATAGCCAGTTTTCTCAAGGAAAGGACACATGATTAAAAAGGGTAATTCAAGTTCCATCAATAGGCCAGTTACTACTAGTGGGCCACACAGCTCAGTGCTGGGACCACTCCTGTTAATAATTTACTTTCTCGGATGAAAAGGCCAATGTGGAAGGCCTCTCTGGATGACAAAGTTTGCAGGTGACTGCAAGCTGGAGGCAATCAATGAATTCCCAACTATGTAAATATCCTTCAGGAGGGTGTAAATTAGACAAATGATTGGTCAGAACCACAGCCTGAAACTATATGTGAAAAAAATGCATTATTGGACCCTTTGGGAAATCAAATGCCCCTGCTAACTACAACATTAACAACACACCCCTAAGAGCAGACTCAGAGGTAAGGCATCTAGGTACATGGGTAAATAGTAGTCTGAACTTTGACCACCATGTGTCCACAGAGGTAAGAAGTCATTCTATGTGGCACAGTTTATAAATAAAGGTATGGCATCCAGACAGAGGAAGATTACATTTCCACTGTACAGAGCCCTCATTAGACCAATAATGGAGTACACTGTGCCATTTGGAATGTACCTGACTAGGCACTTACAACAGTTGGAGTAACCGCAGAGGTTCTCCACTAGGAAAATGCAGAGTGTTAACATGTTCTACGCAGATAGGAGACAGAGTAAAGGGAAAGAGCCTTCAGTCTATGGATTGTTCAGAAGTGACCTGTGCCTGACCTACAAAGGTACTCACAAATCCAGCCTTGATGGCGGTGCTAAATATCCATAAAACAAACAGTATGTGTACTAATCTAGGGATCTAAACTTAGTGAGTCAAACAGAACATGCCAGACAGACAGATCCGTATCCCAGAGATTGCTTTACATGAATAGGAAGCCTATTCCAAATAAGGGGCAGAGTCCTTCCCTGGACCTTTCAAGATCAATCTGGATTGATGAATGAGGACTCAAATTCACATCTGGGGCAGTGTGCCTATGTCCCTTATGGATAGAGGCAATCTGTAAAATCTGCAAAATACTCAAGGCACAAACTCATGCCATCCTCCTGTATTTAGGGGCCATATACTGGGCAAAATCAGGTTATAACGGCTAGGCTTGTAAAAGCTCTTCAGCCATTAGCCTAGTAATCTCCAGTGAACCTACGAGATACATTGGTCGAAGAAACCTGCACCACAACTTTAAAAGCTATTACAAATTATTAGCTACCCTCAATAAGGAACACTGGCACATTTAACCACCACATTATCTTCAAGCTCCCTCTATTTCCTCTCTAAAACCCCTCCTAAGTAACTCCTAACATAACTTGCAATCTACACCTATTTCTTTCCCTCCAGACCTGCAACTCCCTTTACTTCTACACTGCAGTCAACTAGGAACTTTCATCTATCTATTAAAACTCATTATACCAACATTGTGATACCATACATTCTAGTACCTTTCAGAAAAGTATTTATAGAAAGCTTATTACATCAGGTGAGGCTGGTCAGTGTGGGAAAGTAACCCACATACGAGAAGGTAAACTGATTTAAAACCCCCACTTCACTGCAGCAATACCTAGTCATGATGAAGGCTTCAAGAGTAAACGCAAAGGAAAACTCCAGAGATGAAGCCCGTAAGGCAGTTTGAGGTTGTACTCGACCTCACTCTGGCAGTTCCTGCAATAACACTGATGCTAAGTTGTATTGGCCTTGCCTTTCCCCTTGGATTACATCAGTGACATGAAGAGGACAAACCTGCTGCTGCACATCAGCTGTTTCCAAAAATTAACTTGCCCAGGCCTGTGCCCTGGACAGGACACTCTAGCTATGTTCAGTGAGTAGTCACACAACATGGGAAGTAGAAGTTACTGGTAATAAGCCAATGCACTCAATTGGCATAAAGTGAGGCACCAGGGGCCGCTTCCAATGGTGGGAGAGATCCTTTGATCTCACTGGGCAGCTACCACCCGCCTTAAGCTAGGCAGCCCGCAGCCAAACAGGTATTGCCTTGCCAAGGTCCACTTGCTCCACTGGGTGTGTGGGGCTTGGGGAACCCCCAACAGGTAGATCATTAACCTTACATCTGGAAAAACAAAAAAGCAACAAAATAAACCAGCCTTTAGGCTAGGCACATGGAATGTAAGGACGATGACTCCAGGCTTTAAGGAAGACCTACAGATCATCAGTGAGGCATGAAAGACAGCAGTCATTAATGAGTTCAGCAGATTGCAGATGGACATTGTGGCTCTCCAGGAAACAGGACTGCCATCCACTGGATGTCTCAGGAAGAAAGACTTTACTTTTTTGTAGCATGGGAAGCTTCTAGAAGAGACCAGGGAACATGGTGTTGGTTATGCAATCAGAAACAACCTTTGGCCCAGTCATATCACAAAATATGGGAAATGAGTGACTGTTGAAAATTCAGCTACAAACACCAGTGGCCATAGTCACAATCTTCAGTGTTTATGTTTCTACTTTAACTTCTATCCAAGAAGTCAAGGACAAATTCTTTGATGAACTTAGTGCGACCTTCAGTGAGGTTCCTTCCCATGAACCATTATTCATTCTTGGCAATTTTAATGACAGGGTTGGCAATGGCCATCTTGCCTGAGACATTTTGGAACAGGAAAGATGAATGAAAATGGACAGCATCTCCTTGAACTTTGTTCCTAATATGACCTCTGCATAACCAACACCTTCTTCAATGTCAAGCCCCAGCACAAAGTTTCATGGCCCCACCCAAGATCAAAACATTGGCATCAACTTGACCTTGTCCTCACCAAACACAGTAAATTAGGTACAGTCAGTGTAACACGCAGTTACCCCAGTGCAGAATGCGATACCAACCACTTGCTTATGTGTAGTAAGGTGAACATCCAGACTCAAAGGTTCTTTCACTCTAAAATGGAAGGGAAGCCACTCTTGACATAGGCAAGACTTGAGACCCTTCAAAAGTATGCAAGCTTGTTCAAGTACTTGAAGAAGCTTTGCCCTGCCTGGATATCACAGACACCAACAAGAGATGGGAAAACCTACAGGATGCTATCTAAAACACTGCAATATCTATCTTTGGGAAGAAGGCAGTCATGTGTGCTGACTGGTATGAAGCCCACACTGAAGTGCTGACACCCCGATGGAGAAGAGAGATAGGCACCGACTGCATACAGGTCCTTGCCCAATGAGGACAACTTGCAGGCAGTCCAGTTTGCTCAGAATCAAGTGCAGCAGGTAGCAGAGTTGTGTGCAAAAGATTATTGGCTTCAACTTTGCTTCACGATTCAGCAGGCCATGGACATTGGTTACATGTGGGAAATGTACGATGGGATCAAGCAAGCCATTGGCCCATCACAAAGGAAGACTGCCCCACGTAAATCGGCCACAGGCATGGTCCTGAAGGACAGAACCAAACAGACAGAATGTTGGGTGGAACACTACTCGCAGCTGTATGCCAGAGAGACCACGGTTACGGAGACAGCCCTGAATACCATCAAACCTCTGCCAACTATGACTGAACTCAATGCTGAGCCCACTTTGGAGGAACTCAACAATGCACTAAAAGCACTCTCCTCTGGAAAAGCCCCCGGGAAAGATGGCATGCCCTTAGAAATCCTTAAATGTGCCAGCAGTACCCTAATCTCAGAGCTGCATGCAATACTTTGCCAATGATGGAGGGAAAGTAGTGTACCGCAAGATATGAGGGATGCTAACATACTTATAATCTATAAAAATAAGGGTGATAAAAGTGATTGTAACAACTATTGTGGCATCTCCCTTATCTGTTCCATGGGGAAGCTGTTTGCATGTGTTGTCCTGAAGAGGCACCATGTTCTTGTAGAGGGTTTACCCAGAGTCTTAGTGTGGTTCAGAGCTGGATGGTCTACTATAGACATGGTTTTCTCTGTTAGGCAACTACAAGAAACGTGCAGGGATCAAAACAAACTTCTATATATTGCCTTCGCTGACCTGACCAAGGCATTTGACTTCATCAGTAGGAAAGGTCTGTTTGCGATTCTGGCAAAGATCGGCTGTCCTCCGCTTAGCATTATCAGGGCCTTCCATGAAGGGGGACCATCATGTACAATGGATCCCCATCTGAACTTTTCAAAATTCTCAGTGAAGTAAAGCAGGGGTGGGTAATGACTCCAACACAGGTATTCTTTCCAGTTCTGTTGAAATTTGCTTTCGGAACTGCTACAGAGAGCATCTTTCTCTGAACCATAATGGACAGTAATCTCTTCAAACTGTTGAGACTTAGAAAAAAGAATAGGATACTTAGGAACCATGTAAGGGAGTTCCTGTTCGCTGATGATGTGGCTATTGTGAGTGACACTCAGCAAGAACATCAGTCACTCATGACTCACTTTGCAGATGCATGTATGGAATTTGGACTCACAATTAGTTTAAAGATGACCCAAATGAAGGGCCACAATGTGGGCAATGAGCCATCAATCATGGTGAGCAACTATGAGCTGGAGGTTGCCCATGAGTTCATGTACCTAGGCTCTACAGACTGACAACTTGTCACTTAACAGCAAGATCAGCAAGTGCATTAGAAAAGCCACCACAACATTTTTCAGGCTAACAAAAAGTCTGGGCCAATAATAAGCTCACTGTGCACACCGCGGTGCAGGTTTATACAGCTTGTGTTTTGAGCGCATTACTGTATGCCAGTGAAACATGGACTCTGATCTCAAAACAGGAGCAGTGGCTCAATGTATTCAATATGTGCTGCCTTAGGTGCATACTTGGTAACTCATGGCAGGCCAAGATCCCTAACAGCACAGTGCTTGAGGAGAGGCGCCACCTCAATGATCACCCTCCTGAAACAGAAACATATGCATTGGCCAAGTCATGTCTCATGCATGACAAATGGCCCAATACTGAAAGACCTCCTTTCTTGGAGAGCTGCAGTCTGGAAAGACGCTGAAAGGGTGACTCAAACTGCACTACAAGGACATATGTGCTCAGTGCTCTCTCCATCAGCATAAACTTGTATTCCTTTATCTCAGACAAGATTGCCTGGAAACAGGACGTGAAGAAAGCTATCACTATGTATGAAATGACCTTGACAAGGAGAGCAGAGGATAAGACAGCCCTCAGGAAGATTTGTGCCCATGATACCAAACCAACATCTGCCTACTTCCCAGAGTGTGGAAAGGACTGTCACTCCCAGATTGGATTGCACAGCCAGAGAAGATGCTGCTCGAATCAGACCAATAGAGGTGCAAACCCATGATGCTTTAGGATCAAAAGATGCTTATATTACATTAGTTTGACTACTTATCCTTCCTGATGAATACTTGAAAAAAGTTTATTACATGCTTCAAGTATTACACACTTCTTAATAAGCATTTTCTTTAATAGATTATATCTCTACTACCAAATATATATGTTTTGTACTTGGTTATGTAATATATTTACCAGTGTGATATGTGACCGTTGCATGATGCATGCAACAATCAAGCAGAACCTGAGATAGGTCTGTTTGGATCAGTGCTCTACCCTGGTTAACAAAATAAAAGTAAAAAGTTTCATAGTCCTTCAATTTGTCTTCCTTTGTTCTATTATCCTTATCAGAAAACTTTTCTTTTTCCCTCTTAATTAAATTAATTATCATTTCTCAATCTAGGTTTTTGTTTCTCCTGACAGCCTCTCTGTTTTGGGGGATACTTTTTTATTTTCCTTAGATTGCTTCTCCCTAAACTTCAAAATACTACATATTTTTGCCCAACTTTTGAAGCCACCTCATTCGAGAAGCAATGTTTGTTTTTTCTGCTTTATGTATCAGACTCACAAAAAGGTTTTTTTAGGATGGCAGTTACTTTTTTCACCCCAAGATCCTTCACTGGTTAGGGATCATCAAGAGCATATAGGTCAACCTGGCCATTTTGTGTTGTGGAAGCTTTAATTTCATGGTGTCAGTGAAATGGCACTCTGATCATATGTGTAAAAATGAGAAAAACAGTTGTGGATGGCTTGATGGATAGATATGGCTGACTGGAGCCACAGTTCTCTTTCCTAGAATAGGCAAGCCAGTGCTAGTCACTCACTTCCATCATTTACCCACAAGTCTCTTCACAGCCCATGCCACTAACCTAACAATGTTCACTTGGATCACAGCATTTTATCCCTTGAGGCCACAGATTTAGGCTCTATAATGGCAAGTTCAATGTAAACTTCTTGCTCTTCTACACTCCCACGAAGTACTTCTGCTAGAAACTATATGACGCACTGCTCCATTGTATTGGTCTGTCTTCCTGCAATTAAGAACCCTCACTTTCGGCCAACTTTATTCTACTGAATCTAAGAGTCACCCAATTCAGTGACAGCCATCTGATATGTGGCTGGCCACTTCCAGATCTGAAAGCCGCTTTCCTTCATTGTTTCAAAACACAGGTCAAACACTGCTTTTTCTCAAATAGGTACTAATACCAATTATACAAGACCTGCCCCTTGTATGGCATCAATAACCACCACCAGCAATAACTTCCTAGTTTGGTGTAGTTGCAATCAGAATGCTTTAATTAGCATCCATTTTTTAACCAGAAAAATATACTTAAAAATTTTACATTATTTTACTTTACATTTATTGACCGGGAAAGTCTGACTGGATTCATGAACATTTTCAGTGGAGGCCCAGGAAGAAAAGCTCCACAGTTAAATTTTAAGCAAAATATAAGGTGAATACAGAAAGATTCAAATTTACATAGTACCAAACTTAACACTGACTAGTAAAATAGCATTGAAGCTTAAGATTTAATGTATTTACATAGACTGAACACATCTTTTGCAGTTTTAGGTTGAGGCATTACATAATGGGGAACATTGTTAGTAGGGGTTATATTTTTTGCTTTACACAATTGAACCTGTGAGCAAGTTAGCCACAGCAGGGAGTATAGCAACAAAGAGAGCAAAGATTAGACATAGTAGGGAGGACAGTAGCAGGAGAAGAGACAGAGATGGGAAACTGGATGACAGGTTAAGTAAGAAAAGCAGGAGTAAGTAGCTTATGTATAGAGTAAGAGTAGAGGTGTAAAGAGAAACGTGTACTGGATAGATAACACAGTGTCCTAGCAGTGATATATGGGTATTGACTAAGGGGTTAGAATTAGAGGTGGAACTGGAAGGAAGCAAGAGAAGTTGCATTCTTTTGGTGATGAAGCTGAAGTCAGAAGGCAAGAGTAAGGGGAGAGGGTGGGAGAAGGGGAGGTCAGCCAGTGGGGAACATGTGCATATTCATGTGCGCTTTAGGTGTTCTTTCAGGAGTCTTTTAAATATAATCTTTGAGCCTGCTAAGGTAACAGCAGTAGGTAGGGTGTTCCAAATTGTGCCTATGTAGTTAGGGAAAAGGGAGTCCCCCGATGTATTGCTGGTCTTGGTGACCTTGATTAATTTTTTGTCCCTAGAGCGAAGTTGTCTAGTTTTAGCTTGTAGTTCTAGCAGATTGGCCAGAGCTGGAGTTTTGTCTGGGAGTAGTAGGAGATTATGGGTAAAGGAAAGTTGATGATAATTTAGGAGATTAGGGAATTCAAGCCAGCCAGGTTGTTTTAGGGAATGGCAGTGGTGGGCTCAGTAGGGAGCAGTGGTAGCAAATTTTGCAATTTGATTGTAACAAGTGTTGAGTTTGACAATTTCGGTTTTGGGCAGGTTGGTGAGAATGGGTGAGGCATAAAATAATGTGGAAAGGAGAGGAGTCTGAGCAATTGTTATCCTAACAGGTTGTGTTAGAAATGGTTTATTTAGACTACCCATTTTTTGTGGATATTTTTAATGGTTTGATTTATATGCTGATCAAAATTGAGGTTATTATCAATGGTCACTCCTAGCAATTTAGTGCGAGTATCAGGGGAGATAAAAATAATTCAAATAATTTTTGTTCTTCTTTCGGCTTTTCCCAGTTAGGGGTCGCCACAGCAGAACTCCGGTCCGCTAATGATTGGCAGAAGATTTTTACGGTGCCTAGGTGCCAGCCCGACACCCAACTTTCAATGAAGGCACGCCCATTCACGCGTGTCTTTCGAATGCCACTCGACCACAGGGAGGACATGCAGACTCCACACAAAAGGTGCTCCAGCCAAGAATCGAACGGGAGAACCTCTTGCTATGAGGCGACAATGCTACCGCTGCACCACCGCGGCTTCAAAAAAAAAAAAAAAAAAAAAAAAAAAAGCAATAATAAACAACAAGCAACCATCAGCTACCTATCTGCACATAAAGAGGACACAAAGTTCTGATTTAAATAGGTTTGTACCCAGATACAAATAATCATAATCAAAAATAAATATCAGCATGCATGCATGTGCACGTGCGGGTGCACGCACACACACACACGTTACTTTAATTCTGCAGAGTGTTTAGAATATCAAACATGATTTAAACTAGCATTTACAATCAAACAATCTCATTGAAAAATGCTGGCATTTCTTTTCTGACAGGTTAAGGAAGACCAGGGAGTGGGACTTTTCCTTTTCTCCGCTGTTATGTATTCCAACAGCAAGATTTTACAAGTAGCAGGGGGTTTTGGGGATGCATGTGGATGCGTGGGCTTGCCCTCCCACTAAATGTGGTTTCACTGTTTCTCTTTTTGATGGTATGAGCTCCAATGTTTTTTCATCAACCTTCTTAGATTCAATGAAGTGCTTTTTCACAGACTGACAACGTGAGTGTGCATGTATGTATATTGTTTGTTTGTATCTTTCGGCTTTTCCCGGTTAGGGGTCGCCACAGCGGAACTCCGGTCCGCTAATGATTGGTAGTGGATTTTTACGTACCGAGTTACCAGCCCTGATGCACAACCTTCAACGAAGGCATGCTCCATTCACGTATGCCTCCACACAGAAGACGCTCTAGCTGAGAATCGAACGGGACAACGTCTTGCTATGAGGCGACAACGCCACCGCAGCACCACCACCGCAGTACCATTTTATATATAGATATATATATAGATAGATATAAATATTTAGATATAAATATACACAAACGTTTGTGTGTGTGTGCATATATTTATATATATATATATATATATATATATATATATATATATATATATATATATATATATATACATATATATATATACATATATATATATATATATATATATATATATGGATTCCATACACTAGATCGAAGGTTCACTACTTCGAAATAGTGTATGGAACGCACACTGCAGCGAAAGTGCACTTAATCGAAGGTGCACTTATGCAAAGTTCAGTACAACGAACGGGCGTTGTATTGAACTTCCGTGCAGTACTCACGGACCTTAGAGTTAGGGCACGGGTCATGGTAAGGGCTATCCCCTTACCATGACCCGTGCCCTAACCCTAAGGTCCGTGATGACTGCAGCACAGTGAAGGACACAGCAATGCCCTCAACTATGGTGCGATAGTCACGAACCTTAGGGTTACGGCATGGGTTAGGGTAAGGGGATAGCTTTACTAACTATCCCCTTACCCTAACCAGTGCCCTAACCCTAAGGTTCGTGAGTATCGCAACATAGTGGAGGACATAGCTTGTTTTTTGATGTCCTCCACTGTGCTGCGATACTTTCGGTGAAGTGCACTTTCGTGGAAGTTCACTTTTGTTAAAGTGAACTTTTGCGTAAGTGAGGCTTTCTATTACAAGTTAGAAGTTGTGAACTTTCACTCTTGTAATAGGAATCCATACACATATATATATATATATATATATATATATACACACACACACACACACACACACACACACACACACACACTTGATCGATCAACAGCACTTTTATTGAGTGTTGAGTGATTGGAATAAAAGGAGCAAAACACCTTTAAAAGCACTTCAGAGATTAGCTTTTTTTTTCCAGGGGAAAGCCCCCCTCCACCTCAAATTCTAAATATATCTACTAGGAGGTTGCACAACAAGGGAGGGAAAACTCCATTATCAGTGAGGGTTGTTTTGCACCCTTTCATTCAATGATTCAGCACGGAATAAAACTGCTGTCAGTCGAATGATGGGGACCTATATATTTAAGTGTGTCGAATAGCACAAATGTTGACAAGTATAATGTCAACATCAACTAATCGAAATTATGCATGTTGACACTACCAAGCATACACTGAGCATCAATCGGGGTGCATGCAAAAAAAAAAAATAAAAAGAAAGTGCAGAAGAATACACTGTTTCTTTGCAGGGGGAGAATGTCCCCCTGCTAATTATATATACTAACTCTGAGATCACACAATTCTTGGGGAAAGGGCAAACTCGCCAACCCCAGAATCCTCTGATCTTGCAAAATTGCTGACACCTGCTGACTATCTGTTTAGTCGCTCTGTGTCACTAAACAGATGTCAGCCAAATAGGGTTGCCACCTATTCAAATGGCCAAAGTGGGACATTTTTGGGACGCACATCAGATTTTACAGGCTGACACGTAGCCACGGTCAGTACAAAGGATAGAACTTAACTTATTTGCATAAATAAAAGCTTATTCTTGTAGCAATTTAGTTGCTTATTCTGTTTCTTGTAACATTTAAGTATTTTATAGGTTCATAGGTTCATAGGTTCATACTAGGCTATCTGCCCAAGGGCATTTATAAGCCTAGCCCATAGTTATGTGGCTTTCGCCACCCCTTTAGTTTGAATAAAAACTATGCCTATCATTTTTCTGTGCCTCTGTCAAGCAGTGACACTGAAGTAATCCCTGGGGTATATCTGCGATCTCCCATCCATTGGTCAAGATTCCTCTTGAACAAGGCCAGCGAGGTGCTCTGCCTCACATGTACCGGGATTTTGTTCCACAGCATAGGGAGTCTCTGGGTGATGAATCTGTCCCTCCAGCACGTTCTATTTATAACCGTGTCAAGGTTTAAGTCTCCGCCCTTGTGGTTCTGAGGGATCTAGAATTTTTGAGGTGAAGCATATTCATCAAATCTGGGTTTGACATGGCCTTATATGTCAGGCACAGGTTACCTCTGAGCAAGCGGTATGAGACTGAATAAAGCTGGAGTTCTTTCAGTCGGGCAGCATAAGACATATTTTTGAGACCCTTTATCCTTTTGGTGAGGAACTTTTGGGGCCTTTCAAGCTGCATCAGGTGTCTGGTCAGATACATTCCGAACGGGGCATTGGACTCAATCATAGGTCTAATGAGTGATGAGTACAGGGGGACGATGACCTCCCTTGATCTAGATGTGAATCCCTTCATGATCAGGTGGGCGATATAGAAGGTTTTCCTAACTACTTTAGCAACATGAGTGTCAAGGGAAGTCTACTGTCAACTTGGGTCCCCAGATCCCTGATGACTTTTCTGTGCTCAGTGGATTGACACCTATATGGTAGCTAGGGGTAACCTTGTTTTTCCCGAAGGGTATGACTATGCATTTATTGGCGTTTAACTTCAGGCCATGGCTCTGGCACCAGTTATCCATTTCTGTGAGGCCCTTCTGGAGGATATCTGTGTCAGATGTGTTTTCGACTATGGCCCAGTTTGCAGTCATCTGCAAACTTTGTCAGCCATAACCCTCCTGTGTTTGCTTGTACTTCAGAAAAGTAGATGCCGAACAAGAGTGGACCCAGGACTGAGCCCTGTGGGACACCACTTGTGACAGGCTTTGAGTCTGACATGGCTCCAGCAACTCTGACCCTGTGGGTTCTGTCGCTTAGCCAGTTTGCAACCCATCTTGTGATGTATGGGTTTACATTCAAGCTGATGAGTTTTTCGATGATACCTGAGTGGGGTATTGTGTCAAGGCCTTTGCCAGGTCGAGGTAGGCTGTATGGACTGCCTTTCCCTCATCAATGGCCTTGGTGACTGTCTCGAAAAAGTCAACCAAGTTTAAGAGGCAGGATCTGCCTTTGACAAAGCCAAACTGGGTTGGATCCAAAGTCTGCAAGTTCCCTATGTCTTTATTTATGAGTTCCATTATGATCCTCTCCATGGCTTTGCAGATAAGGCTTGTCAAGCTAATGGGGCGGTAATTTCCAGGGTCTGTGGAGGCACCGCCCTTATGAAGTGGGACCACAGTCGCAGAAAGCCACTCCGTGGGGACGTATCCTGAGGTGGGGCTAAAATGAAACAGATGTGCTGACTGTGGGTTTAATTCCTCGTTGAGTTCATGAAGCACACAGCCGGGACACCATCCGGTCCCATGGATGCTGTGTTTTTGCCTTAGTGAGGGCAGTTCTCACCTGGCCGTTGGAGATGTTTGGGGGCTACAATCCTCTGGAATAGATATCTCTCCTTTTGGGGGGGAGGCCGGGGGAGAAGTTTGCACTGAACCTGTCAGCCAGTATGTTAGCAATGTGTGTAGGTTCAGTAATTTTCACATCATTTTGAACTAATTCTGAGCATATCTGGGAGTTTCCTCCTAGGTTTCTAACATAGCTAAAGAAGGCCTTATGATTGTCTTTAGAGTCCTTGGCGATTTTTCTCTCAAAATTTGCCTTGGATGATTTTATGAGAGCTCTTAGTTTTTTACTTATAATGATCAAAGGTGTCTTACCTTTCAAGGATTTTGCTCTATCTTGTAGTACCTTCCTCCTTTTGTTGTAGAGCTTGTTTATGGCTGGGGTCCACCAGACTGGACGCTTGCCTTTGGTACAGAGAGTCTTAGTTTTGTTTGGGATTGCCTGATCCATGCAGTCCTGTAGGTGCTGGTAGAAGGCATTTGTAAGTGATTCAGCGGTTTGAGTAATGTTTACCACTGGCTCAGGGGCCTTAAAGGAGACCACACTAGTTTTTAGAAGTGTGAAATCGGCTTTTGAGAAGTTTTTCACTGTGGTCTTTTTAGTTTCAGGTGGGGCGGGATGAGGACCTCCAGCGAGATTAGTTTATGATCTGATCTCACCAGTGAGGGGTATACTTCCGGTGTTGAACATTTTGATCCCATGTTCGTGATGATGAGATCAAGTATGTTTTCACCTCTTGTGGGGATGGTGACTAGTTGTTCCATGGCATTTGAGTTTATGAACTCCAGGAATCTTTGGGTTAGAGTGTTCGGGCTTGAGTAGTGTTCCCAGTCTATATTAGGGTAGTTGAAGTCACCTAGTATGATGGTGTTTGGAGATACATTTATCCCTCCAATGTTTTCAGGAAGGCCATGTGAGGTTCCTGAGTTTGAGAGGGTGGCCTGTAACATGCTACAAATTGCAGAGCAGTCTTGCCTATGGTTAATTGCACCTGGATGGTCTCCGATGCATCGTGCGTTGCCACCAACCTTGAGGTGTGGGTGTCCTTTATGAATATGGACACCCCCTCCTTTCTTGGTGTTGTCCGGATTTTGGGGCGAACGTATGATATGAGGTGAAACCTGTTAGTGCTGGGGTGCTCTCAGGAGCCTTGAACCAGGTTTCTGTCACAGCACAGACATCGATGTTCTCCATATTGAGAAGGGCCTCGAGTCGTGCATCTTGAGATTGAGACTTCTGGCATTGAGCAGCATTACCCTTAGTTTTTTCCTTTTGGTGTTCTAGGGTGGTAGGTTTAGAATTTGAGCCTTGCCTAAAAAGGCACTATGGGGTGGCAAGAGCCTTTGCCAATATCCGGAAGCCCAGGGTGACAGGTGCAAGCCGTCCCTTGCGAAGCAGCGTGGCTTGTCCAGCATGTCATCCCAGGCAGACAGACATTGATCCCCTTTGAATGACACCAGAATTTAAGCCAATTATTAAAGCTGATCATCTTATCACTGTATTGTGGCATCATTCTAGGTGAAGGTAGGATACTGCTCAAGGTCAGGGTCATACCTGCCTGGGCTACATAATCAGAGAGCTCCTCGGCGTCCCTTTTCATGTAGTCCAAGGAGGTGCGTCTCAGGTCGTTGACACCAGCGTGGACAATGACTGAGTCGTACTTGTACCTGCTGTTGAGAGACCTGAGTGCTTGCGTTATGTGGCGGATTCTAGCGCCTGACAGGCAGCTTACTGTGACCTTCTCCTTACTCAGTCTGGTGAGCGGGACGCCAGTGTGTCTGACTATGGAATCACCAATGACAAGTGTGTCTGGCATTTTGTTTGGCCTTAAGGGCTGTGACTGTTTGACACTCTGACTGTGTGGTCTATGTGTTGCATGTGTTGGGTCGTGAGGTGGTAGTTGTTTGGGTGTCTGCTTTGGTGGCCTCTGCTGTTTTGGTAAATTTTGACCAGAGCCTCCAGTATGTCTTTGTGTGAGTATGTGTATGATTTGAAGTTGTGATGGTACCATGTGTGACTGGGTATGTATTGTGTGTGGTTGCCTTCTCCTCCTGTCTGGTCTTGCCAGTCCTATGTTGAGAGAGCTCAGCCTCCAGTTTGGCCGTATAGTTGCATCTCTCGCATGTATTTGTGTTTTGTGGGAGAAGGAGAGGATTGTCTGTGTACATGAGGCAATTGTAACATTGCCTCAATATTCCCAGGTTCACCAGTTGAGCTGGAGAGGACACTAGCAACTGATCCCTCGACATACTAGAAGTAGTAGATAAAGAACTTTCAAAGGACTCCGGGGGAAGTGGGTTTTGGGCTGGTGGGGTACTATCTATAATAAGAGTGCTTTATCAAGGTGCAAGTACTGTAGGAGTGAGTGCTAGGCTTTACAGATAGAGAATAGTCTACTTGGGAATCAAGTAGAGATGAACTTTTAGATACAGAATAACTGTTTTATGCAACTATTACATAAAATATAGGACATAATTATGTCCTACAATCTCAGGACATTTGCCATTTTTAATATTTTTTGTCAGGACACAGCTGCCTAAAAGGGACTGTCCCTCGCAAAGTGGGACAGGTGGTAACCCTACAGCCAAAGCAATGTCTGACAAAAGTAGCCGTATCCATATACATTTTTTTTTTATGTATTACACATTCATGCGTTTATAAATGTGCATGCATATAACAGTGCAGAGGCTTCCTGCAATCCAAGGTTTGAGTCTCTCAACATTCATTTGTCTAACGTGTGACTGAGTCATTTAATGAGATGGTGTTATCTGTTAGCCTTTGAAAGCTTACCCCATTAACAACAACAATTATATATACAGATGTTTGTTATACAAATATTCAAAGTCTGTAATTATAAAAAAATCATCATCCTCTTTCGGCTTTTCCCATTAGGGGTCGCCACAGCAGATCATCTCTTTCCATTTCTTCCTATCCTCTGCATCTTGCTCTGTCACACCAACCGCCTGCATGTCCTCTCTCACCACGTCCATAAACCTTATCTTAGGCCTTCCTCTTCTCCTTTTACCCGGCAGCTCCATCCTTAGCTTCTTTTTCCCCAATATACCCATCATCCCTCCTCAGCACATGTCCAAACCAACGCAATCTCGTCTCTCTTGCTTTGTCTCCAAATTGTCCAACATGAGCTGACCCTCTAATATACTGATTCCTAATCCTATCCAGCCTAGTCACACAGAGTGCATCCAGCTCAGACTCCTGCCTTTTTGTCAATGCCACTGTCTCCAACCCATATAACATAGCTGGTCTCACTACCCTCTTGTAGACCTTCCCTTTCACTCTTACTGGTACCCGTCTGTCACAAATCACTCTTGACACTCTTCTCCACCCATTCCACCCTACCTGTACTCTCTTCTTCACCTCTCTTCCACATTCACCATTACTCTGAACTGTTGATCCCAAGTACTTAAACTCGTCCACCTTTACCAACTCTACTCCCTGCATCCTCACCATTCCTCTACCCTCCCTCTCATTTACACACATATATTCTGTCTTAGCCCTGCTGACCTTCATTCCTCTGCTCTCTAGAGCATATCTCCACCTCTCCAGAGTCTCCTCAACCTGATTCCTACTCTCACTACAGATCACAATGTCATCTGCAAACATCATAGTCCACGGAGCCTCCTGTCTGATCTCATCTGTCAACCTGTCCATCACCACTGCAAATAAGAAAGGACTCTGAGCTGATCCTTGATGTAATCCCACCTCCACCTTAAACGGATCTGTCACTCCCACTGCAGTCCTCACCACTGGCACACTACCCTCGTACATATCCTGTACCACTCTTACATACTTCTCTGCCACTCCCGACTCCCTCATACAATACCACAACTCTTCTCTAGGCACCCTGTCATATGCTTTCTCCAAGTCTACAAAGACACAATGCAACTCCTTCTGACCTTCTCTGTATTTCTCCAATAACAGTCTCAGAGCAAACATTGCATCTGTAGTGCTCTTTCCTGGCATGAAACCATACTGCTGATCACTAATCATCATCTCCCTTCTTAACCTAGCTTCTACTACTCTTTCCCATAACTTCAAGCTGTGACTGATCAGTTTTATCCCTCTGTAGTTACTGCAGCTCTGCACATCACCCTTATTCTTAAAGATAGGTACCAAAACACTTTTTCTCCACTCCTCAGGCATCCTCTGACTTTCCAAAATTTCATTAAACAATCTAGTTAGAAATTCCACTGCCATTTCTCCTAAGCACCTCCATTCTTCCATTGGTATGTCATCTGGGCCAACAGCCTTTCCATTCTTCATCCTCTTCATAGCTGCCCTTACTTCCTCCTTGCTAATCTGTTTCACTTCCTGATTCACTATCCCCACATCATCCAGCCTTCTCTCTCTCTCATTCTCTTCATTCATCAGCCTCTCAAAATACTCTTTCCATCTACTCAACACACTCTCCTCACTTGTGAGTACCTTTCCCTCACTATCCTTTATCACCCTTACTTGCTGCACATCTTTCCCAGCTCTGTCCCTCTGTCTAGCTAATCAGTACAGGTCCTTTTCTCCCTCTTTAGTGTCCAACCTCTCATACAACTCTCCATATGCCTTATCCTTAAAAAAATACTGAAATCATTCCATTCAACTTTTAAAATGTTTACATTTACAAGTGGTGATGATCAGTGATCGGCAGTATGGTTTCATACCGGGAAAGAGCACTACAGAAGCGATGTTTGCTCCGGGTATTGGAGAAATATAGAGAAGATCAGAAGGAGTTGCATTGTGTCTTTGTGGACTCAGAGAAAGCATATGACAGGGTGCCTAGACAGGAGGTGTGGTATTGCATGAGGAAGTCGGGAGTGGCAGAGAAATATCGCAAGACTGGTACAGGATATGTACGAGGGTAGTGTGACAGTGATGAGGACTGTGGTGGGAGTGACGGATGCATTTAAGGTGGACGTGGGCTTATATCATGGATCAGCTCTGAGCCCTTTCTTATCTGCAATGGAGATGGACGGGTTGACAGACGAGATCAGACAGGAGACCCCATGGACTATGATGTTTGCAGATGACATTGTGATCTATAGTGAGAGTAAGGACCAGGTTAAGGAGACCCTGGACAGGTGGAGATATGCTCTAGAGAGAAGAGGAATGAAGGTCAGCAGGACTAAGACAGAATGTGTGTGTGTGAATGAGAGGGAAGATAGAGGAATGGTGAGGATGCAGGGAGTAGAGTTGGCAAAGGTGGATGAGTTTAAGTACTTGGGATCAACAGTTCAGAGTAATGGTGAGTGTGGAAGAGAGGTGAAGAAGAGAGTACAGGCAGGGTGGAATGGGTGGAGAAGAGTGTCAGGAGTGATATGTGACAGACGAGTACCAGTAAGAGTGAAAGGGAAGATCTACAAGAGGGTAGTGAGACCAGCTATGTTATATGGGTTGAAGACTGTGGCACTGACAAAAAGGCAGGAGTCAAAGCTGGACGTGGCAAAATTAAAGATGTTAAGATTTGCACTGGGTGTGACGAGAATGGACAGGATTAGGAATCAGTATATTAGAGGGTCAGCCCAGTTTGGAAGGTTTGGAGAGAAAAACAGAGAGGCGAGAATGTGTTGGTTCGGACATGTGCTGAGGAGGGATGCTGGGTATATTGGGAAAAGGATGCTAAGGATGAAGCTGCCAGGTAAGAGGAAAAGAGGAAGGCCTAAGATAAGGTTTATGGATGTGTTGAGAGAAGACATGCAGGTGGTTGGTGTGAGAGCAAGATGCAGAGGACAGGAAGAAATGGAAACATGATCTGCTCTGGCGACACCTAACAGGAACAGCCGAAAGAGAAGACATTTACAAGCAGTTTAGCAAAGATGACTAAAGGTTGTTTTCTGGCAATGATGCCAACTGAATGAATGATTATATGCAAATTATACAGACAAATTATTGGCTTTAGACTATTTTCTTATTCTAAGAGGAGTCTTAACACAACATGGCAACATACATGATTTCATTTTTGTACAGTTATGTTATTATCAGCTCCCTTTTCGATATTTGGTGTGTCAAATCAACATCACTCCATGTGACCAAATCACCTAGAGACCATTTTTACAGTTACATATTATTAACAACTTTACAGTTTATTAGTTTACGTACTTCCCTCTCGCAATAAGTCCATGAGCCCTCTAACAGGTAATAAACTGTCAAATATCCATGAATACATATTAAATATTTACTTACACTTTTCCTCCTTTCAATAGTAAAATAAGTTCTCGCCTGTTTTACTTTGTGTCTTATTAAAAACAAATTAATATTAAATGAAATGGGAGAAAATGAGAGGAGGGAGCACACAATCAAAATAACAGCCCCCCAATATCGCTTTAAAATATCTGTAAGCCCAAAATTTATTGGTAATTACTACATTTCAATTCACTAGAGACTTTAATTTCACTTTAATAGCCCATCCTACCCCTTTTACATCTCCACACCCAACAAACTCTAGTATTTACTGTCACTTTTCCAAAATTCACATCTAGCCGCAGCAGCACATATTTCTAGTTTACAGGGCTAAACATCCTAGGTACACAACATTCTGATTACTACTGTTAATTTGACTTTTTATATTCAACATATCTCACCAACAGGGGAAAAGTCTAAATCAATGATTCTTTCAAAACACACTGGTTGGGATTCAATAAACTCCATGTAGACTTCAGGCAAAGTCTACACGGAATTTATGTGTGTGTGGTGAGCAGTAGCAGTGATTACATATTCATGCCGCACACCACATTTAAATGTAAACCAGTGTGGTTTTGTACAGTGTTACCTGTCAGGAAAAGTACAGTTTTGTACCTACCATAAATGTAGATGTTCGAGTGCTAATACAGTTGCAGTCATAACAGATGGGGTTCTCCTGCCATCAGGCGGGTCCTCGGTCGGCCGAATTCCAAAGTCTAGGTCCGGCGTCGGTTGTCGTCGCTTCCTCCCTGACGTCAGTGCGCCAGGGGTATAAAAGAACCAGCCAATGTCATTTTCTTCAGTTTTTCTTGCCCCAGATGTCAGGTGCCCCCAGAAGGAAGGCAATACATAAATTTGTGTAATAAGGCAATGCAATATAATCAAAATATAGTAGTTGCAAGCAAATACACCATAAAAGAATACCCCAATCAGGTTGTATGAGGAGGTGTTAGCCAATAGGCCTGTCCCAAGAGGGAAGGAGGGAGGGAAACCTGGACTGCAGCTGTATTAGCACTCGAACATCTACATTTATGGTAGGTACAAAACTGTACTATGTTCATCGTGCATACAGCTGCAGTCATAACAGATGGGTGGAATCCCAAAGCTAAGAAAGGGGTGGTAGGCACTAGGTGGAACTAGGAGGAGCCAGAATGCCCTGCAAGACTGCAGTGGCAAAGCCTGCTCTAGTTTTGGAGTATAATGGTAGGTGGTAGTGCTTGGAGAAGGTATGCACAGAACTCCAAGTGGCTGCTTCCAAAATATCTTTGGTAGGAACTCCTCTGAGGAAAGCTGCAGAGGTAGCTGTGGCCCTTGTGGAGTGAGATCTGATGCCTGCAGGTACAGTTTTACCATGAAAAGAGTAACAAAAGCATATGCAGTGGGCTATCCATTTTGAGATTGTCTGTTTGGAAACTGGCTTCCCTTGAGCTCCTATAGCATAGGACACAAAGAGCTGTTCTGATTTTCTGAAAGGCTTTGTTCTGTCCAAATAATAACGCAGCTGTCTGTGGATGTCCAAGGAATGTAGTAGTCTCTCCCCTTTGTTTTGAGGATTAGGGTAGAAGGTAGGTAAGTGTATAGCCTGATTCAAAGCTACCCTGGATACCACCTTTGGCATAAAGGATGGGTTGGTTCGTAAGGAAACTCTGTCCTGATGGAAGATGATAAAAGGCTGCACAGCCATGAGGGCTTGTAGTTCCGATACCCTACGAGCTGAGGTGATAGCCAGAAGGAAAGCTGTTTTCCAAGACAAATATTGCAAATCTGTTGAGGCAGCTGGATCAAAAGGAGGCAAGGTCAGCTTTTCTAGAATGAAATTGAGATCCCAAGCAGGTATTGGTTGTTTCCTTGGGGGTTTTATATTCTTAGCCCCTCTGAGGAACTGTCTTAAGAGGGTGAGAGAATAAAGGTGGATCAGTGTTGTATTCTGCAGAAATGGCTGAGGCATGGATTTTGATGGAGGAGAATGAAAGTCCACTGCTTAGCAGCTCAGCTAGATACTGTAATATTTGAGGTAAATTCAGTTTTCCAGGATTCCGGCCCTTTTTCTCATTCCAGGCACAAAACCGTTTCCATTTTGTGGAGTAAGCTTTTCTAGTAGACGGCCTTCTGGCCTCCAAAATGACATCCTGCACCTCTTTGGAGAGTAGGGTCTGTTGTGATGTTAAGGAATCTTCCATGCGGCCAGATTGAGTGTTTTCAGCTGACTGTGAAGAGTTTTGAAGCTGTGCTGAGTCAGAAGAAGAGGCATTAGAGGTAGGGTCCATGGAGGGGAATGCGTCAGGCTCCTCAGGAGTGGGTACCAGTGCTGTCTTGGCCAGTCTGGAGCAATGAGAATCATCTTTGGTCTGTCTGCTCTGGTTTTTAATAGAACTTTGGGCAGCAGAGGAAGAGGTGGAAGGCATAAACTGTCATTGTTGTCCAACTGAAAGAGAGAGCGTCCACTCTCCAGGTCTGTGGATGAAAAGTCCTTAAGCAGAATTTTATCAATTGGTGATTTTTGTGGGAGGCAAATAGATCTATGTCTGGCCTTCCCCATGCTTGAATTATCTCTGTAAAAACTTGAGGATGCAACTTCCATTCGTGTGGATCTGTCATATTTCTGCTTAGGTTGTCTGCCAGCGTGTTTTCCTTGCCTGGCAAGTACTGTGCTTGAGGTTCGATTTGTAATTCCAGAGCCATGTTCCAAAGTGACATGGCCAGCCTGCATAGGGGGTATGAATGGGTTCCTCCCTGTTTATGTACCACATTACTGTGGTGTTGTCTGTCCTTATCAATAGTTGACCTGGATGCAGAAGGTCTTTGAAAGCTATAATAGCATTTATTACTGCTAGCATTTCCTTTTGATTGATGTGAAGGTGCTTTTCTTTTTGGGACCATTTGCCCTGAATGCACCGATCTGTCATGTGCGCCCCCCAGGCGTAGTCCGAGGCATCTGTTGTGATGACTTGATTTGCTTGAGGCTTGCAGAATGGGAGACCTGTGTTTGTTTGGCATGCTTGAGCCCACCACAGAAATTCCTTTTGAAGACATGGAATTAGTGGTATTATTGTTTCCAAACTGTGGCTGTGTTGAGACCATAGGTTTTTCAGGTACCATTGAAGTTTCCTCATATGCAGCTTTGCACATGGGATTAGTAGGATGCAAGATGCCATGAATCCCAGAGCCTGCAGGATTTTCCTTGCAGTCAGCCTGGTGAAATTTGCTAGTGTTTTGAAGTATTGAGTTAGTTGCCCCTGCTTCTCTGGCATGAGGTAGGCCATCTGGGTGTTTGTGTCCAAGTTGGCACCCAGAAAAATTATTTTCTGAGAGGGTATTAGCCTTGATTTCGTTTTGACTGTGTATCCCAGAGAATTCAACAACATTATTACAAAAGCCAGATGTTTCAGAAGTATGTGCTTGCTGTCCGCTTGGATCAGGCAGTCGTCCAAATATGGGTATATTTGTATTCCTTGAAGTCTGCAGTAGGCAATTACTGATGCCAGGCATTTCGTGAATACTCTGGGCAGTAGATAAGCCAAAGGGCAATGCAGAGAATTGATAATGGGTTGAACCTGCAAGAAATCTGAGGTATCTTCTGCAATTTTGTCTGACTGGGACATGCAGGTGTGCCTCCTTGAGGTCCAATGTTACCAGCCAAGACTCCTTGCCCAGCATGGGAAGAAGCTGCTGTAATGTGAGCATCTTGAATTTTGGTACGAGCAAAAATGTGTTTAGGATGGATAGGTCCAAAATAGGTCTCCAATCTTTTCCCTTCCTTGGTACCAGGAATAGTCTGGAATAAAAACCTTGACCTTGTTCGTGAGTAGGTACCTCTTGAATAGCTTTCATGTCCATGAGATCTGAAATTTGTCTTTGTGCCTCTGCCCTTTGATTGTGTGGCAGGTTTGGCATGCCTCTCATTTTTGGAAGGGTGTGAAAATGGAATCTGTAGCCTCTGTTTATAATGTCCAGGATCCATTTGTCTTTGTGACAATATGCCAATTTTTGAAAATAATGCCAGTTTTCCGCCTAAGGGTGCTGCCATTTGAGCCTTGCTTGGCATGCAAAGGGGAAAGTCATTGGGCTTGCTTTCTGAATGGCTGCGAACTATCCTCACCACCTCTTTGTGTAGGAGCTTGCCATTGTCTGCCTCTAAACGATCCTTGAGATTGCCCTCTGCCCCTTGGGCGCCTGTATCTACCTCTTTGGGGTCTGTTCGTGGCTGGAAAGGACCAATTTTTGGAAGGCCAATTTCTACTGAAACGTGGAGGTTGTACCTGTAGAAAATCTTTCACTGTTTGCATTGATTTAGCCTTTTCCTCCATTTTCTTTAATACCTCCTCAGCTTTAACACCAAATAATACATCCTTTTGTAGAGGGGCATCTAGTAATTTAGCTTTGACATGATCTGGCAATGTTTGCTCCTTCAGCCAGGCATGTCTACGTATGACTGATCCTGTAACAGCAGCTCTACATGAGGCCTCTAGAGCATCAAAACCACATTGCAAGGTATGTTTACCCACTTGTTCTGCACTATGCATCAAATCCTGCAACTCCTTCAAGTCTGGTTGTTCAGGTTGTGACATTTTACTTCTCAACTGTGATAAAAGAAACTGTTGGTACTTTAGCATATGGAACTGGCAGTTTAATGCCCTCGTGGTTAAGGTGGCCGAGGTGTATACCTTTTTGCCCCACCTTTCTAAGGATCTGGAATCTCTCTCGGAAGGTAATGGGTTTTTAGCAGTGGAGGCCTTAATTCCCTTGGGGCCTTGTGAGATAGTTTCTGGGTCAGCAGCATGGCTTTTGTATAAAAATTGGTGTGAGTCAGGAACCCGGTAGTACCTGTCAGGCTTGACTGGGGCTGGAGGTAAAGAATCCGGGTTAAGGCAGGCCTCCGAGTACACATCATCTAGTATGTCTAAGACAGGAGGTATAGCCAGAGGCCTGTGCTGGGGTAGCAAGAGAAACTCCCTAAGCCTTTTCTTGGAATCTGAGTACTCTTGGCCTTCCCAGTGGAAGTGTTCCCTTAAGGTATGAAAGGTTTCCCCAAATGAGTAACCTCTGGGGGGGAGACAGAGGGAATGGACTCCTCAGCATCAGAATCTACAAAAGGGGAGTAAGAATGTTCCTGTTCATCAGAGTGCTCTGAAATAATGGAGGCCTGGTCAGAGGAGGGGGATTCTTCCTCCACTCTGGGCCTTTTGTCCGGGGTTGAGAACCCCTGATAAGAGTAATCAAATCCTCAGCCATTTTAAGCATCTGTTTCTTAGGCATGGGGCCTGGAGAAGGGCCCTGTGGAGCTTGTCTCTTAGAAAGCATGGCTGCTTTAGACTTAGTGAAAGCCTTGATAGAAAAAGAAGAGGAAGGTCTGAAGACACCTTGAGAGGAGGCAGACATGTCTGCATTTTGAGATTCACCACTAAGAGTGGTTTCGGTATCTGTAGTCGGGGTGTGGGCCGAGGAGCCTGCGACCTCGAGCACAGAAGACACTGCCAATGAAGTGTCGTCGGTAGGCAGGGGCTGCGTAGGCGCCTCGCTGAGAACCGGACCACCTGTAGTCGGCTTTGGCGTGGTGTCGGTAGAGGCCGCGGACCTTGTGTGTCAGTCCTTATCTTTGCATTTTTTAGACAAAACTGGAGTCGGAGTATCCGACGACATAATATAGTTAAATTTTGTGCCAAAATAGTGCTGGGTGAACTCCGCCCGACGCTTAATGGTGCGTTTGTTGAATGTAGCACAAAAATGACAGACCGAGACGTCGTGGTCTGGGCCTAAGCAAGGAATGCAAAGGGAATGAAAATCCTTATGCGGTATTTGCTTCCCACAAGAAATACAATTATTAACTTTGTCTGACATCGGTCTGAGGCAAGAAAAGTTTTCCCAACGGGGTACTTAGCTTTCTAGAAGACTTCGGTTGCAAAATGTTCGTAATTTCAGGAGCTGGCCGACCGGCACTTGCGAACTGCTTCTGCTTCGGGCACTGCGCGGCAAGAAAGACTGGAGAAAATGGCGTTGGCTGGTTCTTTTATACCCCTGGCGCACTGACGTCAGGGAGGAAGCGACGACAACCGACGCCGGACCTAGACTTTGGAATTCGGCCGACCGAGGACCCACCTGACGGCAGGAGAACCCCATCTGTTATGACTGCAGCTGTATGCACGACGAACATCTATGTAAAGCAACACGAATAGCAAACCTGTTGAACTTACAGCAAGCTAGGTTAGCAGGACTGCATGGAATACCACAATAATTACTGGGGTTTATCACATAGTAAGACATATGGTCCAAACACAGTACAGGACAGTGCACACAGTGCAGAGTATTGTGGAATTCCATTCCAGGCATCCTGTACAAGTTGTATAAATGGTATGCAAGGGTACATGGACTGCCATTTAAAATAAACAGTCAAGGGAACTGTGTGTACTGAATAGGGGCACACAGATAAATTGTTGGAATGAGCTCAGGGAAAGAGAAAAGGTGAAACATCGTAATGTACAGCAGATGAGGGCATGCAAATGGAAGACACCTGTAGCAGGAACACTACTCACATATCAACATGATACAGTATGGACTGCACAGTGAAAATAAATATTTTGTAACTGTCACACAAGGTGACATAACAATGGAGAAGATATCTTTGTAATATAAGCATCCTAAAATGAACAATGCAGAGGAGATCTATCAGGGATGTTGTATACAACTACATCACCAGATTGAATGTTTAGGTTATTGAACACCTAAACATTGAACTGGTAAGACTGAAAGCAGAAAACCGCGAACGGACGATTTAATGCAGGGAAAGATGGGGGTTTGGGTTAAATGTTTTTTTTTGTGGCCAACGGAACTTTCCCTGCGCCGTTCGTGGTTTTCAGTTTCGGTCTTACCAGTTCAACGTTTAGGTGTTCGATAACCTAAACATTCGATCTGGTGATACAGACCCTGTTATATAAAACTGGGGTTGGGTGCATATTATGAAGCTGTGCAAACTGATTTGTATGAATAGGACTGTAATATCAGCAGAGGTCTCCAACAAGTAGGACACAGTTACAGGCTCATGGACAACACCAACAGATGCACGCAAAATCATGGAAAATATCAAAATACCACCACAGGTAATCCCATGTCGCTGACACAACATATGTGATTCTGAGGGCTCACAGATGGTTCTGCACGAACACACTTGTACAGTTATTATGACATCAGCAGTCTATAAGGGTAATAAAGCACACCGTCCAGACACGGCAACATTGCTGGAGGTGTTAGGAAGGACACTGCTATACCTGCATGTGACATTATGATCATTACAGGCTAGTTAACTGGTGTGCATGGCATGCATATATATATGGGATCCGTACAGATCACCAAACGGCAACATAACTGAAACAGGTTCGGCCGGGCATACTTGTGCGAAAGTGCTTTTCACCAAAAGGCACTTTCGCGAAAGTATGCCTGTTGCGGAGATCGCACTACAGTGGGGATAAGGGATAATTCCCTTTTCCCCACTGTAGTGCGACCTCGGAGTGAGAATATTTAAGTAGGGGGTGTGGGGGGTGCAGGGGGGCTTGTTCCCCTGTAAAAACGTAAAAGTATTTTTTTTTTTTAAACACACTTTAACGAAAGCGCTTTCGTTAAAGTGTGTTCGGTGATTGTGAATTCGGACTATTGAACTTTCGTTCAATAGTCCTAGATCCATATATATAAATCCCTATATATAAATATATATATATATATATATATATATATATATATATATATATACATATATATACATATATATATATATATATATATATATATATATATATATATATATATATATATATATAGGGATCCTGCACCACACAGTAATGTTTATACAACAAAAAGAATGCTTGGGTATGACCAATAAGATTTGTTACAGTATACTGTGGCAAAGTCGGTACACTTCAGTTACACATCACTGGAAGACATGTAGGGAGGTACATAGAGACAGGTGCATTGTACTCCATTATTGATGTGATGAAGACTGTGAACTATGGAGGTATTATGGCCTTTGATGTGATGTCCTGCACATAATTCAGTAGTTGTGTTACATCCAAGGGAGTAGTCACCACTGTAGTCACATGCTGGTGGACGTTCCACATATCATATACACCAGGAAACCAGTCACACACTAAACGGTCTGCTTATAGGGTGTGATGTCTACATTACCACTGAGTTGTGCATTTGTTTTCGTAACGTAACAAATCCACCCCCATGTTTTTGTTTCATCTCATATGTTGCCATGGCTCTGGCAGGAATCTTTGGTGTGTGTTGACACTGTCAGTATTATACTACTATCACAGCTGGAGTCAATGACTGCCCACTATCTGTAATCTTCTGGACAGCCATTTGGACACAATATGTGTATGCCATTCTTGAAGGCTGTGACTTAAATAATAGAAAGGGGCCTAGCAGACAGCCCTGCTGCACAGATCTAATCAATGGACCTGAGATATAGATCAGTGCTGAATGAATGCCTTGGTGTGATTTTGTGTCAATTGCCTTGGCTTGCTCAAGTTCCACAGGATGACAGTGTCATCGTACATGCCCTCAATGACCTCCTTGAGGACATTTAACAGATGCCACAGACATGGATGTAACATTAACAATCTGCAAGTCTACTGCACATAGCCAGGATATTACTGGTGTCCATTTAGAAAAGGTCCATGATGACATGTTGGTCTACCTCACAGATGAGGAAAGTCAGGATGTATCTATACATGCATGCATCATGCACTGTCCCCCTCAACTCAAATGGATGCATGGTGATGTGCACCCTTCTATGGGAATATAGCCTGTGTGGAGAGTGTGCTGAAATGTGTATCCAACTGTGTCAGGTAGGTGTATGCTCTACATCACGCTACAGGCAATCTGTGATGTTGTCACAGCCCGCTCATGCTGTGTGACAGGCCTAGATAAAGGTAAGACAGTGCATATTGCCTGTCCTGATCTGGCCTAGGGTTTGGACACAACCCCCCACTCAGATATCATTGAGAAACTCCCCCAGCTGGGGAATAACCCTCACGTCACTAGACAGTTAAATTGATTCACCGACAGAACACATACTGAGTCTGGAGCATTTCTCTCTGGGCCTCCATTGAAAACTGGCTTTGTTCTAAGTCAAACTTTCCCAGTAAACAAATGTTAAACAAATAAATAAACAAACAAATAGATAAATAAATAATGCATGCTATATTCCACTTTGCATAGCACACCTCCAAGCATCTGGTTTACGTAATGTTAAGTAAAGTGTTTGCACACGGAAGATATAGATGTGTACTGCTTTCCCTGTTTGCCCCTAGTGTGTTTAAGCGGCACTGCGTGGATAGAGGCCAAAACGTGAAGGGCTCTGCTGGTTGTTTTAGTACTTGTATGTTGTGTGGGATTCTATTATTTGACCAGATTATAGGTGTTAATATGGGGTAGATAGAAAAGTGGTGAAATGGGGGGCAAGCAGGGGGATGAAAAAAGGGAAAGCAATATAGGAATATGAGGAGGGAGATAGGAAAGAACCACAGCCATCCATTTCTTCAACAGTGTAAAATTAATACACGCACAGAATATTAGCTGAATTTGGACAGTCACCTCCCAAATCAGGGGTGACAAAAAATGCAATCATGTTGAATAGCCAACTGGACCAAATCAAGTTTGTCAAGGAGGCATGTGTGCGAAGGAAAGCTAAGCACGGAACATTTTTTTTTTTTTTTTTTTTTTTTTTTTTATTTTGTGGCCAGGTGCAATTTTTTTATTTCTATTTTAGTAAGAGAGGAATGCTGGCTAAGGGACATTGGCATTTCTGGATCAGGGGTAAGTGAGGAAGCAAATGCAAAGAAACAGGACAAGCAAGACAAGACACAGGGAAGGTGAGGGACAGAAAAGGTTGGGGGACACCATGAATTGGATGAGGGAGGGGACAATGCAAGCTCATGCCCATCAAGCATGAGGACAGTGAGATTCTAGTCCTCACCTGCAGGACTGTCATCACTGGCCCTTTACTCCACTGGCTGCTGGAGTGACTGACATCTTCTCCTCCTACAGATCATGATGGAAAGCAGCCTCTGCAACTGTCACGGGCATACACCAGTGGTACTGTACACGACCTTATGCACTAACCCTGGCATCTCCTGGTGGGTGATAAAATTCCCACCTCCACCAGTACTTCCAGTGGGCACCACAGCACCAGCTATCAGGGTAGCGCTACCTGAAGGTGGAGAAAGTGCAGGGACAGCAGAGGCAGTACTGCCAAGGTTGGGTCCCAGATGTGCTGGGTGTTAGTGCTGAAGCCAGTACCCGGGGGCAGTCTGACCCACTGGGGTTGGCCTAGCTCTCTGTGTTGTGAATTATTTAGTGATTTGTTACAGATGGATGACATGGAGACATTTTGCCAACACATAATAGAATATAAAAGAGATAAGGGATGGGGGTGACAGAAAAAAGGGATAAAATTAGTACCATCATATGTGACATAATATGCATTATCACAATTATACAACAAGTTTATCTGAAGTATTACATTTAAGTATACCTCCTGACAACTACAAACTTTAATTACAGATAGCTCACAGTAATCCTTGCAATGTCCATATACTGCACATATGCTTGGTCGAATTATACAGATTACAGTTAACAGCAGGGCATTTATGCCACTTGTACATATTTTAACTTGTTTAATATTATTAAAGAATTGCAGTACTGTATGGTTGTTATTCATCGTACTTGAACCCACAACCTCTGACTACAGTCTTTCACTTGACTCCTAAAGCTGGTTTATGCTGCAGATTTATGTATGCATACTTCTTTCTATAGTTAGGATTATACATGCTTACTTTGCTACTACTGTATTGAAAACAAAAACTTTTTTTTTAAATTTTAAAGTTGCAATAATACTTCTCTTCTGCTGCATAAATATCACTTGCTTCTTTCAGTCTCTCCAGATGATCAGAATTAGCCTGCCTATTCGCCACAATTTCAGGATTAGCTGTGAACAAAAGAGAACAGAACAGCATTATGCATAACAGTCTTGCCAATAATTAGCTTTATATGCATTATAAAAATCTCTTTATTAGCATACTCACACAACTGTGGGTTGCACTAGCTTGAAACTCATCCAACCACTGGTTGAGTACATCCCTCTTGCACCATTACAGTTCATTAGAGTGGTGCCACAATGTTCTTCAGTACGTGGGATACCAGTCGCACTGGATACAGCCTTGGCCAAACTACTCCAGGCCTTAGACTTATAAGAGGAGACAGAAGTGTCCCACTGCAGAAGCCTTTGGCTGTGGCGCTTTACCAGGCATCCAAATATTATGGATTCTTGAACACTGCACCTCTGTGTCCTAAAATTTGCACTTCCCCTCTAATACCAGACATGTCTAATCCCAAAACTAGAGCAATAGCAAATAATGATTTCCTGCCAATTTGTGTTATCACATTTACTGGTACTGTGTAAACTTGAACAACAATGTCAACCATGTTTGCACGATGTTAAGTGGACAGCAACAGTTCCAAGCAGGGAGGAAAGCAATTTTTTTTAAACTGGTAGGTTAATCTGACACTTGACATTAGTTTCAGGGTTTCTGCTGCTGTAACTGTTAGGTGATATAACTTTGCTGACATGCACTGGGGCCATGAATGTCCTGACAGGACATCTGTTTGGCTTTATACACTGCCAACATTGATTTTTACAGTGTGGGATTCAAACCTATGCATTAAGTACAAAACATTTTCTCTCACACCAGTAATTTTTCATCTTTGCCACAGAAGAAGTGCTTCTCAAACATAGTCATGAATCATTCATAAATACAGATGACAGACTGAGGTGTTTAACCATGCATGTATGTGGCCTGACAAGGTCCTTGTACATAGATTCATTTGTTTATGTGTCTTAAGTGTGAAGGCCATCCATGTCCAGATAGAAAAATTATACTTACAGAAACAAAGTAGACACTGTACCCTCAGTCATACATCTGAAACTTCAAACACAGTAAGGGTGTCTTATCCCTCATCCATTTAATTCATATCAGCTCCACTGTTTATAATTATGTATAAAGTGTTACAAGTAATATTTAATATAATGTGAAATGGACCAACAGTAAAAATTTCTGGAATTTCCTGTATTACAAGCCTGGACCATGTGTATGGCAGCCCTAGATTTACACTGTTTGCCACAGGAATATTTAAACAACACTTGTACATTTCCTGTTCATTACTATAAACTGGACTGTCACAGCAGTAAAAATATGCTGTACTTCCTGTATTAAAAGCCAGGACCACCCACATTACAGCCCTACGCATATACCTGCTGCCACAGAAAGGGTTGTATAACAGTTGCATAATTCCCTATTCATTCTTAAGTTGTGTGTGTTAACTGATGTGCAACTGTCGATTGCAGGTGTTGGGGAAGCTTGCAAACCCACTGCGCAACATTGCTTAACAGACATGCATAATGGAAAGCAAAAATGCAACAACGTATGCTTTTTGACCTTTACACCGTGTACACTCTGTCTGCTTCCTGTGTGGGCCACTAGTCTAGGATTGCACACTGCTAAGCGATACGCAAATGAGATAAGCACTACTAAACAGGACATTCATTGTGTTTCTCCATTTCCCTTTTTTGTGCTAAGCCGCACATCGCGCAAACAATGAAATGAGAAATAAAGAACTGTATTACATAAACAAAACTTCAAAATTTATGTTAGTACACATGAAATATTTGACATAGGTCTGGATTTGAACTTTCACTCCAATGAACCTTCAAAACACATTAAGGGTGTCTCATCTCTCTTTACCCCACAAACAGCTTTGCAGCAGAGAACTAAAATCATTGTGCATACAACCAACTGTAACATCATTAAAGGTACTAACATATGACAGTTGTTTGTACATGTATTAATTTAAGAAGTGGTGCTCCGAGTGATCACACAACTATTTAGGACTTTTGCTTGCATAAATGCAGCTCTGTCTCATCTCTCTGTGTCTGTTGCTCACTCTTGTCTTATCTGACAAGTAATCAGACATACAGTCTGTAAGGCATTCTGCATCATTGTACTTAAAATGTGTGGGGATATTAAATGGCAAAAATATGCAGTTATCCATACAGGCTTCCGCATGTACAGCAGGTGCAACAGCCAAAAAACACAGTCTATGTACATCTATAAATAATATACAGTTGTCATGAAATGATGGGGAAGCTGGATGTTACTAAACAGAAACTGTGAAATGTGTCCTGCTTACTTACATTTAAAATCTTGATACAATTACGTCTACACTTTGTAAGTCTAACCTGGCTGATGCATTCACTGGTGCTGTTGTGTTTTCCTTATCCCTACCACTAATCACTCACAGTGGCAATCCATTAGCAACAAACACTGAGGGAATGCCTGCACTATGTTTACAGTTGATACACGTGGCCAAGTATTCGGCATTCAGCATTCTAAAAGGTCTCATCTCATTTGCATCTTCACCATACTCACAGCCCTGAATCTACACTACAAAATTTATACTATAAAAAGGGAACCATGTAGCTACGGAACCTGAAGTTTTGGAGACTTGTTTATGTGGATAACACAGAAGAATATATTACTTTGGGATTTATCTGCACAGAAGGCTATTGATCTTGATAAGGTATGCTTGCATTTTTTAGCATATACTGCACAAGCTAAAATGTCAGTAAGAAAAATCTGTCAATATATATATGTATATATATATATATATATATATATATATACACATATATACATACATTAGCAAATTATACTTTTATCTGTATGCGTTCCTTGGAAGTGTATTGATGGTATAGGCATGTTTGTAAGGGCATTTTACTTTCTCGGATACGCAGCCTTAATAAGTGTTCTCACAAGCGCTTTTGTTACAACTGTTTTTCTCTTTACACTCTTCTATTGTTATTTCAGTGAAATGTAACTGCCCTATATTGTCAATGACACAGGGGTATTGGCCTTCGAGAATGAAGTGCTAGCCACAGGTAGGCATGACTGGCAACTGCATAAAATGGAATGTTCTGTGGTAAATGTGCACACATTTCAGGGACAGCAATTTGATAGCACTTTTAGCATTTCACTGAAGGTTTGTTTCAAAATGTCTCATGTGACTGTTGTTTTGGGGGTGGGGGGGCAAGCTGCATTTTTGTTTTGGCACAAACATGATTTGCTATTGTTACTCTCATTGTTTTGGATCCCACCTTGCTTTGTGTATGACTGTAATATATTACAACCACATAATTCCTTTTTTATATTTGAATATCTTGACTGTTTTAGGTTTCTCCAGTGGGTAATAGTGAAATACTACCTTTTGTGCGTTATATCAAAGCAGGACTTTTATTTATGTGATACTTATGTGTATTATCCTTCTTTTGCGTTTTATGTCACCTAGGACTATGGTACCCAGGCATACTAATCCCTATAAACCCCCCTTCAGTGACTCTGAGAATGAAATCATTGTAGAAGCATTTAGGAGACATTGTGCCCTTCTGCTTGAGGGGGGACGTGGGGAGATGTCTGGCAGATTGCAAATTTGGCAACAGATAATGGCTGATGTGAGTGCAGCAGGTGGCCAGAGCAAGACATATGATCAGGTGCACCATAGGGCCGCTGACATGACCATCTGTATGCGGAGGAGAGCAACTGCAGTGGTCATGGAATGGATGGCTACCGAGGGGAGGGGCCTGCTACAGGGTTACCTGTCTCAATTGTTAAATACTTCTTGTATTATAAAATACTGACAGCAATACTTAAGTTCTGTTTAACATTAAATTTCTTTTAGGGGTGGATAGTTTTAGAATGATACAGTTAACAACAGGTTGATTCCACATGAGCCTGGGGTAGATGTGTCATCTAAATTTCTTGTTAAATGTATTAAAGGACACATAAAGGGCATAACATTATAGGTTCATAGGTTGGTACTAGGCTATCGGCCCTAGGGCCTCTTTGTCCTTAGAGGAGTGGTTTAAGGCAGTAACTTGTAGTCTATTGGCCATTTTGGGTCATTTCCTGTCTTTTCCAGCCCCCTGCTATAAAGCGCGTTTTGGCGGGCTTTTCCAGCTATTGAGAACTCAGCACAGCTCCTCATGGTGGCCAGCAGTGTTCCTCTAGCAGCAGAGACCAGAAAAGACTACCTTTCCAGATTTTAAGTATTTTTCTTGGCTTTTTCGACTTTTTGTGCCTTTCGACTACTGTTGTTGCTTGTTTTATCAAAGTTTGCACTGTTTTTACTGTCTTTATAAGCTAAAACTGTTTACTGCACTTGCTAGTTTAAGTTTTGCCTAAAAGTTAAACTACAGGCTAATACACTCAAGTGTACTAGCTTTTGATAGCATTTAGTCGAAAATTATAGCATTTATTGTGTTTTCTGCCTTTCTGTAAAAAACCTTGAAAAAAAACCAAAAAATATATCCTTGTTTTCCATACTTTCCTAACTAGTGTTCCAGAGACCAGATTTTGCTGATCCCTGGGCTTTGTCTTGGTTCCTGTGTTTCTCCATTTTCCTTGTTTGGTCAGGGGGAAGTTTCTTTACTCACCAGTGAGAGTGGGGAGTACTGAGCTGCCTGTTTGTCCTTAGAGGAGTGGTTTAAGGCAGTAACTTGTAGTCTATTGGCCATTTTGGGTCATTTCCTGTCTTTTCCAGCTCCCTGCTATAAAGCGCGCTTTAGTGCGCTTTAGCGCGGAGTTGCCACTGTTGCACACTAGGGCAGAGCCGGTTAAGCAGGTTTAAACTATTCGGCCTACCTAAAGTCCACTCTTCAAATTTTCCCTTAAAACTACCTTCCTCGAACTATACTACTGATCTAATCAGCGTATCCTATAACTAAAAATATCATCTCTACTTGACTCCAAGTAGACTATTCTCTATCTGTTAAACCTAGCACTTGCTCCTACAGTACTTATCACCTTGATACAGCACTCTTGTCATAGATAGTACCCCAAAAAGGCAAACCCCCATTTCTCGGTCACCCACATCCCCCGGAATCTCTTTTAAAGTTTTTTTGTCTATTCCTTCTAGCATGTCGAGGGATCAGTTGCTAGTATCCTCTCCTGCCCAGCTGGTGAACCTGGGAATATTGAGGCAATGTTACAATTGCCTCATGTACACAGACAACCCTCTCCTCCTCCCACACAACACAAATACATGCGAGAGATCTAACTATACGGCCAAACTGGAGGCTGAGCTCTCTCAATATAGGACTGGCAAGACCAGACAGGAGGAGAAGGTTACCACACACACTATAGACCCAGTCTCACATAGTACCATCACAACCTCAAATCATACACATAAACACACAAAGACATACTCGGAGGCTCTGATCAAAAATCTACCAAAACAGCAGAGGCCACCAAAGCAGACACCCAAACAACCACCACCTCAGAACACAACACCTGCAACACATAGACCTCACAGTCAGAGTGTCAAACAGTCAAAGCCCTTAAGGCCAAACACAATGCCAGACACACAAGTCATTGGTGACTCCATAGTCAGACACACTGACGTCCCGCTCACCAGACTGAGTAAGAAGAGAGTTACAGTAAGCTGCCTGTCGGGCGCTAGAATCCGCCACATAACGCAAGCACTCAGGTCTCTCAACAGCAGGTACAAATACGACTCAGTCATTGTCCACGCTGGTGTAAACGACCTGAGATGTACCTCCTTGGACTACATGAAAAGAGACATTGAGGAGCTCTCTGATTATGTAGCCCAGGCAGGTATGACCCTGACCTTGAGCAGTATCCTACCTTCACCAAGAATGATGCCACAATACAGAGACAAGATGATCAGCTTTAACAATTGGCTTAAACTCTGGTGTCATTCAAAGGGGATCCAATGTCTGTCTGCCTGGGATGACATGCTGGACAAGCCACGCTGCTTCGCAAGGGACGGCTTGCACCTGTCACCCTGGGATTCCGGATATTGGCAAAGGCTCTTGCCACCCCCATAGTGCCTTTTTTAGGCAAGGCTCAAATTCTAAACCTACCACCCTAGAACACAAAAATGAAAAAAACTAAGGGTAATGCTGCTCAATGCCAGAAGTCTAAATCTCAAAATGCACGCACTCGAGGCCCTTCTCAGTATGGAGAACATCGATGTCTGTGCTGTGACAGAAACCTGGTTCAAGGCTCCTGAGAGCACCCCAGCACTATCAGGTTTTACCTCATATCATGCGTTCTGGCCCCAAAATCCGGACAATACCAAGAAAGGAGGGGGGTATCCATATTCATCAAGGACACCCACACCTCAAGACTGGTGGCAACGCACGATGCATCGGAGACCATCCAGGTGCAATTAACCATAGGCAAGACTGCTCTGCAAATTGTAGCATGTTACAGGCCACCCTCAGAAACTCAGGAACCTCACATGGCTTTCCTGAAAACACTGGAGGGGATAAATGTATCTCCAAACACCATCATACTAGGTGACTTCAATTACCCTAATATAGACTGGGAACACTACTCAAGCCCAAACACCCTAGCCCAAAAGTTCCTGGAATTCATAAACTCAAATGCCATGGAACAACTAGTCACCATCCCCACAAGAGGAGAAAACATACTTGATCTCATCATCACGAACATGGGAGCACAATGTTCAACACCAGATGTATACCCCTCACTGGTGAGATCAGATCACAAACTAATCTCGCTGGAGGTCCTCATCCCACCCCCACCTGAAATAAAAAAGACCACAGTAAAGAACTTCTCGAAAGCAGACTTCACACTTCTAAAGAATAGTGTGGTCTCCTTTAAGGCCCCCGAGCCGGCAGAAAACAGTACTCAAGCCACTGAATCACTTACAAATGCCTTCTACCAGCACCTGCAGGACTGCATGGATAAGGCAATCCCAAGCAAAACAAAGACTCTTTGTACCAAAGGCAAGCATCCAGTCTGGTGGACCCCAGCCATAAACAAACTCTACAACAAAAGGAGGAAGCTACTACAAGATAGAGCAAAATCCTTAAAAGGTAAGACACCTTTGATCACTATAAGTAAAAAACTAAGAGCTCTCATAAAATCATCCAAAGCAAATTTTGAGAGAAAAATAGCTAAAGACTCAAAAGACAATCATAAGGCCTTCGTTAGCTATGTTAGAAACCTGGGAGGAAACTCCCAGATATGCTCAGAACTAGTTCAAAATGATGTGAAGATTACTGATCCTACAGACATTGCCAACATACTGGCTGACAGGTTCATTGCAAACTTCTCCCCCCCAAAAAGAGAGATATCTATACCAAACGATTGCAGCCCCCCAAACATCTCTAACGCCCAAGTGAGAACTGCTCTCTCCAAAGCAAAAAACACAGCATCCATGGGACCTGATGGTGTCCCTGGCTGTGTGCTCCACGAACTCAATGAGGAATTAAACCCACAGCTAAGACAGCTGTTTAATCATAGTCTCACCTCTGGATACGTACCCAGGGAGTGGCGCACTGCGACTGTGGTCCCACTTCACAAAGGCGGTGCCTCCACCGACCCTGGAAATTACCAGCCCATTAGCTTGACAAGCCTTATCTGCAAAGCCATGGAGAGGATCATAATGGACCTCATAAATAAAGACATAGGGAATTTGCAGACTTTGGATCCAACCCAGTTTGGCTTTGTCAAAGGCAGATCATGCCTTTTAAACTTGGTTGACTTTTTGAAACAGTCACCAAAGCCATTGATGAGGAAAGGCAGTCCATACAGCCTACCTCGATCTGGCGAAGGCCTTGATACAATACCCCACTCGGGTATCATTGAAAAACTCATCAGCTTAAATGTCAACCCATACATCACAAGATGGGTTGCAAACTGGCTGAGTGACAGAACCCACAGGGTCAGAGTTGCTGGCGCCATGTCAGACTCAAAGCCTGTCACAAATGGTGTCCCACAGGGCTCAGTCCTGGGCCCACTCTTGTTTGGCATCTACTTTTCCAGTACAAGCAAACACAGGAGGGTTATGGCTGACAAAGTTTGCAGATGACTGCAAACTGGGCCGTGGTCGAAAACACATCTGACACAGATATCCTTCAGAAGGGTCTCACAGAAATGGATAACTGGTGCCAGAGCCATGGCCTAAAGTTAAATGCCAAAAAATGCATAGTCATACCCTTCGGGAAAAACAAGGTTACTCCTAGCTACCATATAGGTGGCAATCCACTGAGCACAGAAGAAGTTATCAGGGACCTGGGGACCCAGGTTGACAGTAGCCTGTCATTCGACACCCATGTAGCTAAAGTAGTTAGGAAGACCTTCTACATTGCCCACCTTATCATGAAGGGATTCACATCTAGATCAAGGGAGGTCATAGTCTCCCTATACTCATCACTCATCAGACCAATGATCGAGTACAATGCCCCATTCGGAATGTATCTGACCCGACACTTGCAGCAGCTGGAGAGGCCACAAAAGTTCCTCACCAAAAGGATAAAGGGTCTCAAAAATCTGTCCTATGCTGCCCGACTGAAAGAACTCCAGCTCTATTCAGTCGCCACCGCTTGCTCAGAGGTGACCTTTGCCTGACATACAAGGCCATGTCAAACCCAGATTTGATGAATATGCTTCACCTCAAAAACTCTAGATCCGTCAGAGCCACAAGGGCGGGAGACTTAAACCTTGACACGGCTATTAATAGGACGTGCTGGAGGGATAGATTCATCACCCAAAGACTCCCTATGCTGTGGAACAAAATCCCGGTATATGTGAGGCAGAGCACCTCGCTGGCCTTGTTCAAGAGAAATCTTGACCAATGGATGGGAGATCGCAGATATACCCCAGGGATTACCTCAGTGTCACTGCTCGATAGAGGCACAGCAAAATAATGGGTATAGTTCCCCATACTAAAGGGGTGGCGTAAGCCACAAAACTATGGGCTAGGCTTGTAATTGCCCTCGGGCAGATAGCCTAGTATGAACCTATGAACCTATAACAATTCCCTGGCTATTTCTTCCTACACTATTTACTTCCCTGGACCCCTGTCTAGCAGGGTGACTGACTTGATCCCAGGGGTGAATTTTCTTTCTCCCATCCAATCATCAAGGTTCCTTTTGAAGAGGGCCAAAGAGGCGATCTGCTTGACATGTATGGTATCGAAGTGGCTGAAAAACACTGGAAACATGAGCCACAGAGAATCATAGAAAATGAACTTTACATCACATGGGATCACCCAATACTAACAGTCCAAAAGATAGATGCTAAAAAAAATGGATATAGTGGTACAAGACAAAAAGACAAAAGTAGCACTGATCATTGAAATCGCCACACCTAGTGACTACAGTGTCTTGCGTACAAAGAGACACAAAGTCATAAAAATACCTCGATCTGCAGGCAGAAACGAGAGCCATGTGGAAGAAAGATACCCAGACAGTTCCAATAGTAGTAGGAGCAACTGGTCTTATAAAAAAAATATACAATTGTATTTAGATATGTTACCAATTCATGTAACACCGTACGAATTGCAGGAGGAGTCATTACTGGGCATACTACGGGTGCTGCGAAGAGCACTTTTGGCTAACATCAAAGAGTGAAACAATACTAATTTCATGAACTTTAATTGTACTTTGACTTAGGAATGGGGTCCATTCCAGTCATGGTATTAGAAAAGTACAGTTTTGTACCTACCATAAATGTAGATGTTCGAAGATCCACATTGCTGCAGTCCTTACACTTGGGTAGTCCGCTGTCCTCGGTCGGCCCGAATATCAAAGTATTAGGCTGATGTCGGTCAAGGCGCTTAAGACTGACATCAGGACGTCAGGGTACAAATGCGCATGACCGACGTCATATCCTCAGTCTTTTCTTGCCCCAGATGTCAGAAGACCCTAAACAGAAAGGTCAAAAACCAAAAGACAGCAAAAAACAACCAACCACCCTTATACTAACCATATGTACAAAATATACAATATTCACAATATGTACAACCCAAACCACACAACCGCCTCTAACTACAGAGGGGAAGGAGGGAGGGTAAATTGGACTGCAGCAATGTGGATCTTCGAACATCTACATTTATGGTAGGTACAAAACTGTACTATGTTCTTCATCTCACATTGCTGCAGTCCTTACACTTGGGTAGAATCCCAAAGCAGAGATAAGGGAGGATGGCAAAACTATAATGCAGTAGGCGGTGCCAAAATGCCCTGTAAAATTGCAGTGGCAAAACCAGCCCTCGATTTAGAGTAAAGTGGAAGATGATAATGCTTAGAGAAAGTATGCACTGAACTCCAAGTAGCTGCCTCCAAAATATCCTTAGTTGCCGCCCCCCTTAAAAAAGCTGTAGAAGTGGCAGTAGCCCTAGTGGAATGAGGCCTAATCCCAGCTGGAATCTCCTTGCCATGATGGGAATAACAGAAAGCAATACAAAACCCAATCCACTTAGAAATAGTTTGTTTTGACACAGGCTTGCCCTGAGAACCCAAAGCAAAAGAAACAAATAACTGCTGAGACTGCCTGAACCCTTTAGTTCTGCTCAAATAATATCGCAACTGCCTGTGTATATCCAAAGTGTGCAAAATCTTTTCCCCTTTATTTTGGGGGTTTGCATAAAAAGTAGGCAAATGAATAGTTTGGTTTAAAGCCACACTAGAAACCACTTTAGGCATAAAGGATGGATTAGTACGCAAAGATACCCTATCCTTATGGAAAATTAAGAAAGGCTCAACCGCCATAAGGGCCTGTAACTCAGAAACCCTTCTTGCAGAGGTAATGGCCAACAAAAAAGCAGTCTTCCATGATAAATATTTCAACTCAGCGGTAGCTGCAGGCTCAAAAGGTTGTAGAGTGAGTTTCTCCAACACAAAATTGAGATCCCAAGCAGGAGTAGGAGCTCTCCGTGGGCGTCTTATATTCTTTGCCCCTCTAAGGAATTGCTTAAACAAAGGCTGAGAAAACAATGGTGGGTCACAGTCATAGTGAGCAGAAATTGCTGCAGCATGAACTTTAATAGAAGAGAAGGACAAACCTTTGTCCAGTAACTCAGTAAGATATTGAAGAGCCACACTTAAATTAGGCTTAGAAACATCAAATTCCTTTGCTGTACTCCAAAATAAAAATCTCTTCCATTTATCTGCGTACACTTTCCTTGTACTAGGCCTTCTGGCCTCCAAAATAACATTCAAAACTTGCTGTGGAAGCTGAGACCCTCCAGGGTTTAAAACAGAATATGCCAGGCTGTCAGGTGAAGAGAGTGAAGTTTGACATTGAGTAAATGACTGTTCTCCTGAGACAGAAGGTGTGGAATCAAGGCAAAGGCCATGGAGGCTCCCGTACCAGACTTCTCAGTAATGGGTACCAGTGCTGTCGAGGCCAATCTGGAGCTATTAAAATCATCTTTGGCTTGTCCTGTCTGACCTTCAGGAGTACCTTTGGGAGGAGAGGCAGAGGTGGAAAGGCATACACATGAAGATTGCTCCAATTGAATGAAAGAGCATCCACTTTCCAAGCTGTGGGATGAAACCTTTTTGTGCAAAACTTTGGCAGCTGGTAGTTTAGTGGAGAAGCGAACAGATCTATGTCTGGAGTTCCCCATGACACTGTCAATTTTTGAAATACATGAGGATCCAATTTCCACTCGTGGGGATCCATAATTTGCCTGCTCAACACATCTGCTAAGGAGTTCTGTGCTCCCGGCAGAAACCTTGCCTGAAGATTTAGCTGTAAACTGAGAGCAGTCTCCCACAAAATCATTGCTTGTCTGCATAGAGGATAAAAATGCGTTCCCCCTTGCTTGTTGATGTACCACATGACAGTTGTGTTGTCTGTTAGAACCAACACCTGCCCTGGAAGAAGTAAATCCTTGAAAGCTATTAAAGCAAATTGGACTGCTAACATCTCCTTCAAGTTGATATGTAGATGTTGAAGTCTGGCAGGCCACGTGTCTTGTTATCCACTTTCCATTTAGATGAGCTCCCCAAGCATTGTCTGAGGCATCTGTCGTTAGAATTTGACTCGCCTCTGGCCGGGTCACAGAGAGTCCCTTGTTTAGGTGACATTCCTGAGCCCACCACAAAAATTCCTTTTGAATGCAAGGTATTATCTGAATGACAGTGTCCATATCTTGGCAGTGCTGTGTCCATACATTTTTGAGATACCATTGTAGCTTCCTCATATGCAGTTTGGCATTGTGAAGCACCAGAATACAAGATGCCATGAACCCCAAGGCTTGAAGGACTGTCCTTGCAGTCAGCCTGGACTGATGAGACAATTAATGGAAGTAAAGAGAAAGATTCTTTTGTTTGTCCGGGGTCAAAAAGGCCATCTGGGATGCTGTATTCAGTCTCACACCCAGAAAGCACATGTCCTGAGAGGGTACTAGACTGGACTTTATTTCGTTCACAGAATACCCCAGGCATCTTAGCACTGCTATCACATATTGCAAATGATGAAGAAGTTCGTCCTTTCCTTGGGCCAGAATCAGGCAATCGTCCAAATAAGGATAGATTTGTATTCCTCTTAGCCTGAAAAAAGCAATCACTGGAGCCAGAACCTTCGTGAACACTCTGGGCGCAGTAGATAAGCCAAAGGGCAATGCAGAGAACTGATAATGAGAAGTCCCAGCTTGAAAACGCAGATACTTCCTGCAACTTAGCCTGATAGGAACATGAAGGTAAGCCTCCTTGAGATCCAGAGTCACCATCCAGTGATCTTTGCCCAGCAGAGGTAAAAGCTGTTGTAACGTCAACATTTTGAACTTGGGAATGTCCAGATAAGTGTTGAGGATAGATAAATCCAAAATTGGTCTCCACGTGTTCCCCTTCTTTGGTACTAGGAACAGGCGAGAATAAAATCCTAGGCCCACTTCTGACAGAGGGACCGGTTGTATGGCCCCTATTTGGAGCAGCAGAGAAATTTGTTTGTGAGCCTCTAGTCTTTGCTGAGGAGGAACGTCCGGCATGCCTTTGAAAGGAGGCAAGGTATGGAAATAAAACCTGTAACCTTGGTGTATGATATCCAGTACCCATTTGTCTTGGGTAATCAAAGTCCAATTATCCCTGAAGAGTGCCAACCTTCCTCCCAAAGGTGCTGCCAGGCAAGAAGGATCTGGCAGCTGAAAAGGTAGGTCATTGGGCCTGTTTATGAAAGGACTGGCCCCTGCCCTCACCCGAAGATTGTGCAGGAGAACTCCCTGTTCTAGGTCTGAAGGAGCTCTGCGCTCTACCCCTACCATGTCTAGATCTACCCCTAGACTGTGAATCATAAGAAGGGTATGTCCACCCCTTAGCAGGCCAATTCCTACTAAACTTCGGAGGCTGGACTTGCAAATAATCTTTAACAGTCTGCATAGACTTAGCCTTGTCTTCCATTTTCTTCAAGACTGACTCAACAGGTGAACCAAACAACACATCAGACTGTAAAGGAGCATCCAAAATCCTTGTCTTAACATGTTCAGATAAATTCTGATCCCTCAGCCAGGCGTGCCTGCGAAGAACTGACCCAGTGGCAGCCACCCTAGACGAGGCCTGCACAGCATCAAAACCACATTGTAAAGAATGCTTACCCACCTGTTCAGAGACATGCACTAAATCTTGTAATTCCTTACACACAATGCCTTCCGCCAGAGCATCTACCTTAGACTTCAGTTGAGAAAGAAGATAGTTCTGATATTTCAACATGTGAAACTGGCAATTCAAAGCCCTCATAGCTAAGGTGGAGGAAGTATAGACTTTCTTTCCCCATCTATCCAAAGCTCTGGCCTCTTTATCTGGAGGAACCGGATTTTTTACAACAGAGGCCTTGACACCCTTAGGTCCCTGACTAACAGTTTCTGGGTCCGCCCTAGGACTCTTATAAAGATATTTATGAGCCTCAGGCACCCTATAATACCTATCCAGTTTAACAGGAGCAGGAGGCAAAGAATCAGGATTAAGTGAAGCCTCCGCAAACACATCTTCCACAACATCCAGAACAGGAGGTATAGCCAAAGGCCTATGCTGGGGCAAAAACAAAAACTCCCTAAGCCTTTTCCTGGAATCAGAGAAGTCCTGACCTTCCCACTTAAAATGCTCCCTCATGGAATGAAGAGTCTCTGAAAATGAAAAATCCTCTGGAGGAGAAGCAGAAGGGGTAGATTCATCTGCATCAGAATCAGAATAAGGAGAGTACTCCTGCAAGCCTTCAGCCGAAGACTCTGAAACATCTGAAGGCTGCTCAAAACTCCCCAACTCTGGTTCCACCCTAGGCCTCTTATCTGGAGGGGGCAAAGAACCTCTAATCAAAGAAATTAAATCTTCTGCCATTTTAAGCATGTGCTTCTTGGGCACAGATCCTGAAGAACTAGGAGTGACACCAACAGAAGCTAAACCTGGCCTGCCTCTGGGAGAAGCCTTAGAAACAGAAGGAGAAGGCCTAACCACCCTAGGAAGGGAGGGGAGTACAGTAACCTGAGAAGCCCCTTCAGCCTGACCTGCCTCCTGAGAGGCCACATCCTGCAATAACAAAGTCTCCCCCTGGGACTCCTGAGAAGCCTCCGGTGGAACCACCGGTTCCACTGACGCCTCTAAAGAACCGGCGTCCGGTACGGACGACTCTTCTTGCCTGGGCTTAGCTGCCTTGTCTTTGCGCTTCTTCGAAGAAGCGGGCGTCGGAGCATCCGACGGCATCTTATAATTGCACCGCTTCCCAAAGACCAACCTGGCACAATCCAACCTTCGCTTAATAGTGCGCTTATTGAACCTAGCACAAAAACGACACCCAACAATGTCGTGCTCAGGCCCCAAACAAGGAATACACAAAGTATGATAATCTCTATGCGGTATCGGTTTCCCACAAGAAATACAGTTATTCACTTTTTCTGACATCCGGTAAACCACTGAGGCAAGAAAAAACCAAAATATTCCCCAACGGGGTACTTGGCCAACTTTGACACCGTCTGAAACTCCGAATTCGAAAAATTTCAGAACGGCACTTGCAACGCTGCTTCTGCATCGGACCATGCGGCAAAAAAGACTGAGGATATGACGTCGGTCATGCGCATTTGTACCCTGACGTCCTGATGTCAGTCTTAAGCGCCTTGACCGACGTCAGCCTAATACTTTGATATTCGGGCCGACCGAGGACAGCGGACTACCCAAGTGTAAGGACTGCAGCAATGTGAGATGAAGAACATCCCAAAAGACTTGGAGAAATTAAAAACAGCATAAAGTTTTAACCTCCTGTCTTACTGTTCATTATGATGGTGTCCTTACCTTTTGCTTAACTTCTTCCAGGACCATCCAGCATAGAGTGCCTACAATCATCTGCACATGGTACACCAAACATTTTTATGTCAGTACTGATGAGCAGTTCAAAGAAATATTTAGTTTGTGATGTGGGTGTCAGGACTGTTGTGTGTACTGCAGTACTGTCTGTAATAGTGGCACCACTCAGTTTGTTTGCATATATTGGACTATAGTAGTGGAGGTATTATTTTTTTCCCTGTGTTTGTTGCTTATTATCTCAGATGATCATGACAGTGGAAGTATGGACTCCTACAACCTGATGTCAGAGTATCAAGCAGACTCTGATGATGATGGTAGCCAAACAAAGGCACAATTGGGGGGGGGGTGCAGAGGTTGAATCTGACACTAAGCCTGACATTTAGCCATCCATCTAATTCCATCAGATGCAGCCACTAGGCATAAGTCAACCCATTTCAGTAATTGGACAGGGGAAGGGTGAGACACTATCTGGGTAGTGTGGTTACTGTGGCTTCAGTCCCTGCTGACCCTGGCTGTAGTGAAATTGCAGGTGAGGTGTCACGCAGAAGGGTTGTTAAGGGTGCTCGGAGAAGCCCTGCTGTCCATCCTCCACCTGGTACAAGTGTTTCTTCCAATGCCACTTGACATATGTTTACGGCCATCATGGAGGCACAGGCATGTTTCAATAGATCCTCCAGAGAAATGCTTAGAGTTGGAGATGTGCACACTCTGACATGCATAACTGCCTCCACCGTGTTGCAGATTCAATGGACTGGATGAATGACAATTTGAATGGGTGGTGTCTGTGATGGTATATCTGCTGGGAGGGGGATGGCATCCAAATGGGCATAGGCCAGCCACATTATTAGATGTTAGCTGACATGGCTGTGCCCGGTCATGCTCCCATAGTGGCACTACTTCCGCTGCCACATCACTGGTTGAGGTGTACACACTCAGACATGGCAGGCCATAGGGTCATGATCTTGGGAGTCCTCGTGAGGGAAGCGCATCCAACAGACATCAGTCACATTCAGGTACCAGCAGTGCATCTAACTGTAGGTGTGGATGTGCCAGTGCAACTCCTGGCAGAGCCAGTTCTCATGGTCAGGTACTACATAGATGAACTGCCACCTCTACAATGCATGGCTCACACCTGTCTAACATACCAAGATGTAGAACTAGCACAGAGCCTGGCTGTGTTCTTGCAGACACACACACACACACACACACACGCACAATTTCACCTGGAGGGCCCATACAGACAAACAGACAACAGTTACATGCTTCAGCCTTGAAGCTTAAAGCTCATTCTGTCTCAGTGGTCATTTGTTACTTTATCCAAATGTCTGTCTGCTTTTCTTTCTTACCTCACATGCACTCACCTTTTGTGTCAGCCTAGGCTTACTGCCCCCCCCCCCAACACACACACACACACACACACACACACACACACACACACACACACACACACACACACACACACACACACACACACACACACACACACACACACACACACACACACACCATTCTATGCAAGTTACAACTGTGCCATATCCTTGTTTTCTATCTTTTGGACTCGGGACATAATAAGCTTTGTGTCTGATGCCCAGGGTGCATAGCTGACTTAGTGCTTAGTATATCTGCATTTGTGATATTTTGCTAATTGTACTTTTGACATATTTTGGTCTTAGAAAGTTTGACAGTTGGTCGAATCAAAACATTTTTTTGCATTAGTATTTTTAAGAATCTTCTGAGGGTTGTGAAGTCTGAAACTGAAATTTGTCTCATTACTTTCTGTCCTCTCTCTGATGACTTTTCCAGTACAAAAGTATTAGGCCAAATTGAAGACATTTGGTGACCATCAATACTTTATAGAGGTATGAATCCGTGAATCTTTGATGCCTGAGGCCTATTACTTGACAGAGGACACATGTATTCACATAAGTCTCTGCTGTCACATGTTAAAGTCACTGCTGTACAAGTCAACAACCTTTTATTTACTAACATTACCAAGTAACCACTTGCAAGGATATGCCATTTGTCTGTATTACACAATTCTGTTTTAACACTCCAGGCTCAACACTTACCTTGTAAATCCAGCAGTCACTACAGTTTTGATTCAGGACTGTGTTTGTCTGATGCTAGGAGTACAGTCATCACCCTGGTAGGAAAAGGTTGTGAGGGTTGCCTGTCATCAATGTTACTATATTTGTGTGGGTAGGATGAAGGTTTTAGCCCCTTCTACATCTGTTTACACCCACAGCAGCTGCTGGTTCTTTCCCTGACTCCTTACCTGTATACGGTTGTGGTGATCTTGCCATTGGTGGTGGCATGTGAGCCCCTTCCCCTTGTTGAGCCTGCTGAAGCTATTTTCTCAGGATGATACTGTGAAGCATGGCACAGATGGTGAAGATTTCAGTACATGTACATGGACTATACTGCAGGGCTCCCCAAATGTATCTAGGCAACAGAACAGAGAGTTTAACAGCCCAAACACATGCTCTATGATATTTCTGGTTTCAGTGTGCACCTCATTATGATGTTCTTCATAGGGTGTGTGTATATTTCTGATGGGTGTCATCAGCTATGGTTCCAGTGAATAACCTCCATCCAACAGTAAATGTCCCTGTGGAATATCAACCCTAGTGAACATCTGATAAAGTTGGGAGGTTTGCCAGCTATGCGAGTCATGGTAAATGCCTGGGTTGCCAGCACACATATTCAAGATGATTCCCTTAGCATTACAAATACCTTGGCAGTTAACGGACTAGAAGTCCTTTCTATTTAAGTAGACCCTTCCCTGTTCACTGGGTGGTGCCTTGATTTCTATACATGTACAAAATATGGCGCTCAGTACTTCAGGATAGTGTGCTACAGGGTAGAACTCTTGCAAATTTGTGGCCCTGTCCTCAGGAGTATGGGGAAACTATGCTGTCACTGGCATGCTGGAGCACAGCATTCAGGAAATGATGTAGGACCCTGGATGTTGATGCCTGTGACACCCCCAGCATGTCCCCTGTTCGTCTCTGAAAGGTTCCTGTAGCTAAAATTCTAAGTGCTACACATACCTTTGTCTCTACTGGTACTGGTTCCCCTTGGTTTGCCTTGGGTCTAAGTTGAGGATGACAGAGGTTGCAGAGTTCATGTAGTGCCTCTGTCTACCCTGTGGCGCTCTACAATTTCCACCTTATGCAGACTGTGAGGAGTTAACTGGGGTCTGAAAACTCTTAGCAGCAGCACATAGTTCAGCCTGTTGCACATACACATGAATTAAAGCAACAGCAGCCCCCAACATTCTTTTTGTGTAGACTCCTTTTCGTGTCTGTATGTCCTCCCCACGGTCGAGTGGCATTCGAAAGACATACGTGAATGGGTGTGCCTTCTTTGAAGGCTGGGCGTCGAGCTGGCACCTCGGCACTGTAAAAATCTACTGCCAATCATTAGCAGACTGCAGTTCCGCTGTGGCAACCCCTAACCGGGAAAAGCCGAAAGAACAACAAAAACAATTCCAATAGGTTTTGGAATTCGCGGGAAAACCAACACAGTCTACATGGTTGCTTTATAGCCTGCTGAATAGCTCCTCAATCTTGGACTGATTGATTAGCATACAGTTCAGCTGCTTATGTTGTAATTAGCATGCCACAGTGTTTACTGTGGTTGCGCAGCTCTATACACCACGTAGAAAACTTACTGAATACAAAACAGTGTGCTACTGTGTGCATGTCATGGCTTAACAGACCATGTAGGGTTTACTGAATCTGCCTAATTGTTACACAGAACCTGCCATAAAGAACCAGGATAGTAATAATGTGCGTTTTAAACACATGAAGTACTGTGACAGACTTAAGAAAGATGAAAGAGGTGGTTTCTGGGAGAATATGACTGAACAATGTGAGATGAAGTGGCAGTAAAGGTAAAACACCACTAATATCCCAAGCAATAATGATCATATTTCTATTGTCCATATTTTAAGGAAGAAAGCAACAGTGTTATAATTTTAATCATCATTTTTGAATATGGCTTGCCTTATTTAAAAAAAAAATAAGTGAAGGGTTTTATTTCAAACACAACTAATTTATTTTTAATTGAATCACATAACTATTTTTAGATTATTTAAATGGCTTGTCACCAGTTTAGGAATGGTTCTGAAGTGGTCCAAGTATTGGGACGGAAGCGTTTGACCATTTCTGTTCTCATATTTTTATTAAAGTTGGGCTTTTCATATTACATTGTTTGAAGACTGCTTGTTGGACTGCCACTGTGTTTTGCTTTACTGAGTGCACCACTATGTGGGCTTTGGTTTTTATTTGTTTTAATTTGTTGCACGGTCACATGCTGTTCAGGTTGTTCTCAATTGTTATAATTCCCACTCCAGCTGTGAAATTAAAAAACATATACTTAGCAGTAAAAATATTTAAGAAAAAAAAAAGATTCCTTATATTACAGATCTTATTACACATTCTAAAAAATTAAAAGACAAATGGCCTCAGTTATTTCAGTATAACAGAAAACCTTTCTTTATTTAAATGCAGCAATACAAAATGCCACTGGAAAAGATCATTAGCCTTATTGTTCTCTGCCTACATTCAAATAACAGGCATATTAAGTACACAATTTTTAGCTCAATGAAATTACTTGAGAAATAAGCACAACAAAGCTATAATTACCCACAAATAAATGCACACTGTACTGGCTTATAATTAAATGCAATAACATATCTCATACTGCCAGTCCACTTATGGGACCCAGTGTCTCTGATATAATTTAGTATCAAGAAACAGACAGTATAGTACAAAAAAAGAAAAATATAAAGAAAACTCCCACGTTTCTTCTGTAGCAACTTTCCAGTCTGTTACTATCACTTACGTAAACTGGAGCCATATATCATAGGTTCTTTCTTTCAGTGCCCCTCACTGACTGTACAAAGTTTAAAGCATCCCCCTTTGTTAAATCTGGTGAAGTAGTAGCAGCAAACAAATTAAATGTTATACTCCAGATCACCCGACCATCCCCAGCAGTTCATTCCAATTACTCAGCTAAAGCAGCCAGTCTTGCATCCATGTTAAGTGCTGCTCACTCCCTCAAAACTGTTCTGCACTTACATAGGGAGAATGGCTTAATCAATTGCTTTCTCTTGGGAACCAGAACTTGCTGAGCATCTCTTTCTCTTCAGAGTGTTCCATGGTTCCATCCATATTGTCTTGTTCTTTGAATGGTTTGCAGAGCTTCCTTTACTTCTCCAAAGAAATGTGGCACCAGTGAGGAAAACAATATTAAAGTCACTAGATAAAGCATCTGGAATCTCAGCCCTTTATCCTTGCAAGCTCTGTCAGCAAAAAAGAGATCTCATCTTGCAAGTGCAATTTTATAGTCTTACTTCAGTTCACACAGTTATCTGCACATATATGCCACCACCCCAGCTTCCACAGGATAGGCATGATCTCACATAATTGTAAAGGTCTCAAACCTCAAAAAGATGGGACGTGAAGCCCATCAGCTATTTTGCCTTGCTTGTCATGGGGCATGATGACCTAGTACCAATTTAACTTCTGTTTCTTCAAGTACTATCCAGCCTGCAAGGAATCTGTATATGGCTTCCCTATGTTCCGTCGACTCATCCTACAATAAGCCATGGTTCCTCAATTTTTGAGGATCAAGAAGCAGAATTTGAGAACATACAGAAAAAAGAAAAAAATCTGCCCCTCTGCAGATAGAAAAAATCGTGACTGTGACTCAGATGACTTGAGTGGGGAGGGCAGAAGTCAGCAGTGGATACCAGCTTGACCTTTCTAGTTGGGGAGGGGAGTGGTGATCCTGCTTAGTCATTTGCCATGCATAAGCAAAGGCCCACATGCACTGAATGCAGAGTGTGAAAGGTTTTAAAATTTTACCAGGCTGCACAGCTTTTACAATAGCTAATTCTGTGGTCTTCCCTACAACAAAACAAACACTTAAGGAGGGAATTCTTCAGTAGGGGGGGTTGCCTACAATAACCACAACTGATGAGGTTTGACTTGCAAGGATACAGATAAGCACAGAAAACATCTAAGTAAGCAGAAAAAAAAATCTAAAGGACTTCTGCAACAGTGTTTAACTGGGTAACCACAGAACTTTATAAAAGCAAACCAAGAGTTGGTAGCAAAGGTCTGTGGTTTAAAAATCAACAACAGTAGAAAAGAATATAAAACCACAGCCCACCAGGCTAAAAACAAATGTGATAGAGTGTTAGCGCTTTCAGGTACAAACCCTTCCTCAGACACAAACCTCACTACATAAAACTGAGTTTAAATACAAAACCTTATGCAAATGATGAAAGCAATCATTCAATTAATTAAATAACAGAAGTACTGAAATGTAAAAGTACTAACATTTCTGAATAAAAGGCCTACGCCTACTTAAAACAGGCTTTAAAGGCACCATGCCTTTAAGCCCTGGATACCCATTCGCCCCTAGTTCAATTGTCCACCTAGTCTTACAATACTCAGTATTACTAGTAATGTTACTCTTTCTCCCTCCCAAATTAACCTGTTGCAATGCCAAAAACAGAAAATTATGTCCTGGATATCTTTCTATATGTTGGGAAAGTGCATTACGTTTATCCTTAAGCCTAATGGCGGATAAATGCCTCAATATTCTGTCCTTAAATCTACAATTTGTCTTCCCCACATAGAAGGAAGAACAATCTACACAAGTAGCTAGATATACTACATTCTAGAACAGGCAAGTAGCCTGAACTCTTGGGGAATATTCCCTCCGTGTAGTGGGGTGAACAAATGTACAGGATCTATTAATCTATTTGCAGGCTTTACATCTGTGACATGGAAACGTTCCAACCCTACCCTTTTGGCTCTCATCCCTATGGGGTTTATCAAAAGGATCTGCTTCAAATACTTATTCCTCTTGTATATAAAGTGTGGGCTACCCCCCGACCAATTCCTTCAGAGAATCTTCTCTTTGTAAAATTCTCCAATTCTTTCTAATGATGTTCTGCACCCACCTAATATCACTGCTATAGGTTAATTGTAGGGGCACTTTACTTCTTAGACTATTATCATACCATTTACTCCGTTTATTGTACATATTATACCTATTTGATGTGCCTTGATTGGAGAACCAAGGTGCACTCTTAGTGTCCCTAGAACCCACAACATCACTCATTACCCCTTTTAACTCCATAGATTTATATCCCCTGGTTAGCAGCCTATTAGTAAAAGTCACTAATTCTTCCTGTAGGACTTCCTCATCAGTACAGAACCTCAACAGTCGTAAGGACTGTCCTTTCACTATGTTATGAAAAACAAAGCCTGGATGCATACTATCTTTAGCTAAAAGTCCATTTTTCCAGCAGGCTTTTCTAAACACTTTGGTGTTGAACACTCTATGCCCACTTTGCTTTATCTTTATATCCAAGAAATCAATCTCCTTGTAAGAGGAATTAACTGTAAATCGTAAAAAAACTAGTACTACCTTCCAGATATCTGACAAAGTCCAGCAAGGTTTCATGAGTGCCTGCCAATAAAATAAACACATTGTCTACAAAACAAGTGTAAAAAAACAACTGCTGTTTCCATTGGTGTGCAGCCTCAAAAATAACCTCTTTCTCCCACTGAGCAAGCACCAAATTGGTATAGGAGTTCACACAGGGGGTCCCCCATGGTGACCCCCCCCATTTCTGCCAAAAGTACTGCCCTTCAAAGAGAAAGCCATTACATTCCAAGACAAACTCCAAGAGGCTGACAACCTGTTGTATATCATTGCCCATTAAAATGTACACTTTCAAGTAATAACTTCTCAACTGCTACTAAGCCATATACATTGGGTATAACTGTGAATAAATCACGTACAGCCAATGTCACTAGTAAAAAATTCTTATCATAAACGCAAGTTCCTAAAAACTCATATAAATCGGTCAGAAAATGGGCACTATCTTTCAAAATCCTAAGTATTTGTCTCACAATCGATTTCATCCTATATTCAACCCACATGGAGCAGTATTTAGTGATCCACCCCCTGCCTGAAACTATGGGCCTTAGGGGTGGGTCAAGCAAACATTTATGCATCTTCGGCAGTGCCTTAAAAACAGGTACTGTCAGGTGTTCCACAATAATGAAATTGTATACATCATCTGTAATACCCATCTCCTTCAAATCACTCATTACTCCTTTAACATGACAGATAATATGGTTAATAGTCAGTGCATCAATCTTTACATTGGCTACATTAGTAGTAAGCATAAGTTCGATTTTGTCCATACAGAACACAGTGTCCATTAAGATAACGGCCCCTCCTTTATCTGCTGGACGCACTGTTAAATGTTTATTTTCTTGTATTTCCTTAAGGGCTGGTCTTTCTTCATATGACAAATTATAAAAACAATCACTATGCTCCTTTTCATGTATTTGTTGCTCACATGTCCTAATGAACACATCAACTGTTGAGTCATAATTAAGTATAAACAAACTAGGTTTACGTAAAGTACCATGACAGGAGATAGCTAGGTCACTATCACCAAAAAGTTTCTTAAGCTGTAAGTTTCAACCAAATTGTTCCAGTTCAATTATAACATCAGTAAATACATGTTTGACTGCTGGTACAAAAATGAGCCCTCGACTCAATAATTGTTTCTGTATGTCAGAGAGCTCAATACTAGAAAGATTAAAAACCAAACAATCAGTACCTGAAGTCACACAGAGACCTTCCTCCATTTCCTGTCCTTGCTGTATGATCTCTTCGCCATCTCCTCCCCTTGCAGTTCCAGCCTCTTCTCCTTTTTCTTCCTCATAGGTACTGGAAGAGGGTGGAAAAAAGCTGCGAATAAAGTGTTTTAGGTCGTACTCCTAATTCCTTCACATTTTTGTCAAAACATTGGGGCTGCCTTGCTCTCTCAGAAGTGTATGGCGGTTGTTCTCCATCAACAACACTGACTGTTTTAAGTAGGCATAGGCTTTTATTCAGAAATTTTAGTAGTTTTAAATTTCAGTACTTCTGTATTTAATTGATTAACTGAATGATTGCTTTCATTATTTGCATAAGCTTTTGTATTTAAACTCAGTTTTATGTTGTGTGGTTTGTGTCTGAGAAAGGGTTTGTACCTGAAAGCGCTAACACTCAATAAATCGCATTTGTTTTTAGCCTGGTGGACTGTGGTTTTATATTCTTAAACCACAGAACTTTGACTATGGAAAAAATATGAAAGAGGTCATGGCTAGCTAGTCATCTCAAGTAGCAAGAAGAACTGAAGAAGGTGCAAAAAATAAGAATTACCCAATATACCCTTAATGCCCTTACTGGCTGTGAAGCAAACAAAGCTCCTCCCCAGGCAAACAGAGACATCTGGAGACTTTAAAAAAAAAAAAAACTAGCAGGCGATTAGACTGTCCAAGTTAATTACTACTACAACAGGAAGGACCATACACAGTCATCATCTTCTTCTTCTTCTTTCGGCTTTTCCTGTTAGGGGTCGCCACAGTGGAACAACAGTCTGCAAAATGATTGTCAGTGGAGTTTTACAGTGTTGAGTTGCCAGCCCGGCGCCCAACATTCTACAGAAAGCGCACACACAACTAGGGCCAATTTAGAGTGCCCAATCCACTTGCAGCGTGTTTTTAGGATGTGGGAGGAAACCGCAACACCTGGAGGAAACCCATGAGACCACAGGGAGGACAAGCAGAGTCCACACAGAAGGCACCCCAGCTAAGAATTGAACCAGAGAACCTCTTGCTGTGAGACGGAAACACTAAACTCTACACCACTGCAGCTGCCCTAGGAAGGGACATACACAGTAAATGAACAAATCCAATGCATAACCATGGGTTCAGGAAATGCTGTTAAATACACGAAGTTTGTCCTCGTTTCATTCCGGACTTCTGAGCTGAAAAAAAATCTGTTATAAAAGCAGTGAAAATGTTATAAAACATGAACTACACTAAAACGATTAGAAATGGAAAATGTCAAAACTAACAAAACTGAAGTGAAAACAATAATCTTAAAACTTGAAATGTAACTTCTGGAGTGCTCTGTTCTAGACCAACTTTTATATATTTATCGGTCTGTTTGTTAACCAGGTCAGTGAACTTGTTCAGGGACCATTTCAGTCATGACCAAAGCCATATGGCAGAAAAAAAAGCACAAACATACAGCGCTGAAATGAACACCACCGAACAAGTACAGTTAGTTAATTCAAAAATAAATTAATTGCAAACAGGCAACGCACAAATATCTCAATACATATAACCAAGAATAAATGAACAGTTGCATGCATGACTGCAAAGCAAAAAAAAAACTGCTATGAAATGTGAAATATTTCACTCTTTAGTGCAGAAAACAGTACAAACTAAGTAAAGTTACAAATACACAGTTATTCATGGATAATCAACAATCATGATATATGGAAAGAAAAATGTCTTAAAAACTGACAGCTGGCATTTCAAACTTGGAGGGTGAAACTATAACATTACAGAAGTCTATGAAATAATGCACTCAATGCCACTTCCATGGTTGCCAAGACCTGTGCAAGACCATTCTAGCAGGAGTGCCAGAGTGCACAAAGCATGTCAAACTGAACATGATGTACAATTAAGACTTTTACTTTAAAAGAAAATATACTAGTAAATGACAAGCAACCTTTTCGGAACTGGACTAATCAAGCTTAAGGAGGCTGCTGTGCTACATACTGCTGAACATTTAACAGCAAACCAATGCCATCCTAGTGACCGTGACAACTAACAATTACCATGTCTGAATATGAAGTAGGCCCAATGAAACATACTTGGAATAATGACTTACCAGAATTCAAAGCATTAAACAAATCTGACCAGACTAACTAAACAATTTGCTTTTCTAATCATTTCATCTAAATGATGCAAGGAATTCGGACAGTCTGTAGATAAATACATTTTTACTGGCCAGGATGTGAAGTTTATATCTATCATAAAAATGCAACACAATAAGGTGCAAGAGCGAAACAAGGCAGGAGAAAGTACAATTGTGTACCTACCATAAATGTAGATGTTCGAGTGTATTCACTGTTGCAGTCATTACACTTGGGTTATCCTGCTGGCAGGCTACCCGCAGTCAGCCTGAATTCCAAAGTCTAGGTCCGGCATCGGTTGCTGTCGCCTCTTCCCTGACATCAGTGCGCCAGGGGTATAAAAGATGCAGGTGACGTCATTTTCTTCAGTTTTTCTTGCACCAGATGTCAGGTGCCCCCAAAATAGGTAGGCTAAAAAGTATGCCAATAAGTATGCATGCACTAAAATAAACATTTCCTTCATCTACAAGCAAATACACCACATAGGTTGTATAGGATACAGAAGTACAGATAAGGCCCAGCAAAGAAAAGGGGGATGGTGGGTGGGTAACCTGGACTACAACAGTGAATACACTCGAACATCTACATTTATGGTAGGTACACAACTGTACTATGTTCATCGTGTTTCACTGTTGCAGCCATTACACTTGGGTTCAGTCCCAAAGCTGAGGTTGGGTGGCTGGGTCTAAAAATAGGATTAGGAGAGGCTATAAGGCCCTGCAGAACTGCAGTGGCAAAGCCTGCTCTGGATTTAGAGTAGAGAGGTAAATGGCAGTGCTTGGTAAAAGTGTGCACTGAACTCCAGGTTGCAGCCTCTAAAAAGACTTTGGTTGGTACTCCTCTGAGGAAGGCTGCTGAAGTGGCTGCTGCTCTGGTTGAATGTGGTCTAATGCCCTTAGGCACTGATTTGCCATGTTGTGAATAGCAGAAACTAATGCAGTGGCCTATCCATTTTGAAATAGTCTGCTTTGAGATAGCCTTTCCTTGTGATCCTACAGCATATGCCACTAAGAGTTACTCAGTCTTTCTGAAAGCTTTAGTTCTGTTCAAGTAGAAGTGTAGCTGTCTGTGTATGTCCAAAGAATGCAGGAGTCTCTCACCCTTATTCTGTGGGTTTGGATAAAAAGTAGGCAAATGAATGGTTTGGTTAAGGGCCACACTGGATACTACTTTAGGCATAAATGTCGGGTTCGTCCTCAGAGAAACCCTGTCTTGATGGAAAATGATAAAAGGTTCCACAGCCATGACTGCCTGTAACTCTGAAACTCGTCTTGCAGAGGTTATTGCTAGGAGCAGAGCTGTTTTCCAAGATAAGAACTTTATTTCAGCTGTATTGGCTGGCTCAAAAGGCGGCAGTGTGAGTTTTTCCAAGATATAACTGAGGTCCCATGCAGGTATTGGTGCTCTCCTTGGGGGTCTTATGTTTTTGGCCCCTCTGAGGTACTGCTTTAGCAACGGATGTGAAAAAATAGGTGGTTCCGTATTGTAATGAGCTGAAATAGCAGAGGCATGGATTTTAATTGATGAAAAGGAAAGGCCTTTGTCCAGCATCTCAGTTAGGTATTGTAAAATCTGAGGAATATTTGGTACAAATGTGTCAATTCCTTGTGCCTGGTTCCAAGCACAGAATCTTTTCCATTTTTCTGCATGAGATTTTCTGGTACTGGGCCTCCTGGCCTCCAAAATGACATCCATCACTGCTTTAGAGAGAGGTGTGTTCTGAATGGCTACATTATTCACCATGCTGCCAGATTTAGGGTTCTGAGTTGGCTGTGCAGGATCGGATTGTTTCATTGGGTCAGTAAGTGAGGAATTAGAGGCAATTTCCAGGCTGGGCCTTGAGACAAGCTCTTTAGGATTGGGTACCAGTGCTGGCGGGGCCAGTCTGGCGCAATCAGATTCATTTTTGGCTTCTCTTGTCTGACCTTTAGGAGTACCTTGGGGAGGACAGGCAGAGGAGAAAGGCATATACTGCTAGGGTTTTCCAGCTGAATGACAGAGCATCCACTTTCCATGCTTGCTTGTGATAAGTCCTTGTGCAGAATCTCTGTAGTTGGCAGTTGTGAGGGGAAGCAAATAGATCTATGTCTGGGCATCCCCATTTCTTTGTTATCATGCTGAAGACTTGTGGATCCAGTTTTCAATCGTGGGGATCCGTGAGGTTTCTGCTTAGTTCGTCTGTCAGAGTATTTTTCTTTCCTGGCAGGAATTGTGCTTGCAGGTGTACTTGATAAGTCAATGCTGTGTCCCACAAAGTCATGGCTTGTCTGCAGAAGGGGTAGGAATGTGTGCCTCCCTGCTTGTTTATGTACCACATGACTGTAGTATTGTCCATCTTTATCAGTAGTTGTCCTGGATGAAGTAGATCCTTGAAAGCTGTCAGGGCATTTTGAACAGCTAGCATCTCTTTTTGATTGATATGAAGATGCATTTGGCTTGTGGGCCACGTGCCCTGAATGCATTTTCCTGCCATGTGGGCCCCCCAGGCATAATCCAATGCATCTGTTTTTATTGATTGCCTGGCTATGGGTAGGGTGAATGGCTGTCCCTTGTTGTGGTGATAGGCCTGAGCCCACCATCGAAACTCCTGTTGCAGGCAAGGAATGAGGGTAATTAATGTTTCCAGACTGTGACAATGTTGAGTCCAAACACTTTTTAGATACCACTGTAGTTTCCTCATATGCAGTCTGGCATACGGAATTAGCAGAATGCAGGATGCCATGAAACCCAAAGCCTGCAGAATTTTTCTTGCAGATAACTGGGCCTTTGTGGCCAACATTTTGAAGTAAAAAGTCAGTTGCCTTTGTTTGTCTGGCGTGAGATAAGCCATCTGGGCAGTTGTATTTAAGCTTGCACCCAAGAATATTATCTCGAGAGTGTACTAGTTTTGATTTCTTTTCGTTTACTGTATACCCTAGGCAAATTAACAATCTTTTTTACAAACGCCAGATGCTTTAGTAGAATGTCCTTGTTCTCTGCTTGAATGAGGCAATCGTCCAAGTAAGGATATATTTGAATTCCTCTTTGTCTGCAAAATGCAATTACTGGTGCCAGGCATTTTGTGAAGACCCTGGGCGCAGTAGATAAGCCAAAGGGCAGTGCAGAGAATTGGTAGTGCATTGAGCCAGCTATGAATCTGAGGTATCTTCTGCAAGATTGTCTGATTGGGATATGTAGGTATGCCTCTTTTTAAGTCCAAAGTTACAAGCCAAGCCTTCTTGCCCAGCATGGGCAGAAGCTGCTGCAGAGTCAACATCTTCAATTTTGGGACGTCCAGAAATGTATTTAGAATAGACAGGTCCAGTATTGGTCTCCAGGATTTGTCCTTTCTGAGTACCAAGAAAAGTCCTGAGTAAAATTCTTGTCCCTGCTCTTGCTGTGGTACTTGCTGAATGGCCCTCATGTCCATGAGGGATGAAACTTGTTTTTGTGCCTCTGCCCATTGATTGTGTGGCAGGTCTGGCATACCTTTTGCCCTTGGCAGGGTGTGAAAGTGGAACCTGTAGCCCTGGGACACTGTATTCAAAACCCATTTGCCCTCTGTGATCATGTGCCAATTTTGAGAAAAAAAGTGCTAGTTTCCCCCCTAAGGGGGTTGCCAAAAGATAAGTGTTTGGTGCTGGCAGAGGAAAGTTAATGGGACTGTTTCCTGTATGGCTGTGATTGGTCTTCTCCGCTTTTGGAGGTAGAAGCGTCCCATTGTTTAGACCTGTATGAGCCCTGGGGCTGGGATCTGCCTCTTTGTGGCCTGTCTGACACTGGAAAGGCCGAATTCTTTGTAGGCCAGTTCCTGCTAAATCTGGGTGGCTGTACCTGTAAGAAATCCTTTACTGTTTGCATAGATTTCGCTTTGTCCTCCATTTTCTTCAACATCTCCTCTGCTTTAACACCAAATAAGGTATCATGCTGTGGTGGTGCTGCGGTAGCATTGTCGCCTCACAGTTAGACGTTACCCGTTCGATTCTCAGAGCGACTTCTGTGTGGCGACATGCGTGAACGGGCGTTCCTTCGTTGAAGGTTGTGCGTTAGGCCCGGCAAGCCAGCACGTAAAACTCTACTGCCAATCATTAGCGGACTGTAGTTCCGATGTGGCGACCCCTAACCAGGAAAAGCCGAAAGACACAAACAAAGGTATCATGCTGTAATGGAGCATCTAATAATTTTGCTTTAACATGATCAGGCAGATTCTGTTCCTTTAACCAAGCATGCTTCCTAATGACAGAACCCGTAACTGCAGCCCTGCAAGAGGCCTCCAGAGAACCAAAACCACATTGCAATGTATGCTTTCCCAGTTGTTCAGTTGCATGCAATAAATCCTGCATTTCCTTATTTTCTGCACAATCAGAATTTGACAACATTTTCTGTTTTAGCAGTGACATTAAGTATTGCTGATATTTAAGCATATGAAATTGAAGTCCTGACAGCCAAAGTAGCAGAAGTGTAAACCTTTTTTCCCCATCTGTCTAGCACCCTTGAATCCTTATCAGAGGGGATAGGGTTTTTTACAGTAGAAGCCTTGACCCCTTTGGGACCCTGAGAAATAGTTTCTGGGTCAGCAGCAGGGTTTTTATAAAGAAATGTATGTGAATCTGGAACCCTGTAGTAATCTGTCTGGTTTAAAAGGGGCAGGGGGTAAAAAGTCAGGAGAAAGGCTGGACTCTGAAAATACATCATCTACAATGTCTAGCACAAAAGGAATAGCCAGAGACCTGTGCTGAGGTAATAAAAGAAAATCTCTAAGCCTTTTCTTAGATTCTGAGTAGTCTTAGCTCTCCCAGTGGAAGTGCTCCCTCATGGTATGCAGGGTTTCCCCAAAAGAAAAATCCTCAGGTGGAGAGGCTGAAGGGATAGATTCTTCCGCATCAGAATCCTCATAAGGAGGAAGAGAGTATTCCTGTTCAGAAGAGGAGTCAGAGGAAATGGAAACCTGATCTGAAGATTCATATTCTGTCTCTTGCCTAGGCTTCTTGTCAGGAGGGGGATGGGAACCCCTGATCAAGGTAATTAGGTCTTCGGCCATTTTGAGCATCTGTTTTTTAGGCATGGAAGTCTGTCCAGGAGAATGCTGTACTTGTTTCCTTGTCTTTAGAACTGCTTTAGTCTTTGCTTTGGAAGCTGAAGTAGGCTTTACATATAACTGTGTAGGTCTGAAAACACCCTCAGAAGCCAATGCCTGCTCAGCAGCTCTGGACCCATCTGAGGGAATAGTTTCCGAGTGTCCAATACCTTGAGTATCCAGAGGCCAAGCTGGCTCCATGTGGGAGTCGTCAGCGGCCTGTGGCTCTGAGGTAGCGGGCATCAGGGGCTGCGAAAGTGCCTCACTGAGAACCGGCGAACCGGTGACGTGCCTAGAAGAGGCTTTGTCGTCAGTTTTGGACCTCGGATGCCTGTCGTTTTCTTTGTCTTTGCGCTTTTTATGAACTCCGGTCGTCAGTTGTTCCGATGGCATTACACAGTTAAACCTTCGGCCAAAATAATGTAAAGCAAAATCGAACTGACGCTTAATAGTGCGTTGGTTGAATCTAGCACAAAACCGACAACTAGCAACGTCGTGATCAGGGCCTAAGCAAGGAATACAATAAGAATGAAAATTCTTATGAGGTATTTGCTTCCCACAAGAAATACAATTGTTAACTTTTACTGACATTGGTCAGGAGCAAGAAAAAGTTTCCCCAATGGGGTACTTAGCTTTATTGAAGACTTCGGATCTGAAATTCAAATTTGAAAATCTCAGGAGTCGGCCGATCGGCACATGCAAACTGGTTTTGCTTCGGGTACCGTGCGGCAAGAAAGACTGAAGAAAATGGCATCGGCTGCCTCTTTTATACCCCTGGCGCACTGACGTCAGGGAAGAGGCGACAGCAACCGACACCGGACCTAGACTTTGGAATTCAGGCCGACTGCGGGTAGCCTGCCAGCAGGATAACCCAAGTGTAATGACTGCAACAGTGAAACATGAACATCATAAACAATATCCAAAAAATGACGTGATCCAGAGCAGGATAAAGTGCACTCAGAAAGGAGCAGCACAATAGTAAAAAAAACAGGTTTATTCAGGAACAATAAACAACGTGGTAAGCGCTTTCACCTAAGAAGGCTTCCTCAGACCATACAAATCCACATAACAGCTGATCTTATAAATGAAAAAAGGCACGAAAATCATTAAAAACCTTAAAGGCATAGCATATTTATATATCAAAACACACTTACCGAGGAGGCATGGCAGGTAATGGAGAGAAGTCTGTGGAATTACCTTATACCACAGGCAACAGGACTGAGTCCTTTGTGGATCGTTTCACGGTTTATGTGCACGGAGCCACGAATCCCCTGATGTTGTTTGAGGAAGGAAGAGATAACGTTATGGATACATCTGCTGAGCCGTTTGACAGGGTTAAACTTTGTGTCACCTTGGACAAACTAGAGGCCTACTTTCTGAAGTTAAAGAAGTTGAAGACCCAACGGCAGCATTTTGAAGTGTGCATGCATCGAAGGATGCTGGGGGTCTTTGAAGATGCCTACTACAGAAACTCAGTATCCGGATTTGCTTTTTAAATGGCAACAAGTTAACATAGAGGTAAGCCTCAAGTACATGTCCTTATTGAATGAGTTTTTTCTACCTGAAGAATTGGAGTTGCGTGTGGACAGTAAAAGGCAGCAAAAACATTTGTTTGAACATTTCCCGGGTGACATTGTTAGTAAAACTTTTGATACTGTCCTGGACAATGTACAGTTGTAAGAGAAATGTTTGTTAGTACAAAAACGACATAAGCTTCAGAGGGACATAGAGGATTTTCGGCTAGACCATGTGTTTGCATGGCCTAGATTGGACTTTGTTGGACATGAAGTTAATGGTATTAATCGATCTGAACAAGTGAATAGGCCCAAGGGGCCGTCGGAAGATGGTATTGTCAATTTAGATATTGCGAAAACTGTTAATAATTCTGAGAATGTAATGGTTAGTAATGACAACAATGTTATAGGGGATGTGGTGCGCTCTAGCACTGAGGTGGTACATGACACACACATTAGTGTTGGTAATGAATTGCTTGCAGCATCTGATGGCAACTTGGGTACTGGAGTTGTTGGAAAGAGGTATAGGGGCCCTGTGAATAGATTAGATGAACCCGTGGTTAGGAGGAAGGAGTATCATCCGAATGCCACTGTTTCAACAGGTACTGAGTTTGATGGGAGTAATAGTGGATCGGCCCAATGCCCTTTTCCCCATACATGTGGTACACAGGAGAGGGGTGAGGACCAGATTTATGAGCAGGGGCAGGCAAAAGAGGAAATTGTCTGCAGAATCCCTAACCAACCACAACCTCAAGAGGATGTGGGAGAAAACAGGACACGTTAGTACACAACATATCTTCTCTGTCTTTAACATCTGATGAAGTAGGTGTTTTGTCTAAGGGGCTAACCTTTATTCCTAGTTGTAATAGCGATTTTACTGACACCTTACTAGATTTTAAGCTCTTTATTAGGAATTTGTGTCTTAAACTAGAGTTCAAAGATAAAATTCATGTACCTGATATTAAACGGTTTAAGAAGCCGAGTTTATATGTGCCCAGTGTGCCACCTTTGGTGGCTGCTTTCAGTAAGTTGGTAGAGAATGATTTGTATGATATGGAAAAGAACAATAAGCATTTCAAAGGGAAAGGGAATTTGACCTACACAAAAAGAAGAGCCGTGGAAGGGTTAAGGCGTGACACCTCCCTTGTCATTAGACCAGCTGAAAAGGGAGGTGCCGATGTGGTTATGGATTCTGTATTTTACAATGTATCAATGGAGCGTATGCTAACGTATCAGTGGTTTTATTGTGTTGTAGACCATAATACTGTGAATTTGCATGTACAGAGGATTTGTGGAATGTTAGATGATTTATATAAGAGTCATGTCATCATAGAGGAGTTATTAGAGTATCTGTTGGTCAGTGACCCCCGTATAGGGCTTCGTGGGCTTTCTACACTGAGAGAAGATGGTGCTGTTCCCTACTTTTCTGATATGGTAGGGAACCCTTTAGTTAGTGGACATGGTGGTCCTGAGGGTCGATCTGGATTGGAGAACTGTTTTAGGATACCGTTGTACTATACGAAGGATGTGGGTAAGACAAAGGATGTGATTAGATCCCACTGGGGTGTTCTGGCAGTGGACCCTGATTTGAGGGACTTAGTAGGCATTGCACCACAGTTTGTATATAAGAATAAGCCAAATTTGAAGAAATCATTGTGCTACCATAGAGTAGAACACGAGGATCGTGAGACAGTAGGGACCATTCCTTGTGGTCAGTGCAATTATTGTGGGTATATTGATACTGATGTTAGTTTTGTCCAGCCTGTCCATGGCACTAGACACAAGGTTAGGATATTTGCTGATTGCATGTCTACACATGTGGTTTACCTCACCTCCTGTTCGATCTTGCAATGCATTTTATGTTGGCAAGACGGACAGAAAGCTGAGGGAAAGAATAAGGGACCATGTATATCAGATTAGGATCCAATCTGATGTGAATGCCCTTTCTAAGCATGTTTTGGCCACCAATGACACACACATTTAGTTTTAAAGTTTTGGATGTTGTACCAAGTAGCTTCAGGGGTGGGGATCTGAAGAATAAGACCGAGACTTCTGAGTCTAAGTGGATCATCAGACTTAGAGCAGATATATATCCAGGGCTTAATGAGAAAGTACCGCTTAAGCCCTTTCTGAAGTCTAGGAGGTTGAGGTAGACGCAAGCCTTTTAGGTCATGTTGCTGTTTTTCGGGATAAAGGTTTATCTCTAGATTTTGGTACTTGATCAGCATGAAGTATCATATAGTTTTTATGTGTTTTTATATACAAATATGCTATGCCTAACATTTTTAATGATGTTCGCACCTTTTTTCATTTATAAGATCAGCCGTTATGCGGATTTGTATGGTCTGAGGAAGCCTTCTTAGGTGAAAGCGCTTACCACGTTGTTTATTGTTCCTGAATAAACCTGTTTTTTTTTTTTACTATTGTGCTGCTCCTTTCTGAGTACAGTTTATCCTGCTCTGGATCACGTCACTTTTTGGATATTGTTTATGTTCTCCTGCCTTGTTTCGCTCTTGCACCTTATTGTGTTGCATTTTTATATATCCGGATTGTTTGTGGTGCAGAGAGCGTTCACTCCGTGGGAAGAGACTTTCATTGGATATCTATTATAAAAATGAAAAACTGCATATTAGTTTGCATACCACACTTACCTGGCTTAAAAATTAATGGATCATCTTTGAATAATTTTAGTGCATCAATAACACTCTCATATTTATCCTTCAAGTAGTACTCCTCCAGCTCAAATTCCTTCTTTTTTATAGCTGCTTTTGAAATCTTGTTTTTAAGATTACTGCTCATCTCTGGTTGCTCTAAGCATGTTTCCTGTTTTTCTGCCTTTGTATTTTTATTGGATAGTACTTCCTTATTTTTTATTTCTTGCTGTTTCTTGGAACTTGCTGTATTGTCACCTGCCACTTGCTTCTCAGCCTTATTTGCATTCTCTTTGTCTTTCTTCACCTTTTTTACATCTTTCTCATAGTGACGAATCCCACTTAGGTGGGACACCAAAAGACGTGAAGTAATTGTTACCTGTGTTAGAGATACACATGAAAAGAAGCAATTAATAGATGTACTGAAGAAAATAATACAAAGCCGTGAAAGAAAGAGCACCGCACAAACACTAGCTATCTCACTAGGTCTTTCAGCTAGCAAAATCAGATTTTTCTTCCCAGATTTAATAGTAGAGTTTTCTTTTCCAAGACAGACCAAACACAAACTTCTTAATATACAAATATAAAATTCACTGTTAAATACATTACATGTTTGTTTACCATCTCAAATACCAACACAGCAAATCCATCACCACATTTTTCCCCATTTTTGCACATGGGATTGGGGTGTCACATCAACAGAAACTATGATCTAGATAAATAGTTCGCACCACCAGGTGGCTAGCCCTGCCCTGGTTGTTCTTCCATACCACTCATGCTTGTGCACTCACATCTATGGACAATTTACAGCATCCAGTCCACCTACTGCATGTCTTTGGAATGTGGGAAGAAAATGGAGCACCTGGAAAAAAATCCACACAAACATAAGGAGGACGTGCAGACTCCATAAAGAAGGCACCCCAGGCGAGAAATGAACCGGAGAATCTCTTGCTGCAAAGCGACAATACTATCCGCTGTGCCACCGTGACACCCCTTAATGCAGCAAATGGTGCTTGAAATTTCTCATGAAGCACTAAGGAAAAAAATGCACTATTTACTTATTTCAAATTTGGTGACTAGGTAAGACCCTTTTCAGCAGCAAAATAAGGAAGCATCCACTACAAAAAGGCACATATAATAAATTCAATAAAGCATAACAGCATCAATTTTGCACAGCAAGTGTGTTTATTAAAGTTGCATCATGACACTAAGTAACTGTGTGTCTCCTGGTTAGTTAACACAAAATATATTCATTTTTAGACAAAGTGTGATGGGTAAGCTAAGCGCATGGTATGCATATCATGATTACATAAAAAAGGATGCTACGCAGGCCAATACTGGCTGCAATAAGTCTGCACTGATGGCTCAGAAGAATTAATCCCAGACTGCAGCCAAAATGATCCAGATATGAATTGTGTCTCAGGTGCCTGTCAGAGTAGACAGAGGATGTCAAGTGTGCATTTCCTGGCCTGGGAAGTGATATGGCTCCCAGCCTGCAGAGCTGTGGCTTGCAAAAGTAAAGGTTTTGCCTGTAGCAGCAAACCACAGCAGGGAAGTCATAGGCTATATCTACCCAAGCCAGGGATAGTAGTCCTCCTCATCACATATGAACAGCATGCAAATCTGAGGTAGAAGGGCATAGGTAATCCCTCTGGTATGAAGGCACTCATCACCACTAGGAATGGGATTTAGAGCCATAAACAAACTCACTTTTCAGGATGCCTGTGAGGACAACAACAACCCTCATGGCTGCCTCCAACATGACTTCACTTGGTTGCTCTCATCTTTGTAGATTACTGGGTAAATACTTTTGTATTGGGAAATGAAAGGGCTGAGTTTAACCTTGGGGCTGGCTTGACAGTCCGCTAATATGGGGGCAAAAAGTTCCCAGATGCAATAAAATATCCAAGTAGTAAGTAGTACATAACCACGAATCAGACATAGTGAGCTGATATAAATTTTTTTAAGAATATATAATGTTCAAAATATCAGTTTACTGGTTATATGACTGAATACAGCACGCTTAAAAATAACTGCAGTATATGGATAGCCGCGATTACACTGCAAATTTAGGGAAAAAAAACTTTTATTAGGTACCTTTCTGAAATAAGCAGTTCTGTTAACCTCCTAGTCCCAAGCTAGAGCATAAACAGTGACCAACACAGAGCAGTGGTGGAAAGTTAAAAATTTTCAAAAGCTGTAATATACTTTATATATGAAAAGATGTTTGGCAGTCTGAAGTATATTACAGCTTTTAAAGATCAATCAAAAAACAATGTTCTGTGCTTGAACTGAAGTCTCACCAAGCCAAAATACGTCAGTAGCAAAAAAGAAAGAATGGCAAGACACAGCTACGAAGTTTTCTTCTTTAATAAAATGACAAAATCCAGATAGTAAGCGCTTTCGGGTTCTACAACCCTTCATCAGACAATTAAAATAACATAAGTCTTCACAATTTAAATCCTAATGCAGCCAATCAACTTTTAGTACACTACCCGCCTTTTTTTGTAAGGCAGGTTTTAAAGGCACCATCTCATTTAAACCTGGGTGCCTGTGTGATGAAAGTGTTATGATCCATTTAGATTCTAATGTTTCTGTGAGTAACCTGATGTCACCCCCTCTAACACCTAGTTTCACATTAATGACAGCTTTAAATAAAAATACATGTGTAGTATTATCCACCAGGTGTCTATAAAGGGCATTATGCTGGTCCTTATTCCTAATGGATGACAAATGTTGTAATATCCTAACCTTTAGCATATTGTTCGTCATCCCTACATAAAAAGCCGGACATTGTGTACACTCAGCTAAATATACCACGTTAGCTGTTCTACATGTGGCTCTAGCCTTAAACTGAAAAAACTGACCATTCACTGGATGTGTAAAAGTAGAAATCTTATTTATACTTTTACAAGCCTTACATGTACCACATGGTACCGTTCCTGCTTTGGTCAGTAGGGGTCTCTGTCCAGAAACAGATTTTTCTCTACATAGTAAGTCCTTCAAATTTCTATTACGTCTATAACCAAAATTAGGTCCTGGACCTACCAGATCATATAGCCTAGCATCACTCCTCAGTATATTCCAATTTTTGCTGACTATGTTTTTTATATCATTGATGTTGCTGCTATAGGTAAAATATAGCCTAGCATTATTAGATCTCTTACTCTTTAAATATGCATCTCCCTCAAATTGACTTTTAAAGATGTTACAGGCTCAAAGATGCACTTTACTTCTAGCCACCATCTGTGAAGCAGCACTAAGTACGTTACACTTTACAGCTTTCAGAGCTGTAAAACACATTACTCCCCTATAGTTTCATTTCTTTTTTTTCTCTCTCTCTCCTTTCCTACCCAGCTAAAGATCGGTTTATTACAACAATATACCTGGCAGCAAAACTTGTGTTACAGCTTTCAAAGCCATGAAACACATCTCCTACACTTTTCTTTCTCCCTTCACTGTAACTGGTAGTACATGGAATAGGAAAAGCTTCATGCAGAACAGAAAATTATGATGAGATCTTTCTCCCAGACTATAAACAAGCTATTCATATAACATTCTCTAAATGGATGTTAAGATTTGCTTCTTAAGCACTAACTGTGCTTTCAAGGTAAGTTTCTTGACATCTGCCCATCAAACATGTAACTCTATTATGACAGACAGACCTAATACAAATCTGTATATTAATATGCAGCAGTTACAGGGTGATGAAGTCACTACCTATTAGGACCTGGACAATAATCCAGAGCCGAAAAAAAGAAAAAACAAATCTTTATATTTTCACTGTTGAAATAGTGTACGTGTGTGTACACTTGCACAGCTATATAAATATAAACACAGTATGTATATACATATATATATATATATATATATATATATATATATATATATATATATATATATATATATATATATATATATATATATATATATATATATATATATATATATATATATATATAAAACGCACGCACACATAATTTTAATGCCAGTTCAGTTTATAACAAGAACGGTATTTTACTGGACTTGCTGTGGAATATTAATCAGAATTTCGAAACTGTGACTTAGCTAGACAGCACGTTTGTTCATATTCCTGTATCTCTGGTGTCCCTGGCTCTTTTTATTGAGCACACAAGGCTAAACCTAGCTGGTGGCAGGGTTGCTGTAGACCATCGTCCAGCTATTGACTTTGATTTAAGTTGGTTGTGTCAACATTAAAACAAACCCTGAATACAAAACAACCTATGGCTGCCTTCTCCTCTCCCAGCCAACGAGTAATAAGGCCATTACTTGAACAGTTCACCAATGTTCTAATTTCTTATCTGCCGAGTAGTTAATATGGCAGAACCTAACATCAGGGATGACAAAGAGACAAAAGGTCTTATAAAAGATTTATTTTTATTTATTTTTTTATTTTGTATTTTTAATTATGAAGGAATTTGAGCTCTCTCATGCAACTGCCTCTTCATCACATAAATTTGGCCACATTAGACTTGTTTTTTTCAGCTGGATGTCACAACTAGTCACTTGATGAAGAAGCCTGTTCCATCAGATTACATGACCATTCACTTTGTGGCTGATCAATCCTTATTAGAACCACATACACTTTACTAGCCCCATTAGTCCCTATCTATACTCCTTCATATACTGTTTGTTCTTCCCTTACAAATTCATCTCTACCCACAAACACATTACTCCAGTCTTAACTATGCCTACTCCTACAAAACAAATAACCTTCAAACTAGATAACAATCAGGCTAAATACCTCTTTTACCACATTCACCAACTTATTACCACTCTTCTTTCTGGAGATGTACACCCTAACCCTGGCCCCTCTCCTACCTACAGTCCAAATTCCCTCCTTTATACTCCCCCCTCATCAGGAAAATTCCTCTTTCTCTCAGCACTGAATGCTCAAAGTATATGTAACAAGATCCCCAACCTACATGCCTGGCTTTTATATAACCAACCAGACATCCTGTCCATCTCCGAAACATGGCTGAAACCATCTATAAAAGACTCTGAGATAACATCCCCCCAACTACAGTATTATTAAAAAAGACAGAACCCAAAAAAAGGTGGTGGTGTCACTCTCTTGTACTCTTCCTCCCGGTCAGTTACTCTATATACTAAACCCATTCCCCAATTCGCTAATGCTGAACTAATCCTCGCCCTACTTCAAATAAATAGACATAAGTTCATTTGCATAGCCTCCCTCTATGTCCCTCCCGGGGACAATGTCCATATACTGGAAGATATACTCTCCTGGCTCTCCACCAACATAACCAATAAGACTATAATCCTTGGCGACACAAACATTAACTGGACCAGCATTCAATCTCCCTAAATCCCCTGAATATAAACCTCTACAACTTCAATCAGCTAATCAACACCACTACCAGACCTACCAAAGATCACTCCCTCTGGCAGTACCCTTGATTGGATTCTGGTCTCTAGCCCTCATTATATATCCAGTTGTGGAACCCTCCCTGGCTCCCTCAGTGACCACTATTACACTTTTGCTCATCGTCACTCACCCTCCCTACAACCTAAATCTTCACACGCTCCCTAAAACACTTCAACCCCTCCACTTTCTCCAACAGACTAAAACATTTCAACTGGAGCCCCCTAAAAACCTACCCCCTAGAATATGCCGTCACCTACTTCAACACCACATTTATAAACCTTTTAGATACCACTGCCCAACTAAAAACAAAAAGGATTAAAAGTAACACTGTCCCTTGGCTAAGCAAAGATACCTTAGCTGTCATGCGCCTCAGAGACAAAGCCCTAAACAGTCACCATAAACATAAAACTCCCGTCACCCTAAATGAATACAGAACACTTCATAATAGAGCTAAAAAACATATTTCTTTAGACCGTAAATCCTACTTCTCCTCACTCCAAAACAACCATAAGACAAACCCAAAAAATTCTGGGATGGTAACAACTCCCTCTTTAACACTGGTAGAAATGAAAACCCTAGCCCAGACCCCAATACCCCCGACAAGGACTTAGCCACCCAATTCAACTCTTTCTTCATTTACTCAATAACCAAACTAACATCATCCTTCACCAACAACCCTACATCCTCTCCTCTACCATCCCCTATCTCTTCCTACTCAAATACTCCCACCTCCCAACCTCCTCCCTTCTCTATAAAACCCATCCCCATATCAACTATAAAAAAACTCCTTCAGAACTTAAACCATGCTCCAATGCCCCTGACAACATTCCTTCTACTTCCTAAAGACAGCTGTCGATGCTGTTGCCTTCCCCATCTGCATTCTTATAAATCGACCAATCCAAGAAGGCCATGTACCCCAACTCTGGAAAAGGCCTTTAATATTCCCTTCACAAAGGGGGTAACAACTATAATATCTCTAATTTCTGACCCACTGCTATCTTATCACCCATCTCAAAACTTCTTGAAAAGTGTATCCACCTACAACTTTTACCATAGCTCATAGACAACATCTGCTAACTCCCACACAACATGGATTCAGACCTGGTCATAGCACCAATACCACCCTCCTCTCCTTCCTTGAAACAGTGAATAAAGCCTGTGATTCTGGACACACTGTGTCTACCCTCCTCCTTGATCTTTCTAAGGCCTTTGATACTCTCGCTCATAACCTTCTCCTAACTAAACTCTCTAACCTAAATCTTTCTCCTTCCTCTATCAACTGGTTTACCAGCTATCTCTCTAACAGGCAGCAAGCTGTGAAATAGAAAAAAGCCTTCTCCCCATTCCTCAACACTCCCACTAGCGTACCCCAAGGTTCCATATCATGTCCCCTACTGTTCAATATTTTTATCAATGACTTTCACCGCTCCATCCCTAATGCAAACATTATCCAATACGCTGATGACTCAACAATCATCTGCTCTGCCACCTCCACCTCCACTCCATAAAACTAACACAAGATGCCTTCTCCTCCACTGAGCAATGGATGCTAGAGAACCATCTGGCACTCAATACATCAAAAACAAACTCATGATATTCACCCCCTCAAAAACCACAATAATTGACAAAAACTCATTCTCCATCAGTAAGAAAAATACTCCTCTTGAAATAGTATCCAATGCAAAACTGTTTGGAGTACTTATTGACGATCAGCTCAAGTACAATACCCACCTCTACACAAATATAAAAAAAATACACCAGAAACTAGGCATGCTCTACCGCCACAATTGCTACCTCACCCCCTCTACCAGGCTTGCTCTCTCTACCACATATCTTATCCCTTCTCTCCTTTATGGTGCCCCACTCCTAACTTACAATCTTCCCTAAAGACAAAAATCTCTTGCTGTTGCAACAAAATCTCCAAATTCGCCACTGGATATAGATATTCCACCCATCACTGTACTGCCCTCCACAAACTAAATTGGCTAGAGTTGCCCAATTACCTCACCTACATTCAACTCATACATGCCCACAAACTCATCTTTAATCCCTCTCTTTGCCCCGCCCTTGCCTCAGCCTTTAAAATTCACCTTCCCAACAGACTCCTAAGAACCAATACCCAAAATCTGATCGAACTGCATAAGCCTGCATGCCCACCTGGCAAATTTCTACTATCCTTCTCCTTAGCACATCTCTGGAACTCCCTGCCACCTCACCTTCGCACCACTAGCAGCCTCTCTACTTTCAAAACCTAGCTTCATTCTTACCTAACAACCCTCTGGGAATGCTCCTGTTCCCATCCCACATGAATTCCCCAGTAACACACCTATTCCATACCCCCAACTCTCTATCTTCTTCCCCATCCTTTCTCTATACTATCTTTCTCCCCACTTCCTTCCTTACTCCCCTTCTTCCTAAACTCATCTCTTCCTTACCCCATATACCCAATTCTATCTCTTCCTCCTCCTTCATATTTTCCTCAGCAGAAATACTTATTCTGTAAATATCTTCTTATAGCTGTATGCATTTGCAATCATGGAATTACATATTTGTAAATATCATAATATTCACTTAGATAGCCTTTAATTCTGTTTTTACATCTTATTAAATCATACCTTCAGATAGCATTTTATCTGTACTATTGTTATTCTATACTAATGAAATGTTATTTTATTCAGTGTATACTGTGGAGCTTTTCTCCCCAGAACTCCATTGAAAATGGGCTCTTCTGGCCCAATGGACTATCCTGGAAAACGAACTTCAAATAAATAAATAAAATAACCACCAGATGCTAACTATGTGCAAAGCAGAAGAAACAGGTTTGCTTATACTGAAGCTTTTTAATTTAGCTCTGCTCAGTCAGCTCCATGACTATAATGCCATTAGTCTTGATGGGCTTATGGAGGCTTCCAATCAAGCTCTCACCTCCTGGCCAGATGATGTGACCCTAAGCTATGTTCTTCAGGAGCCAAGGTTCATCAGAGTTCTGAGAACCTAGTACGTCAAGCGAAAGTTGGATTGTAAGCAGTGTCACTCCTGATTGCCTGAGGACATGCTTCCTCTCAATTCCCATTTTTCTGTTTACCAAGAAGCGATTTTCCAGAAGTAAATCTAAGTACTTGTCCTGGGAGATCTCTTCTGCAGCAAAATGGCTCATGCTTTCTTCTGTATGGTAGGGAAGCTGTGTAGTCCAGATGATTTATCTACATGGAAAACTTTACCGTCTTGAAGGGAGTAAATTAACTACTATGCATTTTGCTGCCAACCTTGCCCTTAATAGGTCACTGGTTGTTATAATTCACTTATCAGGACATATTCAGTGTTCTACAGTGATTAAGCCTAACGCATGGTCAGTGTGAGTTTGCTACTTCCAATTATCACAGGAGGTTACTAGGCTAACGGCCCCAGGGCCCTTACAAACCTAGTCAGATTCAACCCATGTTCCCAAGGGTGTCTGGTTCAAGCAAACACTAAAATCAGCACCTAACTGTCCCTGTCCAGCTATTTTGTTTCTCTACTCTTTCTAGTATGAATACTACAACCATTAAAGCACTGGATCCTTGTCTGACCAAGCTTGTATTGACTTGCTTGGGAGACCTTTTAACCAGTTTGATGCCAAATTTGTCACCACCTCACTTGAAGAACATTTTCAGAATCTAAAATAGCCTTTTTGAAGAGGACAATAAATAATCAAAATGGAAATCTGTTGTGTTTATCCATTAAAACTCACAACTAGGTCTAATGTACCATGTTTTGTCAACTTTGTATTTATATCAGTAGAAACAACAGTTTTAAACATCTGGTTACAAACTTCTTTAAGTGTATTCCTACTTGTAGGACTATGAGTTTAGTGCATTTAGCCAGTTGTGAGTTACGTAGTTGCTTTTATACAAGTAAAACCAATCAGATTTTGAAAGAACACCTATATGAACACGTTTCTGATATACGCAGACAATACAAATAATTTGGCAAAACATGCAATGGATGTTGATCATAAATTTACATTTAGAATCGCTACTGTAAGACCAAATATTAGAAGGGTGATATATCTTTAAAAAACAGAATGTGCTGAATATAAATGGATTTATTACTTTCAAGTACATAAATACCAAAGGTTTAAATAATACAGTTAGCATTAAACCAGTTTTTCAAATCAGGAGTTTAAATCTCAAAATGCACGTGCTCAAAGCACCCCTCAGTATGGAGAACGTCAACATCTGTGCAGTAACTGAAACCTGGTTCAAGGCTCCAGAGAGCACCCTAGCACTACTGGGCTACAACTCATACCACAAATTTCGGCCAAAGAACACAGACTGAAACACAAAAGGAGGTGGTGTATCCATAATCATCACAGATACCTACACCTCCAGGTTAGTGGTGCAGCATGATACCTCTGAGATCATCCATGTGCAACTAGCATCAGGCAAATCTGCAATGCAAACTGTGGCCCGCTACAGATCACCCTCCATGACCCAGGACCACCACTCCACCTTTCTGGAGACACTGGAAAATATGAAGGTCCTACCGAACAACCTGATATTGGGCAATTTCAATTACCCTACCATTCACTGGGAAAACTACTCTAGTACAAATTCCCAGGCCCAGCGCTTCCTGGAATTCATCAACTCAAACGCCTTGGATCAACTGGTAAACTCCCCTACCAGAGGTGAAAACATACTGGACCTGGTCATCCCTACATGGGTGACAGGTGTTTCACACCAGAGGTCAACCTGTCACTGGTTAGATCAGACCATAAACTAATCACTCTGGATGTCCACATCCCATCACCACCCCCAACTAAGGAAACCACAGTAAAAAAACTTTTCTAAAGCAGACTAAACCTTAAGCAGAGGTGGTACGTTTCACAGCCCCCACGCTAAAGGATAACACTTCCCAAGATGCAGAAACCTTTACAAATGCACTCTATGAGCACCTACACGGATGCATGGATTGGATCGTGCCATCCCTAGCAAAACCAAGACTCACTCCTCTAAGAGAAGGAAACCAGTTTGGTGGACTCCTGCAATAAACAGGCTATACAATAGAAGGAGGAAACTAGTTCAGAAAAAAAGCAAATCCCAAGAAGGAAAGATATCCCTTATCAGTATCAGTAAGAAACTAAGGTCCCTCATGAAATCATCCAAGGCTAACTTTGAAAGATAAATAGCCAAGGATTCAAAAGATAACCACAAAGGCTTCTTTAGCTATGTTAAGAATCTAAGTGGCAACTCACAGATATGCACTGAACTAGTGCAAAATAGCACAAAATATACGGAACCTACCGATATTACCAACATCCTGGCAGACAGATTCAGTGCAAACTTCACCCCCCCCCTCACCTCCAAAAGGGCCCACAACAACACCGGAAAAGTGTAGTGTCCCAAAAATCACAGACGCACAGGTGAAAACAGCCCTTTCAAAAGCCAAAAACACAACGTCAATGGGACCAGATGGTGTCCCAGGCTGCGTCTTGCACGAACTACAGAACAAACTAACTCCCTACTTAAATACGCTGTTCAACCTCAGCCTCTCCGCATGCTACGTGCCCATAGAATGGCACACAGCAACGGTTATTCCTCTCCACAAAAGAGGGACCACAACTGACCCTGGTAACTATCGCCCCATAAGCCTGACTAGCCTAGTCTGCAAGGCTATGGAGTGCATCATCATGGAACTCATTAACAAAGACATTGGGAACCTCCAAACACTTGACCCGACCCATTTCGGCTTTAAGAGCAGATCATGCCTACTAAACCTGGTTGACTTCTTCGAGACAGTCACCAAGGCCATAGACGAGGGAAAGGTGGTTCACACAGCCTACCTTGACCTCGCCACAGCTCTCAACACCATTCCCCACTCGGGTATTACAGAAAAACTCACCAGCCTGAACATAAACCCCTATGTCATGAGATGGGTTGCCAACTGGCTTACAGACAGAACTCACACGGTAAGAATAGTGGGCTCCAGGTCCGACTCTAAACCAGTCACAAGTGGTGTCCTGCAAGGCTCGGTCCTGGGACCACTACTGTTCAGCATATACTTCTCAGAAGTACAGGCAAACACAGGAGGACTATGGCTAACCAAGTTTGTCGATGACTGCAAAGTGGGAGCCATAATTGACTCTCCAGCTGACACAGACATCCTCCAAAAGGGCCTTACTGAGATGGACACCTGGTGTCACAAAGTCGTGGCCTCAAGCTAAATGCCAAAAAATGCATAGTCATCCCATTTGGGAAAAACAAAACCCCTACGAATTACCACATAGGTGGCAGCCCCCTTAACACAGAAGAGGTAATAAGAGATCTGGGGACCCAGGTAGATAGTAATCTCTCCGCTGACAATCATATCGCCAAAGTAGTTAGGAAATTCTTCTATGTGGCCCATCTAATTACTAAAGGGTTCGCATCTAGAAATAAAGAGGTTACAGTGCCCCTCTACTCGTCACTCATTAGACCCATCATAAGAGTACAATGCCCCATTTGGGATGTTCCTCACAAGACACTTCCAACAGCTGGAAAGACCACAACAGTACCTCATCAAGAGGATTACTGGCCTCAAACATATGTCCTATGCAGCCCGACTGATAAAACTCTGGCTGTACTCAGTGGCATATCGCTTACTCAGAGGTGATCTCTGCCTGACTTACAAAGCCATGTCCAAGTCAGAATTAATGGACATGCTCCAGCTAAAGAAATCCAAGTCACGGCGAGCCATGCGCTCTAGTGAGCTAAACCTCACCACAACAATAAATAGAACATGCTGGAGGGACAGATTCCTGTCACAGACACTCCCCATGCTTTGGAACAAAATTCCAAATTACATCAGGCAGAGCCCCTCACTAACACTCTTCAAGAGAAACTTTGATGAGTGGATGGGTAACAGATAATACACCCCTGGGATCACTTCATTGGCTCTGCTTGACAGAGGATCAGTTAATTAATCAATGGGGCGGTGAAAACCAACACACTCTGGCTAGCCTTATAAATGCCCTCGGGCAGATAGCCTAGTACCTACCTATGAACCTAAGATATTCAAGATTAAGTTTTATTTATTTATTTATTGATTGACATTTGTTTACCTGGAAAGTCCACTGGGTCAGAAACCCATTTTCAGTGAAGGCCCAGGGAGAAAAGCACCACAAACAATTTGTACAAAGTTTAACAAAGAAACATGGATGCCGCATATTACAATACATCCAAATGTATAGAAATAATATAATATAGTTCAAACTTTAAACCAAAGCAAAATGGATAGTAGTGTATGACATAGAAAGTAGTTGCAAACCAATTGAATGCATTAAGATAATCTGTATACATGAATTACTTCAATTTACTACTGCATTAATTAAGGAAGAGGTTTCAGGAGTCTGGTTGTTTGAATTGCAGGAGCAAGAGGGGTTATTGAGGTAATAGTTTTTTAAAGCTGATTTGAAGGTTTTGAAACAGTCAATTTGAGTTATGTGGGAGGGTAAAGTGTTCCATAGTTTAGCAATGCTATGGGAATATAGACTTTGCCCTGCTCTTTTAGTAGCTGTTTGCTGGAGGAGCTAAGAGTTCATGTTGGAGTATAAGTTTGAAGGCTGGAGTAGAGTGCTGGGCAGCTGGTGGGTTTAAAAATTAGATTGTGGGCTAGATTCAATTGGGTATAAGTGAGGTAGTGGGAAAATTCCAGCTAGCTCAATTCTGAGACTGTTTGTCAATGAGGAGTGTGGTTAGGCTTGCCTGAGGCAAACTTGGCTATTTTGTAATAGCAGGATTGGAGTTTACTACTGAGGGATGAAATGAAGGTTGGTGAAAATGGCACTTCCATGTGAAAGAGAAAGGATAAGTAAGGTACTGGCCAGTTTTGTTCTGGTGTGAATGTCTAGGTACAGTTTATGATGGTAAAGTTTGCCTATTTTAAAGTGAATTTTCTTTACTGTATTAAGAATATGTGGTACAAAGGTGAGTTTATCATCGATTGTAATACCCAATTACTTTGCTGGCTTCACAATTTCAACTTCTGTATTATCTAGTAAAAAGATTTTGTAATGAATAGCTGGAGGTTTTGTTGAGAAAAGTAAGAATTTTTTTTTGGGGGGGGGGGGTTAACAATAGTTTCACATTATTTAGCCAGGTTTCTATTGTTTTGAAAGCATTTTGTGTGGCTATTTGGAGGTTTGAGAAGTTCTTAGAGGCTGATATAATGATACAATCATCAGCATATTGAATGAGTCTACCTTGTTGGGAAACTTTGGGAAGATCATCGATGAATACATTAAAACAGTAAGGGTCCAAGAATGGACCCTTGTGGGACTCCTATATTATTTACTCGATACTCTGACAGTTCATTTTGCCATTTGACAGATTGTTCCCTATTATTTAGGTAGGAGACCCAAATAAGAAAATTGGGGGAGCAACCTAGCTTTGCTAGTTGGTTAAGCAATTTGAAAGGAGACACTGCACCGAAAACCTTTGATAGATTCAATAAGATTACTGAAATGGAGAGGCCAGCATCAATTACTTTATTTACGGTATCAGTGAAAGAGAGAAGGGCTGTGATAGTGCTGTCAGCAGGACGGAAACCATGTTGGGTAGGTGCAAGTAGGTAATTTTCAGAGAAATATGCAAGAAGTTGAGTCTGGACACATTTTCTAGGATTTTTGATAAAGGAGACAGTATAGAGATAGGCCAATACTTTGAGAGGTCATGGGAATTTCCACCTTTATGTAAAGAAGTTATAATAGATTTTTTCCACATTTGGGTGGGGCACAACATTCAGAAATGGAGTGCTCTATTAGGATGCTAAATGGATACGAGATTACTTCTGCTGCAAGTTGTAAATATTCGGGAGTTAGATTATCAGCGGAAAGAGAGCAGGGTTTTAGTTTGGTTAGGAGTCTTTGTATAAGACAGGTAAGGTGCTGGTTGAATTGTAAAGTAAGGGGGTGTATGAGTACTGGTATTGCTAGAAGGGTTTGAGGAAGAGAAGGTGGCGTTATCAAGTAAGGAGCTTTTTGGGTCCTGTGAGTAATTTGGTGAATCTTTGATTAGTTTTTGAATGGTAGTGATAAAATGAGGGTTGAAGTTATGGGCAATTTGTTGTGGGTTCTTATCAGGTGAGGGAGATGAGTTTTGTAAGGAGCCTGGATTAAGTAGAGAGGAGATAGATTTCCAGAACATTTTTGGATTGTTTTTAAAGGTGGTTAGCTTAGAGGAAAAGTATATTTTTTGTCTTGTAGGAGTAGTTTCTTGGCTCTGTTCCTAAGTTACTTGTAGTTAATCTCGTTTTGTTGCGATTTATATTTTTGCCATTGTTTACATGCTTGATCTCTGTGAAGGAGATGTTTGTTTTGTTTTGTTAACCAAGGATTAAGTTTAGTTCTTTTGGTTCAGATAGGGGCCAAGCTATTAAGGGTTTCTAGAAAAAGTTTGTTAAAGTAATTTACGACATCATCTAGGGGAAGAGTTTCTCATGAAGTTCAGTTTAATGCTTTCAGTATGTTTATGAAAGTGGTCTTGTCAAAGCATTTGAAATTCCTAGATGTTTTGTAGGAGTGTGTTTTGGCTATCTGGGTGAGAATTCTATAGCTATATGCTGGTAAGTGGTCACTTAGTGTGTTAGGTAGAGTGCCTGACTTTGAGTAATTGTGTGGGTGGGATACTAGTATTCAATCTAAGGTAGACTCGGAAGGTGTGTATAGCCCGTGAGTAGTAACTGTAATAAGCTGTGTGAAGCTATGTAGATTTCTACTGTTGACTGGAGAGTTTGTGTCACCCAGGACAATGGTTTTCTGTGAAATATTGTGGTTTATCCAGGATAAGAAATCTTCAAGAATGGGAATGTTGTATCCTGGTGGAATGTAAATTACATCAATGCATAGTTGTTTATTGTCATTGATATGAAGGGATACAAGTAAAATTTCAAGGTTACCGAAAGAAGGAATTGGTTTGGTGCAGGTTGCAATTGTTAAGGAGTTTTGATAAATGGTACACCGCTGTCCTTTTTATGAAGTCTGTCAGAGCAAATGATGCTATACCCTGGTGGAAGAATTTCAGTGTCAGCAATATGTGGTTTTAGCCATGTCTCAGTTACTGCTACAATGTCGGGGGAGTGAGTAGTTAGCCAGGCCTGAAATTCAATAATTTTATTACAAACACTGCTTGCTTTTATTGTTATTAGATGAAGGTGTTGATTCTTTGGGCCTGAGGAGAGGATTAAGGATTATTTGGACCAGGATTGGGTTGAATATCTCCACATTGTGCTAAGGTAAGGAAAATGTGGATAATTGTATTTGGATGATTGTGTTTTGAAAATGGTTTAGGGAAATGTAAAGGGAATAATTTAAGTTTGCTGCTGATGGGGGTGCCTTTAGCATGGTAGCATTTAGGGTGCTGCTTACTAATGAAGAGGGTGAGATATTAGAGTAGCTAATTGTACTGACATACAATGGTAAGGTTTGGGTGGAGGAAGGTGATGTATATAAGGTGGTATATATGGAGGTAGACTAACGTAGCAGGGCTAAGAAAGCAGAGTGGATAAAAAAGGAAAAGCAAGAATGTCGGGTTATGCAGCGTAGTGGTAGAACAGGGCATTGTGAACAGTGAAGCAAGGTTTGGTAGGTAGTGATAGTGGGGGTTGAGGGGAGTTAATTGTGTCCAGTGATTGTATTGGTGAGGGATAATTAATGGGAGTGGCTAGAGGATGTACACATATAATGAAAGAAGGGATGGGTGGGAATGGTGGTAGTGGGTGGGAATGGTGGTAGGGGAGCAGAGTGAGCTCAAGTGAAGTGAGGGCGAACAGAGCAGGTAGAACCAAGAGTCAAAACTGAGCAGCTGAGGCAAACAAAAACAATCAGCTACAAAGCAAAGAAATGGTCAGTATTCATAAGCATTAAATACAGACTGTGTCTGTACTTGGCTGATAAAATTACAGGGTATGCTTTTGCATGACTTTTTTACCCATATGTTATGTAAGCAGTGGTAGAAGGCTGCTTTTAGGGTACTTGGACTATAGCATTCGACAAGTGTGCAAGCCACAAATTAGATAGACTACACTACTGTTGTCTACAGATAGATGAGGAGGACACTTGGGTTGGATATACAGAACAGATGAGTTTTCTTTTCCTTTTAGCTGACAGTTTAATGTGCAGTTCTGGTAGGCTGTGTAGACTAAGGGTGATATTCATGGTTAAATTGCGTGTAGCACTGTTTATGGAACTGTAAGGGAAGAGACCGAAACCAGTAACAATAAATTATACTGAAATGGGAGAGGGAGCCAAGACAGTTATACAGGTATACAGTGGATATAAAAAGTGTACACACCCCTGTCAAAATGCTAGGTTTTTGTGATATATAAAAAAAGAGACAACAATAAATTATTTCAAAACTTTTCCCACCTTTAATGTGACCTATAACCTATACAATTCAATTGAATAACAAATCTGTTAGGGGAAAAATATAAACAATAAAAAACATACAATACGCTGGTTGCAAACCTGGCATTTTAACAGAGGTGTGTACACTTTTATATTCACTGTACATTGGAGTGACCACAAACTATTAGAGAGTCTGAGGATAGTACACTTAAAGAGAGGAGCAATAACAGTTTTGTTATACTTTCTCATGCAATATGATGAACAGTTAGGTCAAATGATAAAGTACACTTATAGTAAACAAATGGTCAAAAAATACCAGTTTAAAACTTAAATTAATACTGGCAACAGTGCTATGCATTATGAACTGTACAGAAAATGGCAACTAACTAAAATATCTGCAGTTTCAGAGTAACAACTATTCAGCTAGCTACTTAAATAATACAGGCAACGGTGCTATGCATCATGAACGATACAGAAAATGGCGACTGACTAAAAAAGCTGCAGGTATACAGTAAACAACTATTAAAGTAGCTGCAGTTACAGGTATCAGACTATAATGTAAAACATTCTGGAGACAGGATACTACCATCTAGTGAGTTGAAACACCATTAAAGAAAACCCTAACTAGTTCAATTTCACAACTCCAAAATCACAACAGAACCAGTGTGCAAGTAGCGTGAGCAGGTACAACCAGTTAAAAAGTCTTCTGGACAGCACTGAAAACTTTGCTGGCAGAATAAATATACAACATTTCCACTGTAAATCTGAAAAAAACAAACTTATGTGGCAACCACACACTGTCGGGACGTTTCAGAAACACAGCGGAACTAACTCAAGTTAAATAAAACGCACCCTGGGCATTCCTATAAAAAGAGGGAGGGGAATGTAATCCATGACCATGAGTCAAAACTGAGCAACTGAGGCAAACAAAAAACAAAATCAGCTACAAAGCAAAGAACCAGTCAATATTCAGAAGCATTAAATACAGATCATGTCTGTTCTTGGCTGATAAAATTACAGGGTATAATGCTTTTGCATGACATTTTTACCCACGTGTTAAAGTAAGCAGTGGTAGAAGGCTGCTGTTATGGTTGTAACAGGAAAAAAAGGGGACCTTTTATTATTACTATTTAGTTACAAAAAAATTATTTATTTAATGTCATAATTTTTATGTGGTTTTGCTGTGTTCCAATTGGTGTACTGCAGTTATGCAATTTCTACTTAAATCAGTTTTTAACGAATGCTACTTAGCACTGAGGAAGACACTGTTTCTTGAAAGCTTTACTTGTTACAATTCATTTTATCTTAAACAGAGGAATTTTTGTTCTTCTTTTGTTTTGTTTGGGTATATACGCTTTAGCTGTCAGATTCCTTGTATTGAATATTAAGGCAAAAACACCAAACACACCCAATGGCTACCTTAATGATGCCCCTCACACTCGACCCTTGTCTAGGTGACAAAAGGAATGACTGGCCAGGAGGAGGCAGATGTACAGCAGGCAAAGTTCCAAGTGGGTTATCTGTCTCCCATTCAAAAGTGAAGGAAACTTCATGTTGCTTCCTGATCTTCATGGGCAGTAAACAAGTTTTAAAGATCTGGAGAGAACATGCACTCTTTTCTGGACAGTACAGAAAGGTGGGGCTGATATAGATGACTATGCGAAAGCACTCATTTGGAAAAAAAGGTATTGTGCCGCGTCTATATCACGTTATCAAAAGTTTACTTAATCGAATCAATAAAGGTCGAACTTTATTGATCAATTAAGTAAAATATCGAATAACATAGAAAAAATAAATAAATGGCGTAGGGAGGTGGGCAAGCCCCCCTGCAACCCCCACCCCCCCCTACTTAAATATACCAATTCCGAGACCGCACTACATTGAGGTAAACAGAAATCTCCCCTTATGGAGATTTCCGTTTACTTGCACGACGTTCTTCACTTTCGATATCGTCGTGCCAACAATATCATAGGTTCATAGGTAAGTACTAGACTATCTGCCCGAGGGCATTTATAAGCCTACCAGAGTGTGCCGCTTTCACCGCCCCACTGATTAATTAACTGAGCCTCTGTCAAGCAGAGCGAATGAAGTGATCCCAGGGGTGTATTTTCTGTTACCCATCCACTCGTCAAGGTTTCTCTTTAAGAGTGTTAGTGAGGGGCTTTGCCTGATGCAATTTGGAATTTTGTTCCAAAGCATGGGGAGTCTCTGTGACAGAAATCTATCCCTCCAGCATGTTCTATTTATTGTTGTGGCTAGGTTTAGCTCAATAGAGTGCGTGGCTCGTACTGACTTGGATTTCTTTAGGTGGAGCATCAATTCCGAGTTGGACATGGCTTTGTAAGTCATGCAGAGATCACCTCTGAGTAAGCAATATTTCACTGAGTACAGCCGGAGTTTTTTCAGTTGGGCTGCATAGGACATATGTGTTAGAAAAATATGTATTAATGTGTGTATGCTTAATGCTAATTAATAATCAAAAGAATTAATACGTTTTTCATTCTATTTTACATGCACTGTGTTATATATAAATTGAGTTTCATATGAGACTGCAAAAGATGCTTTTTGAAAACTGCAGTATGCTTTCTGAAACTTGCAAGATGCCCTCTGACCTAGTAATTGCTAGCACAGCAATATTCATGTTTATGCCTTTTGGAAATGTACTTGAGAAGCAGGTGCTTATCTGCTAGGTCAGGAACGAATGAATGAACAATACTATATTCTGTAAATGTAATGATTTTAAACAATCAGCTCTGTTCGAAGCATGAGAACATGTGCAGCTGCAGAAGCTTAGAGATAAAGTAGACAAAGGATTATTAGAGAAATGAACTGTTAGCATTGTGCTTGAATTAGCCATAGTACCTTGAATGGTAACATAACATGTATCTAACTGGTAGTAATCAAGGCCATGTTGTTTTCCTCAGGAAGTTTCTCACAAAAATTGATAAAAATCAGCAGAAATTCATGGGAATGATGGTCAACAGATGATGATGAAAAGACTGGTAATCTGTTACGTCAGCTTGGTAGGCCATGTCTAGTTAGAGAATGTATAAAAATGAAAGTATTTCCTGTTTCTAGTTAGACAAACTCTGTAATAGCACGTTTTTGTCTCCTTGCTGCAAGATTAAAATGCCTTAACCTGAACCTACCGTGTTTTGATCATTTTTAAAGTATATTTTTCCTTTGACAGTTTGGTCCTTCGGACCGGAAAGTACCTCTCGCTCTAGGCCTAGGTCAGAATTGGGCCCGGTGGCATGCATCCGTACAGAGAAGAGGCCAAATCGGCTCTTCTGTTTTGAAAGACCTCCGACTGAATTGTCGTTCGAAAGAGGCCAGCCACTGTTTCTGATCTGGGATTGGAGGATGAGTCAACGATCCGGTGAATCAACTCACGCAGGGTCACGTAAGGAGGAATTACCTTATTTCTGTTTTAAGATCAGGGACTAGTTGCAGAACTGTTTTTGTCAGGAAGATTTGCATGTGCAGATCAGGGACAAAAAACGTTACTCTTTTGTCATAGATCAGGGAAACGGAATAGGTAGGCAGTTATTCTAGATAAACTGTGAAAAGGTGTAGAACCGTGGTACCACGTGATAAGAAGGGTTACGTAACAATTTACAGCTTAGCTACGGCAACAATGGGAAATCAGTGCACGAAAAGTTCCCGAGACCCACCCCTAACTGAAGACGTGAAATATATGCAGTTACAGCGTGCCGACAATGTTAAGTATTATACAAAATGGGTTGATGTATAAATTCGATGGTAATTTAGATAAACTTGCACTTATTAAACTTGTCAGGCAACTAAAAACAGACGCAAAAGGTCAATTAAAAAAGCAACGACAATTAGGAGTCCCTCAGGCACATAGGTGGCTTGAGGAAGCAAATCGCAGGGAACAAAAGATTAAAAATTGAAAAACAATGTTCTTAGACAAAGAAGATAATAACTTGGTAATAGCAACGGCCCCTCCCTCGCCCCCTCCACTTCCCTTACCAGAATATGAAGCGAGTGGACAAGCTGATCCACCTCCGCTATACCCAGCTGTTTCTACAGCATCAAAACCATTTGTCAGGGATCCTATCAAGACAAGGTCTCGAACACGCAACTTGACAGGGGAGATTGAATTATATGAAATAAATAGAAAATCACAAGCTATGAGTGAGGAAGAAATATGTCCACTCATAGAAGTACCAAATCCTCAGGCAGGACAGGATCAGACTCTTTTAGTTTATAGACCGTGGACACCAGAAGATATCCGGAAAGCCACGGAGGGAATTCCCCATCCGAAAGTGAATTTTTGAAAATATTTAGAAGACTTACAGGGTATGAGATTAAGTTACCATTTGAATGGAGAAGTAGAAAAAGTAGTTAGACAAATTGTAGGTCCAGATTGGCACATGATCAGTGGCGACTGGAATCCCCGTGACGCACAGCTTAGACCACTCCCACATACTAATGCAGAATTGGATGGCAGAGTGAAAGGTCTGACAGACCGAATCTCTGAAAAATGGAAGCCTAGGGCTGATTGGACTTGCATTAATCAGTGCACTCAACAAGAAGGTGAAACGGTTGATAGATATTATGCTAGATTATTAGAATGTTTTAATAACCACTGCGGAATGCAGATACCAGAAAACCAGACACATGATTCCCCATATGAGCAACAGCTAAAGAATGCATTCTTGAAAGGTAGTATAACTCCCATTAGCAGCTTTATTACGGAGCACATGGTAGATCATCGTACGAGTAGATTGCAGCCATTACTTGAATATGCAAGACATGCAGAGAGACATTTTAATAGTAAAAAGAAAAAGAAAACCCAAGTATTTTCAGCAGAAGATGGGTCAGAAGTATTTGTAGTACAAACTGGGAGAAAGGGTAAAAAAAATACCCAGGGAAATAAACAATCTGACAAATGCTCAGAAGATTTTGAAGAAAGAAAGAAAAGAGGTGAATGTTTTAAATGCGGGGAAAAAAAGGACATTTAGCAAGGGATTGCAGGCTAAATAAAAAGGTGACTACAGAAAATAAGGAGAATGAGGAATGACTATATGATAGTCAGGAATCACTGAATGAAAATAAACGGGAAAAAACAAGTGCAAATGTGATAGCAAGGGTAGAGGATGTACATGAAATTGTAGACATTGAGGAAAATGAAATTTTAGACTTAGCCTTATTGAGCCTAGAGCTTTACTTAGCAGATACAAAACTGGAAGTGACGCTTCTGGTAGAGGGGAGGGAAGTTAAATTTTTGTGTGACTCAGGGGCTTCACGGACCCTGATACATCCTTCCAAATTACCGGAAGATTCAGAATCACCAGATTATATACTAGTGAAAGCAGCTAATGGACAGCTGTATCGGGAGCCACTCTCCCATGACATAGCAATAACAGACCCCATTTCAGGAATGACCCAGAAAAGTAAAATTGTGGTTTCTGCAAAATGCTCAGAAAATCTTTTGGGTAGAGACTTAATGCAGATATTTGGCATAGCCATAGTTCCAATCATGCAGGGTATGGAAGCACAGCGACAAATGGATACTTTTGTGGTGCAACCGGAGGGTGAGACATATTATTGGTACAGCCAGGACTTGGTTACGACTGGTCCGGGGGCAGTAACCGAAGAACTAATGAACGTAGCCATCAGTAAATCCCCTCCCTTGACATTGACAAACAGCATTTGTTGCATTGTACTCTATATTACTGTAGTAGACCAGGACCTGATAAAAAAATATGAGCAGGAATTGTTTCAAAACCATGCAAACAGACTAGTGTTACGAAACTTGTACTGGGACACAAAAGGAAACAGTGTAGTAAGCGGTTCATTGCCCCAGGAATTTTTAGCGCTTTACAAATCTAAATCGATTGCCACATGTTAGCTTAAATAAGAGTAAAAGTTTAAAATGGGCAGACTTAGGAGAAAAAGTAACAAGGTGGGAAAAGCAGATAGAATTAAAACTCTCCGACCAAGGAATACAGAAGCAGAAATTGAATTGGATAACACAGACACACCCAGCTGTGCACTCACAGGCTAGTGAGAATAGCTGAGTGTTACTCTTATTGGAAGAAGAGGAAAAAGCCTTGCGAAACATACCAGAGACTCTCTGGTCAACAGGGAAATCAGATGTAGGACTTATACAAACAGCAGGACCAGTTACTATTACACCAAAATCAGCATTCAGACCTCAGAAAAGACAGTATCCTTTAAGAAAGGATGCAGAAATGGGATCAAACCTATAATAGCAGCCTTACTTAAAGGAAGGAGTCTTGATAGAATCTCCTGATTCACCATGTAATACACCCTTATTTCCTGTCAGGAAAGCAAACGGGGAATGGCGTATGGTCCAAGATTTACAAGCTGTAAATAATGCAGTTATACCCAGGGCACCAACGGTGCCAGATCCTCACACCTTACTGAATGATTTAAAGCCTCAGCAAAAGTATTGTTCTGTGATAAATATTAGTAATGCATTTTTCTCAATACTGATACACCCCGACATCCAACATTGGTTTGCATTTACATTTCAGGGGAAACGGTATACATATACGAGATTACCACAGGGATATTGTGAAAGTTCAACAATATTTGCACAAGAAATGGCAAGCAACCTGGCGGGATTTATCCCACCGAAAGGTAGTCAAATTTTACTTTATGTAGAAGACATTCTGCTGGCAGCCCCCACCCAGCAAGAATGTAAAGAGGACACCATAGCATTATTACAGTTTCTAGCTACTCAAGGACACAAAGTAAACAAAAACAAACTACAACTCTGGAGAAAACAAGTTAAGTACTTGGGATATGTAATATCCAAAAAAGGTAGAATATTAGACGAAGATAAAATAACAACAATATTACAAGCACCTAGACCAACTACCAAGAAGGAAATGATGTCCTTCCTGGGAACTACTAACTTTTGTCGGAGTTGGATACCAAATTATGCTTTGGAATCTGCTCCACTGACTAATTTGATATTCAAAAAGCTGATGGCAGTGCAGGATTTATTACAATGGACACCAAAAGCAAAAGCAGCTTTCTGCAAGCTGAAACAACTGATAGCATCATCCTTAGTTTTAGGATTACCGAACTATCATAAGCAATTTTTCCAAACTGTAGACTGTAAGCAAGGTTATATGACATCAGTGTTGACACAGCAACATGGGGACAAGCAACGCCCCATAGCTTACTATTCATCACAGTTAGACCCAGTGGCGCGGTCCCTGCCCCACTGTGTACAAGCAGTAGTTGCAGCTGCAATGGCAGTGCAGGCTTCGGCCTCAGTAGTGTTATTCCACCCTCTCACATTAAGAGTGCCTCATGCAGTCGCAATTATTTTACTGCAAGAAAAAGTAGCATATCTTTATCCTGCTAGACATCTTTCCTGTATGACTATACTGTTGAGCCAACCTCATATGACAATTGAACAATGCACAACTTTGAATCCGTCAACCTTGCTCCCAACCCCTGCAGATGGCAAACCGCACTGCTGCCTGCAAGAGATTGAGCAAAAGACATTACCTAGACAAAACCTTACAGATGTTCCCTTGAATGATGCCGAGGTGACATACTATGTGGATGGCTCGTGCAGGAGGGGTCCTACAGGACAGATCCTAGTGGGGTATGCAGTCGTTTCTAATACTGAAACTTTAGAAGCAAAACCTTTACCAAACAACTTATCTGCACAAGCAGCAGAGTTGATTGCCTTGACAAGGGCATGTACCTTAGCAAAAGGTACGAAAGTGAATATTTTTACTGACAGTCAGTATGCTTTTTCTACTGTACATGTTTTTGCGCAGCAGTGGAAAATAGAGGAATAATAACATCTACTGGTAAGCCAATCAATCATGCGCAATTTATTTTAGATTTATTAGACTCTGTTCAGTTACCTCAAAAAGTAGATATTTGCAAATGCATAGCTCATACCAAGCAACAGGATAGAATTTCGAAAGTTAATGCGCGGGCTGATACAGCTGCAAAACAGGCAGCTTCAGCCTCAGAAGCTTTTCTTTTGAGTGAGGAATTACAACCCTCTGAGATTTTAGATTTAGAAATGTTAAAAACAATGCAGACACTTACTACAAATGTAAAAAAAACAGAAGTGGATAAAACGAGGAGCAATCCTTGAAAAGGGACTGTACATCTCCAAGGAAAAGAAACCAATTTTGCCATCTAACTTGTTTAGATATGCAGCTTTGTTGAGCCATGGGCAGAGCCATGTCTCAACAGGGGGGATGGTACAGTTAGTGAATCGAGTGTTTACAACATATGGATTTACAAACTACACAAAAAATTTTTGTGCAGCATGCCATGTTTGTAACAAGCATCATGCACAAGGGGCAATGAAGCCTAAGCAAGGGAGTTTCCCTACACCACCGTATCAGTTTCATACTATTTGTATGGATTTCATAGAACTGAATAAATGTGAGAATAAAAAGTATTGCCTTATCATTATAGATATGTTTTCCAAATGGGTGGAAGCTTTTCCAACTAAAAATCCAGATGCAGCTACTGTTGCAAAGGTCCTTGTTAAAGAAATTATACCCAGATTTGGCATACCGGAAAAGATTTATAGTGATAACGGTACACATTTCATGAACCAAACAGTGCAACAACTTAGTCGCTATTTCGGAATATTGTTAAAAAATCACTGCGCTTACCACCCCCAATCTGCAGGATTAGTTGAGAGGCATAATGGGGTGTTGAAGAATAAGCGTAGGAAGTTGATGAGTGAGACACAAAAGAACTGGGTGCACTGTTTGCCTCTAGCACTGTTGAGCATGAGAACTGTTCCAAATGCAAAGGGATTAACTCCTTTTGAAACTTTGTTTGGGAGGGCATATTATACACCTCAGTGGAAACCTCTCATGTCTGCAGAGCAAGAGGCTGACAGTTCACTCGCAGGGTATATGAGACGATTTTTGAATAACAAACTTTTGCAGTTAAATTCTGTTTCAGATAAAGAGCAACCGAAATCAGAAGCACCAGTAGCCCCAGGCACCTGGGTCTGGGTGAAAATTGTGAAGAAAAAGAACTGGAGTTCTCCGAAGTGGGAAGGACCGTACCAGGTACTACTGTCGACACCCACTGCAGTCAAGATCGCGGAGCGAGCTTCCTGGATTCATTTGACGCACTGTAAACTGGTTAAGAACTTTGAATTGGACAAAAACTTTGTTCCTGTTGTACAACGAGAACATAATGGCCAGGTACAGAGTGAATAGAGACATTGAGCAACCTCAGAAAACTTGCATGATCATTTTGATAGCTATGCTAATCGCATTGTTCTTTTTGTTGTGGCCACTCCTTTTTCCTGCTACAAAAGTTGAACTGATTAAACATAATGAGCCAAACATAGACTGGCATCCAAACTTTAACACTTATCAGGCAATTACACGTGTGTATGCTGAGACTTTTAATGTTTCGAACTGCTGGTTCTGCACGGCCATACCAACAGCATACAGGGGTTTATTGATGGCTGCTATCCCCCTAGGGATCAATGAGACCTGGAAAAATCTGTTTTTTGACACAGTTGCTATTAAAGCACATGATAAGGTAGCACTGTATTTGCCTGTAACACAAAAAGGAATTGTATGTTTTTACAAAAATGATACCATCCAAGTGGGATGGAGCAAGTGTAATGTCACCGTACAGTATAAATGTTATACAAAAGCAAACTATTTAGGTGGATCTTGTAGTACAGATTATAACTCATTTCTTAAATCTATGCATAAGACTCTTGATCAGGTACAACGTAACCGTGTACTTTTTAAACAGTTATCTGTAATAGATAGGAAAATGTTTCATGCAGGGCAGTCATTTCGTAACAAAGTAACAACTAAAGCAGAGGACTGTTATTTTGTGTGTGGTAAAAAAGCATATAAATGGTTACCTGAGAATTGGTCTGGCAGTTGTTTTTTGGGATATCTAGTCCCGGCCATACGACACACTGCAGTTTTGCCTCAGGGAAGTATTCGAAATACCCGAGATGTAACCAAAAAGACTGTTAAGAAACCTGAGAATCCAGTGGGACAGATCGAAGTAGGCTGGAAAGACTATCGTAATGTGGGAACCAAACTTGCGCACATGGACTTCAGTGATGCTGTCATATCGTGGGCAGGTTTACTACCTGCATATGGTGCAGTTAAATCGACTTGGAGCTGCAAAAACTGTCTAATCTCCTCGAAGTAATGAGTAATGCGACTTTTTCTGCTCTTGAACAGATAACTGATGAACTGAATGCCATGAGAACTGTAGTACTCCAAAACCGAATGGCTCTTGACTTCACCCTAGCGGCGAGGGGTGGGACGTGTGCTTTAATCAAAGAAGAATGCTGTGCGTTTATTCCTGATCATCAGCATGAAATTAATGATCATCTCGAGGTGATTCAGCAAGTGTCAGCCATGACCAAACCAGGCCCAAACCCTCTGACAGACTTTTTCCAGAATGTATTTGGGGGGTGGGATTCCATCCTAATGAACATATTGATTGCCATTGGGGTAGGATTACTCCTAATAGGAGTTTGTGTTTGTTGTGGAATCCCCTGCATGAAGAAATTAATCAAAGAATTCATAGATATATCAGTATCTGAGACTATGTATCAAAGTACTGAATTTGAAGAGCTGCTAAAATGTGAAACACTTTCATAAAAGTTTAAACTGAATGACTTTCTTAACTGCAAATCCTGATTGGAAGAGGTTAGGAAAAGAAGCAAACTGTTTATTCTTTTTTGAAAATAGAATTAAAAAGTATTAACAGAAGAGAAATGTTAGAAAAATATGTATTAGTGTGTGTATGCTTAATGCTAATTAATAATCAAAAGAATTAATACGTTTTTCATTCTATTTTACCTGCACTGCGTTATATATAAATTGAGTTTCATACGAGACTGAAAAAGATGCTTTTTGAAAACTGCAGTATGCTTTCTGAAACTTGCAAGATGCCCTCTGACCTAGTAATTGCTAGCACAGCAATATTCATGTTTATGCCTTTTGGAAATGTACTTGAGAAGCAGGTGCTTATCTGCTAGGTCAGGAACGAATGAATGAACAATACTATATTCTGTAAATGTAATGATTTTAAACAATCAGCTCTGTTCGAAGCATGAGAACATGTGCAGCTGCAGAAGCTTAGAGATAAAGTAGACAAAGGATTATTAGAGAAATGAACTGTTAGCATTGTGCTTGAATTAGCCATAGTACCTTGAATGGTAACATAACATGTATCTAACTGGTAGTAATCAAGGCCATGTTGTTTTACTCAGGAAGTTTCTCACAAAAATTGATAAATCAGCAGAAATTCATGGGAATGATGGTCAACAGATGATGATGAAAAGACTGGTAATCTGTTACATCAGCTTGGTAGGCCATGTCTAGTTAGAGAATGTATAAAAATGAAAGTATTTCCTGTTTCTAGTTAGACAAACTCTGTAATGACACGTTTTTGTCTCCTTGCTGCAAGATTAAAATGCCTTAACCTGAACCTACCGTGTTTTGATCATTTTTAAAGTATATTTTTCCTTTGACAATATGCTTGAGGCCAGTAATCTTCTTGGTAAGGTACTTTTGTGGTCTCTTTCCAGCTGTTGGAAGTGTCTTTTGAGGTACATCCCAAATGGGGCATTGTATTCTATGATGGGTCTAATGAGTGACGAGTAGAGGGGCACTATAACCTTTTTATTTCTAGATGCAAACACTTTAGTAATTAGATGGACCACATAGAAGGAAGGATTTCCTAACTACTTTGGTAATATGATTGTCAAAGGAGAGAGATTACCATCTACCCAGGTCCCCAGATCTCTTATTACCTCTTCTGTATTAAGGGGGCTGCCACCTATGTGGTAATTCGTGGGCGTTTTGTTTTTCCCCAAACGGGATGACTAGGCATTAAGCTTGAGGCCATGACTTACGTCCATTTCAGTAAGGCCCTTTTGGAGAATGTCTGTGTCAGCTGGAGAGTCAATTACGGCTCCAAGTTTGCAGTCATTGGTGAACTTGGTTAGCCATAGTCCTCCTGTGTTTGCCTGTACTTCTGAGAAGTATATGCTGAACAGTAGGGGTCCCAGGACCGAACCTTACGGGACACCACTTGTGACTGGTTTAGAGTCGAACCTGGAGCCCACTATTCTTACCGTGTGAGTTCTGTCTGTAAGCCAGTTGGCAACCCATCTTCTGATGTAGGGGTTTATGTTCAGGCTGGTGAGTTTTTCTGTAATACCAGAGTGGGGAATGGTGTCGAAAGCCTTGGCGAGGTCAACGTAGGCTGTGTAAACCACCTTTCCCTCGTCTATGGCCTTGGTGACTGTCTCGAAGAAGTCAACCAGGTTTAGGAGGCATGATCTGCCCTTAACAAAGCCAAACTGGGTCGGGTCAAGTGTTTGGAGGTTCCCAATGTCTTTGTTAACGAGTTCCATGATGATGCACTCCATAGCCTTGCAGACCAGTCTAGTTAGGCTTATGGGGCGATAGTTACCAGGGTCAGTTGTGGCCCCTCCTTTGTGGAGAGGAATAACCGTTGCTGTGCACCATTCTATGGGCACGTAGCCTGTGGAGAGGCTGAGGTTGAAGAGCGTGTTTAGGTGGGGGGTTAGTTCGTTCTGTAGTTCGTGCAAGATGCAGCCTGGGACACCATCTTGTCCCACTGACGCTGTGTTTTTGGCTTTTGAAAGGGCTGTTTTCACCTGGGTGTCTGTGATTTTTGGGACACTGCACTTTTCCGGTATTGTTGTGGGCCCTTTTGGAGGTGAGAGGCGGGGGGTGAAGTTTGCACTGAATCTATCTGCCAGGATGTTGGCAATATCAGTGGGTTCCGTATATTTTGTGCTATTTTGCACTAGTTCAGTGCATATCTGCGAGTTGCCACTTAGATTCTTAACACAGCTAAAGAAGGCTTTGTGGTTATCTTTTTAATTCTTGGCTATTTTTCTTTCAAAGTTAGCTTGGATGATTTCATGAGGGACCTCAGTTTCTTACTGATACTGATCAGGGATGTCTTTCCTTCTTGGGATTTGCTTTTTTTCTGAACTAGTTCCCTCCTTCTATTATATAGCCTGTTTATTGCAGGGGTCCACCAAACTGGTTTCCTTCCCTCAGAGGAGTGAGTCTTGGTTTTGCTAGGTATGGCACGATCCATGCATCCTTGTAGGTGCTCAGAGAGTGCATTTGTAAAGGTTTCTGCATCTTGGGCAGCGTTACCTTTTAGCGTGGGGGCTGTGAAACTTACCACCTATGTCTTAAGTAAGGTGAAGTTTGCTTTAGAAAAGTTTACTATGGTTTCCTTAGTCGGGGCTGGTGGTGGGGTGTGGACATCCAGAGTGATTAGTTTATGGTCTGATCTAACCAGTGACAAGTTGACCTCCGGTGTGGAACACCTGTTGCCCATGTTGGTGATGACCAGGTCCAATATGTTTTCACCTCTGGTAGGGGAGTTTATCAGCTGATCCAGGATGTTTTGAGTTGATGAATTCCAGGAAGCACTGGGCCTGGGAATTTGTACTCTAGTAGTTTTCCCAGTGAATGGTAGGGTAATTGAAATCGCCCAATATCAGGGTGTTCGGTAGGACCTTCATGTTTTCCACTGTCTCCAGAAAGGTGGAGTGGTGGTCCTGGGTCATGGAGGGTGATCAGTAGCAGGCCACAATTTGCACTGCAGATTTGCCTGATGTTAGTTGCGCATGGATGATCTCAGAGGTATCACGCTGCGCCACTAACCTGGAGGTGTAGGTATCCTTGATGAATATGGATACACCCTCTCCTTTTGTGTTTCAGTCTGTGTTCTGTGGCCGAAAAGTGTGGTATGCGTTGTAGCCTGGTAGTGCTTGGGCGCTCTCTGGAAACTTGAACCAGGTTTCAGTTACTGCACAGATGTCGACGTTCTCCATACTGAGGAGTGCTTCATGCGCGTGCATTTTGAGATTTAAACTCCTGGTGTTGAGTAGCATAACCCTCAGTTTTTGACTTTTGAGCCTTGCCTAAAAATGGCACTATGGGGGCAGCATCAGCCTTGGCCAGTATACGAAAGCCTAGGGGTGACAGGTGCAAGCCGTCTCTTGCGAAGCAATGTGGCTTGTTGAGCATGTCGTCTCAGGCTGACAGACACTGGATCCCCTTTGAATGACACCAGAAGCTGAGCCAATTGTTGAAATTGATCATTTTTCTTTATACTGAGGTACCATTCTTGCTGAGGGCAGGATGCTACTCAGGGCAGGGTCATACCAGCATGGAGCTCTTCCATGTCTCTTTTCATGTAGTCCAGGGAGGTACGTCTCAGGTCATTCACACCAACATGAACAATGACAGACTCATATTTGTACTTGTTCTGGAGTGACCTGAGTGCTTGTGTTATGTGGCGGATTCTGGCTCCTAACAGTAACCTTCTGCTTGTCCAGCCTAGTGAGTGGGACGTCAGTGTACCTGACTATACAGTCACCTATTACTAGTGTGTTAGGTATGTTATTTCACCTTAAGGGCTGCGATTGTGCAGCACACTGATTTTGTGTTTTATGTGTTGTCTGGTTTGTGATGGGAAGTGCAGGTTGTTTGGGTGTCTGCTTTAAAGGCCTCTGATGCTTTTGCAGGTTTTTATTTAGAGCCTCCGAGTATGATTTTGTGTATTTATGTGTACTTTTTGCCAGTGCTGTTTTAGTAGGTCTCTGTGCGGCTGGAGTTGTAGTGCAAGTGTTAAGCTTCCAGTTTGGCTGTATAACTGCATCTCTCGCATATGTTAGTGTTTTGTGGTAGGAGGAGAGGGTTGTCTGTGTACATGAGGCAGTTGTAACATTGCCTTAGGATACCCAGATTCACCAGCTGGACTGGAGAATGCACCTGAAGTTGCTCTTTGGTCATGCCTGAATAGTAGAGTGAGCTGCTTAGTTGCTTGGCTGGTGAGGGGTGAAATAAAGAGCCTTGCCCTGCTGGGCAATCAGTGTCAGGGTATAATTAGCGCTTGCTATTAGGTCTGAGCAAGTGCTGGGCTGTAAGATGCTTTTTGAGTGCTTAGGTTGAGAGTTAGGCTAGTTTCAAGGGAAAAAATTGAAGAGGAGACTTAGCGGAACCGGGAATAATTTAACCGTAGCTAACCGGCACCAGCCAGTGTGCAAAACCGTACAAACACGTTTTTTATAGTAGGGAAATGAAAGAGAGATAAATTAGCCCAAAATGGCCAATAATTAACTGCTGGGCTGGAACCACTCCTCCAGGGACAGACAGGTTGCTCAAAGCTCCCCTCTCTCACAGGTGAACAGAGAAACTTTCTTCTATCCAAGTAAGGTATGGGCAACACAGAAACTAGTATCACAGCCCTGAATTCAGCACTAGCCTGAAAACTGGACTATACTAGCTTAGAAAGGCGGGAAACAAGGAATTTTTTTTTTTTAAAGATAAGGCAAAAACAGTAAAAAATACACTTAAAACAGCTTTAAACGACTACAAACAATCAGAAAAGGCTATCGCACATTAGTGTGTAGCCTACAACAGTTAAACAAATTATTTAAACAAAAAACTTTTTAAAAGTGCAGGCAGTCAAATAAGTACAATATGTGACAAACAAGCTTTTAAATCACAATAAACGCTGGAAAATCTGCATTTAGGCGGAAAACAGTCAAGTACAGCAAGAAAGTACAGAATACTGATACTTAAATCACTCCAAAGTCTCTCTTCTAAGCTAGAAGGCTTGTATCAGCTTTCTAGTGCCTGTAGGCTAGTTAGAGGAAAGATGGGAAACAAGCGCAGATGTGGTCTTTTAAACCAGAAAGTTGAAAGAGATGGACAAACTGTCCAAATGGTCAATAAACTACAATTTCTGGGCCAAGAACCTCTCCTCTTGTGGTAGATAGGCTACCTGATGCTTACCACTCCCACTGATAAGCTAGAAGATTTCCCTCCAACACAGAAAGGCTTGAGGGGCTCAGAAGCTTACAAAGAGTCCTGGATACAGCAAACCTGTACCTGGACTAGACTAGTAACAGGAAAGGCATGAAACAAGTGCAAACACAGGCTTTTAAATCAGAAGGTTGAAAGAGATGGAAAAGCTTCCCAAACGGCCAATAAACTATAATTTCTGGGCCAGAAACCACTCCTCCTGTGGTAGATAGGTTACCTAGTGCTTACCACACCCACTGATAAGCTAGAAGGCTTCTCTCCAACACAGAAGGGCTTGGGGGGCTCAGAAGCTTACCAACAGTCCTGGATACAGCAAATCTGTACCTGGACTACACTAGTTATAGGAAAGGCAGGGACCAAACACAAAATGGGCTTTTAACCAGAAAGTAGAAAGAGATGGAAAAGCTGCCCAAATGGCCAATGAACTACAATTTCAGGGCCAAAACCCACTCTTCCCGTGGTAGATAGGCTACCTAGTGCTTACCACTCCCACTGACAAGCTAGAAGGCTTCCCTCCAACACAGAAAGGCTTGGGGGGGCTCAGAAGTTTACCAACAGTCCTGGATACAGCAAGTCTGTATCTGGACTCGACTAGTTACAAGAAAGGCAGAATACAAACTTAGAATTTTTTTTTTGTTACAGAAAAGCAGCTAAAACAGCAGTAAATACAATTCAAATTGTAGTGAAGGCCAGCACACCCGAGTGTGTAGCAACACTACGGCAAACACAGTTCAAATAAATGCAATTAAATTAACAAATGACTAAAAAACAAGTGCAGAAGGCAGTAAATTAGAAGGCTAACAAGCAGTGATAAGTGCAGAGTAAGAGCGACTGTACAGATAGCACGCAGAAGAGCAACTAAGACAGTTACAGTAAGAGCAGCTGAATAATATATATATATATATATATATATATATATATATATATATATATATATTTATTTTATTTTATTTTTTTGAGGGAGGGAATGGAGCAGGATTAAGAGGCTACAGAGTTTGTCCTTCCCAGATGCTCTCTTTGTACACAGTAGGAGTGCCTGAAATCAGAATATGATCTCACTGCACTCATTTGAGTGAGCAAATGAGATGGGCCCAGGAGTATCCAAATACAAATCTACAAGAGGGGCGGGCAATTTCAAAGCCACCAACATTAACACCAAAACAAGAACAGGGTGGGTGGGGAACTTTTGTCAGCTTAAACCCATTGTGCCAGCTTAAATTTAACACTGGCTTTAGTTTTCACATTTTTTTGTAACTAAAAAGTATCTTTAATATCCATGCCCTGCCAGTCTTGATGAATTTCATTAATGGATCTTTTTTGAAGATTACTTATCCCATCCTTCCTTGGTAAAGCTTTTTGTCAGTAGGAGGCATGAGGGTTACCTGCTATGGGTCAAGATAAGATGGAAAAAAAGAAAAATACAATTTTGTATAACAGCCTTTTGTTACTAATTCCTCAGTGAAGCAACAGGTTACAACATTAACCAAGCCTGTGTAAGGTGGGGATGTTTCCTCCAGTCACTTCCATCTGGCAGATGTTGGAATATGAGTTAGGACTACTGCTGCTGCACACCCTGGGGGTTGCCTTTAGTCTTACTAAAATATAAGGACCTTGGCCTTCAGGCCATCATCGCTGCAAAGACCTAGCCAATAAATTCTGGTGGTTCCACTGAGGTTTCTGTTGCTGGTGCTTTTGATCTTCAACAGAACCAAGGCCTTAGCAGCCCAATGAAGGAGTGGTATGGGGGATATGAAATGTCACACTCCTAGTAGTAAGTGCTTGCCTCTTTTCTATCACACAATTGTCTCATCAGCATTTGGGTCATACAGCCTGGGGCCCCTATATAACAACCATGACACCCTCCATGGACTGCAGTGCAACTGCATAACTATACCTGATTTTGTCACTCTGGCTGACCCATTGTGAACAATGCAGAGAATTAGGGTGACTACAGTTAAGGACATAGAACCTGAAATTTGAGCCTTTCCTCATGGTTACCATCAGGCTTTTCTAAAAGGACTGCAATACATCTTCCAACAAGCCCTGCTAAAAACACAGTCAGTAATACAGTTTTAATATGCTCAGTGACAAAGTGGTGTGTGCAGACACTTTTTTTCAGCCTATCCAGAACTTAGTTCTCTGGGGAGGGTCAGCTGGAAAATGAGGCACAGAAAACTTCTTTAAAGCTGTCTCTATCATATATGACTTGGGAACTTTGCCAACAATAAACATTCCTAGACTTCCACAATGGGTGAACACTATAAACAGATTGATTACAGTTTTCCCAGTGTAAGAACATAAACTTTTGAAAATGGCCAAAAAAAGCCATTTATTGGAAAAAAATTTCAGTTGGTGGTTGGTCACTATACTGTATGGATGTTGGCAAAGAAGAAATATGGAGAAAGTAAGAGGAAAATCATCTAGAAAAGAAGAAAAAAATCTGGTGGAGAAGAGCCTTGCAGCTGTTCAATAAAAAGCAGTTCTGGTTTTAGCCTCAGTAGATCAGATGACTTCCAGTAATTTAGAGGAAAAAATAAATCAAATGCATTCAAAAGTGTTTAAAATAAGTGAGAGACTTGAGAAATATACACATTCAAATGACAAAAGCCTGTGGGTGTAGCTGTCTTTATATGAAGGGTTAACTTCCCTTTTTGGAAAGTGTATATATTTGTGTGTTTGCTGCAAGTTAAAAGAGGTTGAGAAAGTTAAAAATGAAAATATGTAAGTTCTTGTTTCTCAAGTGTTTTATTGGTACAAAAAGAGTATGAGTAAATGAGGCAGGGCACCAAACACAGAGAAGAGACAAATGCACACAAGATCTGCCTGCCAAATATTAATGTATGCATGAAAGACACAAGTTGGAATTCTACACTAAAAAAAAAAAAACACTCTTGTAGAAAATGAGAAAGCAACAGCAATTTATCAGAATGACTCATTTCATGATATAGTTAAGGCAATGTCACTGTATGTATACACAAGAAGCAAAGTGTATTTAATTATACCAAGAAGTATAAAGTATAAACAATGTTATAGCAGATGAACTATCAACATGTTCATTTGACAAAGAAGAGAGTTCAGAATGCTTATTCTGCACATTATCAGGGATAAAGAAAAAGATGTAAAAATACTGATTGAGAGACAGGCTTCCATAATGAGAGGAGAAGATAGACAACGATAGTATTAAACAATTAAATTAATACTCCTTATTTGCACTATGTATTTAACCCTTTAGGAACCAATATATTAAAATAAATAGACTCTCTTTGAAGCAGTTTATTTTTTATATTAACTTAAAAAGTAACACATTTTTGTTACTATATATAGTTTGTTTAGTGCAGAATTAATAGAGTTAGTGAATCATTATTGGAGTTTTTTTGTGCAACAAAGATTTTATGAATATATTAGAGAACAAGCCATGTATTTCATTTAAACGGAGGAGGAATACTGGCGATATGTTAGTCCATGGAAAATTTGTTATATGGATAGAAGGTGTAAGTAGAGAGATTTGATTTAAGGGAACAATCCCTTTAACACTCATGATGTAGTGTTTTAAAATACACATACAAAAAATGGTTCTATTATGGCACCTAAGGATGTGTAGGAAAGGAATAAATGAAAGAGAATACAAAAAACTGAGAAGTTGGAAGCTCTTAACTATATATATATATATATATATATATATATATATATATATATATGGGTTTAGTTCTAATAATCGAAAGACTACTTACCCGAAACTGAATTTACCAAAATGACAACACCGAACTGTTAAATTACCGAACGATCACACTACCAAATATTTTAACATATGCACTTGACCAACATGGGGAAATTTGCCCTTTTCTCCACTGTAGTGCAACCCTGGAGTTGGTATATTTAGTTAGGAGATGTGTGGGTGAGGGTGACATACCGTGGTGTGTTTATTAAATGTTGTAAACTGGAGAAATATATCTGCAGAAGTGAAAAAAATACATTTGCACCCGACACCTTATCTGCCTGGAAATAGAAACATAAATTGTCAATGGTAAAACGGCTCATCTGTAAACACAAGGAATTCTCTTACTGGAAGGCAACTTAGCAAACAAATGGAAACTTTGACTCCAATGACATTTGATTTATTTTTATTGAATTAACCAAGAAGCCTAGCAATATACAGCATTCTACACTCCTTCATGATATAGAGGAAGAAGCTTTGAAAATATTTAATAGTGACTTTCTAGAAGGGGATACAAACAAAATCAGCATCACTAAGCAGTTGAAAAATTCTTTTACGCCTAGAAATAACATGTGATTTGTTAAACATGTGACCTTAACGAGAGCTCAAAGTCCTACAGAGACTACAGATATGTTACTAAGCTGAAAAAGAAGGTCAAAAAATATGAATTTGGTAAGCAAAATGATTTTAATAAAAGGCAATTTATGCCATAGGAAATCATGAAATAAGGGACAGGCTACTATTAGAACAGCCTTGCCTTATCCAAGGCAATAGATTAGTGTACAGCAAATTAACTATTACACATTTAAAGGAATTAACTGAAAAAAAAAATTGATGTAGGTAAGATATGAGTTTAATAAAGAAAAGATAATAAATAATGTGAGACTGCACTGTAAATATAATGAATACTAATGGGAAAGACATGTTACAATATACTGCAACAAAACTGCAGACCAGAAAAAGAAATGGAACATAAAGTTAATGTATTTATTTACTGACATCGATTATCAGGAAAGTATGACTGGGTAGAAGACCATTTTTAGGAGAGGATAGGGGAGAAAAGCTTCACCTTACTACAGAACATTTTAAGAAAAATAATTTTACAATCTTCAAAAATAAAAAAAAAAATCTGCAGTTTAAATAACAAATTAGTGTTACTATTTATTTATTTATTTAACATTTATTGACCGGGAAAGTCCGACTTGGAACAAAGCCAATTTTCAGAGGAGGCCCGGAGAGAAATGCTCCAGACATGTCTTTCAATATAAAAGATTGGCTAAGAATTGATTGATACTAGTCATATGAAAATCATTTAATATTCACAGAAATTTTAGACAGTTTGTAGAGAAAGTAAAGGTAAGTTAAATACAAAACATGAATTGTAACAGGAAGTAAGGGGAAAACAGGCTTAGGGCATATTTAGAGAGAACGTTATGGAAGAGAACTTGATAGAATAAGTAAGTGAAGAAGGGAGAGTAAGGAGGTATAAAAAATGAAAATGTACTTGTTCACATTTAGGGATATAGTTTATCCTGGTTTTGAGCAAGATCTCTGAGAGAACATTTTAGCTAGGAAGTATTTCAGACTGGTTTTGAAAGATGGGAGGGAGGCTTCTGACCTGATGGATACATTAGCAACCTTGAACGAGTACAGACAATGCCCTGCAGATGTGATAGGCTTGAAGACAGACAGGAGTTTTTGGTTACTGGACTGCAATGACCAACTGGGAATATAGTTGTGTAGAATGTTTTTTAGTGCTGGAAGGGCAAATGGATGCTGGATAACTTTAGAGGTGGTAAGAAGCTATGTATATGTTAGTTGATGAGGCAAAATTAAAACTCAGGTCTTCATCTAACAGGTGCAGCTATAAACATGAAAGGAAGCCTTGCCATACTTTTGATAAATTTTTTAAAATTTATGCTAGCAAAGGACATTTTACTGAGATGTTTAAAAACCAAGATAAGTATGTTCACAATAAACTGCATATCGATGAAGAGGTACATGAAAATGAGAAGTGTGTAGATATCACGAAAATATACATGAAAATGTGTTGCTTGGGAATACTACAGAAGCAATACAGATTGAACAGTGAAGACTGAAAATACAAGATCTGATAAGAATGCAAATCAGACTGTAGGAAAGAAATGCTAATGACAGAAAATGCTGGGTTTATACTATACACAGATACAGAGTACACTGTTCTGTCTAAATATATTTTTAAAGCACTGGATTACAGAAATACAGGCAGAGAGGTATATGCACATTGTTAATATTCAAGCATCTGTGAGAAAAAATTGCTAAAATGTGAATTTAAAAAAGTAACTTCACACACACACACACACACACACACACACACACACACACACACACACACACACAAAAATAGTACTTAAAGATAATTCCATTAATATTTTCGTTAATTTTCCTTTTGGAAAGCTAACAACGGCAAACCAAAAAGTACTTGTGCATAGAATAAGGGATAAAGCCTCAAAGATATCTCAGAAATATAGCAACATCATCCTATCTGATTGTGCCGATTTATTGACACGCTTTGGAAGTTTTCCAGAATATCATCAAAAAGTACAGTTGTGTATACTTATCATAAATGCAGATGTTCAAGTGTATTCACTGTTGCAGTCATCACATTTGGGTTATCTGCTTGCAGTAACCCTCAGGTGGCCTGATTAACAAAGTCTTGGGTCCTACGTCAGTTGCTGTCTCTTCTTCCGTGACGTCAGGTCGTCAGGGGTATAAACACATGCAGCCGACACCATTACATCAGTTTTTCTTGCCCTAGATGTACCCCCTTAATGGGAAGCAATAAAACATATCTATACAAGGATATACCTCCAATAAAAAAGCAAATACACCAAAAATATTTTAAGCATAGCAAAGGAGAGTAGATGTATAGCCAAAGAAATCAGGGGGCTGGAGGAAGGGTAACCAGGACTGCAACACTGAATACACTCGAACATCTACATTTATGGTAAGTGTACACAACTGTACTATGTTCTTTGTGTTTCACTGTTGCAGTCATCACATTTTGGGTAGATTCCCAAAGCTAAGGATGGGAGGAGGAATTTAGATAGCATTAGGACCAGCTAGAAGACCCTGCAAGACTGCAGTGGCAAAGCCAGCTCTGGATTTAGAGAAAATTGGCAAATGGTAATGCTTGAAGGTATGTACAGAAATCCAGGTAGCGGCTTCTAGGATGTCCCTGGTAGGGACACCTCTGAGAAAGGCTGTAGAGGTAGATGCAGCCCTGGTTGAATGGGGTCGGATCCCCTGTGGGACAGGTTTTCCATGGTGCTTATAGCAGAAATAAATGCAATGGCCTATCCATTTAGAAATGGTTTGCTTTGAAATAGCCTTCCCTCTGCCCCTGCAGCAAATGCCACCAGCAGTTGTTCAGATTTCCTTTGAGATTTAGTCCTGTCCAAGTAAAATCTAAGTTGTCTGTGCACATCTAAAGAGTGTAGCATCCGTTCCCCTTTGTTCTGTAGTTTGGGAAAGAAGGTTGGCAAATGAATGGACTGATTGAGAGCCACACTGGATACCACCTTGGGCATGAAGGAGGAATTGGTTCTGAGGGACATCCTGTCCGCATGAAAGTTGATGAAAGTCTCCACTGCCATAAGGACCTATAATTCAGATACCCTTCTTGCTGAAGTAATTGCTAAAAGGAAGGCTGTTTTCCAAGAAAGAAATTTTAAATCTGCAGTAGCAGCTTGCCTAGAAAGGAGGAAGAGTGAGTTTCTCCAATAAAAAGTTAAGGTCCCAGGCTGGTGTTGGGGCTCTCCTGGGTGATCTTAAATTTTTGGCCCCTCTGAGGAACTGCCTGAGCAATGGATGAGAGAAGAGGGGAGGTTCTGTGTTATAATGAGCTGAAATGTCTGAGGCGTGAATTTTGATGGAGGAAAAAGAAAGTCCCTTGTGAAGCATCTCAGTTAAGTATTGTAAAATCTTAGGTAAGTTGGGCGCTGCTGTGCTCATCCCTTGAGATTGGTTCCAGGCACAGAATCTTTTCCATTTTTCAGCATAAGATTTTCTAGTACTAGGCCTCCTTGCCTCTAAAATGATATCCATCACTGGTTTACTGAGGGATGGTAAGGGAGAGATTAGGTAATTAGCCAGGCTGATAGGTTCAGGGTTTGAAGCTGAGGGTGCAGAATCTGGTTCTCCTGCTGAGTCAACAGCGTAGGGGTCAGAGGCAGGTGCCATGGGGCCAACAGTGACACACTGCACAAGAGGGTGTACCAGTGTTGACGTGGCCAGTCTGGTGCAATCAATATCATCCTTGGTTTGTCCAGTTTGATCTTTAGCAGTACTTTGGAGAGGAGAGGCAGAGGAGGAAAGGCATAAACTGATAGGTTTTTCCAGCTGAAGGACAGAGCATCCACTTTCCAAGCTTGTTTGTGGGGAGTCCTTGTGCAAAATTTGTCCAATTGGTAGTTCTGGGGGGAAGCAAACAGGTCTATATCTGGGCTCCCCCATTTGTTTGTTAACATGTTGAAAATCTTTGGTTCCAGTTTCCACTCGTATGGGTCCATGAGTTTTCTGCATAGTTCATCTGCCAATATATTTAGTTTTCTTGGCAGGAACTTGAGCTTGTAGATGCACTTGGTATCTCAAGGCTGTGTTCCACAATGCCATGGCTAGTCTGCAGATGGGGTAAGAATGGGTACTCCCCCTGCTTGTTTATGTACCACATAACAGTGGTGTTTTCCGTCTTTACCATTAATTGCCGTGGAAGAATGTGGTCCTTGAAGGCTGTCAGAGCATTCTGTACAGCTAATAACTCTTTTTGATTGATATGCAGGTGCATTTGACTTGGGTTCCATTTGCCCTGAATGCACTTCCCTGCCAAGTGAGCCCCCCATGCATAGTCTGATGAGTCTGTTGTTAGGGTTTGGGCGGCAGGGTGTAGAGTGAATGGTAGTCCTTTGTTTGGTGGCAAGCCTGTGCCCACCAAAGAAACTCTAGGCATAGGCAAGGTATGATAGGAATCATTGCTTCTAGATCCTGAGAATGTTGACACCATAGGCTTTTTAGATACCACTATAGTTTCCTCATATGCAGTCTTGCATATGGAATTAGGAGAATGCAGGAGGCCATGAACCCCAAGGCTTGCAGTATTTGCCTTGCAGATAGCAGGGTTTTTGTGGCCACTAGTTTGAAGTAAGTTGTCAATTGAATTTATTTCTCTGGCGTGAGGAAAGCCATCTGGGAAGTTGTGTTCAAGCATGCTCCCAGGAATACAATTTGTTGACAGGGTACCAGATGTGACTTATTTTTGTTTATGGTGTACCCCAGACAAGTTAGCACCTTTTGTACAAATGCCAAATGATTGAAAAGTTTGTCCTGGCTTTCTGTCTGAATTAGACAATCGTCCACGTATGGGTATATTTGAATTTTTCTTTCCCTGTAAAATGCAATGACAGGAGCTAGGCACTTTGTGAATACCCTGGGCGCAGTAGATAAGCCAAAGGGCAGTTCAGAGAACTGATACTGCATGTAGCCTGCTTTGAAGCATAGGTATCTTCTGCAAGATTCCCTGATTGGGATGTGCAGGTATGCTTCCTTTAAATCCAGTGTTGCCAACCAGGCATCTTTGCCTAGCATAGGAAGTAGCTGGTGAAGAGTTAGCATCTAGAATTTGGGAATCACCAAAAAAGTGTTTAAGGTAGAAAGGTCGTGGACAGGATGCCATGAATTGTCTTTTCTGGGTACCAGGAAAAGTCTTGAATAAAAACCTTGTCTCTTTTCCTCTTCTGGTACAGTTTGAATAGCCTTTATGCTTAAGAGAGAGAGAGTACTTGCTTTTGAGCCTCTGCCCATTGATTTGGCGGCAGATCTGCCCAACCGTTCGGGGTTGGTAATGTGTGGAAGTGAAATCTGTATCCTTGGGAGATTATATTTAAAACCCACTTGCCCTGGGTAATGAGTTCCCAGTTTTTGGCCAGCAGAGCAATCTTTCCCCCTAAGGGAGCAGTCAGTTGAGAAGTGCTTGGAAGTTTTACAGTCAAGTCATTGAGACAGCTTTCCATAGGGGGGGGAGTCTTACTACTCCCTGATTTGGAAGTGGAAACCCCCCACTGCTTAGTCTTGTGCTTATCCTGGGACTGAAACCTGGGGTTCTGCGGGTTTTGGGTTTGGGTTGAGAAGGCCTGGAAGAGGCAGGAAAGGACCAATTCTTAGAGGACCAATGCCTACTAAATCTTGGAGGCTGAACTTGTAGGAAATCTTTAACAGTTTAAATAGATTTAGCTTTTTCCTCCATCTTTTTAAGAACAACTTCTGCTTTGCTGCCAAACAGGCAGTCCTGATTTAAGGGAGCATCCAACAATTTAGCTTTAACATGATCTGGCAAAGATTTTTCCTTAAGCCAAGCATGCCATCTAAGTACAGAACCAGTGACAACAGCCCTGCAAGAGGCCTCTAATGAATCAAACCCACATTGCAAAGTATGTTTTCCAACCTGTTCAGCAGAATGCATTAAATCCTGTAAATCTTTATTTTCAGTACAGTCAGGAATCAACATCATTTTTGTTTAAGCAATCCAATAATATGTTGCTGATACTTTAACATAGGAAACTGACAATTTAAGGCCCTAATGGCCAAGGTTGCAGAAGTGTATACCTTCTTACCCCATCTATCCAGCGCCCTGGAGTCTCTATCAGAAGGGGTAGTATTTTTGACAGTAGTAGCCTTAATGCCCTTGGGTACCTGTGAAATAGTCTCAGGATCCGCAGTAGGATTTTTGAAAAGGAACTTGTGAGAATCAGGAACCCTGTAATATCTATCTGTTTTTCTGGGAGCAGGAGGCAAGGAATCAAGGGCCAAACTAGATTCCGCAAAGGCATCATTAACTATGTCTAGCACAGGAGGGATAGCTAAAGGCCTGTGTTGAGGCAGGAGTAAGAAGTCCCTAAGCCTCTTTTTTGAATAAGAGTAATCCTGGCTTTCCCAGCGGAAATGCTCCCTAGGAGTATGCAAGGTTTCACCAAAAGATAAATCCTCTGAAGGGGATGCAGAGGGAATAGAGTCCTCTGCATCAGAATCCTCATAAGCAGATAAGGGCAAATCCAGGTCAGAAATTTCAGAATCCGGGTCAGAAGATTCATAAACAAATTCAGTCCTAGGTCTCTTAGAAGGGGATAGTTGGCTTCCCCGGATTAAAGTTATAAGGTCTTCAGCCATTCTTATCATTTGTTTTTTAGGCATAGAAACCTGAGCATGCGGCCTGGGCTTTGGTTTTCTAAGCATGGTATGAGCTTTAGGTCTTAAAGAAGAAGGTGGCGTCGGTTTAATATGCAAGTCTGTAGGCCTAGATACACCATCAGAAGCCGGTGCCTGCACAGCGGCTCTGAACCCATCCAAGGTAGAGACATCCACAGGTTGAACAGCTGAAGCATCTCGCGACATACCAGACTCCGAATGGGTCTCAGTAGTGGCCTGCGAATAAGAAGTAGTGGGTATCAGGGGTAATGAAAGCACCTCACTGAGTACCGGCGAACTGGCGACTAGCTTAAGAGAAGTGTCGGCAGCTTTGGACCTAGATGGTCTGTGTCTGTCTTTATTTTTGTGTTTTTTCGGAATGCCGTTAGTCGGATGACTAACTGACGACATATCTGGATAATTGAACCGAGAACCGAAATATTTAAAAGCGTAAATATACCGATGACGTATAGTTCGTTGGTTAAATAATGCACAAAACCGACAGCGAGGTACGTCGTGGTCAGGGACTAGGCAAGGAATACAGTACAAATGAAAATCTTTATGCGGTATTTGTTTTCCACAAGAAATGCAATTATTAACTTTTACTGACATCGGTAAAAAGCAAGAAAAAGTTTCCCCAACGGGTTACTTAGCTTTAGTTGAAGACTTCGGTTCTGAAACTTGAAAACGAAAATTTCAGGAGTCGGCCGACCGGCACTTGCGAACTGCTTCTGCTTCGGGCACCGCACAGCAAGAAAGACTGATGTAATGGCGTTGGCTGCATGTTTTATATCCCTGATTACCTGACGTCACGGAATTAGAGACGGCAACCGACTCAGGACCCAGGACTTTGTCATCCAGGCCGACTGAGGGCTACTGCAAGCAGATAATCCAAATGTGATGACTGCAACAGTGAAACACAAAGAACAAGTAAAACCTGAGACTAAGTCAGTAATACAATCCAACAGTGGGATAAAGCCTCAAAGATATCTCAGAAATATAGCAATAATATCCTGAGTGTGCCAATTTATTGACACGCTTTGGAAGTTTTCCAGAATATCATCAAAACAAGTAAAACCTGAGACTATGTCAGTAATACAATCCAACAGTATTTCCCGCAGCTCTTAGGACTGAGCTGAACAGGAACAAAAGTGAAAGAAAAGCTTGTATGCTTCTAAGAAGTAATCAGGGGAATAGAACTGGTGGATGGTATTATTAATTTATAAAGAAAAAACATGACTTGCATTTGTATTGGTGCACAAGACAAAGTAACTGCAACACAGCATTACTCATCGCTTACAGCAGAGCAAACGTGCTTGAGAATTGACAGGTATACACTGGGCTAATAAACATTGAGGCCTTTATAAACTCCAATTCCAAATCTAAATCCTATACTCTTTTTATAGTGTTAAAAGCAAGCCAAGGTTTCGGTCAGCTAAGGCTAGACGAAGAAAGCTCCACATTGTGCGCATTTTATATACCAGTAGGAATGTAAAGAGTCCTTAGCCTTTTGGTCGTTGTGCATTAGCACCACAGGGGTTCCTAAAAGCTACTGCACAGGTAATTGAAGGTATGGAGGTACTGTAAATGTAAAACTATTAGTGGTAGGGTCAAATGCAAGAAGAATATAATAAGAAACTGATACAGGTTCTCAATAGATTTATATGGAAAAATCATAGGGACAAGTTTGAAATATGGATCATAGTCCAACTTCAGAGGGTTTTAAACCCGATGTAAGAATAGTCAGAGCAATGCCAAAAGGTAAGCAGGCTTTAGTAAAGTTTTAAGGAATTATGCCGTTTTTTTTTTAAATGTATATCCATTGTGACTTAATAATTATGCCCAAGAAAGTTGTCAGAACAAAATTCAGCCTGGGTATGGTTTATGATCCGGAAAACAGTTTTGAAATGCTTAAACTAGCTACAGATGCACCAGTACTCTAAAGTACTATGAAATTAATAAGCTAGTTGTGTTACTAGTAGATGCCAGTCCAAACAATACGGCAGTTTTGATTCTAAAAGAAAAGAAGAAACCAAGCAGCTGTCAATATGGCTTTCATTTATATAAGTGTATGACTGCCTGTGTCATAAGTCATAATTCAATAAAGATTTTTTTTTTTTTAAAGAGGAAAACAATTACTGTTAAACAAGCTGTATCACCAAACAGAAAAGAACTGTTACCAATAGCATTTTGATCCAATATAGTCCATTAATATGCCTACAGTAAAGTACAGATGGAACCAGAGCACAAGCCTTTGCAAAACGCATATTAAAATGTTTGTACAAGGAAGCTCTGAAACTGTGAATGATGTTAATTCTCTCTTTTTATCCCTGCTGTATGTGGATCACTAGCCTACTCCTGGCAAAAATGTAGCTTTGGCTTCAACAGGAAACCAGTGATGTTGCCTATTATAGGCTAGGCTGACAAGCTTTAATCTCTTATTCTCAGCAGTTTGCAATGGACCAGTATGGAAATTCTCTGGAAAATAAGCAAATATCACAGAGCAAAAGATGATCAGGGAATCCATGGCTGACCATAATACAAGACATTGAAAAGTACAGTTTTGTACCTACCATAAATGTAGATGTTCGAAGATCCACATTGCTGCAGTCCTTACACTTGGGTAGTCCGCTGTCCTCGGTCGGCCCGAATATCAAAGTATAAGGCTGACGTCGGTCAAGGCGCATTTGACTGACATCAGGACGTCAGGGTACAAATGTGCATGACCGACGTCATATCCTCAGTCTTTTCTTGCCCCAGATGTCAGAAGACCCTAAAAATAAAGGTCAAAACCAAAAGACAGCAAACAAACAACCAACCACCCTTGCACTAATTATATGTACAATATATACAATATACACAATATTTACAACCCAACCCACACAACCACCTCTAACTACAGAGGGAAGGAGGGAGGTAAATTGGACTGCAGCAATGTGGATCTTGAACATCTACATTTATGGTAGGTACAAAACTGTACTATGTTCTTCATCTCACATTGCTGCAGTCCTTACACTTGGGTAGAATCCCAAAGCAGAGGTAAGGGAGGATGGCCAAACTATAAGGAAGCAGGAGCTGCCAAAATGCCCTGCAAAACAGCAGTGGCAAAACCAGCCCTGGATTTAGAGTAAAGTGGTAGGTGATAATGCCTAGAGAAAGTATGCACTGAACTCCAAGTAGCTGCCTCCAAAATATCCTTGGTTGCCACCCCCCTCAAAAAAGCTGTCAAAGTGGCAGTAGCTCTAGTGGAATGAGGCCTAATCCCAGCTGGAATCTCCTTGCCATGATGGGAATAACAGAAAGCAATGCAAAACCCAATCCACTTAGAAATAGTTTGTTTTGACACAGGCTTGCCCTGAGAACTCAAAGCAAAAGAAACAAATAACTGCTGAGACTGCCTGAACCCTTTAGTTCTGTCCAAATAATATCGCAACTGCCTGTGTACATCTAAAGTGTGCAAAATCTTTTCCCCTTTATTTTGGGGATTTGCATAAAAAGTAGGCAAATGAATAGTTTGGTTTAAAGCCACACTAGAAACCACTTTAGGCATAAAGGAAGGATTAGTACGTAAAGATATCCCTATCCTTATGGAAAATTAAGAAAGGCTCAACCGCCATAAGGGCCTGCAATTCAGAAACCCTTCTTGCAGAGGTAATGGCCAACAAAAAAGCAGTCTTCCATGATAAATATTTCAACTCAGTAGTAGCTGCAGGCTCAAAAGGTCGTAGAGTGAGTTTCTCCAACACAAAATTGAGATCCCAAGCAGGAGGAGGAGCTCTACGTGGGGGTCTTATATTCTTTGCCCCTCTAAGAAATTGCTTGAACAAAGGATGAGAAAACAATGGTGGATCACAGTCATAGTGAGCTGAAATTGCTGCAGCATGAACCTTAATAGAAGAGAAGGACAAACCTTTGTCCAGTAACTCAGTAAGATATTGAAGAGCCACACTTAAATTAGGCTCAGAAACATCAAAATCCTTTGCTGCACTCCAAAATAAAAATCTCTTCCATTTATCTGCGTACACTTTCCTTGTACTAGGCCTTCTAGCTTCCAAAATAACATTCAAAACTTGTTGTGGAAGTTGAGACCCTCTATGGTTCAAAACAGAATATGCCAGGCTGTTAGGTGAAGAGAGTGAAGTTTGACATTGAGCAAATGACTGTCCTCCTGGGACAACAGGTGTGGAATCGAAGGCAAAGGCCATGGAGGCTTCCGAACCAGACTTCTCAGTAATGGGTACCAGTGCTGTCGAGGCCAATCTGGAGCTATTAAAATCATCCTCGGCTTGTCCTGTCTGACCTTTAGAAGTACCTTTGGAAGGAGAGGCAGAGGTGGAAAGGCATACACATGAAGATTGCTCCAATTGAAAGAAAGAGCATCCACTTTCCAAGCTGTGGGATGAAACCTTTTCGTGCAAAACTTTGGCAGCTGATGGTTTAGTGGAGAAGCGAACAGATCTATGTCTGGAGTTCCCCATGACACTGTCAATTTCTGAAATACATGAGGATCCAATTTCCACTCGTGGGGATCCATAATTCGTCTGCTCAACACATCTGCTAAGGAGTTCTGTGCTCCCGGCAGAAACCTTGCCTGAAGATTGAGCTGTAAACTGAGAGCAGTCTCCCACAAAATCATTGCTTGCCTGCATAGAGGATAAGAATGTGTTCCCCCTTGCTTGTTGATGTACCACATGACAGTTGTGTTGTCTGTTAGAATCAACACCTGCCCTGGAAGAAGTAAATCCTTGAAAGCTATTAATGCAAACTGGACTGCTAACATCTCCTTCAAGTTGATATGTAGATGTTGTAGTCTGGCAGGCCACTTGTCTTGTATCCACTTTCCATTTAGATGAGCTCCCCAAGCTTTGTCTGAGGCATCTGTCGTTAAAATCTGACTCGCCTCTGGCCGGGTCACAGAGATTCCCTTGCTTAGGTGACATTCCTGAGCCCACCACAAAAATTCCTTTTGAATGCAAGGTATTATTTGAATGACAGTGTCCAGATCCTGGCAGTGCTGTGTCCATACATTTTTGAGATACCATTGTAGCTTCCTCATATGCAGTTTGGCATTGGGAAGCACCAGAATACAAGATGCCATGAACCCTAAGGCTTGAAGGACTGTCCTTGCAGTCAGCCCGGACTGATGAGATAGTTGATGGAAGTAAAGGGAAAGATTCTTTTGTTTGTCCGGGGTCAAAAAGGCCATCTGGGATGCTGTATTCAGTCTTACACCCAGAAAGCACATGTCCTGAGAGGGTACTAGACTGGACTTTATTTCGTTCACAGAATACCCCAGGCATCTTAGCACTGCTATCACATATTCCAAATGATGAAGAAGCTTGTCCCTTCCTTGAGCCAGAATCAGGCAATCGTCCAAATAAGGATAGATCTGTATTCCTTTTAGCCTGAAGAAAGCTATCACTGGAGCCAGAACTTTCGTGAACACTCTGGGCAGTAGATAAGCCAAAGGGCAATGCAGAGAACTGATAGTGAGAAGTCCCAGCTCGAAAACGCAGATACTTCCTGCAACTTAGTCTGATAGGAACATGAAGGTAAGCCTCCTTGAGATCCAAAGTTACCATCCAATGATCTTTGCCCAGCAGAGGTAAAAGCTGCTGTAACGTCAACATTTTGAACTTGGGAATGTCCAGATAAGTGTTGAGGATAGATAAATCCAAAATTGGTCTCCACGTGTTCCCCTTCTTTGGTACTAGGAACAGGCGAGAATAAAATCCTAGGCCCACTTCTGGCATAGGGACCGGCTGTATGGCCCCTATTTGGAGTAACAGAGAAATTTGCTTGTGAGCCTCTATTCTTTGTTGAGGAGGAACGTCTGGCATGCCTTTGAAAGGAGGCAAGGTATGGAAATAAAACCTGTAGCCGTGGTGTATGATATCCAATACCCATCTGTCTTGGGTAATTAAACTCCAATTTTCTTTGAAAAGTGCCAACCTTCCTCCCAAAGGTGCTGCCAGACGAGAAGGCTCTGGCAGCTGAAAAGGTAGGTCATTGGGTCTGTTTACGAAAGGACTGACCCCTGCCCTCACCAAGACTGTGCAGGAGAACTCCCTGTTCTAGGCCTGAAAGAGCCCTGAGCTCTGCCCTACCACGTCTAGATCTACCCCTAGACTGGGAATCATAAGAAGGATATGTCCACCCCTTAGTAGGCCAATTTCTACTAAACTTTGGAGGCTGAACCTGCAAAAAATCTTTAACAGTCTGCATAGACTTAGCCTTGTCTTCCATTTTCTTTAAAACTGCCTCAACAGGAGAACCAAACAACACATCAGATTGTAAAGGAGCATCTAAAATCCTTGTTTTAACATGGTCAGATAAATTTTGATCCCTCAGCCAGGCGTGCCTGCGAAGAACTGACCCAGTGGCAGCCACCCTAGACGAGGCCTGTACAGCATCAAAACCACATTGCAAAGAATGCTTACCCACCTGTTCAGAAACATGTACTAAATCTTGTAACTCTTTACAATCAATACCTTCCGCCAGAGCATCAACCTTAGACTTCAATTGTGAAAGGAGATAGTTTTGGTATTTCAACATGTGAAACTGGCAATTCAAAGCCCTCATAGCTAGAGTGGAAGAAGTATAAACTTTCTTTCCCCATCTATCCAAGGCCCTGGCCTCTTTATCTGCAGGAACCGGATTCTTGACAACAGAAGCCTTAACACCTTTAGGCCCCTGGCTAACAGTTTCTGGGTCTGCCCTAGGACTCTTAAAAAGATACTTATGAGCTTCAGGCACCCTGTAATACCTATCCGGTTTAACAGGAGCAGGAGGCAAAGAATCAGGATTAAGAGAAGCCTCTATAAAAACATCTTCCACTACATCCAAAACAGGAGGTATAGCCAAAGGCCTATGCTGGGGTAAAACAAAAATTCCCTAAGCCTTTTCCTGGAATCAGAGAAGTCCTGACCTTCCCACTTAAAATGCTCCCTCATGGAATGAAGAGTTTCTGAAAAGAAAAATCCTCAGGAGGAGAAGCAGAAGGAGTAGAATCATCCACATCAGAATCAGAATAAGGAGAGTACTCCTGCAAGTCTTCAGCCGAAGACTCTGAAACATCCGAAGCCTGCTCAAAACTCCCTAGCTCAGGCTCCACCCTAGGTCTCTTATCAGGAGGGCAAAGAACCCCTAATCAAAGTAATCAAATCTTCTGCCATTTTAAGCATATGCTTCTTGGGCACAGTTCCTGAAGAACTAGGGGTGACACCAACTGAAGCTAAACCTGGCCTGCCTCTGGGAGAAGCCTTGGAAACAGAAGGAGAGGGCCTAACCACCCTAGGCAGGGAGGGAGTATAGTAACCTGAGAAGCCCCATCAGCCTGACCTGCCTCCTGAGAGGCCACATCCTGCAATAACAAAGTCTCTCCCTGGGATCCCAAAGAAACCTCCGGTGGAACCACCGGCTCCACCGACACCTCTAAAGAACCGGCGTCCGGTGCGGACGGTTCTTCTAGCCTAGGCTTAACTGCTTTGTCCTTGCGCTTCTTGAAGCGGGCGCCGGAGCATCCGGCGGCATTTTATAATTGCACCGCTTCCCAAAGACTAACCTGGCACAATCTAATCTTCTCTTTATAGTGCGCTTATTGAATCTAGCACAAGAGCGACACCCAACAACGTCGTGCTCAGGCCCTAAACAAGGAATACACAAAGTATGATAGTCTCTATGCGGTATCTGTTTCCCACAAGAAATACAATTATTCACTTTTTCTGACATCCGGTAAACCACTGAGGCAAGAAAAAACTAAAATATTCCCCAACGGGGTACTTAGCCAACTTTGACTCGGTCTGAAACTCCGAAATCGAAAAATTTCAGAACGCCAACCGGCACTTGCAATACTGCTTCTGCATCGGACCATGCGGCAAAAAAGACTGAGGATATGACGTCAGTCATGCGCATTTGTACCCTGACGTCCTGATGTCAGTCAAATGCGCCTTGACCGACGTCAGCCTTATACTTTGATATTCGGGCCGACCGAGGACAGCGGACTACCCAAGTGTAAGGACTGCAGCAATGTGAGATGAAGAACATCATTAATTCTGTAATTCAGAGGACTAGGCTCACAGTGATTGCTTCTGTACCCTGTGAGGCAACCCAATAATTATTTTGGGCCTCAAGGCAATTTTCTCTAGGGAAGTTAAGTCTACATATCAAAAGGAAGGAAGGAGATACACATCAAGAAGTTAAGAGTCAAGGACCAGATTCACAATCATTTGGACAATGTGTGGCTGTCAGCCATAGGTACAAAAGAGAGGATACTGTGCTGACAGTTCATTTCTGTAGTGCCTAGAAGTTCGGTGAACTAGATGTTATTTCAGAATCTACAAGCAAAAAAAATATTTTGGAAATATGCAAAGTGTATTTATTTTTGAGTAAACGTTAATTATGTGTATTAAATTCTAGCCAGAATTTTAATGCAAGTAAAATGAGCTATAAATGCACATTAGACACAAGTTACTCTGTTTATACGTAGTTTTTTCAATTTTACTTACTTTTTCTCCTTCATATTCTTTTTCAGGAAATTCAGGGACATATTTCTGTACTGGTGCATCAAGGTCCAACTTGCCCTCTTCCCATAACCTGGCAATGGCAGTCATTGTGAGGGATTTACTGATGCTTGCTATACGCATGACCGTGCTGGGTTTACATGGTACTCTGTTCTCCACATCAGCATATCCCAGTCCTTCAAAAAAAAAAACAAACTCAGTTAGGAATCCAAGGGATTCATTAACCTATACATTTCTTAAAATATTTCCAATTTATGAATTTGATTCAGTCAGTCTGTGAATCAGCAAGTGACTCATACAAAACATCAAACACTCAAACTTAAGTTCAGAATGAACTGCTACCACTTCTCTTTCTATATTGTGTAATCAAAACACATATCAGAAAAGTATTTTGGTATGTTGCCATCTTAAACTTCATACACTCATATACCCCCCCGGATTCTCTACCAATTTTACATATCAGGAAGCTCTAGTGTACACAACCCTGAACTACTATGATTGGATTGGCGTCAACTAATGTGAAATATCAATATTCTGGAAAGGTAACAAGTCATAATGTACAATACATGATTTGTTATTTTACTAATTACAGAAAAGCAAAATCATATTGGAATTTAGGACCATCAAGTCCGTGCTACCTATTTTCTAGCTTATAAAATGCAACAGCTACTGATTTTATTACTGTCGTATCTACTTTTATTACTATAGTCTTGACTATTATCTGCTGTATTTTATCCTATCACTTCCAACCTTACATAAAGTTATGTTTCTCAACTACTAAAATTTAAATTACTTTGCATCATGGGGTCATTCTCTCTCATTTCTAAAGTGAATAACTGTAATTTAATGCAGTACCACATGAAAGTTAAGTCTGAAATGCTCTCATGCCATGGACTAACAGTAACCACAAGAGCATTTTTAAATATCCTCAAACAGAAGATGAAAAGAATTAATACACAAAGCAAACGTTGGTGTGTTCAACGGCTACAAAAAGAACATATTGTTGCATGCCTACCCTCAAGTTCCAAATGGATGTCAGATAAATATTAATCTACTCCCAGTCACAAAACAGAGTTAAATTATTAATTATTCAAGGAGATATTTGTCTTTTTCCCCCTTGAACCTCATTATAACTGGCCTGAACCCCTTTGCTGGTAGTGGATCTTAGGTGCATCTTTGGGGCTTGGGTGTCAGTGTTTCAGTCTTTTTTTTTTTTTTAAATGCCCTACCCAAGTTCCTCTTCCCTGCCCACACATGCTCACATGTTAGTTCAGAGGGCAACACCCCTCTTTGGACTATGCCTCCCCTTAGGGAACATCACCAATGACAAGGAGATAATTGTCATTTAGAAATTTATCACTAAAAGGACTCTAAGCATGTCTGCTATGTCCAGTGATATTTCTGAATTCATACAGCAAAGTAAAAATTTCTGCTCATAAAGACCTGCACCTAGCAAAGGGTGCAGAAAGGAACCAACAATATCATTAATGCAGAATTCCATTGGCACAGCCTTAAAACTGGGAAACTGAAAAAAGTAAAGGAATGACCAGCACAGCTGTAGTCTGTAAAGGACAAATTCAAAAAATAAGCGCCTGAAAAGAAATATGTTGGCTCCATGCCAGCTGACAGGTTTGCAGGTGTGTACTAGGCTAACTACCGCTGGAGCCTATGTAAACAACCCAATGGTCTCTCACGAGTTACTGTGCCTTAGAGATTATTTTAAGGGGTGTATGTTAGTTAGGGCATGATTTAATGGCTGCCTTTGTCCATCAGATACATGGATACTAGACAAGCGGTGAATTTTTGATATCCAACCCATTGGTCCAGGTTGCACTTGAAAAGGGTTAGGGAAGGCCTCTGTTTCACATGAATGAGTTGCCTATTCAAGAGAATGGAGATTCTCTAAGATACACGTCTCCCTCCAATATGTCCTATTTAGGTTGGAAGCAGAGTTTAAATCCTCAGATCTAGTATTTCTGGTATAATTAGTTTTGGAGGTATGCAAAAGGTCCATCAGAGCAGGATCCAAGAATGACTTGCATGCCAGCCATAAATCACCTCTCAGAAGTCTGTAGAAAACAAGAGTATAGAGACAGGGCTTTGAGATAATCTGCAAAAGACAGTGTGTTTCCACAACTTCTTTTTTGAGGAACTTCTGTGGGCATTCCAGCTGTTGCATGTGCCTAGTCAGGTACATACTGAGGGGGGCATTATACTACATGATGGGTCTGGTGAGGCCCAAGTACAGTGGCATGATGACTTCCCTGAACCTAGATGCCATACCCTTACTTATAAGTTGACACAGAATGACTTTCTTACTACGTCAAACACATGTTGGTGGAAAGACAGGTTACTATCTACACAAGTCCCAAAATTCCTGACTACTGTGTCTACTTTTAGGGGTGTTTTATCAATGGGGTAGTTTTCCTGGGTGGCCAACTTCCCAAAACGTACTATTATGCATTTCCTGCCATTCAGTTTTAAGCTGTGGCCTTTGCACTAGTCAATTGACTGTGTTACACCTTCCTGTAAGATGTGAGTATCTTTTGGGGGGGGGGGGTCAACAATTGTCCCTAGCTTACAGTCATAAGCAAACTTTGTAAACCATAGGCCCTAGACTTCTGAAAAATAGATGTCAAAAAAGAGCAGACCCAGCACAGAATACTGTGGGACTCCACTGGCAACAAACCTCTTTGTGAAGGTGGTCTCTCCAATCCCAACTTCCTGGATCCTGTCTGTGAGCCAGCTGGCAATCTGACAGGTTCTCCCATATTTGCGAGTACTGGGTCCAATATGTCTGTGTCTCTAGTGAGCATATGCACTAACTGGTCCGGGGTGTTTGCATTTACAAACTCTAGGAATCTTTGCACCAGCAAATTTAGGGTCATGTAGGATCCCCAGTTTACAGAGGAATAATTAAAGTTCCCCACGACTGATATCTGGTTGAATGATGATCATCTCCAATAAGTATAAGTAGAAGATATGGGTTTTGTGGGACAACGAGGATGATCTGTAGCTTGCTAGAATACGGTATTGGACTTTGTCTATGGTAATCTATACATGCAGGAACTCCAGTACATCATCTTGTTTAACCAACTTAGACATATGTTTGTTACTGTTGTTCATCAAGACCCCTCCACCTTTAATTCCTGTCTGTGTAGTTGCTGGTCTAAATGTGTGGAAGGCACTAAAGTATTGCACTGTCAGGGTACTCATTGTAGTTTTAAACCATGTCTCGGTAACTTCACAATGCCCGCATTCTCCAAGGTGAGGAGAGATTGGATGGAGTGGAGCTTCTTATTTAAACTCTTGGCATTGAGCATTAACACCACACCTTTTAGATTTCCTTGGGTAAATTTTGTTATGTTGGAAGATTTGTCAATATCGCATTGCTTAAAAAAAGACTATGAGGGAGTACAATGTTTTAGCCAATATTCAAAAACCTACAGAGAACAGGTGCAGACCATCTTTGGCAAAGCTGACAAATACTGTATCCCATAGGATGACACCAACAACTAAGCCAATTACTAAAGTCAGTCATTTTCTGTTCACACTGTGGCGTCATCCTTGGCGAAGGTAGAATGTTGCTCAATGCTAAACACATACCACTCTGTGACACACAAAGAGCTCCATAATGTTTCTCTTCATATAGTCTAGGGAAGCACGTCTCAAGTCATTTAAACCCACATGGACTAGGCCTGAATCATACTGGTACCTGTGGTGCAATGATTTGAGCCCATGAGTAACTTGGAAGATCCGGGCCCGATAGGCAACTAAGTGATATGTACAGTACCTTCAGTGCCTCCCTTCTGCTTTCCTTCCCATTACAATAGGTGATGACCACCTCAGTAGTCTCCCTTATGACCACTTGAAAAACACAAAACAGAATCCAGAAGCAGGAGCCTCCAAATACAAAATGGAGTTACACAGATAAAAAAAAGTCACCAGTATAAAAATTATTAGTTACACAGAAATAAAAAAAATGCTTAGTGCTTTCATCCTAAACAAATGTAACTTTGGACTTTATCAGAACAGAATTCAAAATGGAAGGAGGGTTTAAATATAAACAGGTCACAAAATGGAGACTAAATTTAAAGTTGTGAAGATCCTAATTCAAGCTTACATAGAAGTATAGCTTCTTTCACAAAAGAACAACATATAAAGCTATTCCCTTGAGCTCCAAGTAAAAAGTTTTTGTGGTACATTTAAAAAGACAGGCATAACATTCAAATTGAAAAAGTATGTTGATAAATATGAATTTAAACAAATGTAACAAAGAAATTTTGTCAATTTAGTGCCCAGATAAAATACACTACAATACTGCTCCACCTTTGAGAAGTTTTGTGAATTGGATCTTTATGGACTTTTTTCCAACACCCCACACTTACTAAAGGGACTCATGGGATTTCCTTAGTAGATTCAATGGTTTACGTGTTGGTGAACACATGGGTTCTCAGACTAATGATGTCACTGACCGCTTCACCTATACACAAGACCTTGGTTTGGTTTGTTTCAGCGAAGTCCTTCTACAATATTCCTTCCTGTCCGGCAAGGATATTCGTATTTTGACTGACTTCATGGACAATAAATGTCCTACTTTCCTAAGGAGAATTTTATAAACAGATTCGAGGTGTGGCTATGGGTGCTGCATGTGCTCTTACATTTGCCAAATTAGTGCTGTACCAATGAGAAACACAGTTTGTATTTAACAACAACCCATTTTTCCATTTTTATCAATCATACTTTCATTACCTTGATGATATTTATTTTATGGAATGGACCACCAGGCATGCCAGATCAATTTGTGGAGCACTTGAACTCGACTACCGAATTTTTGTGGTTCACCCACACATACAACGTGAATACTGTCAACTAATTAGGTGTCATCATTCAGTATAAGGACGATGACTTCACCTCAGATATTTATTGCAAACCTATTTTCAGTAATTCTTCTCAATTACAACAGTTTTTACCCCCACAAACTAAAAGTAGATATGGTGAAAGGTCAAATGTTCAGGTTGTGATGTACGACGACAAACTTTTTTTCATGAGATCAAACATTTAAAAAGATGTTCATGGACTGTGGGTACTCCGTGTGCTCTTCAACAATGCTGTTATTTTATAACAGCAGCTATACCTTCTTTGTAAACAAATTAGGATCCTTACAACTTTACATTTAGTCCCCATTTTGTGACATGCTCATATTTTAAATCCTCTCTCCATTCTGAATTCTGTTCTGATGAAGTCCAAAGTTACATTTGCTTAGGGAGAAAGTCTTAACATTTTTTTTTTCTGTACGACTTTAATAAGTCACCTGTATACAAATTATAAGGGTTTAGCTGTGCAACTCTGTTTGGTATTTAGAGGCTCCTACTTCCAGGTTCTGCTTGGTGTTTTTCAAATGAATGTTTCTGCAGATTTGTGCCTCTGCTTTGTTGCTTCCTTATTGACCTTGTTTAGCATGACTACAGCCACTTGCTTCAAAACAACAGAAATCAGCAGAGATATGCAAACACATGTTCCACTTCTGCAGTACTCCGTCTTTGAAGGATACAATGCATCAGTGCCTCAACTCCTAGGATTTGCTTGCCTTCTGGCAAAAACTACCACTGCAGAAAAAAAGTACCCTCATGTCTGAAATGCTGGGAATGCAGAGGCTAAAGTTAACTCTTTAGTTAAGACTTGCTATCACTTTGAGACTTGTGTAACCAACTGGCACGCAGGTGCAGATATTTTAAAGGTGTAATTTACCAGTGTTTGGCATTGTTGAAACCAACGCTCTATGTCTATCATATTTATTGTTTTTGATCATAGGAGGTTACTAGGCTAATGGCCCTAGAGCCTTTTTAAGCTTAAGCATTCATGCCCCCAATTTTCTCAATTATCAATGTCAAGGAACTTAAACAGCCTTGGTAAATGCCTGTGTCTTAGGTCATCTGCAAACTGCCACAATCCATAAGGGGTGCAGGTGACAAGCCAGGGGTCAATTTGCAATTTCCCATCCATTAGTCCAAACTGCATTTGAATCGGTGTTGTAATTTGCAAGGGTGGTGGTCTTCTCAAAGGGTATGCTTATGCATTTTTTGCTCTGGGTTTAGGCCAATGTTCTGGCACCAGTTATTTGCCTGCGTCAGACCTTCCTGGAGGATATCTACATCTATGGGAGATTCAATGATTGCACCAGCTTGCAGTCATCAGCAAATCTGGTCAGCCAAAGGCCATCTAATTTGCCATGACTTCAAAGAAGTACATTCCAAACAGGACAGGTTCCAGTGCTGAGTCCTGTGTGACACCACTAGTAATAGGGCTCTTGGTGGAGGTGGATTACCCCACCCCTAACTTCCATGTGTCTCACCCGTGAGCCATTTAGCTATTTTTTGGTGACATAGGGATTTATGCCTAAATTTGTGAGTTTGTGTATAATATATCAGAGTGAAGTATTGTGTCAAATACCTTTGCCAGGTCAAGATAAACAGTATGTACTGTTTTGCTCTCATCCATGGCTCTAGTGACCTTCTCAAAGAAGTCCACCAAATTTAGTAAGCATGACCTGCCCCTGTCAAAACTGAACTGGGATAGGTCCACCGTCTAAAGATTTCCTATATCTAAGATACCAGGAGCTAAAAATTACACCTCGTGGGCTCTGGGCTGTAAAAAGTCCATCTACTCCATTTGCTCTATCAGAGGAACAGGAACGAGTGTTCCATGAGAGATGGACAGCAGCTGCTTGCCGATGCAGCAGTGAATGGGTCATGATATTGACTGAAAGGGATATACTAAAAAGGGATAAACTCAGGAAACCGAGAAATTGTGTGCAGATGTGGTTAGGGAGACATCTAACTCTGCCTTGGAATCCTTCCTAGGCAACATGAACGATCGTTTGTCTTCCTGTGAGAAAGAACTAATCAACCGCAAAAAAAGTAAACTTCAAAAGGACCTTCACGATTACGATCGGAAGGCAGCGTTTTTGTTAACATCCAATCAGCAGCTTAAACGCCACAGAGTAAGGTTCCAAGAATAACAGGAAGTTCTGCCCCAGCATACTAATGCTTGCTTTTCATGGGAAAGTGCGGCGTCTTCCAATGACGAGGAAGACAGTGGATGAACAATTCCCAGGGCTGCCAAGACCGAATAATGAGGAATCCTTTTGTAGAACATTTCAAGACTCTACGGAGCCTAGAAATGGTACCAAGAAAAACTCTTGGTATGGACAAGATGCAAACAGAAACCAGGGCTATGGTCCTTACAACAAACGTAGTAAATGGACATATTAACAAGATATTTTGTATTAAAAAGGAGTCCTGTGTTTTTAATTTATCAGGTCACATATTCGATGAAGTAGAAATGTCTATACTGCAGAGGGGTTTAAAATTCATTCCCTCAGTTTTGCCTAGGCTCTATGAGCTAAAAGGGGATTTGTTTAAATTGATATGCAAGATGCACATGAGGGAGTATTTTCATAGATACTGAAAGTAATTCATGTGTTAATGAAACAATGTCTTCTAGTGATAATAGTTACTATTCGTGTGACTCAGATGTAGAAATTAATGCTTATAGTAGATTAGATACTACTAAAATACCATCTAAAAGCACATTTATGCCACCGTTTAGAAATGAAAGCATTCAGTGTATCTATCACGCATTCAATTTAGTGCTAGAAAAGGAAATGAGTGAATTCAATAAGGCTAAGAAAGCATTCAACACGTCTAAGAATGAATGGATCAAATTGAAACGATTGAGTGAAAATGATCGAACAGTGTTTAAGCCCTCTGATAAGGGGGCCAATTAGTAATAATGAAATCTGTTGATTACTATAAAATGTGTATGGAACATTTGAACAATGAACAAGTTTACCATATAGTGAATTTAGATGCCTATAAACAAGCTAAAAGGGAATACGAAAAATTATTAAACAAAGGAGTTCATTTAAATTATTTAACATCAGATGTTGCCAATAAATCCTCTAGCAAAGATAGCACTATGACCAAGTTCTTCTGCGTCCCAAAAATACATAAGAATAAGCAATATCCTCCGGGATGCCCCATAGTGTCAACTAGTGGTTATTTTACCCACAATTTAGGATGTTTTTTTTACCTTTTTTTTATTGAAAGAAGTGGTTAAATTACCATCCTGCATTAAGGATTCATTTGATTTTTTTTTTGAAGAAACTGGAGGACATTAAATGGGAGGAAGAAATGTATTTTTTGGTAGTGGACATAAGCCTGTACACTAGCATACAACATGAGTATGGAATGGAAGCATTAGATTATTTTTTGGGAGACAGTCCAAGAACTCAATACATTAAAGGAACTAATACATTTCTGTTTGACAAACAACATTTTTGAGTTTGACGGAAACCTATATAAACAAATGCAGGGTATAGCCATGGGGGCGGCTTTTTCCCCCATGTATGCAAACTTGTTTATGGGTTTGGTAGAGTTTACCCATATATACAGAAGTACTTTTTATATGAATCATGTCAAAAAAAATGTCAGGTTTATAGATGACCCCATATTTATATGCCAAGGGGGAAGTAATGAGGTGCAATCATTCATTAAATATCTGAATGAAAGTAGATATCAAATTAAATATGATAGTTTACAGGAGGGAACAATAGTGAATTATCTAGACGTTACCCTGGAAGGTCTGGGGAATGGAAAGATTAAGACAAAAACATATAGAAAGTTTGATCAGCCTAACTATATGCTACATGCATCAAGTTGTCATCCAGAACGTACTTTGACATCTATCACTTGTGGAGAAATTTTGAGAATCAATAGGCTATGTATGTAGTGACAGACAAGAATCAGAAAGGGAAGCTAAGAGAACAATAACCATGTTCGTGAATAGTGGGTATAACGAGAGATTAATTATGGACAGTTATAACAGAATATATGGACACAGAGAGAAGGAAATGGGCAAAAGACAAAGTAATATATATGACAGAGGAAAAAGGTCTTGCCCCAGGCAAGATTCGGTTTTATGTTTCGAAATATACATTATTTTCTACCAAGTTACAGCAACTATTAACAGACTACTGGAACACAGTGAAAGGGGAAGTTTCTTCTCTTGCAGAGATAAGGCTAAAATTTTCCTATCAAAGGGAAAGTAATTTGAAGGATTTCTTGGTCCACGGTACCAAAGACCCGTAGAGAAAACAATAAGGGAATTGTCTCATATTAGCACTCTTCCATGTGGAAATTGCACAGCATGTCAGCATGTAGTAGCAACTTTTGAAAGAATAAATGGTAAGAAGTTTTATATACAAGGTTGTTTTACATGCAGAAGTGTTGGCATTATTTATGCTATCAAATATCCCTTCGGAAGTTTTTAAATAGGAGAAAGCAAAAGAAGTTTAGGGGAAAGAATAAAGGAACATGTCAGGGACATTAAAAATAATAAGGTTATAAGCCCCATAGCTGGACATTTCAATAGGATGCATCAGGGAGATTTTAGTAGTTTACAAGTATCAGTGTTGAAACAAATTAAGTCACAATTTTTAAGTGAGGATATGGTTAAATATTTATTAAGGAAGAAGGAATCAATTGTTACATTGAAATATAATACATTACAACCTAAATGATTAAATAAAGAATGCAACTGGAAAAGTTTTATTTGAATGTGTGGGTTTTTAAACCATTTGTATTTTTAACAATTAATTGATCATATTATTGAATTAGTGCTTGATTAATTAGTTAATTAAATGTTTTATATAAAAATAGCTCATTTTCAGTTGTAATATACTCTATAAAGGCTGTGTTTTAGCCAAGGCGCTAAGAGAGATTGTTTTGCTGCTACAAAATTCATCTGCTGTGTGAATAAAAGAAATTGTGCTGGAGGTTTTGGTTCCTCGTCTTCAGTGGTACTTTTCTATTTCATTTTGAAAGTGGTTCTAATAATTTCCTTTATCTTTGTTTTATCAGTTTCACAACAATTCTTTTCATTGTCTTGCATACAAGACTAGTCAAGCGTATGGGTCTGTAGTTCCCTGGGTCCGCTGATAATCTGCCTTTATGTAGCAGGATGACAGCTGCAATCTTCCATTCCCTAGGGAGTATTTATGAAGCATCCTGGGATATTACCAGGACTCAATGACGAAGAGTTTTTAGCTCTGGACAGTGCAGTGAGGACCTGTTCTTTAGTGACAGCTGGTGGAGAAATGGTAGAGTGTATTTTTTGAGGGAGGATGAAACTGGAGCTAAATTTAAGCAGTCAGCAAATATGTTATATCCCAGTTTGGTATAGGAAATTCCATTTAGTATTAGTTCAGCACACTGTGGGTGTCCCGTTTAAGGTTCCGTAAAATGCCTTATGGTTATCTTTAGCCAGGGAGTCTATTTTTGTCTCGAAGTTGGCTTTGGTGGACTTGATTAATCCCCTGAGTTGCTTGTTGAGACTGATGAGGAAGTCATTTGTCTTTTGGGCATAGCCCTTTCTATTTTTGGATAGGATTTTCTTTCTTTCCTTTGTTATACAACCTATTTATACTGGGGTCTACCAAGGGGGCTTGTTTTTTGGAGTTTCTCATTTCATTTTGGTACTGCTGTTTCCATGCAGTTATTTACACGTTTGTACAGGGGTTTCTGTAAACACACACAAGCCACCATGTTCTCAGAGTTTGGGGAGGGGATTTGAAATTTAGCTATGCCTTCACATACTAGGAGGTAGTTAGCCTTGGAAAAGTTATTCAAGGTTCTGGAGTTTGCTGGGAGTTCAGCCTTTATATGTATTTTAAGGGTTACTGCTTTGTGATCTGCTCTGACCGGTGAGGACATTACACAACGCGGTGCACAACACTCAGTCGTATTTGGGAGTACCACATCAGGATATCTGCATCCCTAGTAGGTGTGCAAACTAAATGTCCTAGGGGACTTGCACTGACAAAATCCAGGAATCTCTGTGTATGTATCATGGATTATGGTATCATAGTTGAAATCACCCACGAATATGCCGATGGGATGAACTGTGAGTGACTCCAGTACATTCAAGTATGTGGTATGGTTATCCTAGGTCATATACAGAGACCTATAGCCATCAAGAATATGGTACTGGACTTTACCCAAGGTTAATTGGACATGGAGCAGCTCAAGCATGTCATATTGTTTTACCAGTCATGAGGTGTGCTTACTTTTATATAGACTGAAGCACCACCTCTTATCCTTTCTCATGCGGTGGCTGGTCTAAATGTGTTGAAGGCATTATAGCATTGTACTCCCAGGGCGCCTTCCATGGTTTTCAACTATATCTCAGTAACTGCACAAACTTCAACACTCACCAGGATGAAGAGTGCTTCTTGTTGCGACTCCTAGCAGTGAACAGTAACACGTTTAGTTTATCGTGCATACAATTTACTATGTTGGAAGGTTTATCAGATTGGTATTGCCTATAAAAGCACTATAAGTGTAGATAATGTTTTAGCCAATATCTGAAAGCGTAGTGGGAACAGGTGCAGACCATCTCTGCCAAAGCAGAGTGGTCTGTCGATCATATGCTCAAAAGATGACAAACACTGAACCCCCTTAGAATGACACCATTAACTAAGCCAACTGTTAAAATCAATTATGTTCAGTTTATACTGTGGTCTCATCCTTGGAGATAGAATGCTGTTCAAAGTTAGGCTCATACCTGTCTGGGACACAATATGAAAGTGCAATCATGTCTCTCTTCATATAGTCCAGGGAGGTATGTCTCAGGTCATTAATACCCACATGGACTATGACACAGTCACACTGGTATCTGCGGGTCACAGTTCTGCGTGCATGTGTGATCTAGCAGATTCTTGCCCCTGATAGGCAACTGAGTGTGATTATATCCTTGTTCAGCCTGGTGGCGGAGGGGGGGGGGGTTGATTCAATGTGAGTATATTGGGTTGTGTGAGAGTTTGCCTTAAGAGCGTAGAGACTGAGACATTGTGAGATGTAGCTGTATGTGTCATGGAACGTGTTGTCTTTGTAGAGTGTTTGAGGGGTTGTTGAGGGCAGAATATGTGATACCTTAGAAGTTTGGATAGATTACATTTAAAAGCCTCAGCATATGTGAGTTTGTTTGTCTGATCCATAGCAGGTGTAACCTGTGTTACTGGCAACCTGTTTGGAGATAACAGTGTCGGTATGTGAGATTTTCCTCCAAAGACATAACGAAATTACATTTTTCACATATTGTGTCAGCCTACTAAAGAATAAAGTGGTTGACAGCAAACATGAGACAATTGCTACACTGTCTCAAAATGCCCATTTCCACCAATCTGGCTACAGAGACAGTAGAAAAGTGCAAATCCATGGTTGTGGATCCTCTTTTTTGTGACATATGAAGGATAGTGCAATCAGGGTATAGAGTTGTTGGGCTGAGAGAGGAGAGCTAGGATTGCTCTAAAGCAACACTCTTGGGGTAATGCTTTGCAGGAGGCAAACCAGCCACTCTACACTCAACTAGATACTGGAGAAAATAACAGAAGTTGTTTTATATAGAAAATTACAACTCTAGGTACCTGCTTACATACAGGGTATTGCAAACCACTGCTGCACAGCTCAGCAAAGGCTGTAAGAGATTAGAGAGAGAAGAATCCAATTCAAACACAGAAAAATGCAGTATAGGTATACAAGGCTGCAGCAATTCATAATGCTCTCACTATTGTGAGTTATATTACAAAACTGAAGTCCCAAACCAAGTAAAAGAAACAGTACAAAGCATCAGAAATAGAATAAATGAGACTCAAGATACTACAGCAACTCACAATTCTTCCACTACTGTTGAGTGGTACTACAAGACATTTTCAATTTGGTCTGGCACCTTAGTCTTATAGTACTCAAAGACTAGGGTCCTAGACCAAGCTAAAAAATGCAGTTGACTTTTGGTTTAAAAACGTAAAAATGCAGAAAAGAACAATTCACAATTCAGACTAACACTCTGAATACTGCAGCGTGCACTAGTTGAAATTGCATTTTATATAAAAAGAGGTTAACTCAAACTTTAGAAGACTAATGGGAGTGCCTTATCAGTATGAGCTATCAGTGTTCAGTAGAAATAGCACTGGGAGAGTTTTGCAAAAAAAGAAGTTATGCACTTACCATAACGTTCCAGGTGTGCTGCTCATCTTGACCTTTATTCTCACTGATGGGTCGGATCTGATCCATCGGATCCATCTTAGCCATTTCAAAAGCTTGAGGCCTTCAGCAAAGCTCGTGGGCATTCTTCCCTACCCATAATGCAACTCACTTTCTTCAGATCTTGTTTGCCCCAAAAAACTCATATGGTGATAACTGTTTTTATATCAATATAAAACAAAATTATTTCTAAGGTTAGAGTCCTATAGTATCCGATCACTACTACTCTGTCTTCCAGGAGTGTAGACGGGGTATGGAGAGTGGGTTGTGAGTAAAAGTCGAGATGGACAACACACATGGGATGTTATGGTAAGTACATAACTTCTTTATGTGATGTTGTCAATCTTGTCTTTATTCTCACTGATGGGACCGCGTTCCAAGCTACCAGATTCTTGGGTGGCTCATGGCAGAATACTCCTCAGAACCACAGCACCAAGAGGCTCTACACCTACAGGCCAAATCCACTTTGTAGCGTCTAATAAAGGTATGAGGTTTTGCCCATGTCGCTGTGGCACAGATATTATCTAAAGGTAACCTAGCTTGAAAGGCTACAGATGTGACTTCTGACCCAGTGGAATGAGCTTTAATAGGGCTAGAAAGTGCTTTGTTCTTAGAATTGTAAATGAAGGATATACATTGTGAAAGCCAGTTGGATAAGGTAATCTTAGACACTGGTTGGCCTTTTCTTAGGTTCATAGGTTCATACTAGGCTATCTGCCCTAGGGCATTTATAAGCCTAGCCAGAGTGTGTTTGGCTTTCGCCACCCATTTTAAATTAATTTTGCTATGCCCTTTTTCGAGGTTAGTATACTGTGCCTCTGTCTAACAGTGACACAGAAGTGACACCCGGGGTAAACCTACGATCTCCCATCCACTCATCAAGATTCCTCTTGAAGAGAGTCAATGATGGACTCTGCCTAACCTGGACTGGGATTTTATTCCAGAGTGAAGGGAGCCTCTGGGTTATGAATCTGTCCCTCCAGCATGTCCTATTTATTTCAGTGCTGAGGTTCAAGTCTCTCGAGTGCATAGCTTGATGGGATTTGGATTTTCTGAAGTGCAGCATGTCCATTAATTCCGGGTTGGACATGGCTTTATACGTCAGGCACAGATCGCCTCTGAGCAGGCGGTATGCCACTGAGTAAAGCTGGAGTTTCTTTAACCGGGTGGCATATGGCATCTGTTTGAACCCTTTGATCCTCTTGGTGAGGTACTTTTGGGGTCTTTCCAGTTGCTGCAGGTGTCTGGTAAGGTACATCCCAAAACGGGCATTGTACTCAATTATGGGCCCGATGAGGGATGAGTAAAGAGGCACGATGACCTCCTCTGATCTAGATGTGAATCCCTTCATGATTAGGTGGGCTATATAAAATGTTTTTCCTAACCACTTTGGCCACGTGGTTGTCAAATGAGAGATTGCTATCAACTTGGGTCCCCAGGTCCCTAATTACTTCTTCTGTACTTTATGGATTACCACCTATGTGGTAATTTGCTGGCACTTTGCTTTCACCAAAGGGGATGACTATACACTTTTTGGCGTTTAGCTTGAGGCCATGGCTCTGGCACCAGTTGTCTGTTTCTATGAGGCCCTTTTGGAGGATGCTTGTGTCGGCTGGAGAGTCGATTATGGCGCCCAGTTTGCAGTCATCTGCGAACTTGGTCAGCCACAGTCCTTCCGTGTTTGCCTGTACCTCCGAGAAATATATACCGAACAAGAGAGGTCCCAGGACTGAGCCTTGTGGGACGCCACTTGTAACTGGTTTGGAGACTGACATGGCTCCAGCAATTCTAACCATGTGGGTTCTGTCCTTGAGCCAGTTTGCAACCCATCTAGTGACATAGGGGTTTATATTTAAGCTGGTGAGCTTATCTATAATGCCCGAGTGGGGTATTGTATCAAAGGCTTTTGCGAGGTCCAGGTAGGCTGTGTGGACCACCTTCCCCTCGTCAATGGCCTTGGTGACTGTTTCAAAGAAATCGACCAGGTTTAAGAGGCAGGATCTGCCCTTAAAGCCGAACTGGGTAGGATCCAGTGTCTGTAGGTCCCCAATATCTTTATTTATGAGGTCCATGATGATCCTTTCCATAGCTTTGCAGACCAAGCTAGTCAGGCTTATGGGGCGATAGTTTCCAGGATCTGTTGAGGCACAACCTTTGTGGAGAGGTACCACTGTTGCTGTATGCCACTCTTTGGGTACATATCCTGTAGTAAGGCTGAGATTGAACAGTAGTTTTATGTTTGGGTTTAGCTCTTCTTGGAGTTCATGTAGGACGCAGCCCGGGACAGCGTCTGGTCCCATTGATGCTGTGTTTTTTTTGCTTTGGAGAGGGCGGCTCTTACCTGAGCACCTGAGATGTCAGGGGGGCAGCACTCTTCTGGGATAGATATTCACCCTTTTGGTGGGGGGGGGGGGGGGTTGCGCTGAACCTGTCAGCTAGGATGTTGGCAATGTTTGTGCGTTCGGTGTATTTTTTGTCATTTTGGACTAATTCTGAGCATATCTGGGAATTCCCACCCAGGTTCCTAACATAACTAAAGAAAGCCTTGTGATTATCCTTAGTGTCCTGTGCAATTTTTCTCTCAAAGCTGGCCTTAGACGATTTTATGAGTGCCGTAGTTTTTTGCTAATACTGATCAGAGATGTCTTCCCTTTTTGAGATTTTGCTCTATCATGTAGTAGCTTCCTCCTTCTATTGTATAGTTTGTTTATGGCTGGGGTCCACCAGACAGGATGTCTGCCTTTGGAGGATTGGGTCTTGGTTTTATTTGGGATTGCATGATCCATGCATTCCTGAAGGTGTTCATAGAATGTGTTTATAAAGGATTCTGCAGTCTGGGCCGTATTTTCCACAGGCCCGGGGGCTTTGAAGGATTCCACCTCAGTTTTGAGGAGTGTGAAATTTGCTTTAGAGAAGTTTTTCACTGTGGTTTTCTGGGCAAGGGGTGGGGTTGGGATGTGAATATCCAGTGAGATTAGTTTATGGTCTGATTTTACCAGTGAGGGATACACTTCTGGTCTGGAGCACAGAGTCCCCATGTTGGTGATGATCAGGTCCAGTATGTTTTCCCCTCTTGTGGGAGTGGTAACAAGTTGTTCGATAGCATTTGAGTTTATAAATTCTAGGAACCTTTGGGCTAGGGTGTTGGAGCTAGAGTAATGCTCCCAGTCTATGTTTGGGTAGTTGAAGTCGCCCAATATAAAGGTGTTTGGAGAGACCTTCATATTTTCCAGTGTTCTCAGGAAGGCCGAGTGGGGTTCCTGGGTTTGGGAGGGTGGTCTGTAGCAGGCTATAAACTGGAAGGCAGTTTTACCCACTGTTAGTTGGACATGGATAGTGTCTGATGCTTCGTGCTGTGCCACCAACCTGGAGGTGTGGGTATCTTTGACGAATATTGATACTCCCCCTCCTTTTATGGTTCGGTCCAAGTTTTGGGGCCGAAAAGCATGGTATGAGGTATAACCTGGTAGTGCTGGGGTGCTCTCGGGAGCCTTGAACCAGGTTTCTGTTACTGCACAGATATCGATGTCCTCCATGCTAAGGAGGATTTCGAGTGCATGTATCTTGAAGTTTAGACTTCTGGCGTTGAATAGCATTACTCTTAGTTTCTTATCCCTTGTGATACCTATGGAGGTGGGTTTGTCTTTTGAGCCTTGCCTAAAAAAGGCACTATGGGGGTAGCAAGAGCTTTTGCCAATATCCGAAAGCCCAGGGGTGACAGGTGCAAGCCGTCCCTAGCGAAGCATCGTGGCTTGTCGAGCATGTCATCCCAGGCTGACAGGCATTGGATCCCCTTTGAATGACACCAATACTTAAGCCAATTGTTGAAATTGATCATCTTGTCTTCATATTGTGGCATCATTCTTGGTGAGGGTAAGATGCTACTCAAAGTCAGGGTCATACCGGCCTGGGCTACATGCTCAGAGAGCTCCTCTACGTCTCTTTTCATGTAGTCCAGGGAGGTACCTCTCAGGTCATTCACAGCAGCATGGACAATGACGGAGTCATATTTGTACTTGCCTTATAGTGACCTGAGTGTGTGTGTTATGTTATATGTTATTTCTAATATCTGAATAAGAAAAAGTGCTAATCTGACTTTCTGATTTCTGAAGTTCTGCGTAAGTAGAAATGTTACGGTCTATGAACATCCAGAAGATGCAGTGAATATTCCCCTTTATTTTGGACGTTTGGGAAGAAAACTGGCAGCTCAACAGACTGACTGAGGTTACTTTCCGACACAACCTTAGGTAGAAATGAGAGGTTAGTGCATAAAGAAACTCTGTCCATATGAAATACTAGGTATTGATGCTTGGCAGACAAAGCTTGCAATTCCAAAACTCTCCTAGCTGAAGTAATAGCCACTAACAGGAGTGTTTTCCAGGAGAGGTACTTCAAATCACAGATAGCAGATGGTTCAAAGGGAGGATGGATAATGTTTGAAAAAACGAAATTCAGATCGCAGGGTGGTGACGGATTTTTGTATGGAGGTCTTATCATTGTAGTTTCTTTTAGGAATGCCTTAAAGTCTGTGTGACATGATTCCAGAACCATTTTCTCCTAAACTGAAATTTGAAATTGCTGCCAGATGAACTCCAATAGAGGCTGCAACACTGAAAAATGTTGCCAAAAATTCTGAATAGAATGTATGGGTGCAATAAAGGGGTCTATCTGATTACTGCTGGCCCATACAACAAATCTCTTCCATTTACCTCTGTAAAGTTTTTGTGTAGATGATTTATGAGAAGATAACAAAATATATTCAACTGGAGTGGTAAGAAGAGGAAACCTGGTGATCAGGGGAACTGGAGCAGCCAAGCTGTTAGTCTGAGATTGTTCAGGTTGAGGTGAACCATTCCTGAAGGATGAGTCAGAAGGTCTGCAGCAGGGTCCGGAATCCATGGTTAATCCCATACATGAGGCTGAAGAAAGGGGAACCAGATTTGGTGAGGCCAATGGGGGCAATTAGGATTACTGTCTTCTCCAACAAACTTACTTTCTGCAAAAATTTGGGAATTAGAGGGAGTGCAGGAAAAGCATAAAGAAATCCTGGAGGCAAATCTTGGAAAAGTGCATCCCTTAGTGACTCCCCTGCAGGAGGGATCAGGGCAAAGTAGTTGCTGCATTTGGCATTGGTTAGCGATATAAAGAGATCACAGCAAGGCTGGCCCCTTTTTCAGCCAATCTCTTACGTCACTTTCTGATTGAGGGACCACTTGTGGCCATAAAATGGCTCTGCTCAATTTGTCTGCAATTACATCCGATTTCCCCAGGATGTGTATTGCTATCAGAAAGAGGTTGGAAGCTGTTGCCCATTGCCAGACCCTCAGGGCTTCTCGACAAAGTGGGTTAAGATCTAGTCCCCCCTATTTTTTTTACGTACCAGACCACAGACATGTTGTCCGACTAGATTGCTACTATTCCCAAAGGAAGGGAGTCTTGAAATGCTTGCACTGCCCTCATCTTCAGGATGTTTATGTGCAAATGAGCCTCATGTTGCCAGATGCCTTGAACTGTCTTCCCTAGATAATGCCCCCCCCCAATCTGGGAAGCATCCATGGCCACCATTGCTTGGGTTTGAGGGAGAATGAAGTGACGGCCTTGAGATACTAATGGACAGTAAATCCACCATTTGAGATCCTTTTTGCAGGAATTGGTTATGATTTTGTGCGACATTGGAAGTTCTGTAATTGACCATTGTGAGGAAAGTAACCATTAAAGTATTCTCATATGGAGACGAGCTAGGGGAATGAGAACAACTGAAGCAGACATTTTTCCCAGAACTAGTTTTGCAGAACCTAAATTCTTCCCGATTACAGATTTAGATAATGGAGAAGATCATCTACCCTGTCTTGTGGAAGTTTTGCTATCATTGTAGTTGTGCTTATCTCTGCTCCTATGAAGTCCAAGCTCTGATATGGCTATAGAGCAGATTTTTCGTAACTTATGGTAATATCTAGGGAGGAACAGAGCTGTAGAGTATAGTCCCTGGCTTATAGCAGAAGATGCATGGTCAGGGCGGCTATGAGCCAGTTGTCCAAATATGGAAACACCCGGAATCCTCAGCGTCTCAGGTGAGCAGCCACTACTGCCATGCATTTGGTGAACACACTGAGGGCTGTAGTGAGACCAAAGGGCAGAGCTCGAAACTGGAAGTGACTGGCTCCTAGCCAGAAGTGCAAGTACCTTCTGGATTGCCTTTCCATTCATATGCGATAGTACGCATCCTGAAGGTCTATAGAGCACGTCCAATTGTCTTTTTCCAGGAATGAAAGTATTGACTGAAGTGTCACCATCCAGAACCTGGTCTTTTTCACTGTGGCTTGGGGTTGAGGGGAATGAAGTGACGGCCTTTAGATATGAAAGCTATGATAGCTCTGAGCTATGAAAAGGGGAAATAAACAAGAAAAACACACTCACACAAGGACACAAGCACACCAGAAAGACCTCCAATATAAATGGACACAGAAGAAAAAGTACAGTTGTGTACACTTACCATAAATGTAGATGTTCGAGTGTATTCATTGTTGCAGTATCACATTTGGGTTATCTGCTTGCAGTAGCCCTCAGTCGGCCTGATTATCAAAGTCTTGGGTCATCTTCCATGATGTCAGGTAGTCAGGGGTATAAAGCATGCAGCCGACACCATTACATCAGTTTTTTTTTTGCCTCAGATGCCAGGTGCCCCCTAATGGGAAGCAATTAAATATATATATATGCGCAAGGTTATACCACCATCAAAAAAGCAAATACACTAAAAAGCTTTAAAGCATAGTAAAGGAGAATAGAGGTATAGCCAAAAGAAGACAGGGGGCTGAAGGGAGGGTAACCAGGACTGCAACAGTGAATACACTCAAACATCTACATTTATGGTAAGTGTACACAACTGTACTATGTTCGTGTTTCACTGTTGCAGTCATCACATTTGGGTAGATTCCAAAGCCAAGTATGGGAGGAGGAATTTAGATAGCATTAGGACCACCTATAAGGCCCTGCAAGACTGCAGTGGCAAAACCAGCTCTGGATATAGAGAAAATTGGCAAATGGTAATGCTTGGTGAAAGTAAGTACAGAACTGCAGATAGCAGCTTCTAGGATGTCCCTGGTAGAGACACCTCTGAAAAAGGCTGTAGAGGTAGATGCATCCCTGGTTGAGTGTGGTCTTATGCCCTGTGGGATAGGTTTTCCATGGTGCTTACAGCAGAAATGAATGCAATGGTCTATCCATTTAGAAATGGATTGCTTTGAAATGGCCTTCCCCTCTGCCCCTGCAGCAAATGCCACCAGCAGCTGTTCAGATTTCCTTTGAGGTTTAGTCCTGTCCAAGTAAAATCTAAGTTGTCTGTGCACATATAAAGAGTGCAGTATCAGTTACCCTTTGTTCTGTGGACTAGAAAAGAAGGTTGGCAAATGAATGGATTAAGAGCCACCCTGGATACTACCTTGGGCATGAAGGAGGGACTGGACCTGAGGGACACCCTGTCCGCATGAAAGATGATGAAAGGCTCCACTGCCATAAGGGCCTGTAATTCAGACACCCTTCTTGTTGAAGTGATTGCGAAAAGGAAAGATGTTTTCCAAGAAAGTAATTTTAACTCTGCACTTGCAGCTGGCTCAAAAGGAGGTACAGTGAGTTTTTCCAATACAAAGTTAAGGTCCCTGGCTGGAGTTGGGGCTCTCCTGGGTGGTCTTAAGTTTTTGGCCCCTCTGAGGAACTGCTTAAGCAGTAGATGAGAGAAGAGGGGTGGTTCTGTGTTGTAATTAGCTGAAATGGCTGAGGCATGAATTTTGATGAAGGAAAAGGAAAGGCCCTTGTGAAGCATCTCAGTTAAGTATTGAAGAATCGGAGGTAAATTAGGAGCTACTGTGCCCATCCCTTGAGTTTGGTTCCAGGAACAGAATCTTTTCCATTTTCCAGCATAAGATTTTCTAGTACTAGGCCTACTTGCCTCCAGAATGACATTCAAACACTTGTTTACATTCAAACTACCCCCTTCATCATAATCAACATCATCCACTTTACCAGCATTCACATGCACACTAATGTTGTAAGCATTCTTAGCTACGTATTCATTTCTATCACATTTTAATTTAACCTGCTTTTTAGCAGAATTGTCAAGTCTCATACTTCTCCAAGTCCAACAAAATCTTGTCATATTTCATTTTACAATGTGAAAATAATAAATCAGCTGTAATACTAGTATCTAATGTAACAATGTCCTTTTTAAGGATGTCCAACTTAATGTTGTTGTCCTTAATTAAAATTCACATTACCTCCAGTCCTGTATTGTTATAAAGTTCAGTTAATTCATTATCATGTAGCTAAGAATGCTTACAACGTTAGTGTGTATTGTGAATGCTGATAAAGTGGATGATGTTGATTATGATGAAGGGGGTAGTTTGAATGTTAAATCTAATGATGTTATTAGACCTTTAGAAACAGTAGTAAGGTAAATGATGAGTTTTTTTTAGAACCCCCTCTGGAAGTAAGAAGATCAGAACGTCTGAAAAATCAGGCGAACAGGAATGGTCCTGGTTTTCAGAACCAATGGCATTACAACAACAGAGGTTGGAAGGGGAGGGGGAGACAGAACCAATACTACTGAATGTATTGATGAAGACTTGCATGGCATACAAAAAGATGTTGTCAAAATTCTTAAAAATGGAGATTTTACTTTATATAATTTTACCAACAAGCCACTGACCTCTATGCATTGTGAATTATTGAAAAAAGTTTTTTCTTTTGTACCATCTTTTAAAACTGATATTGCCACTTTAATTTTAAACCTCAGGTTGTTTACAAGACATTTAAACCTGAAATTAATATTTTCAAGTGATGAGGGGGGTGTTTGCCGAGTACTACTTTTATTCCTTCCTCTCATAGTAAAATTGGACTTTGAGTCATTTTGTGAATCAGAATTTAGGGCTCAGTTACAAAACAACAATATGGGGAATGACAATCTCAGTGGACAGGAAAGAAAGATTTTTAGTGTATTAAAAAGTGATACAACAGTTAGGTTCATGAAACCGGATAAAGGCAGGGGATGGTATTGATGTCAAAGTTTGACTATAGTTGTAAAATGTTTACTATTTTTGAACAACCCTGCCACTTATTCTAGAGTTTCATTGAACGAGATCAACCACGCTTATTCTAAGACTGATATAGAGTTATTTGACGCTTTTTCACAGGATGTTATTAATGGTGTTGAACTGGACTGAGTGTGGATGACCCAGTTATCCTGGTGATCTTTGGAATTCCTAAGATCCATAAGTGTGTACATGATGCTCCTTTTAGGCCAATTGTGGCTGCCAAGGGTTCAAAGACCCGAGTCCTTGGCTGCCTATATTGACCACTACACTAAGCCTATTATTAAAAATGTTGACAACATTATGAGAGATTCTTGGCATTGTTTGGAGATGTTGCGTGACATTGTCACGTTAGAAAATGTGAGCTTTTTGACCACTGATGTGATCAATTTATTTTCTGTAATTCCACATGTTAAGGGTATCAAGGCATTTGAAGAATGTTTAATTGGATCTGGCATGCTTCCTAACGATAAGGTTAATTTTTTAACCAGTTTGATGGAAATTGTACTGAACAGTAATTTCTTCTTTTTTGAAGGCGAGTATTATCGCCAGACCACAGGTGTCGTGATGGCAGCGAAATGTGCTCCAGTTTCTGCAAATGTGGTCCTGTTGCAATGGGAGAAGGAAGTGGTGTTTAGATCCAAATACATGCCTAAGATTGTTAAATATGTGAGATTTTTGGATGACATCCTGATTTTGTGGAATGGTCCTGTATCTGAAATTGATGATTTTGTAGCCTTTTTGGATTCTAGCACTGACTTTTTGTCGTTTAGTTACAGACACAGTTCTGAAGAAAAAGATTATTTGGATATATTGTTAAAGAACAATGATGGTAGGTTGGTCTCCAAGATTTTTAGGAAACCAACTTACTCAAACGGACTGTTGCATTACAACAGCTGTCACCCTCCCCATCAGAAATGTGGAGTGGTGAAGGGCCAGATGGGTAGGCTATCTAGGCTGATTAGTCAGGACGATGATTTCAGTAGGGAATTGTACACACTCATAGGGATGTTTATCAGAGGTTACCCACTCAGATTGTTGCTCAACACCGAAAGAAAAAGATCTTGAGAAAGAGGTCTACACTCTATCGACCGATTTTATCATTAGAATCTAATGTGGCTGACCTTGGTACGAAACAAGAGGTGGGCAATAATGTTATGGCATTAAAGTATAATCAGGATTGCCCCAGGCTTGTCAGTATTTTAAACACTGCTTGGAAAAATTTCTTTGATGATCTTAAACAGAGGTTAGGTGCAGCACCAAAGGTGGTATACAGTAGAAGAAGTAATTTCAAGGATCTTCTTGAATTGCGAGAGATAGATCAGGACAGGGGGCATGTCTCTAGGATGTACAAGTGCGGTTCTTGCAATTATTGCAAGTATATTAACGATGGCCCTTATGTAGTTGTGGACGGCTATCCCCGCACTTTGTCATGTCCTGATAGGGGAACATGTAATACTACAAGTGTTGTATACCTAGCAACATGTTCCACATGCTCGTCATTCTATGTTGTTAAAACCATACGGAGATTGAAAGACAGAATTGCTGAGCATGTGAGGGACATTAAAAATAAGAAGACAAGTAGTGCCCTTTATAGACACTGTCATATGTCGGAATTTTAAGAGGTTTCTTTTTTTCATTATTGGTAACACGAAAAAATAATCCAACTGAAGAGGAAAAAGATGCAGAATCTTCAGAAATCACCGCTCGTACACAGGATATGATTGAAAATTTATTAAAACACACGAGTAGATCACTGGTTTAGCGCTTTCAACTGGAAAGTCCAGTCTTCCTCAGAACCCTGAGGTTCTGAGGAAGACTGGACTTTCCAGTTGAAAGCGCTAAACCAGTGATCTACTCGTGTGTTTTAATAAATTTTCAATCATATCCTGTGTACGAGCGGTGATTTCTGAAGATTCTGCATCTTTTTCCTCTTCTTTTTTTCATTATTGACATAGTGAAGAAAAGGGGAAGAGGTGGCAATACTAAGGTGATTTTAGAACCAAGAGAAACAAAATGGCAATTGACACCAAATGTTAAGAATTCTCCAGGTATTAATGACAATATTTCTATTGTACCCCTTCTCAAATGAAAGTCTTTTAATACTTAATTCAGCCAGTGTGTGTTCTTTAATTATGTCAAAAGGGTGGTTTACAAATCATTTTAGTACTTTTAACATGTTTAATACAGGTTTTATATTTAATACAACTATACTGCACAGGATTTTAAACCAGAATTGCAACAACTGAGTTTTTATATGTCTGATATCATGTGTATTTTAATGTAAATAAAAAGTGATGTATATGTTGAGTGACTTTGATGATGTCATGTGTATTTTACTACATAAAGGAAGTGATGTGTATGTTTAGTGACTCTGATGATGCTTAGAATTTGAAGGTGGAAGCGCTTAGTCACGGATAAAGCTGATTCTCTTTCCTGCCACTGTGCCGTTTTATTCCACGATTTTTATTTTTTACCTTGTACAAACGCCAGATGATTCAAAAGTATGTCCTGGCTTTCTGCCTGAATTAGACAATCGTCCAGGTATGGGTATATTTGAATATTTCTTTGCCTGCATAATGCAATGACTGGAGCTACGCACTTTGTGAATACCCTGGGCGCAGTAGAAAAGCCAAAGGGCAGTGCAGAGAACTGATGGTGCATATAGCCTGCTTTGAAGCGTAGGTATCTTCTGCAAGATTCCCTGATTGGGATGTGCAGGAAGGCTTCCTTTAAATCCATTGTTGCCAACCAGGCATCCTTGCCTAGCATAGGAAGCAACGAAGAGTTAGCATCTTGAATTTTGGGATCACCAAAAAGGTGTTTAGGATAGATAGGTCCAGGATAGGGTGCCATGATTTGTCTTTTCTGGGTACCAGGAAAAGTCTTAAGTAGAAACCTTGTCCCTTTTCCTCTTCTGGTACAGTTTGAATAGCCCTTATGCTTAAGAGATAGAAAGTACTTGCTTTTGAGCCTCTGCCCACTGATTTGGGGGTAGATCTGGCCAACCGTTTGGGGTTGGTAACGTGTGGAAATGCAATCTGTATCCTTGGGAAACTATATTTAAAGCCCATTTGTCCTGGGTAATGAGTTCCCAGTTTTTTTGTCTGGGAAGCAATCTTTTCCCCTAAAGGAGCAGTCAGTTGAAAAGGGCTTGGAAGTTTTAAAGCCAAGTCATTGAGACAGTTTACCATAGGGAGGAGTCTTACTACTCCCTGATTTGGAAGTGGGAGCCCCCCACTGCTTAGTCCTGTGCGTACCTTGGGACTGAAGCCTGGGTGTTCTGCTGCTTCTGCGTTTGGACTGAGAAGGCCTGGAAGAGGCAGAAAAGGACCACTTCTTAGAGGGCCAATGCCTACTAAATCTTGGAGGATGTACTTGTAGGAAATCTTTAACAGTTTGCATAGATTTAGCTTTTTCCTCCATCTTTCTAAGTACCACTTCTGCTTTGTTGCCAAACAGGTGGTCCTGATTTAAGGGAGCATCCAGCAATTTAGTTTTAACATGATCTGGCAAAGATTGCTCCTTAAGCCAAGCATGCCTTCTAAGTACAGACCCAGTGACAGCAGCCCAGCAAGATGCCTCTAATGAATCAAAACCACATTGCAAAGTATGTTTTCCACCTTGTTTAGCAGAATGCATTAAATCCTGTAAATCATTATTTTCAGCACAGTCAGGGATCAACATAATTTTCTGTTTAAGCAATCCAATAATATGTTGCTGATACTTTAACATATGACACTGGCAGTTTAAGGCCCTAATGGCCAAGGTTGCAGAAGTGTATACCTTCTTACCCCATCTATCCAGCGCCCTGGAATCTCTATCAGAGGGGGTAGGATTTTTGGCAGTAGTAGCCTTAATGCCCTTGGGTCCCTGTGAAATGGTCTCAGGATCCGCAGTAGGATTTTTAAAAAGGAACTTGTGAAAGTCAGGAACCCTGTAATATCTATCAGGTTTTCTGGGAGCAGGAAGTAAATAGTCAGAGGCCAAGCTAGAGTCCAAAAAGGCATCATCAACAATGTCCAGTACAGGAGGTATAGCTAAAGGCCTGTGCTGGGGCAGGAGTAAGAAATCCCTAAGCCTCTTTTTAGAATCAAGTAATCCTGGCTTTCACAACGGAAATGCTCCCTAAGAGTATGCAAGCTTTCACCAAAAGAGAAATCCTCTGGAGGGGAAGTAGAGGGAACAGAGTCCTCTGCATCAGAATCCTCATAGGTAGATAATGGTAAATCCTGGTCATCAGAGGAAACAGAAATTTCAGAATCCTGATAAGAATTATCATACGCAAATTCAGTCCTAGGTCTCTTAGAGGGGGAAGGGTGGCTTCCCCTGATTAAAGTAACAAGGTCTTCAGACATTCTTATCATTTGTTTTTTAGGCATAGAGGCCTGACCATGCGGTCTGGGCGTCTGTTTTCTAGGCATGGATCGAGTTTTAGGCCTTGAAGAAGATAGCGTCGGTTTAATATGCAAGTCAATAGGTCTGAATACACCCCCAGAAGACGGTGCCTGCACAGCGGCTCCGGACCCATCCAAGGTAGAGACATCCACAGGTTCCACAAATGAAGCATCTCGTGGCATAATGGACTCCGAATGGGTCTCAGTAGAGGCCTGCGAATCTTAAGTAGCGGGTATCAGGGGCTGTGAAAGCATCTCACTGAGTACTGGCGAACTGGCGACTAGATTAGGAGAAGTGTCGTTGGCAGCTTTGGACCTAGGCGGTCTGTCTCTGTCTTTATCTTTGCGTTTTTTCGGAATGTTGGTAGTTGGGTGGCTTACCAAAGACATATCTGGATAATTGAACCAAGTACCAAAATATTTAGAAGTGTAAATATTCCGACGAATAGTTTGTTGTTTAAATAAGGCACAAAACTGACAGTGAGGTACGTTGTGGTCAGGGCCTAAGCAAGGAATACAGAACAAATGAAAATCTTTATGAGGTATTTGCTTTCCACAAGAAATACAATTATTGACTTTTACTGACATCGGTTTAGAGCAAGAAAAAGTTTCCCCAACTGGGTGCTTAGCTTTAGTTGAAGACTTTGGTTCTGAAACTCGAAAATGAAAATTTCAGGAGTCTGCCGACCAGCACTTGCGAACTGCTTCTGCTTCGGGCACCGCACGGCAAGAAAGACTTAAATTAAAAAGTAATGTAATGACGTCGGCTGCATGCTTTATACCCCTGACTACCTGACGTCATGGAAGATGAGACAGCAACTGACGCAGGACCCAAGACTTTGATAATCAGACCGACTGAGGGCTACAGCAAGCAGGTAACCCAAATGTGATGACTGCAACAGTGAAACACGAAGACCTTCTTAGAAAGATTGGAAGAAAATCTTTTTTTTGGAAAATCGTCTTCTAACTAAAAACTGACAGTAAAGGAGGAGGTGGATAGAAAAAGAGGGGTAAACGTCCTGTAACTTAACTTCAACTGAAACAGTCGCTAACGGGAGAAGGTGGAAGGGCTAACACTCACTCTAAAATACAGAGAAAAACAGGGTAAGGATGTATATTATATTATATAATATATAAAAATAGTATAGAATATTAAAGAAAATTAAACCACAATAAACTATGACAAATATTAATAGTGACAAATGTTAATAGTGAATGTGAAAACACTTAGCCCGGGGCTTGCTTCAGAACCTCCTTAGCAGAGCAGCAAACAAGATCTGGGGAAGTTTGGGTACAGAAGAATGCCCATGAGCTTTGCTGAAGGTCTCGAGCTTTTGAAATGGCAGAGATGGATCCAAAGGTTCAGATCCAACCCATCAGTGAGAAGAAAGGCAAGACTGACATCATCACATTTCTAATTTACAGTAGGGGTTTGGCAGCTAAAATGTACCAAGTTTAAAGCAATAAAACAAAGTTCAAAATACAAACTGTAATACAATAATAATACTAAAATTAAAAAGTAATGTAAATAGCCACACTAAGTGTAGAAAATCCAAATATCAATGCAGTCAAACACAGCAGTTTTAAACTCGGAGCTGTTGTCAACGTGAAGCTGCAGCTGCCAGACAGATAAGTACTTGGAAAAACTAAGTTATTGGCATCATAGTATGTAGAACAATGGAAAAAGTAATTTTCTATAATGCTAGTATCTTGTGCAATAAGCAAACTCCATGCATGCTGTCCCAACTTTGCTTTTAAGAGTGCTAGGGAAGTTGTCATTACTGATATTATCAAGGAACTTCACAGTGGATATTTTAAGGACCAAGACCTGACAAAGTACTGCCTTAAGTCGACCACAAACAGACAACTGTCCATGAAAGTCTTGGATTCAGTGTCCTTTGAAGTAGAAGTGCATCTCTGTTGCTGCTACATGAAATCTCTTGGAAAGAACTACTGCCACCAAATAATTGCTACAAAAACCTAACCTAAGGCTGCTACTATGACTTGACCAAATGCTATGGCATCACCATGGTAAAATCTGTGGTTATTGTCTTTGGGGAATCTGCATGCCTCCCCCCCCCCCCCCAAATATCTGTACGAGTTTTCTCCAGGTAATCTAGCTTGCTTTCTCTCCTCCCAAAAACACGGTCTCCAATAAAATGCAGTACATCTGTTATCAGTTATCTATGCTCTTTTGGCCTAAGTCACGACTGAAAAGACTGCAATGACAACCCAAGTACCCAGGTAACAAGTGACAGAGAGATGGAAGGCGAGAGCTACATAAAGTAAATTACCTTTACAGCTGAATACTACTATCCCAGTGCATTTACTTGATGGCATAAGGATACAGTTAGCCTATCTAGTTGGCCCTTTACCACAGGACCCTCCTCTCCATGCGTACTTTCTCCTTCACCTTTTCTTCACTCTATTATGCTTTCATGCAGAACTTTGTAAATTTATTTTTCACGCCCAGTCTTACATCCCATTCCACTTAGTCCATGGGTTCAAAGCCTCCTCCATGAACATGTACTTTTGCAAGACCTGTGTCTCTCCTAGTTTAACCTTTTACACACATCACACCACACCAAACCCCATTCCTGCTGGCATTCAGTGAGAACAGCCCCATCTTCTCTCAGTAGTCATGCCCTTTTCCATTTACCATACTTTCTCATAGCTTTCTTCTACAGTCCTTCCAGCAACCCAACATTATTTGCTCTTTATGACCTTCAGAACTGCATGGCAGAACATAAGATGTAGTATGATCAGTGTCTGGCATAGTGGGGGCATTACTTGTTTCTGGAGTATATCTCTGTCCCAGCATTCTGTTACATATTGCCACAACCTGTGACTGGGCTCATGGTGGCTACCAGAGAGATGTGATAAGGCAGCTCAGGTTCTCTCTCACTCTGGTGCCCATAGTTCTGCTCCTCCAAATAATATTCCGTACATGGACAGTCCCAGCACTGCTGCAGTATATTACATTTGTCCGCAGTAATCCTCAGCTGCCATCTTTCTGCACACCTGGACAGCCTTTCCACGTCCCTCTTTAGACTCTTCCCCATCCTATACTACTGCACATTATTTTTCTGTCATCAGCAAGCAGGTTAACGTTGTTCCCTCAGAAAAGTATAAAAAGAACAAAGTAAAGACTGTTGGTACCAGGCCAACCCCTGCTGCATTCTAAAGGTCACTTTTCTTATTACAGACAGAATACCTCTCAAAACAGCAGTCTAATTATTACTTTCCAAACATGTCAAAATCCAGTTCCTCTTTGTACACATTATCACGTTCCCTGCAGTTTCCCTAATGGCCAAAACTTTGAGCCTGTCCCACAGAGACGACAGAATCCACAGAAACCACATTTGCCAGTACTCTAGTGATATGCCCTCTCACAGCATAGTGTAAATGTAGATCAGGTTTGACTTACATCAACTAAAAGACATGAACCCAAATTAGGTTTTTGAACTGGAAGTGCTGCATCTCAAAAAAAGCAAATGACTTCCTCCATGTTGTTTCCTGCCACTGCTGTCAAGCCAAACAGCCTGTCATCCCCCAGAATCTTATTTTTTTTTTTATTATTTATTTATTTTATTTTACATTTGTTGACCGGGCTAGTCCAGCTGGATATATGTCCATTTTCAGTGGAGGCCCGGGGAGAAAAGCTCCAAGACAGATACAAACAGCCAATAAGGCATTGTTACATAAGAATAAAAACAATAAGTAGATACAGAAGATATTATATACCTTTAACAGTAAATGACATAAAAACTATATACAAAGTTTAGCGCAAGATAATATGAATATGCTAGTGGCTAAAAAAAATAGTATCCAGGTTCTTACTAGATTAAATTAGTGGAGAGAGAACAGCTAGAAAATATATTAGTAGCATTAATGATAGGTTAGTCAGGGTTGGTACAAGGGCACAGCCAGTGTGTTTTGAGGAGGGTTTTAAGTTTTTGTCTGAAGAGTGATAAGGAAGGAAGGGAAGCAAGTTTAATAGGTAGAAGGTTCCAGTTTTTCCCAGTTGTATTTGAAAATAGAGAGTCCCCAGCCATGTTGTGAGACTTGTTGATGTTAACTAATAGTTTATTTGAAGAACGCAAGGCATTAAGATTTTTGTAGGGGGTTATGAGGTCTGAGAGTACTGGAGTATTGTTTGGCTGGTAAAGGACCTTATGGGCAATTGTAAGTTGGTTGAGTTGAAGCTGGTTTTGAAGTTCAAGCCATCCAAGTTGCTTAAGATTCTGACAGTGATGGGTTCTGAAGGGTTTACCAGTGGCAAATCTGGCAATATTATGATAAGAGGTAGCAAGTTTGAGAAGATTCTTTTTGGATAGGTTAGTGTATATTGGTGAGGCATAGAGTAGAGTAGAGATTAGATGGGAGTGGGCATTGGTAGTTCTTGCTATTGGAGTAAGGAAGGGTTTGACTCTGTATAGGCAGCCCATTTTTCTGTTAACTGATTTTATAGTACTGTTAATGTGGGTGTCGAAGTTAAGGTTATTGTCTATTGTAATACCAAGGAGTTTGGTGGTAGAGTCTGGGTAAATGAGGGTACCATTGTTAGAAAAGACTGAGATATCTATTGGCGTGGACCTACAAGTAGGAGTAAATAGTAGGAGCTTTGTTTTTTTTGGGATTCAGTAGAAGGCAGCGCTTTAAGAACCATGTCTCAACTATACTAAATACTTTCTGGGTTAGGCATTGCAGTTCAGAAGCAGATTTAGCTGTGCAGATTAATGTAGAGTCATCTGCATATCGTATACAAGTTGCAGTGGGAATAGCCAGGTAGAGATCATTAATAAAAACTGAAAATAAGAAAGGACCTAGAATGGAGCCTTGGGGAACTCCCAGTGTGACCGGCAGGTGGGATGATAGATTATTTTCCCAGCGCACTGCTTGTTGCCTATTGCTCAGGTAGGAAGTAAACCACTTTATAGATTGAGTATCCAGGGAAAGTGATTTGAGAATATTGATAAGCAATGAGTGGTTTAATCAAGGGTTTAATGAATCTTCCTGCCCCTCACCCCCAAACAAGGGTGTCAACTACTGTCGTCTTGTAATGCTCAGGGATTTCTGCCCTGGCTAGGGAGATGGTGAAGATCTCACTTACGGGACCTACCAGCACAGTGGGCAAATTACAGTAGCCTGTGCATTATCCTCCTTCCTAAATAAAGTAAACACTACCATGTTGGCGTCAGTCTATAGCTTTCCCCATTTTGTCCTAGGTTCCTCCCAGCATGGCACCTTCACCTTCCTTTATTTCTTTTGTGAAACATGAAGGTATCGCATTCATATTAACCCTTTACAAGTTCTTGGTCTTCCATATTCTCCTTCCCATTCCTACTTTATTTTGTCGTGCATGTTCCTCCATCCCTTTCTGAAACATATCTAAAAAGTGCTTGCTCTGCTCGATTCCTTTTAACAAATAATTTTTTAATGTACATCTTTGCTTCCCTCACCTTCTCTGCTATCCTTCAGCCTGCGTCCTTATACTGCTTCTGCTCCACTCCCCCATCCCTCCCCTTCAACCTCTTATGTTCTCTAACTCTATAATCACTAGCTTCACATTTGTATGCAGTCGCATTAAACTTCACCCCCCCCCCCCCCATCTTTGCCTGCTCCTCAAACCCACAATACTCTGTTCTGGACTTATTCCCATGCTTTTTTACCCCCTTGACTTACCTCCAGAATAATAACTCTTTTGACCCCTTTCTCCCTCAGCTCAGTATAATCCATCCTCCTGAAATTCCACACAACTATCTTTGTGCCTAGAGTCTTAACCTCCCCCATTCTAAGCCCTCACAAAGATGTGATTGTTGTAGGCTAATAATGCTTTCAACTGCATAGCTCTGATCCCCCTCAGCCCTGGCAGGATTATGTCCTGAATTCTACCCTTTGTAGTACAGTCCTACATCCACAGGCCAAGCCCATCATGTCTAAGATCTTAATCAACTCTCACTGCATCTCCAACTCCACGCCTTGGAATCTCCCAGTCTGTTCCATTCATAATTAGATTCCCTATCACTTCTACTCTTCATAATCATTTAGTCTCTCCACCATCTTTTCATTTAACATATGCACAGACTGATGCACTACAGTGATCCAGGGGCACTATCCTTCTCCTTCCTCTACTTTAACCATAGGGGTTACTGCCCTAATTTCTGACATTCACAAATTCTACATCTATTAAATGGGGTGGCCTTTCTCCTTCTCTCGAAATTCAGATTAAACGATGTTCCAGGTTAATGCGTGTGAGTACATATATATATATATATATATATATATATATATATATATATATATATTATATATATATTAGACTATACCACCAGAGCCTTTATAAACCTAGCAGTACAATCCAACCCAATTATGTCCCTATGTATCATGGGCACTTATTAGGAGGGGACTTGTTACTTAGGAAGTTTCCGGAGGTTATGTATGGGGGAATATGTTGAATAGAGGCAGACAGTAATGCTCAATTTATCAGAGACCATGGGGCCAGACCCAGGGTGAATTTCCCACTTCTCATCATTGGTCAGGCTTAAGCTTAAAGAGGGTTAGGGATGGACTCTGCTACACATGGATGTGAAGCGTGTTCCAGAACATGGGATCCTCTTGAGTTAAAACAGACCTGCCTGTGATTCAGAGTTGCTCTCTCTGTCAGGCTTTCAACCATCACTTTACAAGCCCCAATCTCTTCTACACTCTCCAAATACTCCACTCCATTATATTCATCTGCTCTGGCATCTTTCTTCCACATTTCTGACATTATCTCTTACCACCTCAGTTGTCTTCTGCATCACATCAATTGTGCCTACAAGCATCAGAATGTGTGTGTGTGTGTGTTTCTCTCTCTCCCTCTGTGAACATCTTTGCTTCCTACAACCATATCAAACCAATACTTAACCCCAAGACTAAGTTTACTATATCCTAGTGTAACCTGTCTTTCCCTTGTTGAATAAGTCTCCATTCACTAAAACACTCTTCTATCTCCACAATGGATCTAATTTCCTGACTCACTTCCCATACTGGCGTGTCCTCTCCTACTTTAGCCTTTTACCACTACAACTGCCACCTTCAGACTTTTCCAGTCTCAGTTACAGCCATCCCTCCATGTGTTACACCAAACCCCTTTTCTATCTTTTCTATATTCTTCCCGCAAGTCCTCCACATTAATTTATTTCCTGGTTTCCTCTTCTATGACTTCTATAGCTCTCCTTCTCCTCATGGCAACTCTCCCTACATCCCCACATTTACTCTGCTCTTTTCATTGAGGGGACAACATTTTATTGCCACTCCCCCCATCCCAGCTCCTGTCTATCAATCCTTACTTGTCTGCTAAATAAATGTGCCCCTCTGTCCTAGTTTCTGTCTGTTGTTTTCTAGCTAACACCCACCTACTTCCTCCTATCTACTGTGCCCCACTCCCCCCAAATCTACAATAGTCCCCCTTTCTGACTACCGCGATCCACATTATACTCCTAATTTTTTTTGCACTCTAGGAGTTTTCCCACCTGTCCATATTTCAGTTTTATACAATCCTCTTCAACCCTGTCACCTCCCACTGAAGTTTCCTTATCCGTCCACATGCCCTATTGCCAAGACCCCTCAACCATAGTTCTAGGAAATACCTAGTGTAGCATACCAAACTTCTCTTTCTTATTATCCATGGTAGTCTATCAGAAAGCAGCTGGCTACAAACTGTTGCTAATAAAACAGTGACCAATACGATTCTAAAACTATTTTCTTCTGTCGGAGCAAGCTCTGAATATAAAAAGGCTCCCAGCAGTCCCATACTTAATATAATCAACTGCTAGGTCACAGCACTTCACAGCAAGGAAATTAAGACTGCATCAACTTGCACTTTTCAGCTCAATGCATATTATGATACACCTGGCTGTCATGACACTGATCAGATACCCTCCTCTCCAATCTCTGACCCCTATGGTTCAATCTGTTTCTCAAATTTACAGCCTGCTAGCAACACCTTAAAATATTCAAAGGGAAATGCTCTAACAGAGAGAGTTGAAGATTTACTTACCACTTCCTGATGAATGCAATACATTTTATGCAATAAACTTAACTCCTACATGTGTCCTACTTAATGTTTAACACTAAACTGTTTCTCAGAATAGCAGTTACTACTGTACAGAGATAGTGCCATGACCTTGGAATAATCAGTTAGTAGGCACGAACAAGGCAAAGATACGAGAGTACCTGAAGTTCAGTTAGTGTAAGGGGCCTCAATGTTAAGGAAGCAGCAGGACAACGTAGGATGGGGGGTTTGCTTAATGAAGTATTCCCAAAGCAGAAATGACAGTAGTATTATTAACCTCTTGTAAGTTCTGCAAAATGATGCTGTCTATATTTGTCTAGCAGTTGGCTCAGAGGATTTAAGAGCTGTTAACAAGTAGCTTCCTGTGATCTAGTGGTGCAAAGTTCGATTCCCTCAGCCTCCACTGCCTAACTGTGTGACTATGAGTAAGTCACTTAACCAGACAGTGCTCTCATGCAGAGTCTGAAAAGGTTCATTAAGATCAGTGCTTTATCTCAGTAGATAGACAATAAAGTAAGACAGACAGATAGAAAGACAACTAACTAAATAAATAAAATGCTGTGAGTCCAAACAAAGAATGTACTTAGTATACCTGCTGGCCACCGTGATCTCTTTCATACAAGTATGCTCAATGAAGCCACAATGAGAGAGTTCCAAATAGTTCTGTAAGGTGAAAAAAAGTGCAAAGTGAACAGTATGAGAAGAAAAACTAAACAGGGAAATAAACTATAGAAAGACATCTCAAAATTTCTGGTTGAGGTTGATCCTGAGCACAAAGCCAAGAAAAAAAAATATGGAGTAACTTATCTGACTAGGATTCAAGGTGAGGCATTTATAAAAAAAAAAAAAAAACCTGTTGAGCAAAGTATTTAAGCACCTGAAGTCAATGCCCTGTAGCCAGTGCATCTCAAAGATCCCGAAATCTTACTCAAATTAAAACACAAAACTGCTAAAGTCTAATCAGGAGTACACAATGGGTACATCAGCTAAGGTCAGTGGTTAGCAGAAAAAACTTTAACTTCCTGTAGCATCTTTTCCCCCCTCATCCAAGGAAACAGAAATTACATAAGAAATCACGGGTTAATGTGCTAATCATTCCTGCTTAATCTTAATCACTGGTTACCACAGAAACTGTTAACTTGCTTCCTCTATATTTGTCAATCTTCTTGTCCCCAAAGAACAAACAACCTTGGTTTCAAAGTGATAAATGTAGGTTTACTATTGGAAAACAATCCTCCAGAGGAATGGAATACCATCTGCATTTATGCCTCAGCTTTTGGGATTGTGGAGGCAGAAGAGAGGACATTAGCAGAAGCATAACAGTTGCCCTTCCCACATATTCATAAAAATACCAGGGAGCCTACTGCAAAGAACTACTATGGGAAAACAGATGAAAAAAAACAAGGGGAGTTCAATTTGTTACATGACAGGAAATGACAGACACTGTCAAAGACTCTGGCCAAATCAAAGAAAACTGCACTTGTATTCAAAAGGACACCAGATTTTTCTTCTAAACAAGACTCATGTTAGTACCACATCCTGCTATAAAACACAGAGGATTTCAGTTATCTGCTTGGTTTTTATGGGCAGCCAAAAAAGCTGTTTGGCAATCATCCTGCCCAGCACTACAGCTCCTAAGTTTAAAATGAAAATAAGAGGACATATTTTAATAACCAGTGAAGTAATAATCCAGTCACAGTACACAGTAAATGTACTTAAAAAATGTGCAAACTTCACAGAAAGCAAAAACTTATGGCAGAGATCTACAGACAAGGGATAGGGAATACAAATCATATATATTTACAGAGATGATATTGCTACAAATAAAATTAAAACTCAGGTTCCACAAAACCAGACAACATAATTGGTGGTTTCCAATATAGAAACAACAAAAACTTATGCATGTTAATTGTGTGCAAAAATGTTAGCACATGGGCACATTCTTAAATTAGAGTCAAGCTGTGCTGGTACCAGTTCACACGCAGAAGGGTGTCATTATCAGACCCAAACAATTTTATACCCATTAGCCTGACCAGTATTCTATGTGAAAAATCAATCAAAAAGCCATACTAGAAGGCTCCAAAAAAAGGGGGGGGGGGGGGGCAGAAAACCTACTTATACAGTAAACATGGACAAATATAGGTTTAAGGGACAAACTTACCTTTTGAATGCTGTGGCATTCTTTGAAGAGGCATCAGCAACACCTGATGAAGCACTGACAGTGCCTGTATTTTATCCTGACAATGCCATTATGTATAAGGGAATACCTGACAAATCAAAGGAATTACATTCCAATCTGCATGTTATTCAGTGGGTAAAATACAGATTAAACAGATAGGTAGTCCCTCAAACTGGACTTGCGTCTATCTATCCTAATGGGGGTTACCAATAATGTCCCACAGGCAAGGCCAGTTCTAGCAGTTGTGAGGGCCACACCAAAATGGTCCAAATTGGGACCAAATCTGACCCTTCATCAATCACAACACTCTCAACCCCCTTTCACTTGCTGACCTCCTGGATTTAAGATTTTAACTTTGGTATTAGGACTACATACTATTACTGTACATGAGCCTGTAGGAGACAATACAGTAATAGGGTCACGAGGTGGTCTGCAGAGGACATTTTACTTACACCCTGTATTCTTTTAGTGAGGAACCTCTGTCGACATTCCATTTGTTGGATGTACCTGGTTAGGTGCATACCAAAGGGGGCACAGTACTCAGTGATAGGTCTGATGAAGGACGAATACAGTGGAACAATGACTTCCTTGGACCTAGATGCCATACCTTTGTTTACAAGTTGCGCAACACAGAATGATTTCCTCACTACTGTAGAGACGTGATGGTCAAAGGCTAGATTACTATGTGTGTGTCCCCAAGTCCCTGACTACTGGGTCAACTGGGTGTTGTCAATATGATAGTTACAAGAGGTGGATGACTTTCCGAAGGATACTATTATGCATTTCTTGGCATTTAGTTTTAGTCCATGGCTCAGACACCAGTTGTTTGTATGTGTCAGCCCTTCCCGGAAAACATTTGTGTCAGGGTAAAATTCAACGACCACTCCTAATTTGCAATAATCTGCAAATTACATTGGCCTTGACTTCAGAGAAGCAAATGCCAAAAAGGAGTATCCAAGGACTGATCTCTGAAGGACTCCAATTATGACTGTCCTCTTTGTAGGGTTGGACTCCCCAATTTTAACTTCCTGGGTCCTGTCTGTGAGCCAGTTGGCTATCCAGCAGGTGACATACAGGTTTGCACCTAACCTCTTGAGTTTGTCAACAAAGCGCAAGTTGGGTATTGTGTCAAATGCCTTGACCAGGTCAAGGTAGACAGTGTAAACCATTCTGCACTCATCCATTGCTTTGGTGACTTTTTCAAAAAGTCCATCAGATTGAATAGGCATGACCTGCCCTTGATGAAACCAACTGGGTTTGGTCCAGGGTCTGCATTACTACATCATTACTGATCATTTCCATGGCTTTGCATATAAGACTAGTGAGACGTACAGGTCTGTAGTTTCCAAGGTTTGTAGATGGCCCACCTTTGTGCAGAGGGATGACTGCTGCTGTTCTCCATTAATGAGGCATGAAGCCTGTTTGGATGCTACAGTTAAATATTAATTCCAGAGAGCCTGCTAGGTCATGTTTCATGCTATTTAGAAGGCCTCCTGGGATACTGTCTGGGCCCGGTGATGCAGTGTTCCTGGCCTTAGACTGAACATTAAGGACCTGCTCCCTAGTGATACCAGGGGGAAGTTATACTTGATGGCATTTCCTGAGGGAAAGTTGAGGGGGAGAGAGGGGTAAAGTTGGGGCTGAATTCATCAGCCAGTAGGTTTGCTATATCTTCTGGCTCAGTATATTTGACTCTATTTACTATGAGCTCTGCACAATTGTGTATTGCCTTTGAGGTTGTGGACATAGATAAAGAATGCCTTGTGGTTGTCCTTAGTCTGGGAGGCCAAATTTACCTCAAATTTGGCTTTGGTAGACTTTATTTGTCCTCAGAGTTGTTTGATGAGAGTGCTTTTACCCTGCTGGGTACTGTACCTCCTAATTTATGCCATGATTTTCTTCCCTTTGTTATACAGTACACTGATGTTGTGATCCCACCAGGGTGGTTTGTGTTTTGAGTTAGTTCTGTTCTTCTTCCTGGTGGGTACAGCTGCCTCTATGCAGCTATTAACATGCTTGTGCAGGGTTTCTGTGAACAGTTCTGCAAAGGCAGCAGTATTCTCGGGGTTTATGGCGGCTTCAAATTTTGCCAGGTTATCACTTAATAGCAGGAAGTTAGCCTTAGAGCAGTTCCCGAATATTCCAGAGTTAGGCAGATGTCGAGTTTTTTTTTTTTTTTTTTTTTACTTCAAAAGGAGATCATTTTGGGGTCTGACCTTACCAGAGAAGACATTACACTAGGGAGTGTGCAGCACTCTCCCATATTAGTTAGGATCAGATCCGGTATGGTTGCACCAGATTGGTATACTGACAATCTGGTCCAGGGAGTTTGTCTACAAAATCCAGGAATCTCTACAACACATTTGGTGTTGTATAGGATTCCCTGTTAATAATGGGGTAATTAAAGTCACCCATGAATATGGTATTGGGTTGGATGGTGAGCATTTCCAATAAGTGTAAATACATGGTATGGGCCTCCTTGGTCATAGAGGGGAACGTACAGCTTGCAAAGAAGTGGTATTGGATTTTGCCTATGGTAATCTGAACATGGAGCAGCTTAAGTGTATTGTCCTGTTTGACCAGCCTTGAGGTATATTAATTTCTGTTGTAAAGTGAGACATCTGCAGCTTTTAGACTAGCTATGACACAGACAAGGACTAAATGTGTAAAAGGCATTATAACCTTGCACTTGTGTGCTTTTTGCAGCTTTAAACTATGTCTCAGTGACCACACAGATGTCAGCATTTTCTAGGGTGAAGAGAGCTTCTATGTAGTGGATTTGTTTAAGACTCCTATCCATAAGCAGTACTACCTTTCAGATTTTCTTGGTTTTGATGTGCTATGTCGGAAGTGCTTTAAGTTTGGCAAAGAAAATAAGGGACTCAGAAATTCAAGGATACAATTGGTATGGTAATCAAGAAAAGTTAGCTTTATTTTCTGATGACCTCATCTTATACCCAATAAAACCAGAAAAGGATAGTTCAGTGTTGTGGAACATCCTGAGAGAGTTTCAAGTGGGCAATAGCTTTAAACTATGTACCCATACATAAATTGGTTCATCAATACCTATATATATATATATATATATGGGTCATGATAAAATGAAGAACTTAGGACTATGAATTAAAAAGGAACTGTTGTCACGGTGGTGCAGAGGTAGCGTTGTTGCTTCACAGCAAGAGGTTCTCCCATTCGATTCTCGGCTGGGGTGCGGGGAGTACTTCTGTGTGGAGTCTGCATGTCCTCCCCGAGGTTGGGTGGGCGTTCGAAAGACATGCGTAAATGGGCGTGCCTTCGTTGAAGGTTAAACGTCGAGCTGACACCTCGACGTTTGTGAAAATCTACTGCCAATCATTAGCAGACTGGAGTTCCGCTGTGGCGTTCCCTAACCGGGAAAAGCCGAAAGACAACAACTGTTATTACTGCTATGGATATGTGGGAAGAAACTAAAAATATAACACAAAAACTGAGAAAGCGAAAGTTCTGTTTTATGGATATGGATAGCCAGATACAAGCAGTGAAAACATTTTAGGCCCTTTAGTTTTATACACAGGTCATTTTTTTTAAAATGTATTTTTTTTTTTATTTATCAACCAGAGCAGAAGTTGTGGATAGTAATTAATAAAGAGTTGACCGATTTTATCTGGGGGGAAGAGTCAAGTGGGATAAGTTGATCCTTCCAAAAGAATAAGGTGGTTTAGGAATTACCTAATCTGAAGGTGTATTTCACAGCTGCACAGTTAAGGCTCCTATGCATCCCACAAGCAGAAAACTATATTCAGAGTGGAAGGGGGTGATGAAATGGGGGGAGCTCAAGAAATATGGAGAAAATAGGATTTTGGATGCAGATCCTTAAGGAGAAATCTGACAGAGGAAGTAATGTACTGGGAGCAAATAATCAGAGAGGAAAGGTAATAGAAACTGCCTAACTATCAAGAACCGATATCAGAGTATAAGAAAAGAGAAAACTGGGGGATCTTAATTGAAAGACCAGCACTGGTAGAGGTTTTAGTAGAGGCCAGAACCAAAGCTGCTTTTTAAAAAGGGATAATTAGTAGGGCATATACAATAATGCATGATAACTATAAGAATCAATCAGAGGAGGTTAGAAAGGTTGGTAAGACAGATTGGATAAGCAATTCACAAAGAAACAATGGGAGGATATGTGTATGGCTCCCAAATATGTAACAAAGTCTAGAAGATTTAGGAATTTATCTTGGAAGTGACTGCACAGCTATTTGTATACCACAAGTAGAATCACCAAAGATTTTTCCTCAGGTAGACTGCAAATGCTGGAGGTGTGATGGGGAGGAAAGAGGTAACTGTGAACATATTTTTTCTGAGAGCAATGAGCTGGCACATTTTAAAAACTCCCTGTGGACTACTCTATCAGAAATACTGGGTAAGCAAACTGATGTAACTAGGAAATTATTTTTTGAGCAGTGATACAGAATTGGAATTGCCTAGACATAGTAAGGCCTTGCTGAGTTTAATTCTGGTGGCTGCCAAAAAAGCAATTACTAGAAAACAGAAATCAAAGTCTAAACCAACCATACTAGAAGTGGTGAATATAGTAACAGACATAAAAGAACTAGAAGTGGGAAATTTAAAAAGGGTTGGAGGAAATTACATAGAAAAACATGGGAACTGGGGGAACAATACATGCAGAATAAAGTTTTGTAGGAGGTATGAGGTTTAATGGAAGTCAGGAACGGAATGAGCTATGCAATGTTTGACTGAAGACTGTACAAAAGACTATAAGTGATGTACAATGGTCACAATTGAAAATATGCCAGTATGGTTTCTTTTCATTACTATAAATGTGTGATTGCCTGTGTTGTAAGTGATGCATCTTTATTGAATCATCTTGTTTAAAAAAGGATATTAAGATAAAGAAGCATTTTTGGTTTTGACATCACAATGAAGCTCCTTGCCACCTCTTCTCTGTTAAGAAATGAATGGGTCACCAAGGAATGCTGCAGTTGAGAAAGGGGCAGCACTAACATGGTCAACTGATGAGGTCTGGTAGCAAAGTATCCATAAAAAAGACATGAAAATGTACGTGTAAATAAAATACACAGAGTGTGTGTGTGTGTGTGTGTAAAAACACAAACATACCAACAAACTTGCTATGTTATTATTACCACAGTACATGTAGAAATCACTATTAGTACATTTACCTTCAGACCAAATTTCTTTTCCCTCTACAGATACACCAACTACAATTCCTGGTGCTCCAACTTCTTCCTGTTTAACAAGAAAATACACGTTCTTGTTTACCAAATTAAAAAAAATAAAAACAAAAATAAGCATGACAGCGAAAACACATTCAAAATGATGCTTCAATTGTCTTCAAAGTCAGTATGTTGGCACACATCTTCCCTTCACAATGAGGGAGTGAAAGGTATCAAGCTGACTGCTACTTGAAGTCAATTTATTGACCAACTGCAGCCCTAGTCTTCCTTCACGTCTCTCATAAATGCATCACTAGGTGCAAGCAAGAGTCAGTTTTTGACATGTTTACTTGCTCGCAGTAGAAATTATGTCAGAGGTAAAAGAAGGTACCAGCTTACCAAAGATTAAGAACCATTATACCATGACCCCCCCATTAATATTCCAAAACGTGCACGCTGATTGGCCAGCGTGCACGTTGTAAATCGACTTATACTAATGGAAAAAGGTCCGGTCGCCCGGACTTTTTCCATTAGTATAAGTCTCTTTTAAAACACTGTCTCGCTATGTTAAAAGAGTTTAACATAGCGACACAGGTTTAAAAAAGCAACGGAGATCTCCGTTGCTTTTTTTAAAGCTGTCTCGCTATGTTAAACTCCTTTAACATAGCGACACAGTGTGTAAAAAGCAACGGAGATCTTGCTTTCTCCGTTGCTTTTTTTTAAACCTGTCTCGCTATGTTAAATGGGTTTAACATAGCGAGACAGCTTTAAAATAAGCAACGGATGTCCACTTTCTAAGAGGTCTATCCCCATTGATGTATAATATGCAACATATACTATACATTGCATATAATTTATATAGAGGTATATAAATATATATATTATATATGTCATTTTATGACATGTAGGAAAGTTTAAGATATATCCAGGCAATTTCCTATATCATGATTAGTCATGCTGAATAAGTAAGTGAGTCTTTCTATACTCACATGCATAGTGAGTGCTATATAGGAATATTTATGATTACATATGTTTGTTTTTTTATTATATATATAAATTTGCCTTATATTCAGTTTTTATATAGAGAATGGAGTGTTATTGTTGTATTATTTATCTAATAAGTACAGTATTTTATGTACGGAGCAGCAAAGTTTTTTGTATGGAATTTTAGCATACTGTGATATTCTTTTAAAAATTTATAAAAATTTCTTAATTGAAAGGGGAGTCAAGATTGGGCATTGACTAGTTTTGAATTTGTTATATAAACTGCTATTTGTATGAACTAAGGTTATGTTGATCTGAAGAAGCTAATAAGTGAAAGTGCTCATCGTATTTTAATAAAATTTGTGTTTTAAGAGAAGGCATTACCTGTTTTGCTCCGCTACTTTTACATTCTACAAAGTTTCCTTATCAAAGAGTGTCCAATCTTACTGTGTAATATTAATATTAACACAAACGGTAGTTTGACCAAGAGCAAGGCTGTTAGGAGTGGCACACACAATGCCACCAAATAAACATGCAAATACTCTCAAAACTTAAACTGTATTTATTTATTTGACATTTGCTAACTGGGTTGGTCCAACTAAGCCAGTAGCCCATTTTCAGAACAAAAACTGTACAATATACAAAAGTATATGGATACAGAAAAAGAAAAAAAAAAGCTAAAGTTAACATATTTGCAAAAAGAGTTTTTTTCTCAAAAAAAAAAAACCAAAACCCACAAAAAACACAATGGTGGTATTAAATAAGAAATAAAAAAGAGAGAGAGTAGTGTTAATATAAGACATATCTTAAGGGAAAACATTAAGGAAGAGCTCAATTATAATAAAGAGAAGATATTTAAATCAGAGCTTAATATTTACACGAGTTACAGTAGCCTAACTCATGGAGTTAAATTAAATCAACAATGTTATTGAAAGTAGAAAGAGCAGAGGAGTCTAATATTCCTATACAGGAAGCTGGTGTAAAGGGGGTGCGGAAGATCAAGTATGATCCTGACAGGGGCAACATCTTGTGTTCAGCAGGAGTTGTTTTAGGTCTTTTTATAAGTGCTTGGGTGGGAGATGGTTCTTATATACAAGGGGAGTTTATTTCAGGCTTGGGCTACAGTGTATTTGGATAGTAGTTTTCCAATGTTTTTATTAGGTTTATGGACTTCGAGGAGTTGATTGGATGTACAGAGAGGATGACTGGGAGTGTAATAGGTTACAAGAGAGGAGAGAGAAGGGCAGGATGTAGGTTTGTATAGAACAGAGTGCATGACTCGGAATTGAGACAGTTGGAGTTGTTGGGGAAATTCTAGCCATTGGAGTATGTTGAGAGCGAGATAGTGATGAGAGTTATATGGCGAGTTAGTTGCAAATCTAGCTATTTTGTGGCAAGTTTGTTATAACTTAGATAAAAGTGTAGATTGGATGTTAATAAGGATTGGGGCTGCACAGATAAGGGAGGGAAGGAGGAGCGACTGAGCCATGTGAGTTTAGTGTCAGAGGAAAGAAATGTTTTATTTCTGTATAGTAGACCTAATTTTTTTAATACTTTGCTGGATATGCAAGTTAAATTTTAGTTCATCACTGATAATGGTACCTAAAAGTTTAGTGTGGGGTTCTACTTTAATGTTGGTCTTGTCTACGGATGAGGTGACAAAGGTTGGTTTGTGGTGAGATAGAGGTCGAGGAAGGAATAGCAGAAGTTTTTTTTTTGTTTTTAAGATTGAAGATGAGCTTGTTGTCAGAGAGCCACTTTTAGATGGACAGGAATGAGTTTTGTGTGTGTGTGCGTGTGAAGTTGTGAGATATTGTTGGAGATGGAGAGGAGTGCACAATCATCTGCATATTGGATAGGGGGACTGTTTGCAAGCAGTATGGAGGTCATTGGTGAAGATATTAAATAGAAGGGGGCCAAGGATGGAGCTCTGGGGGACTCCCGATTTGATGGGTAGGAAGGAGCAGGAAGTGAGCCATTTGACTGACTGTTGCCTATCAGAGAGGTAACTTGCAAACCAACCAAGCGAGAGCCCAGACAGACTGAGATCAGATAGTTTGGATAGAAGTAAAGAGTGTGAAACTGTATCAAAGGCTTTGGATAGGTTGAGGAAAAGGCTTTGAAGAGGTTGAGGAAAAGGCTTTGGAGAGGTTGAGGAAAAGCAGGATACAAATTGATTGTTGTCTCTGGCCTCAGCTACAGTGCGAGTAAAAGATAAGAGTGCAATGGGAGTACTGTGGTTTGGCCTGAAGCCATGTTGAGTGGGAGTTATCAGGTTTTCTTGGACAGAAAATTCAGTAGGTGAATATAGATGAATTTTTCAAGTATATTTGAGAGAGAAGAAAAAATGACCATGGGTCTGTAATTAGATGGGTCAATAGAATTTATGCCTTTGTGCAGTAGGATAGTGTAGAAGGATTTCCAGATGTCTGGGACTGTGGCTTCTTGAATGGATCTGTTGATTAGCAGAAATACATGGTAGGCTATGGATTCAGCGGCTAGTTTGAGGAAGATGGGAGGAAGGTTATCTGCAGAGAGAGAGAGCAGGGTTTAAGTTTGAGCAGGAGTGATTTGATGTAGGCAGTGGTGACTGGTTTAAGGGAGAAAGGATTTCTGATGGGTGGCTTATTAGAGGTGGTAGGGGGATCAGGGTTGTGGTTGGTGTGAGTATGTTTTGGGATAGTATCTATGATAACTATCTCTACACAGATCAGCCACAATTAACGGTTTAAATATATTTAATAATAATTAATAAAAGAACAAAACAATACTAAATATATATTCACAGTGACATCAGAGTTCAAAACCACAGGAAATATTTAAATAACATTGCAGGCCATTCTCAAACAAAGAAAAATATGTAAACTAAGCTTAACTATATTCCTGACTGAATCTAAGAGAATTGCTATAACCTAAGAACTTACTAATAGAGCAAGGCAGATGTGGTGAATGGATCTTCTAGTTGTTGTCAGGTCCAAGAGAAAATACAGAATGCACTGTCTCTCTAAGAGACTTCTCAAATTATATCTACAATATTACTGCTGGGATAGCTTGCAGAATGACATCATTACATGCTGGAAGCTGGCAGTATTTAGCATCTACCTGTAAAAATACACAGACCTCAGATCTTTGGCAGATGCTGGAAGTCAAAAAACAATTACATTCCTCCATATTTCAAGACTAGTAATTAGTTCACCCTAAAGACAACACAGAAACGTTTTCAGCACAGACTCTGTGTTTCTAGCTGCACTGAAAACTGAAATATACCACATTTTATGGCCTAGTCATAAAGTAAGTTAATTTTAGTTATTTTTATGAAGTTTGCTGAACTGAAGTTAGCCTCCTGTATTCCAGTTTCCACTGTTAAAATACATACATTTAAAGAGTTACAATAGTGCATGTACATTTCTGTTCTCTTCCAGTATGGTGCACTGTGGATCCATTTTAAACACAAGCTTTTTACAAATGCCTTTTCAACACACCTCTGTACAACCAGTTTGATACATACATGGCATACAATTCTAATACATTTTTAACTGAAACATTTTATATAAATAATTTTGATATTCACCAATGACAATTATTTACAAAATTCCAGCTACCTGGGCTGGCAATATCTCCTTCTGTCACAGCACATATAACATTTTCTTAATAAGCCAGTTACAAATGCACTGCACTAGGGTTGGTACCTGTCCCTCTTTGACCAGGACAATTCATATTTGGGCAGTTTTGTTTTATGGGAGAGGGGTACATGAAAAGTTGTACATTTTCTGACAGTTTTAGAACGAAGTATTGCCACAGTTTTCTCTAACAGCTGCATAAAACAAACATTTTTGTATCTTAATTTTCTGTGAAACAATATATTCAATTTGATTTACACATGGGTGAGTTTTTATTGTGCAGTACCACTGGCTCTGGGTATGATCTCCCCTATAAAACTTAACACTACCATATAAAAGTTCCACTGTGAAAATCTAAAAAGGTAGTAACCCTACACAGCACCAAAATGTACACACCGATGCTGGCAAGTCTATTCCTCGAGCAATATTAAGCTTTATCCAGAAAAAAATGTCTATGCTGTTCACCTTTATTTTGTTCAGCAGATCCCTGCTGGTCTCAACAGCAACACCATACACACCGACAAGTGGACTGTCTTTGACTGGCTTTTCCTCAGAAAAACATGCTGGCTGCGACTGCCAAATCCGTTCTGTTACCCAAACGGTGAACCCGAGCCCAAGGCCAACTCCAAAAATCCATGTTCGATCTCTTTTCAGGGCACCTGCCTGTCCCACAGACTGAAAACGAACAAAAGCATTCGGGGAAGACTTCCAGCAATTCCTCAAAAACTGACCCTGTCTGCTACACCTCCAACCTAATGCATGCCACATCATTAACTTTCATCAATCACTATATCCACAGCTTCAGAAGTTGCGCTTAAAAATTACATTGATACACACAGGGACCATAGCATTCCCTTTTTTTTCTTTGCTATCGCGCAGATTTTGTTTCATCTCGCGATAACAAATCGTTTCGTAACATTAATACGTAATAGCTTCTTTGCAAGTTGAGCAACACAGTAAAGTGAAATATAAATATTCCAGCTGGGTCCCATCAAGTTTCTCTTTTTATGGGAATGCGGTATATGCATCTTGGAACATACAGAAGTTTACGCTTACTTACAAAGATCTGATAATTCTTTTAAAACACTATTTTAGTTCACTCCAGCAGTGAAAACGTCTGTAAGCAGCTGACATTTACTGTTCCTCCCATGATTTAAACGTAATTTTCTATGCATTCCCCTAGAAAAGCAGAACTCTTTTTCACATGTGGTTCCAAGCATCTAGATGGGACTTTGAAATGTCTTTGCAGCCCCACTAAATAAAAGTCATAATAATTACATGAGCTGGCTCCATTTAGTTAGCTGGAACTTTTGAATGCATCTTTTGCGATCCTGAAATGTTTTTTTGCCGCCTGTCAATTTTTCCCGCCAGTTGGGAAATTCTCATATTCTGAACAGAGCTGGATCATGGCTGAATGAGGCCATGGCATACCTGTCACCCTCTTAGTGCAAAAAATCTGGAGAAAGACAAAAATAATGGGGTGACAAAGCCCCCAAAATAAGGACATAATTTAAATATTGCTGCTATAAACTAAAAAAAAAAGTTGTTATAATAAAGGTCCATGCTGTGATGATATGTAGCTGTGCTATCTGTGCCAACGAGAGTATGTCAGTACATGTGTACATATGCCAACATAATCAGCTGGAGTTTTGTGAAAAAAAAAGTTTTTGTCATTTGATTATCTCTCTGATTTGTACAGATGCTGGTGTTAAAATATATATATGTATTTGTAAAGTTACATGTGTTAAAATGTGTATTAGATTGTATTGCTGTAACTGATCAAATGTGAATGTTTTATTAGAGAATCCTAGAAGGGCAGAAAGTTTGAAATTGTGTTATAACTTTCAGATGCTGCCACAGATCTTAGTAAAGCTCTGTGTGTATTGCATGAGTCAGGTGACAAAAGGTGACGTCATCCTATAACCAGCTGAACTCTTCAGCAGCACTTTAGAATCTGACAGGATTTATATTTCACACATCCACACAGTCAGTCAGTGAGATTCAGTCAGTCTGACAGAGTTTGACAGAGAGACATCATCTGGCTTTTGCTGTGGAAAGGCACTCAGCACATCTCAGCCTACATTGCTTTAGTGAGTAGTCAGGGAACAGTGATTCTTTAGTTAGACAGGGACATCTAGTGAGAATAGTTTGGTATTGTTTTCTGTAACTGTGAGAAACTATCCAACTGTATTATTTTTGAAAGCTCCATGGTTGAACTCTGCTGCTTATTGTATTCAGTATTCTCTTGTTTCTGTTTATTATTAACTATTTTAATATATTTTATTGTGTCTGGTCCTTTAGAGATTGTATTTAACATCTTGAGAGTACTTATACTTATGTTGGTGACACTGTGGCCTCTCTTGAAAGCCTTGCTGTAATGGCCATACTCCATTGTTATTTTTAGTTGTACACAGTAATAATTGGGTACCCTTTGTAAGAGCCTTAAAATAGTTGACTGGTGGCAGCCTGATTACCTCTGAGTCTGGGCAGAAAGGGGCACAGCTAGTAAATCTGTGCCAGCTTTTCCCATGTATGCATGTGTGTGTGAGTGTGTGTGTGTAAAACTCAAATATTCAAGTGTGTGTCAGTTATTGGGAACAGGGACACAGAGCTCCAAGGTGGACAGTGTGGCATTCTGTGTGGGCCTGAAGAGAGTAAGGAAGTCCAGCCCCAAATCTGGAGAGTACTCCCTGTGTGCTCTTAAGGGAAATAGTGCTTGGTGCAGGGAGCTGCATCTAAAAATACAGTATGAATCCATCATTACTCTTAGTGAGTGTCCCCTCACTGGAGTCAGTGGTGAGGATTGAGTCTCCTTGATTGCTGGCCTGGAGTAGGGACAATGTCACACATGTGTTATCTTTTCTGATGGATATGAAATCTGAAATTCAGCAGTCTGTCATTATTTAGTGACTTCAGCCCTCAATAATTTTTCCAGAAGAACACAAATTTTATGACAAACAGACCAAAAATATGAGGAAAAATCCGGACATTCTGCAAAAATCTGGACAGTTGAGAGGCAAGGTAATGGATTGGGTCCCCTCCAGCCATTGCAGTGTCCCATTATTTGATGCTTTCTCTGTGTCAGTGTCAATACTATTTTCTTCTTTACTTATACAATGGTTACAAATATTTGGATTTAATTTAAAACTTTTAGTTCAAAGCTTTTAGCACAAATACTGGTAGCCATTTGCTAACCAAAACGATACAGTCGCACAATGAAAACAGACTTAGTATGAGAATAGTAAATGTCTCTACCTTTGAAACTCACGTATATTGCAAATGCACTTAAACCCACATTGAAAGAAAATACATTTGGCCCGTGGCAGAATTTGTGTACTTTTGGGCTGTTTTCTTTAAAAGGTTAAAATGAAATTGCACATGTTCTAAAAAGGCAGTGGATGTATTGCAACAGCATAAGAAGTTGCAAATCTCTTTTTACTTGATGTATTTCTATTAAATATTTAGTAACGGCTTGAAGAATAAACTGTATTATGAACTGTAATCGTTATTTATTTATTTATTTATTTTACATTTGTTGACTGGGATAGTCCGAATGGATATATGTCCATTTTCAGTGGAGGCTTGGGGAGAAAAGCTCCAAGATAATAATACACATTGAAAATTTGGTAAATTCTAGTTTCAAGTAGATTACAGCCATAAGCAATACCAGCATTTAGCACATATAGTACTAAATTATTATAAAACACTTTACAAAACATAAAATTATTTTCAAAGTTATATATACATAACATTACATTTAGGTTTAAGACACACTGAGCAGCAGTTATACAATTGACCTGAAATGGTGTGGAAGAAAAAAGTTAGAAGTAGTTGAAGGTAAGGCACCTAAGTAATAGAGAGGTCACTAGTCGGGGTTAGTACAAAGACATAACCAATGAGTTTTGAAGTATTTCTTGAGTTTGTTTTTGAATCAAGTTAGTGAGGGTTCTAGGGTCAAGTCAGCTGGGAGTCTGCTCTATGTTTTTCCAATGGAGTTGGCAAACAGAGAGTCCCCAGCTGAGTAGTTGGATTTGTATGCTTGAACTAGGAGTCTAGTGGATGATCTCAGTGGTCAGGTGCTGATGTAGAGGCTGATAATATTTTTTAGTGCAGGTGTATTTTCTGGTTGGGAAAGAAGTTTATGTGCCACTATTAGCTGGTTGAACTGCAGTAGGCTAGGCAGTTCAAGCCATCCCAGACGATTTAGGTTGTGACAGTGGTGTGTCCGGTAGGCTGCGCCAGTAGCAAATCTGGCAATGTGGTTATAGCAGGATAATAGTTTCTTAAGATCTGTTTTATTTAAGTTGGAGAGTAGAGGTGAGGCATAGAGAATAGTTGATAGTAGATGGGAATGGGCAATTGCAGTTCTAGCAATGGGGTAAGGAAAGGATTGATTCTGTAAAGAGAGCCAAGTTTTTTATTAATGGTTTTGATAGTTTGATTGATATGTGCATCAAACTTCAGATTGTTATCAACTATGACACCCAGTAGTTTAGTTTGGGCTTCTGGGGTGATGATAGTGCTATTGTTAACAGTTATGTTGAAGGATGGCAGGGAGGTCCTGCATGTGGAGGAGAAGGGGAGCAGCTTAGTTTTGTTGGGGTTTAGGAATAGATGTTGATTGGAGAGCCATTTTTCCACTGTATTGAGTGTATTTTACACTGTATATAGCATTTTTCTATTGGATGCTAGCAGTGGTATGATTGATAAAGTTTACTACTTTGTTAAAGTTTTCCTATAAAAGATTACGGGGTCTTTTGTTCAGGGAGACATGGCTTCCTGAGTACTGTCTACCACATGTGTGTTTTATTTCTTTTAATAAATTATATTTTAATCTGCCAATGACTGAAGTGTATTTCATTATGGTTAAACCTTAACATTTCAAACCAAGGGTACCCTCCACCCATTTTTTGGACCATGCATAAATGCATACTACAGACTATGGTAGTTTGGACACGTGCAGAAAAGCAGAAGACAACCTAGCTAAGAAGATTTGGGACAGGCAGGAAGAAGGTAAGAGGAAACTAGAATGTCCAGCAAAAAAGTAGATAGATTGTATGAGAGAAGATCTGCAACAGTCTGGCATGAGTGTTGAAGAAGGCAGGAGAGTGGCATTGAATTGAGAGAGATGGTGACAGTTAAGACAATACCCCAACCCCATGTAGAAAATGGGAAAAAGGAGGATGATGATGATGCATAAATTCTTTGATTCACCTTTATGATATTAAATTATATTCCTTGTTTAATAATGCACCATCATTTGTGTAGTTTTGAACATTTTTTTTCAGTAAGCAGTGAAACAAAACATATGGCATACAAGGTTCTTTTTGGAGTTCTTTCATGGACCCTACCTTGATGGGACTGTTGCATATCCACAAGTCAAGCTCCACTTGAGTAACCTGCACATGTGGCCTTAACCTGGTCTGTGACATCAACATGACTTGTTGGCAGGACAGATTTGTGTCCCAGAGACTCCCTAATCTATGGAATACTCTCCCTCTCAACATCAAGCAGAGTACCTCTTTACCTCTTTTTAAGCGCAACCTGGATAACTGGATGGGAAACAGAAAATATACCCCAAGGATTCCACCCATGTCCCTGCTGGACAGGGGCATTGGGTGCTGATTTGTCTAAACATGGGCTAAACTCTTGGCCAGGCTTATAAGGGCCTCAGGGCCAATACCCTAGTAACCTCCTATGATCCTATGAACCACTAATGACAAAACTACCCATTTCAGAACATTTCATCCATTTTTATTATATGCATGTATTTATGTATAGGTTTCTGATATGTTTTGTATATGGTCTTAATTATACACATTGTAAATGGAGAAGATATTTTGTATTAGTTGAATTGTTTACTGTTGCCATAATGGAGTTAGATGTTTTTATAACCTCACATGAAATAGTGAATGTAATTTACTGATAATTAATTTGTGATTGGTTTAATTGCATCCACTTGTAAGTATATAAAATGATTAAATGTTGTCTTTTCCTTTGTCTGATGAAGTTGGAGCATTTTCTCTGATGAAAGCACTCACAATAAATAGTGTGGTTTGGAGTACTTACAGCCTGCTTGCTTTTTTGTTATTTTACCAGTTTGTTCTTTTTTGGAGTTCTTTCATTGTTTTTTTGCATGGCAAGCGGTGTTAATGCACCATCACAGCCTCTATTTTCACAGGACAACAGTATGGCAAGTTCACCAAGTGCAACCTCTGAGGCGAATGCCGTTGGTAATCTTACTGCCTTGGTGCAGGAGCTACTCAACAGGGTTGATACCTTATCGCAATGGATGGATGATAGGAACGTTATCGGTGTTCAAAGGCCAACTGGGTCAGCAACTAACCGCCCAGGTTTAAGTGGTCAATTCCTCATGTTCTCTGAGGTATCAACTGCATCATTGAGAACAACTTTGAATGAGGGCAATTCAGCTAACTTTGACGACAGAAACAGCTTTTTAGCTGCCGAACAGGGACAGGCATCAAATGCTATGAGAGCTGAGGCTATTCCCTCCATGGTAACTTATTTAGGAGATGCCTCATTTTTTAATAGTGTAATTAATCCTAGTACATCCATTGGAACTGATAATTCTGTTACCTCTATCATAACACACCTCAATGACTTTGACCAAAAACTCTATAAATGTCGTAAATTACAGTTGGAGGTGTCCTATTTTCATGAGTGCATCTCTAAAAAGATTGTGCCCAAAGGGTTACACCAGTGGCATTATCCAGTAGGGCTGGTTAATAATTCTGTGTTCCATCAAGAACTGATCACCTTATTTGATCAGCAAGGCTTAGAATTTCTTAAAATGCTCATTAAACATTACACTTTGGAAATCGAGCCACTCAAGTCTGAGCTGGAAATGTTGGAGCATACTATTATTAGGGACACTGATTTTGCAAGGTACAGATTCGATTATGGCAGGATTTTCTGAAGTATAGATTCCAGTTTGGCAAAAGCCGTTGAGACTAAAAAGAAGAAAATTGTAAGAGACATTAATGATTATTCAAAGGGTTTGTCTTATCTCCCGCCCCCAGAAACCTCTACCCCTATGGTGAATGCTCATGATTCACTTGAGCAATGCCCACTTGATGACGTGGACAATTTGAATTCTGCTGCCAGCATAGAGAACGCTGAACTGGACATACAAACACCTTCAGTACGGCACAGCGAGCGGATTAGGAATAATTAGCAGCAAACTAACAACCGCCAACAAAGAGAGGCTGCAAATAGTAACAACAATGCGAGTAGGAATAATCAACAGGGTTTTCAGGAGCGTCAGGAGTACCAACACAATCAGTGGCGGAACAGCAGGAACCAGGGACACCAGAGGATATGCCAGAATCGATGAAGAAGATGAATTAGGACAATTTAAAAATTCTTGTAAGTCTGGAAGGAGATTTTAAAATCTTTAATTTAACTTCTCTTGACATTAATAATGACATGGTAAATGTGTTTGCCAAGGGGCTCTCTTTTGTACCTGACAGAAGGGCCGATTTAGTCAAAACCATTATTGACTTGAAATTATTTGTATGCAAACTTATCTTGACATGTCTTATGGGTGTTAATTCTACACTCACTAATAACTTGAGTGCCCAGCTTTTTTAACCCTCCCCTCCAAGAGTCTTTGGCTATGTTTGAAAAAGTTTGTGAGATGGACCTAAGAGCTATGTTGTCTAACAATTCGAACAGCATGAATATTAAAAAGAATATTTCTCCTGATGAGTTAGATTTTATTAACTTGTTAAATTCATGTTACATCAGAGTCATGAAGCCTGACAAGGGCTGAGGTCTGGTCTTTATGGACCAAACTAAATATACAAATAGAATGGGAGTTTATTTAAACAGTGATGTTTATGAGCATGCCAGCCTTAATGAAGTCAATGGTGCTTATAGGAGGATTAATAGCATTTTTAATGATTTATTTCTAGAAGGGAGCATATACATTGATACACAACAGTTTTAGACAATGCCAGCACCTATTATACCAATGCTTTTTGGTTCTCCTAAAATTCACAAGGACCTGAATAACCCCCCCATTCAGACCCATAGTGGATAGGAGGGGTCTATTACATATGCAAGTGCTAAATTTGTGGACAATAAGTTAAAACCTTATATAAAAACTGAACCACAAATCTGGCATGACTCATGGAGCTTCCTCGAGAACGTCAACAACCTAGAATTCAATGAGAATTTTATCTTCCTCATGGTAGATATTAAAGATCTCTACACAGTGATACCATAAGAGTTAGGTATTGAGTGGGTTAGAGAATTTTTGCTCATGAAAGGGATGGATGGTGGAGAAATTTATGTCATCAAAACCCTTCTGGAGATAGTCTTGTCTAACAATTTTCTATGGTTTAATGGGCAATTTTTTCTTCAGAAAACAGGTATTGCAATGGGTTCACCCTGTGGTAGCAGTTTCGCCAAATGGGTGATGGCCTACTGGGAGAGAGTATTTTTGTTTAACAACACATTGTTCAAAGATTACGTGGTTTGGTATACAAGATACCAGGATGACATGTGTTTCATTTAGAAGGGTGAAGCCCCCCCCGTATAGATTATTTTATTGCAGATATCACCAATTTAACTGAGTTTTTGGAATTTACATTCCAAGTGGGCATAGATTCCATTAACTTTTTGGACGTATATCTGTTTAAAGATAGGACGAATAGTAGATATGGGACCACCACCAATCGTAAACCCACTTACTCGAATACTTTTTTACATTTTTTCAAGCAGCCATCCTTGCCATCAGAAGAAGGTGGTTGTCAAGGGACAGGTAGTTAGGGCTGCTAGGATGGTTTCGAGTGACAATGATTACATGATAGAATGTGATTTGTTAAAATCTATGTTTCTCAAGAGAGGGTACCCACTAAGTTTTCTTGAACACATCTTCCATGAGGTGAATACTAAAAGGCTGTCAGGGTATTTTAGACCTATTGTACACAAAGGCTATGAAGCAATACATAATACATCTTTTGAACAGCCAGTTCAAAAGAGGGTGAACCCAACACTTGATACAGGCACCAGATTTCTTGTTACCTATTCCACAGATTCCAAAAACATTAGGGACATTCTTTCCAAGAACTGGACCATAATTTTGGAAGACAATGGTCTTAATAAAATATTGGAAGCAGCCCCACGATTCACGTGTAGGAGAGGACCCAATATTTAGATTGTTAGAGAAACAGAGTAAAATATGTAAGGGTAGTCTTGGTATGGCAAAATGGGGTAGTTGCCCACTCTGTAAATTTATTAAAATGGGCAACAAACTTTGTATTTGGGACATAACATACAATATAGAAGGCAAATTTAACTATGACACCAAAGGGGTAGTCTATGTAGCCTTGTGCATGGGGTGCACATCATATTACATTGGCAAAACCGAAAGAAAAATAAACCAAAGGATATATGAACACCAGTATAGCATACACAAACATATTACTACAAATGCGTTGGCAAAACACATTTTAGATTACCCCACTCACAAGTTAGTGTTTGCAGTAATACCACAGTTAGAACATAATATACGAGGAGGTCCATGGGAACTTAAACTTGAGGAATGTGAGCTTATGTGGCAAGTTCACACATTGGCCCACATACCTCCTGGTCTCAACGAATATGTATCAATCAAATGCCTTTTAAAGCTTAAAGCACTTGCTAAGCAGTGCTTATAGCATGTGGACCAGTACTTCAGTTTTTCTAATTAAGTGTTTAAGTATATTTTGTTTGCCCTTCTACATTAAGTGTCGCATTGGCCTTTGTTTGCCTATCTACAGTAAGTGTCATATTTACCACAAGGTTGCATTTATATATACTTGTCTACTGGACCATGTTTTTTTTGGTCTCTCATTCACACACACACACACACACACATATACGTGTATATATATATATATATATATATATATATATATATATATATATATATATATATATATATATATATATATATATATATATATATATATATATATATATATATATATATATATTCATGTACATAAGCTGCATTTTTACATGTAGGAACAATTAAGTAAAAATAATTAAATTTTTAATATTTACTTTATAATTATACACACTTGTATCAGCTATGCATTCAGCTCCCCTAGTATTTTAACTGAAAGGGTATCATACCTTGTTAATTTTTAATTTTTAATGTATATTTTTATTATATGCATGTATTTATGTATAGGTTTCTGATATGTTTTGTATATGGTCTTAATTATACACATTGTAAATGGAGAAGATATCTCATATTAGTTGAATTGTTTACTGTTGCCATAATGGAGTTAGATGTTTTTATGACCCCACATGGAATGGTGAATGTAATTTACTGATAATTCATTTGTGATTGGTTTAATTGCATCCACTTGTAAGTATATAAAGTGGTTAAATGTCTTTTCTTTTGTCTGATGAAGTTGGAGCATTGTCTCTGACGAAAGCGCTCACAATAAATAGTGTGGTTTGGAGTACTTAACAGCCTGCTTGCTTTTTTATTTTACCAGTTTGTTCTTTTTTGGAGTTCATATATATATATATATATATATATATATATATATATATATATGTGTGTGTGTGTGTGTGTGGGGGGGTGTTGAAGTATATGCAAGTGTACATAAGAGTAACAAGTTGGCCATAATTTCTTTCACTTTTTATCAGTCAGACATCAGCATTGCATACAATAAGTGGTTATCTTCCATGGTCTGGGTAAGGACCACACCGTTGTTTGTACAGTGGCACAGTAAGTGGTGTTGCCATCTCACACTGCCTGTCTCCTTGTGGTTCTTGGCTGTGGATCTATCTGTGTGGAAGCTGTATGTTCTCCATGTCTCTGTACAGGCTTTATTTAGCTGATCTGGTTTCCTCTAACACCCCAAATGCATGTTGTATGTGAACTGATGTTTTTCCAATTTAACTGTTTGTCTCTGTAGAAAGCATGGTGTATGTGTCTAACTTGTGACAGATCTTTGTCAGGGCCATTGAAAGTGTGTGTGTATGTGTGTGTGTGTGTGTGTGTGTGTGTGTGTGTGTGTGTGTAAAGTAATATTGGCAGGCACTTAGATAAATCTCCTGGATAGTGAAGAAAAAAAGACATAAAATGCATCACAGAACATCTAGACCTTTACTGCTTCTGGGGGCTGTCATTCCTGGCTGTATAAGTAGTTTAGTAGGGTCCTTTGCAATGGCCCCACTTAATCTAACATTGACCCCGCCGAGAGGAGGGCACAGAGATTGCTATAGGTTGTGTGGTGGATGTGGATTATGTGGTCCTTATTTCTTTAATTTACCTCACAGTAGAACTTCAGAGATATGCACAGAAGGTCACTCTAGCTTGTGTGTTGGCTGGAGACAGTGTTGTAAATATTTCTTTAACTTTCCTCAAAATCACACTTCAGAGGCATGCAAAGAAGGTCACTATAACTTGTTTAAGTCCAGTGTACAACAGATGAGCAACAAGTTGAAATGAATACATTTTTTTCGATTTTCTTCATAAATTAAAGCAGATATGTTATGGGTGTAGACGAAAGGAGGTGTGCCACATGTATACAGCTGACAGCAATAGTTTGAAATATGTTGCTGTGCTGTATTTGCTCTTATACTTTCATCATAGTTTGACTTCAAAGGGGTACACAGAAGGAATAATCTGTCTTTTGGGGTTAGGGTTCAGGAAGCATACTTGTGTGGCTGTATGACAACAGTAACTTCAAATATATGACTTAAAAACAGAGGGATATACAAAAATAGACTTTTGGAGGGTATGGAGGTAGGCAGTCATCCCAAATATGATTTATATGCACTCACAAGCATTTTCTTCTCAGTTTATGGCTAAATACTACTCATTTTATTGGTAACTATCATGTCGTCCACCTTGAAAATAAATTATTTCTTCCTCAAAAAGAAAATTAGTCAGTTTCTTTCCTTCGTCATAATTTTTTTTAAACTTATGTCATCATTTGACTTAAGGTTGTGGGAAAAACTGTTAAAATACACATCAGAGTATTCAGGATCCCTTAGTCTATGGGGTCCTTGCAGCCATCAGACCCCCAGGTTAATTAAAATCTTTCCTACACAGTTATTACAGTATAGTCTTGGTCAGTAAGGATGTGTTGATAGCATGTAAGAAAAATATGAACATCAAAACAAAGTGAAAGAAAACAAAAATACTCTGGATAGTATATGGAGGGAAGGATGTGAGGAAAACGGGAACACTGGGGTGCATGTCAGGGTGCCAGTAGATAGCAGGGTGGGAAGTATCATGGCACACTTTGCATAGGGTTCCATATCATTTAAGGCTGCCCATGCAGTCACTGTATGTAGTAATTAAAAACTGGTGCTTCTAGGCTTGGCTTACTAAAGGGATGTGGCCACCCTCAGGCAAGGGGTGTGTTTTTATTATGCAGGAGTGTGGCTTATTTTTCAGGAAACAGAAGGATTCAAAGGTGCAACTGAACTCTAGAAATGGGGATGAAAACAGCATTTCTTGCCTGGATTTACAAAGCAGTAACAGCCTCAGCAAACTAAAGAAAAATTATCCCAATTGAACAAATTTAAATTCAGTCTGCAGCTACAGAATGGAAAACAAATCAAATATGCAGCTAAGGTCATCCCCAAGTTTCCAGGTATATTTTCTTGTATGCCTGCACCTCTGCATACAATTCACTGCACTTAATTCCAATCATAGCTCTTAACCTCTTATCTCCAGAGTTAAGGACAAAGCAAAATAAAAAAAAGACAACGGATTAGAGACACTTTTAAAAAATATTAATACTTGTAACTTAGAAAGTTGATAGAAAAGAGGATGTGAATTAGCATGTAAATGTCAAAGTGAAAGAAGTCTGTGACTGTAATTGCTATCAGTATCATACTGACTGTAATCGGGTTCATATTATAACACTGAACGCTGAAAACAGCGAATGGTGTTACATCGACACATATTCAGCGAATGCTGAAAATGTCGAAACCACAGAACAGCGATTTCTTTCCTATGGAAAGAAATCGCTGTTCCAACCCCATCCCCCCAAAAAAACATTAAACACTTCCAAACACATATACAAATACCCTAACCCTAATTATACCCCCCAAAAACCAGTAAACAACTAAATACACATATGCACGTAACCCAACCATACATCTAACAAAAAAAAAGAAACAGTAAACATCTTAAAACATATGCACTTACCTTAACCCGCACACTAACCCTAAGGTCAGTAACTCTCGCACATTTACATAAACACTTCCAAACACAAACACACTTACCTTAACCCTAATCCTACCCTCCCAAAACAAAAGTAAACAGCTAAAAACCCACACACACACACACACATAACTCAACCATACATTTAACACAAAATAAAAAAAACAAACACTTTCATACATATGCACTTACCTTAATCTGCACCCTAAGGTCAGTAACTGTTGTACAATCATGCTCAGGAGCTGCACCGGACAAGAGACCACACTACACTCCAGAACAGGCAAAGCAACGAAGCAGTCAAGCGACTTCTTTCCCAGGGAAAGAATTCATTGAACAGCTGCTTCGCTATTTTGCCTGTTTGCCCTACATGTGTCGACAAAAACGCATTCGACAAAATGCGTTTTCGTCATTGTAATATGAGCCCCTGTAATCTACCACCTTCTCTCAAGAAATGTTCTGGCTATAGCAAGGCACTAGCACATCTGATACTTAGTGGAAAACCCCACTCCTTGCACCAGCCATCTCTTGCATACAACAGTTGATTGACAGTAATGTGCATCTCCAACTACCAGGAATATCAGTAACAAAAAAAAAAAAAAAAATATATATATATATTGTCAAGTATATCTCTCAAAGGTACCTGAATATGTGGAACATTCCTCATTTTAAGTCTTTGCATGTTTCACGCTGTATTAAACTGAAAGAGTTTAACAGACGTATTACTAAGATTTTTTTAAAAATTACCATGGTATATAATACTGCATGATGCTAATTCATTGAAATATATTTGTTAAGTAAGAAAAAACAGTTAATAACTATGCTGTAAGTTCCACAGATAAAGCAGTTACTAAATGTTCCACATTTTAGGGTTGTTATTCAGAAATGTAGAAGTTCCAAAATTGTACTGCAATACTTTGGTCAGTTATTTATTCCACTTGAAATTTAACAGAACCAGGTCTGTATGAAGTAAATGGACTAGACTGACCCTTATTCATCTTTTGCGGTGTGGTACCAGTTGCCAGTTAATGTAAGTAATTAATAATTATTGTCACTCTTACAGCCCATGGGGGGTGACACCCCCATAATTCCTGCTTTCTTTTGCCATGCAATCTGCTGACCAATCTGCAATTCATTTTCTAACTGCTGCTTTCACATGGCGAAGGTAATACGCAGAGCAGGAGTGATTCGCAGTGGATTTGACAGCCAGTGCTATCATTCCCAATTGATCCATTAAACCTCTCTTTACATTGAATTGGGAAAAGTACCCCTTCCCCAAAAAATGTCAAGCAAGTAATCAAGCAAAGAAATTAGTGACATACAAGTTCAGGAGAGGAATGCATGAATGTACACTGAAGAGCCAACTGACTAAACTACCCAGGCACCTTTGACTGTCATTGTGTTCCTTCAAACCAAGGAGGTTCATTCATCTGTCAAAATTTGTGGTAGCAATTGCCTGTTTTTGTAAGTTTGAACATGTTTAAGTAATTTTTTTGCATTAAGTCATCCAAAGGTTACTTGATCTCTGTAAGTTATATAGTTCACTTTGCTCAGGTAAGATTATAGTGGCTGATTTTTTTTTTTAAACAAGACACATCTTTATTGAATTATCACCTATGACACAGGCAATCATACATTTGTATAAATGAGAACAAAGAATACCGATATATTTTCAGTTGCAAACATTATACACTGCATACAGCCTTCTATACAGTCATTGTCCATTGAACATTACATAGCTGATTCAGTTCCTGCCTTCCCTTAAACCTCATTCCTCCTCCAACATTGTTATTATGCTTGTATTGTTCCCACAATTCCCATTTTTTTCTATGTAATTTGCACCTATCCTTTTCTAAATATTCCACTTCCAGTTCTTTTATCTTTCTTACTATATTCAGTACTTCTAACGTGGTCGGTTTAGACTTCGATTTCTATTTTCTACTAATCGCTTTTTTGGCAGTAACCAGAATTAAACTAAGGCAATTCAGATCCTGTATTACTGATAAAAAATCATTGCCTTTGTTACACCAATTTGCTCACCCAGTATTTCTGACAGAGTAGTTTGCAGTGAATTTTTAAAGTCTGCAAACTCAGTACCCTCCCCAAAAATATGTTCCCAATTACCATTTCTTCCCCACCACACGTCCAACATTTGCAATCTAACTGAGGAAAAATTCGTTGGAGTCTGCATGGACTATAAACAATGTCTATGCAAACACTTCCTAGCAAAAATCCTAAATCTTCTAGATTTGTTGCATATTTGGGAGCCATACATATATCCTCCCATTATTTCTTTGTGAATTGCTTATCCAATCTCTCTTCCCAGTCCTTTCTAACCTCCTCTGATTGATTCCTATAATTATCATGCAATATTTTATATGTCCTACTAATTATCCCTTTTTTAACAGCAGCTTCTGTTCTAGATTCAACTAAGAACTATACCAGTGCTGGTCTTTCATTTAGGATCTCCTATTCCTTTCTCTTTGCCTGTACTCTGATATCCATCTTTGATAGGGAAGGCACTCTTTAGCCTGCAGTCCAAATGTATTCTTGACCTCTTCCTATTCTATTACTTGTCCCTCCCTAATTATTTGCTCAGAATACCTTGTTTCCTTTACCAGTTTTCACCAGTAAATTCCATCCTCCTCTTACCTATTCTCTGTACCCCTAATTGCAGTCATCCCCATCAGCAGAATCTCCTTTCTCCATTCCCATGTTGGCTTAGTTCTTAGAATACTTTCTGCTGCTTTATGAATATAATATTCTGTATGATTATTGTTATTCTCCTTAAGGATCTGCATCCACAATATCAGTCTTTCCTTATTTCTTGAGACCCCCCCCCCCATTTCATCATCCCCCCTTTCCATTTTAAATTCTATCTTTCCGCTTGTGCTATGTATAGGAGCCTTAACTGTGCATCTCTGAAATATCCCTTCAAATCAAGTAATTCCAAACCACCTTCTTAGGATCATAGGAAGTTACTAGGCTTTAGGCCCTGAGGCCCTTACAAGCCTAGCCAAGAATTTAGCCCATGTTCCAACAAGTCAGCACCCAAAGCCCCTGTCCAGCAGGGACATATGTGGAATCCCAGAGGTGTAGTTTCTATTCCCCATCTAGTTATCCAGGTTGTGCTTAAAAAAGGTTTAATGACATACTCTGCTTTACGTGGAGAGGGAGTCTATTCCACAAAAGGGGGAGTCTCTGAGACACAAATCTGTCTCGCCAACAAGTCCTGTTGATGTCACAGGCCAGATTGAGGTCATGCGTGTGAGTTACTTGACGGGAGCTTGACTTGTGGATATACAGCAGTCCCATCAGGTTCGGGTCTGAGATTGCTTTGTATGCCAGACAGAGGTCACCTCTGAGGAGCCTGTAAAAACTGAAAGAGGGACAGGGCTTTTAGCTGATCTGTGTAGGGTAGATGTTTGAGGGCCTGGATTCTCCGGATGAGAAAGCTCTGTGGTCTCTCCAGCTGCTGCTTGTGCTTTGCAAGGTACATCACGAAAGGGGCATTGTATTCAATAATCATTCTTATAAGGGAAGAATACAGGGAGATTACGACCACCTTGTCCCTGGATGAGATACCCTTACTAATGAGGTGGGCCATGTAGAAAACTTTCAGTACAATGGAGGCAATATGGTGGTCAAAAGTCAGTTTGCTATCATCCTGGGTTGCCAAGTCCCTCATGACTGATTGCATGCTTAGTGCCTTATTATCAATGTGATAATTTGTGGGGATGTCATTCACCCCAAAAGGGTTGATGATGCATTTTTTGGCATTCAGTTTGAGGCCATGTTTCTGGCACCAGTCATTTGTTTGGGTGAGACCCTCTTAGAGGATGTCCACATCACTAGGGGAATTGATGACAGCACACAGCTTGCAGTCATCTGCAAACTTTTTCAGCCATAGCCCACTAGATTTGGCCTGCACCTCTGAGAAGTATATCCCAAACAGCAGAGACCCCAAGACCGATCCCTGGGGTACACCACTTGTTACGGGTCTACTACTTGAGGTGGCTTCCCCTATTTTGACTAGGTGGGTTCTATCAGTAAGCCAGTTTGCTACCCATCTGGTAACATATGGATTGATGCCTAGTTGAGAGAGTTTATCTATTATACCTGAGTGGGGAATAGTATTGAAGGCCTTGTCCAGGTCAAGGTAGGTGGTGTGCATCATCTTCCCCTCGTCTATGGCCTTGGTGACTGTCTCAAAGAAGATGACCAAATTTAACAGGCATGACTTCCCTTTGACAAAAAACAAATTGTGTTGGATCAAGTGTCTGGAAGTTGCCAATATCCTTGTTAACGAGGACCATGATAATCCACTCCATGGACTTGCAGATCAGGCTAGTTAGGCTGATGGGTCTATAATTTCCTGAATCAGTGAACACTCCACCTTTGTGCAAAGGGATGACAGTAGCTGTCCTCCACTCAGCTGGGATGAATCTGGTACTCAGGCTTTGGTTGAATAGGGTGCCAAATGGTGCTGCAAGTTCCTGCCTGAGTTCATGTAGGATGCAGCCTGGGATGTTATCGGGTCCCATGGAATCTGTATTTTTTACCTTTGAGAGAGCAGTGATGACTTGCTCCCTAGAAATAAGGGGAGGGGGCAGGTACTGGGGATGTCCTGTTTTACTGATGGGAGACAGAGGGGTGAAGTTTTCAATAAACCTGTCTACCAGCAGGTTGGCTATATCTACAAGGTTTGTGTATGTGGTGTCCTTGACCACCACTTCTGAGCAGATCTGGGTGCTTCCCTTGAGACTGTGGACATATGTGAAGAAAGCCTTATGACTGTCTTTAGTAGTTGTGGCCAGTTTGGACTCAAAGTTTGTTTTGGAGGATTTGACTAGTGCTCTTATTTGCTTGTTCAGTCTAAGGAAAGATTGCTTCCAATAAGACACCTGCTCCTTCTTGGTCCTGGACAGCAATTTTTTTCCTTTTATTATAGAGTTTATTTATTGTAGCTGTCCACCAGACAGGTTTACTCTTCTGTTGGAAGGATTAACTTATCCCACTTGACTCTTGCCCTCTTCCCCTCCCAGATAAAATTCTTCCACTCATTAATTGCTATCTCCTCTAGTTGATAAAAATATGAGGTAATGGCTGTTGATACCTGTAATCAACCACATGCTTAGACTGCTGTATTGGTCCCCTGAATATTACTGTTTACAATGTCAGCAATTCTAATTGTACAGCTTCACCTTAAAAGTCAGGACAATAATCAACAGAGCTGTTCAGTCGCTCAGGGTTCTCACTTGACAGCAGTTAAGATAGTGTACGGTATTTCATTTGAATTTGGTTGATCCATTTTAAGTTATTTTAAACTCATTTAAATGGATAAATGTCATATTTCTGCAGTTGGAATTTTTATTATTGATTCATTTCTCATGCAATCATTTACAGCTACTTTCTTACTGCTATATAATGCATATAAAAACTTTCTTGGGCGGTGTAAGCCAGGGAACCTTGTTGGCTAGGCTTACCTAGGCCCTTGGGCTGATAGCCTAGTACCTACCTATGAACCTATAAACCTTGCAGCAACAACATTTTTCTTTATATGTTTCTTCTTGTTAATATTCTCCAAATTAGGAATTCAATGTAAACAGCCTACTTCTATGGTTTTGATATTAACTGTACCTATTCTAAATATCTGCTTTATTATTAGCTTTCAATTAATCTTCAGAAAAGGTTGGTGACACAAAGTTTTAAGAAATATTATACAACGGCAAAGTTCTTATGCACATGGGACATTTCATTTTAGCTGTAATACTAGTATCACTATACATCTATTCATGTGCATTCATCATGATAGGTAAGTCTGTACTGCTGTGAAACAGAAGCAAAAAGCTCATGCCCATACATATGAACTGTCTACTTAAGGATTCTAGCATGGAGCAGATGCATGTGAAGATATTCATTGAATGTACTTGCTTTCTTGCACCCTCAGTAGGTGTGGGTCACACCCTGGCAGGCTTGAGTTTCACACCTAACTCTTCATTGTGACTTGAACCCAGCAGAGACAATGTCCTCTGTAAGAGCTCATGGTAGGGCCCAAGCTGGTGTGAGAACAAGACCAAAATCTTTCTTCAACTCCTGCAGTTGTTATACTTGGAGAGATTTGAGGAGAAGGGTGCAGGTCCACTTCAAATCATAGATATGTGAACACAGGTAGGGTATAAATTATCACTCACTGGTATCCCCCCCATACTGGTGAGCAGTGCAGACATGGGTATGATGACCTGCATTGTAGAAGACCTGACCAACTTGCTTGTTGGGTTGCAGTGATTCAGGAAGAAAGATCAGTATTCCATAGTAAGTATAAGATTTCCATTTCTACTGCAATATTTGAAATGGTTTCTATGATGTAGGTTTATTTAGACACTATGGAGCTTACTAAGAAATGTTATATCAGTGTAAGTATACATACATACATACAAATATTTCAACCATGGGCATTAATGTCCTTCTAGCTTGCCAATATACCAAAACAATTGTTCCCATAATAAGTATCCATGCTATTCTTAAAAATAAAAATATTTAAACTAGGACTTGCTTTAATGTAATTAGGTAGTCTGTTCCATGCATCAGCTACTCTGTCAGAGAACCAATTAATGCACTTCTCATTCCTATAGAATCTCCTACATAGGTTGTCTGATGATTCTCTAGTACTTTTTGATAACCCCAAGCATTCCAGAGGTAGTTGTTACTAAATGCCCTGTATACCTGAATAAGCTCTCCTCTTAGATATCTATGAGAGACACTGTACAAGTTCAGATATTTTAGACTTTTATAATAACTTAAATTTTCACATCCATGGATGCCCTTGGTATTTTTCCACTGTACTCTTCCCAGTTTACTCATGCTTGTTTTCTTATAGGGTTTCCATATTGTTATTCCATACTAAAGTTTGGGTTTAATGTAACTGACAAACAGTGACTTCATCATTTTTGTTTTCCTAGACTTTATAAATCTTTTATACAACCTATAGTTCTATAACTATCATTAACCAATTGGTTGATATGATCAGAAAAACTCATAGCTGACTCTACCCATATACCCAGGTCCTTAAATGAGTCTACTGTTTCAATCACTGTGTGCTGTATTAAATATTCACCTTTCAATTTATGTCTCCCAAATCACATATGCTTAGTTTTTGATGTATTTATCAGCATATTATTCTCCTGTGCCCAGATGGTCAATTTAGTCAAATTATTTGCCTTATCTGTAACACATGTAATCAGTTTACCCAATTTCAGGCCGTCTGTGTATAGACGGTAGAACACCTCAGATGAAAAAGTTAGGTCTGAAAGATACAACCTAAACAAGTAAGGGCCTATGACAGAGCCCAGTGGGACACTCTGACTGTAACCAAGGATTTCGTCTTTCCAGTTGCTGTATGACACTTGCCATGTCCTCTTTGTAAGCCATGCAGCTATCCATCTTATCAAGAGTACATCAATTCCTAGTTGTACTAATTTATTGATCAGTGTTAGGTGTATAACTCTGTAAATTGCTGAAGTTAAATCTATATAAATCTATATAAATTACATCACAGCAAAATTTTTTCATTCATAGCTGTTATTATATTATAGAACATTCTATTATAGGTGGTAATAGATCAGTTTTCAACATATGCATGCTGATATATGGTTTCAAGTCCCAACCTATCCACTTCTGACAATAATTTATCCAATACTACATTCTCCATTATTTTTCCACAGCATGAAAGTACACTTAAGGGTCTATATGACTCTGGGTTTGTCCTACTCCCCTTTCCCTTAAAAAAGGTTTAATAAGCGCATGTCTCCAATCTTGAGGAATCTCCCCATACTTATATGAATAATAGATATAATGGTACTGTAAGTTCTTGCTGAAGTGTTCTCAGATCATTGTAACTAATTCCATCTCCTCCCTGTGCTTTGTTTGGATCCAGTTTGTGCAGTTCTTTTTCAATTTAATCTAATATGATTCTAGTATCTGGGGTTACCTGGTTGTCACTAAGACAACTTATCACCCCTTTTGTGGAGCCAAACTGTTTTGCATAAGATTTTGTAAATATATCTATAATCCATTGTGTCTGAAAATAAATTTTAGAATCTGCACACAGTTTATCAATTTGTGTGTCTTTACTCCTTCCACATCTTATGTATCTATAAAAAGGTTTCCTATTATGTTCAATATCTTTATATACATTTTCTTCAAATGTTTCTTGCTCTTGTCTCACACTATGCTTAATCTGTTTGTCCAGCTTGTTTATTTCAGTTTTCAAAGTTGTAGTCTGACCTCTCTTCCATTTCTTATACTTTTTTGTCTCTAACGTTAATCAGATATTTTGTTCTTATGGGAAATATATCCGCCTGATGTTGTATGCCTAGTTCCTGATGTTAAACATTTTTTTTTATTTTTTGTACTACAATTTATCTTTCAAAACTTTACACATTCCATCTGCAGTTTTAACACTGACCGCCATACTCAACAGGATCTTCTTTCTCCATTCCTGTGCTGGTTTAGTTTTTAGAATAGTTTCTGCTACTTTATAAATATAATATTCTGCATGGTTGTTGTTATTCTCCTCAAGGATCTGTGTCCAAACTCCCATTATTTCCTTTTTCTTGAATTACCCCCCTGCTTGATCATCATCACTTTCCACTTTGATCTGTAGGTTTTGTATAACAGCCTTAATTGTGTAGCTCTGAAATATCCCCTCAAATCAGGTAATTCTCTTTGTTCTTTTGGGAGGACTAACTTATCCCTCTTGACTCTTGCCCTCTTTCCCTCCCAAATAAAATCCTTCAACTCTTTATTATTTACTGTCCACAAATTCTCCTCTGGTTGATAAAAATATGTCTGACCAAAAGGAACTAAAAACATTTTACTTCTTTTTTTTTTTTGCTATATATCTAAAGGCAAGAGCTTCCAGTTTCTCACTTTTCGTATTAATCTTTTACTTTATTCCTACATATCCTTAGCTGCCATAACCAAATCCTTTCTAATACATACTCCTAAATACTTCATTTTATAATGTCTCCATAAATATGGGTATTGCTGGATCAATTTATGTGTGGGTACATAACTTATAGCTACAGCTTTTGTTTTACCTTCATTAATGTTATATCCCCCCCCCCCAAAAAAAATAAAATAAAATAAAAACACCTCAGAGCTCTCAGAATATTCCACAACACTGAGATGTCCTTTTCTGGTTCCATCAGATAAAATATATCTGCAAATAATGCCAACTTTTTCCTGTATTTTCTTTGCCAGTGGTTCTAAATATAATGCAAATAACAAAGGAGAAAGAGGATACCCTGCCTGGTTCCTCTGTTCAGACATAACTTATCAGAGAGGAACCCTCCTCCTGATTATCCTTATTATTGTATCAGTGAATACAAATGGTTCCATTACTCTACTCATAAAATCCCAGCTTACTCTGTTGAATGCTTTCTCTGCATCAAGACCCATGATAACAGCAGTATTTTCTTACATTCTGCTACCATCTGGATCATCATTGCTCTTTTAATGTTGTCAAATGTTTGTCTCCCCTCCACAAAATCACATTGGCCTATATCTATTAATTTTGGTAACACCTTTGCCATTCTTTTAGCCAGTATAGACATAAATACTTCATAATCATGGTTTAGAATTGAGATTGGCCTATATGAAGCTAGATCAGTTGTGTCTTTACTGTCTTTATGTATTATCGCCAGCACAGCTTTTTTCCAGGATGTTGATGTCTACGCTTCTTTTAAAACACTGCTAAACAAAAGCTTCCAGATTTTTATTGCTTTCTTCCATTTTAACTTCCAAACTTCCACCTCAACACCATCTGTTCCTGAATAATTTCCTGTAGACTGGTTTATACATCATAATTTTTCTCATCTCCTCCTATATTAACAGGTAGTTGTTGAGCCTCATCTACCTCTAACCTGGGCATATTTAAGTCTTCCATAAATATTTCCATTTGTGTTTTTTCTTGATTTCCCTACTTCTCTGCTTTATACAAATTTTCATAAAAATTCCAAAATATCTCTAATACCTCTACTAGTTATTTTTCTTGATATAGGCTCCCTAATTTTGACAACAACAGTTCTACTTTCTGTTGCCTAAGTCGTTATGTGAAAACCTTTTGTGCTCTGTAGTTATTATCAAAAAACAGTTGCTTAACAGCAATTTTTCTAAACTTATGTATGTTATCCAGGTACTTCCTTATTTTATCTTTAGCACTTTGCAATTGCACCTCCTGTTGTTCAGTGAGATTCTCCTTATTTTGTAATACTTAAGCCATTGTCAGTACCTTTAAATAATTCATATTACTTCTTAAACATATCTCTCTTCTTTTATTTCTACTTTATTTTTAAATTCTACTTTCATTTTATCACACTCACTAACTATAACTTCAGTAGTACTTTCTATCTTCCCTAATAGCTCCCAGATAATTTCCAGTACCCATTCCTTAAATTCCTCTCTTTTTAATAGGCAGGTGGGAAGCACCAGTGTCTCATCATTACTTCATTACCCCACATCTTTATGTTAGTAATTATTGTTGCATAATCTAAAATAGTTATTGGGTGTGTATCAAAGTTCTCAATTAAATGGACATGATCCTCTGAAATATAATTTCTATCAAGTTATTGTACCCTGGGAAATAATATATAAATTCTTTTCTAGTTCCTGCTATTGAATTCACGTCTTTCATACCAAATATTTTCATAAATTTCTTCAGAAATGTATCCTCTTTTGTTATATTTTTCCCTTCTTCCCCCTCCTCCCAGATACATCCTCGCTGTTGCAAATCAAATTCCAGTCCCAACCTATTAGTAATATTCCCTGATTAAAGCTGATTACTTTTCCCAAACATTTTAAGCTCCAAAATAGCAGTTTTAGATGGAATATAAATATCTCTTGCTACTAGTCCCTTAATGCTACAGATCTCTTCTCTTGCTACCGGAGCTCCTCTGACAATTAATATAAGTACTCCTCTTCTCCTTTGTCTCTGATACTTTGCAGAATATCCATCCTGAAATCCACTCTTTATCAAATTCACATGCTCATTTATTTCCTAATTTGTCTCCTGTAGCATTGCTATTTGCAGTCTGCATTTCTTAAGTATTCTTTCCTTTTTGCCATGTACTTGTGAGACCATTCACATTCTAAGATAATATGTAAAGAGTCACAATTGTGGTAAGAAGTTGTTATTTCCACCTATTATATATGGCAGCTTGTCTAAATGTCTAATTCCAGCTTTTGTGATACACGCACCAATCAATGTTTGGCAGGTTAATCCTTTATACATTTTTTCTTTGGAACCTATGTCACATTTTACAAGACTTTTTATTTTATGAAAACCCTCAAACAAGAAACCAAACACACCTGCAGAACACCCTCATAACCTATTAACAATACAAACAAACATAACTATATACATCTTCAAATAATGATGTCTAACCCTTCTAATAGGAACATTTATGCCAAACAGACAGCTGCTAACACAGAACCTACTTAACCTGAAACTGAGATTATCCATGTTAAGGACACATGTTATTGCCTGTGTTTCTACTTACACTAGTTTTTCTTCTCTTTTGCACTGTAATGCCTACATTTCTTATTACCAAAAAAACAGGAAGAGAAAAGGCATCTGTTTACTTTAATAACTTTATCACATACAAGAACAACAAAAATACTTTACTATAAAATATGCAATTTATTTTGTGAGAAGTATCATAGAAATACTGTTAAATAGTTTTACTTAAACAGTTACATTTTTCCTTCATCCTTCCTCCCCTCTGAGTCTTTCCAACCATTAATAACATGTAGTGAGGCAAATGCCTTTCAGTTCCAGGCAAATTTAACAAAGTTAACAAAAGTCCACTCTTTCTACTTATACTTTTCCATCCACATTTCACAAATGTGATTGATGCTTTATAGTCTCACATTTATTCACTAGTTTCCATGTTGCTGATCTTCCTGTTCATCTCTCTCCCCCAGCTCCAGATTCTGGTGCAAGTCCATGGTGCTCTTGATTCTTCTGGTCAACTCCTGTGCTTTTTTCTGTCTCTCAAGCATTTTCCTTTGGAACAGTGGAAAATATTTCACTGGCTCTCTATGTGCTTTATTATCAGAAGAATGAGAAGCAGATGCCTCTTCTGCTTGATGCTCATTTTTTGTTGGACAAACTTTTGATTTTCTCCTTAGCCTGTTCTGCATCAAAGAATGACTTTGACCCTCCAGGTAAAAAATATTCTGAAGACAGCTGGATACAGCATCTTGAATCTCACACCTGCCTCTTGACATTGCCTAATTACTGGAATAAATGTATTTCTCTTCTGTGTGGTGTACACTGAATAATCATTTTCCACAAACACTCTACTTAGTCTCCAACTTTTAATACTTTGTCCTTTTGCCACAGTTTTGTCAGGATCAACTCTTTCTGGTGGTAGGATTTCATCTTTACTAATGCAGGTGAAGGCTGCTTTCTCATGGCCAGGTTTGGAGCATACACATGATGTGTCTTTTCAATTAACAAATCCTACTGTGGAATACTAGCTCAGTTGCTTATCTGTGTCTTAATAAAATTAATATAGTCTTCTCCATCCAGTTTCTCTGGTACAGCAGAACATTTCAGGTTTTCCTTAAGTGGTCTGTACTCTACTTCTACTATGTTTTGAAACATCTCTTCTTGACCAGTCTCATACTCAGCCAGACTTTTCTTCATTTCAACCTACAGTTTTCACAGTTTGACCAGCTCGTCTGAATATCTGTTTAAAGTTCTTTCATTTTTTCCAGCCTTTTGTTATTTGAGTTGATATACTCCTTTAATGTTTCATTTATTTTAATCAGCTATAAGCACATTTGATTTATTTTTTCTTCTGGATTACTGGGACCCATATCTTTCACCTGGAGGTTGAGCTGCTTTTTGCTGAACAGCTGCAAGATTCTTCCCAGTCAAAGTTTTTTTCTTGAAAAACAAACAATAACCCAACCAGGGTAAAACTAAGAACAGAAGTGAATAATCCCAACAACCAGTATAAAACACTCAGGCTTTATTCAGTACACTCACTATTCCAGTGACTAAGCGCTTTTGCCAATGGTTTGGCTTCATCAGAGTCATTGGATGATACAAATCAAGCCATTTAAATAAAAACAGATAAATAAAAAATAGATTTTAGAAGCGTAATCCAAAATAAAAAACATCTTACAAACACTAACAACTTAAGCCAAGAAGAAAGATTCACCCTGTTTAATTTGGCCAATAACAATGAATTGAGATTTATGAAGCCAGATAAAGGGGGAGGCACTGTTATTATGAGTCATATTGATTATGTATCCAAAATGCATGACATTCTTAATGGTACTGCAACATACAACAGGGTGTCAAGGAATGAAATGAATAGGGCCCACACTAGATTAGACTTGTACCTATCAGATGCTTTATACCAAGGGACACTGGATGTAAATGAAATTAAATATTTGAGTGTAAGTCACCCTATTGCAACAGTCATTTTGGGATCCCAAAGATCCACAAAAATATTAACAACCCACCATTTAGATCAACTGTGGCGGCCAAGGGATCCAAGACAGAACCGTTAGCAGCATTTGTGGATGCAGGAACCCAACAAGTAGTGAAAGAGGCTGAACACATATTAAGAGACTCATGGCACTGTTTAGAACATCTCAAACAAATAGACATGCAGACCCAATACACCTTTCTTACCATAGATGTGGCAAATTTATTTACAGTCATCCCCCACGAAGAAGGATTAAACTATTTTAGGGAATCACTAATTAAGAGTAGTAAGATAGATAAGACCAAAATAAATGTACTAGTTGAGCTTATGGAAATGATTCTTAGGAATAACTACATAAGTTTTGAAGGTGAACTGTTCCACCAGGTTACAGGTGTTGCCATGGGTGCTAAATGTGCACCTGTATATGCAAATTTGGTCTTATTACACTGGGAAAGAACTTTTATTTTTCCCTCTGCATTTATGGATAAAACCTTACTATACAATCGATTTTTGGATGACATTTTAATTTTGTGGAAAAGTGAGGACCATGAGGTAAAGAGATTTTTAGACTACTTGAATAACACTACCACATTTTTCAAATTTACACACACCTGGCATGCATCTGAAATTGATTTTCTTGACATCCACCTGGAAAAAACAGACATGAATTTGCAGAGTAGTATTTTTAGGAAGAAGACCTACTAAAACTCATTACTATACTTTGACAGTTCAAAAGGCGGAAAGTGCTTGCAGTAGACAAATAACAGAAAAAAAGCACAAAGGTTCCAAACCGGTAGTAGCACTCAACAGCTTTTAATAAATACACGAACTGACATCCAAGATAAACGCTGACAAGCTCAAATTTACGTTTTCGTCCCACAACTTCTTCAGATAAAATTTCCTCTCCATGTCACCACCTTTATACACTCAGCAATTAATTTACAACCAATAAAATCAAGGAAAATAATATATAACGCCAATGTGTACTTAATACATTTAAAACATTTAAAACACATCTAATCTACAAACTAAAACAATCCCTAAAAAATCATAGATTTTGTACGAACATTGTGCCACATAATGTTTGAATTTTGTAGTATAATTAAAACCTGTAATTTAATAGTTTAAAACACATATAATATAAATAACATAACATAAAAATGTTTTTTCTGAAAGCTTACAACCCCCTCTAGTGGTCAGTCATGAAACATAATCCAAATGTGTTTTGTCACCCATAAAATAATGATTTATTACAGCTCATAAATCCTTTAAAAGATACCTTAATAAACCAATATAAAATTTATTTACATCTTGTATAGATGATTCTAGTTCTATAGTTTGGCAGATCTGAGTTTTAACACTAGGGTGAGTAAAATCATGTCATTTAGACCTGGGTGACTACAAGCTTCTAACATTACTTGCCAGTGGAGTTCCCTGTATTCCACTCTTGTGTCCCACAATCCACCTCTAGGATCAATGGGTACTGTCTCTAGAACAAAAAAAATAAATTCAGCATCTTTACACACACAAGTGTGTCTATACAGGGCATTATTATTATGCTTCGTCCTTATGTCATAGAGATGTTCATACAATCTTTGTTTAAGCTTTCTCTCGCTTTTACCCACATAAAATGAGTCACAGGCATTGCATAAGGCCACATAGATAATACCCTTCATATTACAGTTCACAAATGTGTTTAAAGTGATCTTCCTATTTCTTGCTTTTGTTCTCTTGAAGTTGGTGAGCTTCGGAAGCTCATAGGACAGTTAACTTAACTGGTGGGGCTTCTCACACCCATCAGCCAATCGATGGTGTCATTGGCCTCGTCACTGCCTTTGCCTGGTAACGAGGAAGCCAGAAGCTGTTTAGCTTCGAATGAAGGAACGGCCGAGAGCGAGCGTGGAGGAAACAATGCTTGCTTTACCTGTTAGAAACACAGTGGAAAGAGTGAGTTTGGATGGGTATCCAAGGATTTCGTTCGAAAATGAGGGAGACAGGCGTTCTGCGGGAAGGTCGCATGTCAACCAAGGACTTACTGATGTTCAAGCTGGAACGGACATTACAGCTATGTTGCCATTGAAAGATGTACTCAATGCTAAATTTGATTTTGAATTGAAAACACCACGTGTAAATTCAAATGGCACTTATGTAAGTATGTTGTTGGATTTGGATTATTTATTGTACAAATATAAAATGTTAGAGATGGATAATGCTTATTTAAACCATTCCCTGCATCTCAATATAGTACCTAAGGGGCTCATGGTTTGCAAATACCCCAATAATGTAATTGATGGTTCTGACTTTCACTAGGAATTGATTTTGGTATTTGAAAGATGTGGATTTGACATAATGAAGGCTATTATTAAAAATAATGAACAACAAATGGAAAAATTGTATGCTATGGTGGAACGGTTAAATAATAATATTATTAATGATTTAGTGTTCACCATTGACAAAGAGAAATTGAAATATCATGATTTATTAAAGAAAATTGAGAATAAATGTGCTGACGTTCAGGTTAGAAAAGTTAAAAAGATTGAGAGAGACTTGAACGAATACAAGGCACACACACATTATCCTAAGCCTAAAATTGGGGTAGAAGTGACTATAATAATGACAAAGGTTGGGGTAACATGGAAAATAATGATTTTGGATTTAATGAAAATGGGCAGGATTCTTCTGAATTCCCCCCTCTCCGTAGGTTTGAAAGGCTAATGCATAAAGACCCGGTGAACTATGGTTCAAAAAACTACCAAGGGAGGAGGTGGGGGCCACAGGCAAGGCAACAACAAGCCTGGAATTAGTTGACACTATTATTACAGAAGGTTGTAAATTTTCGTATAAAGGTTTTAATATTTTTAATTATTCAAGTGTGACAGTGACTAAACCTTTTTTTTTAGTTGTTTTCAAAAGGTTTTAGATTTATTCCTAGAGTGAAAGCTGACACTTTTAAACTGTTGATTGACATAAAGCTCTTTGTTAGGAAAAATAATTTGGTGTTGTTCTTTAATGGGAATAAACAAACTAATGCTAATGAAAGCAAGTTGGTAAGAAGAAGCATTTTTAACCCACCCTTACACCTGTAGTTACGGAATTTTGAACTGGCAGTAGAAAATGGGTTGAGAAAAACTTTGAAACACCGCAATGTGCAGTCCAACATGACCCCTGCAGAAAGTGACATTTTAAACACAGTAAGTGGTAATAGAAATTTGAGGGTTATGAAACCTGACAAAGGTGGGGGTGTGGTGTTAATGGACTATATTACTTATGAAGGTAAAATGTTAAATATTCTAAGTGACTCAAACAAATATGCTGCAGCTAGAACATCAATCAATGAAATTAATATAGCTTACAAAAAATATACGTAGTTCTGAATGATTTATTGATTGATGGACTAATAGACATGGAAACGTATAATTTTTTGCATGTTGAAAAGCCTAAAGTACCATCAATATTTGGTATTCCAAAGATACACAAAGACATTCGTGATCCCTCTCTTAAGCCTATAGTTTCTGCAGAAGGGTCAGTAACAGCCCCATTGGCAAAATACGTGGACAAAAAGATGAAAAAAAATAGTTACAATAAACAACACCAACATACTTAAGGATTCATGGGACATTTTGAGGAAATTGGATAGCACACTTTATACAAAAAAAGTGGGTTTTGCAACCCTGGATGTTATAGATTTGTTTACCTGTATACCACATGATACAGGTTTGGGTTGGTTTGAAGAAATGCTAGTTGGATACAATGAAATTACCTTCAATGAATTTAGAACAGTTTTAGTCTTGATGGAATTAGTTCTAAAGAATAATTTCATTTTTTTCGAGGGAGAATACTATAAGCAGCTAAGTGGTGTGGCAATGGATGCACACTGTGCCCCCACTTATGCAAATATCATAATGGCATATTGGGAAAATAAATATATTTTAAATTCTGACTATAGATGTTTTTGGAATTTTTATGGTAGGTTTTTAGATGACTTATGTTTTTTATGGGTTGATAATGAAAACACATTTGAAAGTTTTGTAGAATATATTAATGAGACTACCACATTTTTAAAATTTACATATAAATTTTGTTTTGATCAATTGAATAATTTGGATGTCAACATACAAAAGTTAAATGGTGGTTTCACATCCAAAATATTTCGTAAGGATACCTTTTCAAATTCTTACTTACACTACACAAGTACCGATCCACCCCACCAAAAGAAGGGGGTTATAAAGGGTCAACTTGTGCGGGTGAGTAGAATGACCTCTGATGATGTGATTTTTTTACAATGAATGTGACTATTTAAAAGGGTTGTTTGTTGACAGGGGTTATCCTTTAGAACTTTTTGACCAAATGTATAAAGAAGTATTAGCAGGAAGAAAGGGCAGATTTGCCCCCATATTAGGGAAACAAGAAGGGGTTAAAGTGGAGAGAAATCTGGAAGAACAAAATAAAAATAAAAATATGAATGACAATTACAGTTCAGGCATTGTGATCACATACAATGGTGAGGTTGGACTAGTTAGAAAGACAATAGACAAAGAATGGACAAATTTTGCAAAAGTATCAGACTTGAAACACATTTTTGAAAATGAGTTGAGATACACATACCAGAGGGGTAACAACATTAAAGGTTTGTTAGAAATGGGTGTTTATGGACGTACTCTGGAAAGAAGTATGACAAACAAAAAAGGTGTGTTTAAATGTGGGAGCTGTAATTATTGCTCCCACTTGTTGACAGGGGATGTTCTCTTCTTAAAAGCAAGAAATAGGAAGATCACTTTAAACACATTTGTGAACTGTAATACGAAGGGTATTATCTATGTGGCCTTATGGAAGGCCTGTGACTCATTTTATGTGGGTAAAAGCGAGAGAAAGCTTAAACAAAGATTGTATGAACATCTCTATGACATAAGGACGAAGCATAATAATAATGCCCTGTATAGACACACTTGTGTGTGTAAAGATGCTGAATTTATTTTTTTTGTTCTAGAGACAGTACCCATTGATCCTAGAGGTGGATTGTGGGACACAAGAGTGGAATACAGGGAACTCTACTGGCAAGTAATGTTAGAAGCTTGTAGTCACCCAGGTCTAAATGACATGATTTCACTCACCCCAGTGTTAAAACTCAGATCTGCCAAACTATAGAACTAGAATCATCTACACAAGATGTAAATACGTTTTATATTGGTTTATTAAGGTATCTTTTAAAGGATTTATGAGCTGTAATAAATCATTATTTTATGGGTGACAAAACACATTTGGATTATGTTTCATGACTGACCACTAGAGGGGGTTGTAAGCTTTCAGAAAAAACATTTTTATGTTATGTTATTTATATTATATGTGTTTTAAACTATTAAATTAAAGGTTTTAATTATGCTACAAAATTCAAACATTATGTGGCACAATGATCGTACAAAATCTGTGATTTTAAGGATTGTTTTAGTTTGTAGATTAGATGTGTTTTAAATGTTTTAAATGTATTAAGTACACATTGGTGTTACACATTATTTTCCTTGTTTTTATTGGTTGTAAATTAATTGCTGAGTGTATAAAGATGGTGACATGGAGAGGAAATTTTATCTGAAGAAGTTGTGGGACGAAAACATAAATTTGAGCTTGTCAGCGTTTATCTTGGATGTCAGTTCGTGTATTTATTAAAAGCTGTTGAGTGCTACTACCGGTTTGGAACCTTTGTGCTTTTTTTATGTTATTACACTTTGACAGTTGCCACCCTTACCATCAGAGAAAAAGCATAATTAATGGTGAGACTGTCAAGGTTTGTTAGTAACAATGAAACATTCCTTAAAGAATTGTACTTCTTGGTAGGAATGTTTTTAGAAAGGGGTTACCCTTTAAGACTATTAGTGAACACGAGACGTGAAGTTATAGGTAGAAGATCTACTTCTTTTTCACCTATATTTAATAAAGCCGGAGTGTTTTCTACTGGTTGTTGGGATTATTCACTTCTGTTCAAAGTTTTTTTCTTCACCATTTCTAGATGATTTTCTTTCAGGCTCTCTAGTTTCTTCTTTACAGGCATCCAGGCAGTATAACTATTAGCCAGTAACTTAATTTTACTCAAGTTGACAATATCGCTAGCTGCAGTTTTTCAGTTTCTGTTTTCACACTGGGAGAGCTGAAGTCAAGCTTTAAATCAGTGTGCAGCCATCTTGGAAGTCTTTGCAGCACTTTCTCTGAATATAGGTAACATGGTATTGATAATGTATAGGGTGAGAATATCCTAAAGTTTTCTGACTTTCTGAAAATGATACACTCAGAGGAACCTCACACCTGGGGGGGGGGGGGGGTTGAGGGACTTACTGAACTACATATCGGTCATGACTTTGCCAACTTTCCTCTTTGTGCATTTGAGTAATGCTGTGTCTTTACAGGTGTGCCTACTGCTGAAATAATGAAATAACATAAAAATATTAACAGTAAAGAATGAAGATATTACCAAGAGAACACTGGAAAAAATTATGTTCTGATTACTGATAATACTAGAAACTTCTTTCCAACCACAGCTACATCCATAAGATTCAGGCCTTCTCAAAGTTGAAAGTCTTCAAAAAAAAATATATATATATATGGATCTACCTGACAAGATCGAAAGCTCACAACACCGACAACCACATGGCTGACACCACATCACCGACAACTGGAATCTCGACAGTGGAAGAAAACCATAAAAAAGGAACATAAAATTCCCTTTCAGCTGTTAGTAGGGGGGGGGGTTACACCCACCACACCCCCATAACTTTAATATACCAACTCTGAGATCGCTCTACAGTGCAGGAATGGAAATCTTTCCATTCTGCACTATAGTGAGATGCCGGTTCCGCATTGTTGGCATTCCGAATGTCGATCATATGGTGTCGGCATTCTGGAGTGTCGGCAATGTCAGGTAGACCCATATATATATATATATATATATTTGTTTACTGGGGTAGTGCACTGATCTCAATGGACCATTTGCATGCACAGCCCAGATGAATGAACAAAACATATTTACAGGGGTCTACTTCTAAAGGCTGACTGCCACATTACCGACTATCAAAATCTCAAGTCGAAAATAACAAAACTTCAGAACCCTGAACAGAGATTTTTACCAGGGCAAGTGAATACTTGGCCAACTATCAACACAACTCACACTGAGGTAAGTAAAACCCACCCCCTAACTAAATATACCAACTCCAGGATTGCACTACAGTGGAGAACAGGGCATATTGGCCAAGTGTTTACTTACTCTAGTAAACAGTCACCATTCAGGTTTCTGAAGTTTTATTTTCGTCTCAGGATTTTGAAAGTTGGTGATGTGTCAGCCGGCCTTTAGAAGTAGACCCATTTACAGATACATATACTAAAAAACAAATATATATATGTGTGTATGTATGTGTGTGTGTGTGTGTGTGTGTGTGTGTGTGTGTGTGTGTGTGTGTATATATATATATATATACACACACACACACACACACACACACACATATATATATTTGCAAGAATGCTACAATGTTTAGTTCAAGAACAAGTTCTCAAGCTGTGACTTTCATACTTTAGTAAATTTATATTCAAAGACATCCAAAGATTCTTTCAGGGAGTTGGGGTTCGAATGGAGAGACAAAGGTGTCCAAATGGAGTGATGATAGGGGTCCAAATGGAGAGATTGGGGGTCTGAATGGAGAGATGTAAGTCAGCAAGCAAAGGAGAGTAGTAGTGCTGATTCACTGCTGAAAGTGAATTCATCCTCAAGTCTTTGTGTCTACCTTTATGAGGTGGACACTGTTTTTCACAAAATCGCACCAAGGCAACACTGATATATAGACTGTATTTATATAGCATATATCATGGACAGAAGTAAGTCAAAAAATAAAAAAAGATGGCTGGGTGCAGAAGACCCAGGATAAAAAAGTGCCCAGTCCTGGTAGGCACACTGGTGCCAGGACTGGAAAAATGACAGTGTAGAATCCTCAAAATACAGAAACATTCTAGCAATGGGGTTATGCCAGGCACAGGGGGAGGATGGCCCACTGTTGTAGACGGAAGTAGCAGTCCACAAAAATCACAAAAATTGATAGGCCAAAGAAAAGCCATAAAGGCAAGAAATAACTTTTGTATTGTTATTATTATGCAAAAAGCCCAGAATTTCCAGACACAGAATATACAAAAGATTAAAAGATAAATTAGAGGAAAGAAAAATACTTCCACAGGAAAAACTGTCAGACGCTTCAAATGGAAATTTGTGTTCATTAATACAACAGCTTTTTGAAAAACAGTATATAGATCAAGAAACTTTGATCTGTTTGGAAAAAGAAGCATTTGAGGAAGTACGAAAATGTATGCAACAAAACCTAGATATTCTTGAAAAGTATAAAAAAGAAATATGGACATGGGAAAGAAAGAGGGACTTGATATGGTGCAATGTTTATGTAAAGGAGAAAGCCAAATTAATCAATATAAAGAAGGCAGCCCCAAAGATATTCGAAGAGAAATATAGGCAAAGGTATCCAGATATGGAAAATTTTACAATAAAAAAAATTATCACAAAGATGGAATGTAGAAAAGGAGATCAGTAAAGCAGAAGTTAAAAAAATAGAAGTTGAAGTTAAAGAATGCCTGAGACGTGAAGGATTTAATGTAGAAGGTCTAACACAGACTACATCACAGCATGATGGAGTGAGTCCCCAATATAAGGAGAAGCAGAAAGATCAGGAGGCATCTGAAGAAGAAATATGGACATGGGAAAGGAAAAGAGATTTAATATGGTGTAATATTTATGCAAAGGAGAAATCAGAACTAACCAATACAAAAAGAGCAGCACCAAAGATATTTGAAGAGAAATAAAGGCAAAGCAATACAGATATGGAAAACTTTACAACACAAAAAATAAGGGGACTAAGTGGAAAAGTAGAAAAGGAGATTAATAATGGAGAAGTTACAGAAATAAAAATTGAGGTTATGGAGCACCTGCAAAGTGAAGGATTCAGTGTAGAAAATCTAATGCAGAAAGCACCACAAAAGGATAGAGCAATGGGTATCCAAATTAAGGGGAAACCAGTGGGACAGGAAGCAGTTGGTCAGATGCCGTATCAAGATATTTTGGAGCCTTCCAGTATAAATGTTCACTTGAAGCTAGACAGCAAGGGAAGGAACAGGAAACTGTGGAAACTCTGATGTAGTCAATGTTGATGAATGATAGGTCAGTGAGTCCCATATGACAGAGCAACAGATGGCACAGGGTGAAATTGAAGAGAAGGTACCACAGCAAGATGCTACAGAACTTTCTATAGAATGCCCACAGGAAACGGAAAACAAGGGATGTGCCTTCAGTTTGGAAGAAAATGAGCTAAGAAAAGAGTTGCTTGATTTAATAGACATAGATAGATATATTAAGATCAACAAAAGAAATAGACTGCAGAAGGTCAATAAAACCCCAAAAGTCAGAAGTCTGATAAAACAAATGATCACAGTAATTTGGACTGTCCATAGAGATCCATGCGATATAACAAAGGTAAACAGGATATATTACTGTACAGCTAAATTAATAACTGATAAAATTCTACCACAAGAACACAGGGTAGTGAGGGAAAGGAAGGGGAGAAATTGAATACCATCATGGAAGTATCAAACAGAGAAAACTATAAAACAACCAAGTACTGAGCAGGAGTGAGAGTGAGAAAATAACAGAAGATAACAATCCAAGATGTAAAATCCACATAGTTTATTGCAGACAAGAACAAAAGGATAAGCGCTTTCACTGTATCAGCTTCTTCAGATCCATGAAACAAACCTCCTAACACAAACTAGTTATATATTAAAAGCACACTGAGACAACTAAATAATTAACCTATCAAGAAGATGATCCAACACAAACCTATATTTAAAGGCATAGCAAACTGCAAAGAACAGAAAAGGAATAGAAAAAAAGCTCACTACAAGAATATAAATGCATAAAATAACTTAAAACATCCGTAAAATGACTTTAAACACTCCATAGAATATATAAAAGATTTTCCAAAACACATAAACTAATACATGAAAAAAATTTATATATAAATACATAAAAAACTTTGAGACATAAGGACATAATGTAGGCATACGCATATAAGTAATTACAAATAGTCACTTTACATGCCTGCGCTGCCTTAGGCTAGGTTTTATGGATGCCCTTTCATTTAAACCCAGTCCCCTATCAGCCCTTAAAAGTGTTATCCAGTCAGTCTCTTTTCCTTCAGTGTATATCCTAACATCACCACCCCTCTGATTTGGGGTAATGACCTCTAACACTCTAAACAAAAACTTGTGGTCATGACCATGCATGACCACGTGTTTAGCTAAAGCATTATGCAACGTACCCTTCCTAATGTGGTAATTATGCTCTCTCATCCTATCTCTGAGTGGGTGGTTGGTCTTACCCACGTAGAAAGAGGAACACAACTGACACACTGCCAAATAGATGACATGTACGGTCATACAATTCGCCTCCACTTTAGTATAAAAAACTCTTCTCAAATCAGGATGAAAAAACTCCACATTGCTGTCTATAAAAGGGCAAAAGTTGCAGTGACCACAGGGTCTGGTACATCCTACCTTTTTAGGATGTCTATCATGTCTTGGATAGCACAACATCCTTTTCAAGTTGTTCTTATTCCTAAAAAGAAAACGTGGAGCTTCACCTACTATCTGCCTAAGGTCATCATCGACCTGCAGGACACCCCAAAACTTACTGACAATCTCCCTGATTTCAAACTGATCTGATGAAAAAGTTGTGGAGAACTTAACACAACAATCAATCTTTTTATCCCCAGCAACACTGGGATATATGGGTCCAAAATAAGGACTGGCTACAGTCAAACGTAGATTGTGTACTTCATCCAGATGGTGGTTGACCTCGTTCACATTATACCCCCTTTCTGTTAACCTCCTTGACAGGTTATCTAATTCATTGGTAAACTCTATATCCATAGGGTTTAACTTTGAGGCCCTAATTGCCTGTCCTTTTATAATATTCCTAAATATGAACAGTGGATGCATGCTCATTCTCATAAGTAATGGGTTACAGTGACAGGTCTTACGAAAAACCCCTGTGTTGATAATATCATCTGGTAACCTTTCAACAAACAGATCCAAAAATTCAATCTTATGCTCAGAGAAATGCATAGTAAACTTGAGGAAGGTGGCTAGATTGTTCATCATTGTGTACATAGATTGCAACTGTGCCAATGTCCCTTTCCATAAAACAAAAAGGTCATCCACAAACCGCCGATAAAATACTACATGCTCCCTGAACAATGTTTGACAAAACAACACATGTTCCTCCCAATAGGCTAGAAATATGTTAGCGTAGCTGTTTGCACAAGGTGTGCCCATGGCTACGCCATCACATTGCCTGTAAATAACATCTTTGAACATAAATAAGTTATTTTCAAGAACCAGTTCTAGAAAGTGTGTTATCAAGTCAATCTTAACATCCAAGTAGTCACTATGCTCCTTTAAATATTCTGAAACATAGGTAAGTCCTAGCCCATTCGGTATAACTGTAAAAAGGGACTGCACATCAATGGTTACAAATATACAGTCCGCCACAGTTCCTTGTTGTTTAATACATTCATAGAGGTCTATTAATAACTGCTTAGAGTCTCGTAATACAAAAGTATTATTATTCAAAACTTGTCTTAAATGTTTTTCTATAAAGACAGATAGATGCTCAGTTACCCACCCACGACCAGAAACAATTGGTCTCATGGGTGGGTCTTTAGGGTCTTTATGTATCTTGGGTAGCCCATGGATCACAGGAATAACAGGCACCCTGATGCAAAGGTATTCATATAACTCCTTCCCTATTAAATTACTCTTAAAAATATCCAAAAGTGTATAGCCAACATACCTATTAATGTCATTAACATCATCCACTGTAATCACTTCATAAAACTTATCAAGCAACATCATTTCCATGGTTGTGTTATAATGCGAAGTATCCATAACAAAAATCCTACCACCCTTGTCTGCTGGCCTTATAATGATGGTGGAGTCATCTTGTAATTTCTTTAAGCTTAACCTCTCCTTATAGGTAAGGTTATCAGACCTCATAAGTCTCATATCTCTCTTGCTGTCGTAAAAGCTATATAATTCATCTTCCGTTAGTTTTAAGAAAGCCTCAACCAAAGGATGATTGGTGGGCACAAACTCACTCAAATTCTTAATATGAACTCCCTATTATCAGCTGATTCATTACTGGAACCCTTAAACATATATTTTAACATAACATTTCTGCAGAACAATTTAAGGTCTGTAATAGTATCCGTTAACCTACTCTGTGTCTTTGGAATAAAATTCAACCCTTTACTCAACAGCCTAATGTCGTCAATACTAAGTATCACTTGAGATATATTGTGAACTAATGTTTGTTGGTCCACATCTTTTTCAGGGTCTGATGGGATAAGGGTTCCCCTGAAGACTTTCTTTTCTGTCTGCCTCGACTCATGGAGCGTGACCTCCATGGGCCTTTCTCCAGGCGTGTAGGTAGAGGAAAAGACAAATCAGGGCTAATATTACTACTTGCATCTACTTGCTCTGCCCTTATCTTTGGTCTCACCACAACTTCAGATTTGCCAGCCAAAGATGTGGGTTTATCCTTATTAATGCGCACTTCAGGATATAGATTAGAGACTGGCTGCATACTAGGATGTATAATATGTATGACATCATTAGAATCATTATAATCATGCACAAAGGCTTCATTGACAAATGACTCCCCTCTGATCAGGGGACTACCAACATCTTTTCCTGTAGTGTTCTCTACACAAACTTCAGACCTATGAGACTGTATTAACAACATTATTACATTTAGTCACAGTACCAACAACTTCAGCTTCCAAAGTCCTAGTATTTACATTAATGTTCACATTATTATTGTCCTTAGTAATAGGGTCATGGTCAAACTTATCAGAGCCATCCCTCCTATTTGTATAAACAGTAGAGGGAGTAACGGTATTATTACCATTTCTGGGCCACATAAACACATGACCCAGTTTAAAATCTGTAATGTCCCTTGTAGCCTTATGCCTTTTCTGTTGAAGTAGTTTACGTTCAAACGCTAACACACTGTCCAATACATTCTCAAAGAGTGGTTGTACTACTTCACTAGGGAATTCACCAAAGAGCGCTTGTTGTGTCATATTAATACTGTCAGTTAACTTAGCTTCCTCTGGATGAAAAAAGTCAATGAGGAGCTGCAGATATTTCCTGCTTACCTCGATATTCAAACGTTGCCACTGTGCAAGCAAATCTGGATACTCTCTCCCCTGACTCGGCATCGTAAACACACGAAGCCCTCTGGGAATAATATTCCTATCCAAACAGAACTGGAAATGTAATTGTTGCGTTTGGAAACGTTTTAACTTCATTAAGTCCTTCTCCATAGCGTCAAGAAGCCTGTGCAGCTTCTCAGTGTTCACCATCGCCTCTGTGACATCATCAGATACAGCAACACTCTCAAAATACCAGGAAGCATAGACAGTACCTTTTAAATATTGTTGAAACCTCGACTGAAGTGCCTCTTTCCTACGGTCTTCACCTCTAGGAGTATAATCCAACTCAATATTGGCCATGATCCAGCAATAAACTCACTCCTGACAGCAGCAAAACAAAAGTGCAAATAAAAAAGTCTGACAAATTGCTGCTTCACAGGTAAACGCCCCTGCTCAGAGAAATATAAAAAATTTTGTAAAACAACCAAGTACTGAGCAGGAGTGAGAGTGAGAAAATCTTGGATTGTTATCTTCTGTTATTTTCTCACTCTCACTCCTGCTCAGTACTTGGTTGTTTTACAAAATTTTTTATATTTCTCTGAGCAGGGGCGTTTACCTGTGAAGCAGCAATTTGTCAGACTTTTTTAGAGAAAACTATAAAGCAAGACAAGAAGTGTCACTGTTAGAAGACTATAGTGGAGGGAATAGATCAACAAAAATACTAAGAAAGATAGATGTGATAAAAGCAATGCATATTAGAACAGCCCAGGATCTATCATGCACTATTGCAAATAGCAAACAAAAAAATTCAATATAGGGGGAAAAACCTAGAAAATACACAGATAAATATAAAGAAAAAGTACAAAATAAGCAATTTATCGATGACCCAAAAAAGTTTTATAGAGAATTGGTAAACAAGATAAAAGGAATTGAAAGACCACCAAAAAAAAGAAGAAATGTATTTTGGAGAAGTATCTATGAAGATCCTGTGGAATATAACAAAGATGCTAAACGGATAGAAGAAGTAAAATAAAGAATAAGAAGTTTAAAGGTACAGGATATGAAATGGGATGAAGTAATAGCCAGAGAGATTGAAACAAAGTTAAGAAAAGCCTCCAATTGGAAAACCTCAGGCCCAGATGCAGTACCTAACTTTTGGTTAAAAGTACTAACATCTTTGCATGAAGATTTAGCCATGAGTAAGAACTATTTATATGCGCACCTCGAACAGACACCAACCTGGCTAACAACAGGTAAAACAATGCTCAAGAGTGAACTTGCAAGTTATCCCAAAAATTATAGACCAATAAATTGCCTTCCGACGATGTATAAACTATACATGGAAATTGATGCTGACAGAGTTTATAGTCATTCTGAAGAAAAGTCAATTATGGCAGTAGAACAAAAGGACAATAAAAGAAAGTCATATGGAACAAAGGATCATTTGTTCTTAAATAAAGTCACAGTGGAGAACTGTAAAAAGGGGAAGAATCTAAGTATGGCATGGATTGACTGCAAAAAGGTATTTGATAGTATCCCACATTCATGGATTAAAGAGTGCTTAAAAATGTATATAATACACCCTACATTGATCGACTATATTACAGTGACCATGAAACAGTGGCAGACCACTTTGCAATTAAGCCATGATAAAGATCAAATTATTATCCTGGGTATAAAAATTCAAAGGGGGATATTCCAGGGTGACTATCACCGTTGCTATTCTGCCTTGTCCTTAACCCATTAAGCTGTCTACTTAACAGCTTAGGCCATGGCTATAATTTGGCTCCTAGAAAAAAGCAAAGTCAAAAGACTTCTCATCTTCTCTTTGTCGATGATTTAAAACGGTATAGCTTATCAGATGAGGTACTGAAAGCACAGCTACAGGTTGTCAAAACTTTTTCAGATAATATAAAAATGTCATTTGTTCTTGATAAATGTGCAAAAGCAACCTTTAAAGCAGGAAAACTGCAGCACCTGGAAAACATCTGTTTGGAACAAAAATGTGATATAAAAGAACTTGAGCAAGAGGAAGTATATAAATATTTGGGAATTGATGAAGGATCAGCAATAAAACACGAGCAAATACAAATAAAACTTAGTAAGGAGTACTTTAGAAGACTTAATTTAATCCTGAAAACAGTGTTGACATCTAGGAACAAAATCCAAGCTATAAACCAATTTGCTCTTCCTGTCCTTACTTACAGTTTTGGAGTGGCTGACTGGCCCCAAAACATGTTGGATGGATTAAATATTAAAACAAGAAGGATGCTTCATGCTCACCAAATGATCTATAAAAATCAGTGCATACCAAGATTATATATTCCCAGTTCCGTAGGAGGGATGATCCTCCTTGAAATTGAATGCATGTATAAATCTGCAATCATGGGACTTCACACATATCTGCTGACCTCACAAGACCCAAATGTAGTGATAGTTTTGAAACATGAGGAGAATAAATATAAGATGACTTCTATGCTTAATTTAGCAGAAGCATATCAGCATCAAGCAGGAATGGAAATCAAACTAGAAGTAGATAAAAAACCAGGCAGCAACTGAATGTGCCAAGAACAAAAGAAAGAATATAAGTTGAAGGACCAGATAAGAAGTCAAGAAATGTGGAAAACACATAAATATAGCTGCAAGTATAGAAAACTTCTGGAAGAACCTCATGTTGATCCTGAATGAATAAACAAAAGCAGCTTGGAATGTAGTCGGCAACCAAATATGTAAGATCCTGAGTTAAAATACACCAAGAAGTAGAAAACAAACTAGTTATTCCACATAAAGGTTAAGTGCTTTCATCCCTGGAAAACACTGGGACTTCTTCATAACCAATTAAAACAGGTGAATGTAATGAATAAATACTTTTAAATAAGAACATGACTTCTTATTAAATCTAATTAAAACCAATTAAGAGCAAAAAAACTACCAAATACATTTTATAAACAGTAATGCACTATAAGTGTAAAAAACAGCTTGTCATTTGTAAACAGTAATAAGTCTGCTAGAAACATTGAACACTATAAATAGGGCAACAACTCATCACAACAATATACTTAGTTTATAATTCTTGTGCTCTAACTTTTAGAATAGGTACAATGGAAATTTGTTCATTCAACTCAGGTGGCATGGTTGAATTTAGTTTCAATTGCGAAAACACCTCATGTCTCTCTGTCTGCAACTCCCACCAGCCTCCCCTATAATCTCTAGGAATGATTTCCAACATTCCAAACTTGAACTTGTTGGACCCTGTGCAGATTAAAGTGTATTTGTAGGGTGCATTATTTATGTTACCCTTTAAAATAGTGTATTGGGCTGATATATATTTTTTCTCAATTGTCTCTCAGTTTTCCCTACATAGAAACACTGATGTTCGTCACACACTGCAATGTAAACTACACCTTTTGTTGCACAATTACCATTTATCAAGTGGATAGCTGAATTAATGTATTTTATATAAAAGAACTTTCTAAGATGAAGGAGCATTGATGGCAGCTTTCACATTTAGTCATACCCTTCAAATTTAAATCAGTCTGGGGAATAGGATGTTCAAAAAGAAACTTTAAATTTCTCCCCGTCTTGAAAACAAAATGGGAACCTTCACCCAACATTACTGACAAGTCCGAATGTTCTCTGAAAATCACCCAGTTTCTAGTAATGATGTCCTTGATTTCCTTTGCCTCACAACCATAGGGTACCACCATGTCATTGGTAAAAACTTCTGTTTTGTCCCCCTGAGTAAAAGGGGTCTTCTCCCACATGTTCCCTAAAAGTGGTTTGTATCTAATACCCCATCCACGTTCTATTTCAACAGTGATCTTGTGGATCAAATCTGTGGGATACCCTCTTTCTGAAAACATTTACCGATCTTACCAATTTCTGTCTTAAAATTTGAAGCGTCTGAACACATTCTTGCCGTCTGAACCATTTGCCCATTCACAATATTCTTTTTAGTGTGGCATGGATGACAACTCTGGTAATCCAGATAGCTATTGGAAAAAGCCTTTTCTGAAAATCTTTCAACCAAAACATCCCCTAGTCTCATTCTTATATAGAGTAACATCCAAATAATCAATACTTTTGTCAGAATGTGTCCCAGTAAATTAAAAGAAATGGTGAAATGTTATTCAAAAATTCCATGAAATATTCTGTTTCTTGTGGCATTCTTCTCCACAGGATAAAAATATCATCCAAGTAATGGAAATACACCCACCATTTAGCCTTAAACTGTGAGTTGAAAACATATTTGGTCTCCCATGCATACATCACTAAGTTGGCATAACTTCCATAATGAAATTCACCATGGTATTGCCCAATATAGTTAAGTCATAATAGCTTCAGAAAACAACAAAAGACCTTCCTGGTGAGGAATGGAAGTAAATACATCTACAACATCTATAGTTGCGAAACTACACCATTCTTCTTTAATTTTAGAGAGAAAATCCCAAGAATCTTTTAAACAGTGGTCTATCAAGTAGATAGACTTATTTAATATCCTGTCTATAAAACCCCTAAGGAATATATAATACTGTTTTGTGCCTACACAATAACTCTGTAGGGTGGTTGTTGGATATTTTTGTGTACTTTCGGTATTCTGAAAGCTACTGGTATAAGTGGATAGTCATTTTTAAAAAAAATAAAATTACTGTTTATAAATGTGTTTAGTAGTTTCTTTGCTCTTAATTGGTTTAAATTAGATTTAATACGAGGTCATGTGTTCTTATTTAAAAAGTATTTATTCATTATGTTCATCTGTTTTAATTGGTACTGAAGAAGTCCCAGTGTTTTCCGGGGATGAAAGTGCTTAAACTTTATGTGGAATAAAGAGTTAGTTTTCTACTTCTTGGTGTATTTTTACTCAGGATCTTACATCTTTAGTTGCCCACTACATTCCAAGCTGCTTTTGTTTCTTTGTTTTTTTGTTTCAGCTTGGTTGCGCTGTTTCTTTTTGATCAGGAACAAATGCAGGAATGGTTAAGGAGAGGTGAATTTAAACCAAGAGATGAAAGGTTAATATTGGTGGCCCAAGATAGTGGGCTACGCACACACTGGTGTACAAAGTCTATTGAACATGTGGGAGAAACAGACAAATGTAGCTTTTGTAAAACCAAATTGGAAACAGTCGCACACCTCGTTGCTAGTTGTGACATATTAATGGCAGAAGGACTGTATACTGAAAGGCATAATAATATGGCAAGACTGCTGCACTGGGGATTGTGCAACCATTATGGTACTGAAGTGTCTGAAAAACACTGGAAACATGAACCACAAAGTATCATAATGATGAAGTCTACATCACATGGGATCATCCATTACCAACAGTTCAAAAGATAGATGCTAGAAAACCAGATATAGTGGTCCAAGAAAAGAATACAAGAGTAGCATTGATTATTGAAATTGTCACACCCAGTGACTGCAGTCTTACGTACAGAGAGACACAAAGTCATAAAATATCAGGATCTGCAGGTAGAAACAAGAGCAATGTGGAAGAAAGATACCCAGACAGTACCAATAGTAGTAGGAGCAATGGGTCTTATAAAAAATAATTTACAGTCATATTTAGATATATTACCAATACATGTAACTCCATATGAACTGCAGAAGGAATCATTGCAGGTGCTGCGAAGAGCACTACTGGCTGACATCAAGGAGTGAAACAGTACTAATTTCATGAACTTTAATCGTATTTTGACTTAGGAATGGGGTCCATTCCCATCATGGTATTAGAAACCCAAAAGATTTGGAGAAATTAAAAAAGGGAGTTAACATTAGCAAATGAAATGTTAGTGTTGGAACACCCCACATTAAAATCAAAGGCTCTCTGCCACCACTCCTGAACTTTAGGTACCATATGTATATGAGAATGAGAGGGCAAGAAAGAGTTGCCATTACCTGCACCATGCTGCTGCGAGCTGCTGAATGCACCCTACTCAAGGACATGTTCCTCAAAAGAGGATACTCCAATGTTTTTATCAACAACATTTGGGAAGAAGTAGCACGAAAAAGACAAAACAACCACTTTAGCTCTATTCTATCAAGTAAAACTCTAGAGAACTGCAGTACAGAGATTTTCCTTGAACAGCCACTTGTCGGGCATTCTGGGGCAAATACCTACAGGTGTAGTTTCATCACATAATACTCTATGAATCATGAGTTATTCAAGTGGATCTTAAGGTGAATTTTTAATGATAATAATGACATCATCAACAAGGTGGGGGACAAGCCGATCATCACTTTTAAGGAAAGGCATCAGTTTTAAGCAATTATTTGAAATGTCTGTCAAACTTGCACATCATTCAATTTGTAAATGGAAAGGCACACAAAAGTGTGGTGCTTTTAACTATTGTAAATATATTTTTTGTTGCACCAAAGTAAAAATCAATGGTTTCTCTGTTACAATAAAAGGTAACTACAGTTGCTCATGAAAGGAGTAGTTTATGCGGCCCTTTGCTAATCTTGCAACAGTTTTTACACTGGCAAGACTGAACGGATGTTCAAACAGAGAGTCTGTGAACATCTTTATGAAATTAGAACTAAGTGTGAAATGAATGCAGTTTTTAAACACCTAGCAATATGTCCAGATCACCAGTTTAAATTTGTCATTTTGGAGCAATTGCCCATGCATCCCAGGGGAGGCCCATGGGGTCTAACACTACAAAAGAAAAACCTTATTTGGCAATTACATTTGAATTCAGTTAGTCCAGGATGCTCAAATGGGGTTATTTCTATTTCTTGTTTACTTAAACTTAAAGCTAACCAGTGTTACCTATCATCCATTTTTCAACATTTATTTAACATTTTACATTCACCTTAATACATTTTGGAAAGTGTTTTTGCCGGAATGTCTTGCAGTCTTTAAAATGGTTTTAAAATTTGTATATACTTGACTTTACAAGTGAGTATGTTTCTTTTCATTTTTTGGTGCAATTTGCTCATATGACCTTCAGGTTTAAATCCTGGTTTCTATGTTACATTGTGTCTGACGAAGTCTTGTGGATTTATATTTGAGACTTAAGCGGTTATTGGTTCTTTTATTAAACAGTGAATCATTTGCAAAGCCTGGTTCATTAACAGTGAGTGATTTGTATTTTACCCAAAGTGGAATAGTTTGTTTTCACATAACAGTGGTATTTTACATTTGTTTTTGGTTGTCTTTGGTAGTGATCTACCTGCACTGTGTGCCCTTCTCTTCCTGGTTTTACTTTTTGGTGTTAGTAGAATGGGTTGAGATTGAGAGATACCCTTGAGATTATATGTGGGAGTTTTGGTGAAAAGTTTGAATGAGAGGGGACAATGTCTCAGCTTTGTGAATTAGTTATCCTAGTACAAGGTTGTTTCTAAAATGTACAGGGAGCCATTTAGCTTTGGTGAGAGTTAGGCAGTGGTGTTCATTATTTGTGGAATTAGTAATGAACCTGCAGTTTTTATTGGTGAAGGTATGTAAGGTGGTGGCATTTTTCTTTGAGGCTGCAGCTATTAAAGGCAATCCATATCTGAGTCGAGATAAGAGTACAACTTTGCCTATAGCAGCTTTGGCTGGTTTGGGCAGAAGAGGCGATACCTTATTCTCCCTGAACAGTAATGTGTTGATCTTTTATGTGTATTTTGAATGTGTAGTTGAAAGTTAAGAGATTGTCTTGCCAAATGCCAAGGTAGTTGAAATTAACACCACAACAAAGACTTCACCAATATGCAGATCAAAGGTTTAGTTACCCTCTCCCACCAACGGTATTTGGTGCTCTTGAATGTGTATCCATTGCAGAAGTTCATAAATGGTTGTAAAAATGTAATTTAATTTGCAATGCATTCCCTTCCTTTTTGTAAAAGTATAAATAACATTTTGTATTGCAGGATGCCTCCCGTGACTACTCGCACGGGGAAACAGTAAACATAGCTAATTTACTTTTCCTACTTCTGCTATGGCAGTTTACTTACAGTTATAGAGTTAAGTATTTGTATACCTCTCAACTGTCCAGATTTTTGCCTTATATTTTTGGTCTACTGCTCATACAGTATGTGGTTTTATGGCAAAGTAGTTAGGATTGAATTCACTAAATAATGACAGATGTTTGAGTTTCAGACTTCATAGCCTACTGAAAATGAATGGTAATGCAAAACCTTTTATTCTTGCAACATTTTAAGTTTATAAGTGCAATATTTAGAATGTGTCCCTATTTTGAGGGCTTTGTCTCCCATTATTTTGGTTTTGTCCAGATTTCTTGTTTAAAGAGTCTGAGAGTATGCATGTTTGACTTCCTAATGCAGGAATTATGGAGGTATAAAGGGGCAATTGGGTTGACATCATTAAAATTTCCAGCTCTGTACTCAGTCTAGTAACAGGTATGTGAGGAAAGATTATGGAAATTATATCATAGTTTATTAGCTGCAGTTAATAATGTTAAGTACACAGCACAGACATTCAGTTATTTGAAATCCTTTTCATTAATCCCTTTCTTTTTTTCTCTTATTTCCACATCATTTTCCTGAGGAGACATATATTGTTGGTTCCCTGAACCTATGAGTATGGTTTAACATCAACAAAATAAATACTTATTAATAAAAAAGAAACAGTTTTTTAATAGTGAGACAAAGAAAAAGTAGTCAGGGCACACACATTACTTCTATTAGGAGGGTTATAAATAATGCTGAAGAAATCACAGAGCACAGCTGCTTAATATAGGACCTCCCCCACAAGCTAAGGGTTGCTTAGAATGTTGGCATGACATCCGCTTTAGTCAACATAACAATTAGAGTACAGCTGATGAAAAACTCTGGCAACAAAAAGGTGTAAAGGGTCAAATGTTATGATTTACAGTTAAGTGTGGCCTTTCCTGAAGAAGACATGCAGTTTAAGTTTTCAGGAGGATTGCACCAGCAGGGCAGAGGATCTGTTATTGGTGGCACAATACGTAAGGACAACAAAATTGTAATACCAATGAGACTTGGGTAAAAAATGCTTGAAAAGCATTCACAAAGTATACATGGGAATTGAAAAGTGCAAGAGATTAGCTCATGAAATAAAGTAATGGCTAAGAATAAACAAAACACTGCAAATGATGTATCAGCACATCTTTAGTGCAAGCCACATAATCCTTTGTAACAAATTTTTAAAGCCACACCCTCCATTCCAAACACCTTATTAGCTCCACAGACTCCTGTTACTTGTATGCATTCTAATTCCAAAGTAACTGTACCTCTGAATAAGGAGGATGTTCATATGTTTATATATAATAATTAAGATGACCTTATACTGTCTGATTATAACTCCTTTTATTCAAAAGTGCATTTTTATCTTTTTATTTTTAAGTGAGTTAACACACTGGACAGTGTGTTCCCTTTCAGAGGCATCTCAGAAATACTGTCTCGTTAAATTACTTGCTCGGAGTCACTAAGTAAGCAAATGGAGGATTAAGGAATCAAACCCTGTACCCTTGACTACAGGAAATGTCTTATTAGCACCACAGAACCTTAATTCTCTGGACAAACTGTTAGATATACAACTCTTCACATATAAAGTACACATTAAGTTCAGCAGTACCAGAAAATGTAATTGCATGCATGACGCTTAGTATTTGTAACTGTGGTATGCTGCCTGAAGACATTTTCATTGACAGCGTTTTATTATTTACAATGCCAGATTTAGGAGCTGTTTGGAAGACCGGGTTTCATAAACACGACAGCTAGTCAGCTTTTACCACATTCCAGTGGTCACATGAAAAAGTTTCATATTGTGTTACTACACAATGACAATGATGGTTAAGGTGTTTTTATAATATCCTATTGTTGCATTCTAGTACACCACTGGAGTATGGTTATTCACCTGTTCATTTTCTACTGGGTAACACATTTGTTCTTTTTCTCCTGTGAATGGATGTTTATTAAATGAAAGAAGGTGAAAATATGAGACAATTCAAGTAATGTAAAACAGTCTGTTTTGACAGAGGGTCACCTAGACAAATGGGATGATGTGAAGACAAAATAAACAACTAGACAAGGAAAGATGCCATCAAACAAAAGAATGTAATCATGTGGAGAATTCAAATGGAACTTCTGAAGAACACCACAAAAGTGTATCCTACCAACAGTCATGAAATAAGAAATAAGACAACTGGGAAGAAATTTTAAAGAATAATGCTAATTACCTATTAGAAGGTCAATTTATCATATTGATTGTCTAAAAAAGACTTGCTTTTGGAAGTGTGAGACCTGTATTTATGACTGTTATAATTACAAAAAAAATAAAAAAAAAGCAAAAGTGACACACAGATGCAGTACATCTCAAAACTGGCTATAATAGCATTAAAGCATTTTAGCAGTTCCTCCCATACTCTTAGTACTTATATACATACTAAGTACAAGGTAAGTGTACTGCTGAGTAAGGGCAATATTCCAACGTTCAGCAACTGCTGTCTTCATATTCCCTTATTCACAGTTTCAGTCTTACTGTTCTGAAAACCACAGCTGTGGTCTTTGGAATTTGAAGAGGAACTCTGTCCAGAGTCTCAGAGTTATGTTAAAATACAGGTGAGAAAAAAAGCTGTTTCGAGTAGTCTCAAGTCCATTTTAATCATATTGATAGTTTGAAACACTAGTGTTATAGCTCTGTATTTTCTTCTCTCATATGTATATATATATATATATATATATATATAAAACCACATACACACACACACACACACATATATATATATATATATATATATATATATATATATATATATATATATATATATATATCTATGGGTTCCTCTGAATATATAGACATGTATGTTCGGCAACTGTTCTGTTGACAGCATTTGCTTGACACATAAGCTAATCAAAGGTGCTAGTGTGAGACTGCTGTTATAGTAAACAGGGCAAACTATGCCCTTTCCCTTCAAAACTGGGCTCTTGCAGTTAGTATATGAGTAGTAACAAGTGGGGTAGGGGTGCAGGCAGCTGACCCACTTCCAAAAAAAGGCTGATTTTAAGTTACATGCTTTAAGTTAATGAATGCTTGAATGTTGGTACTGTGTGTTTTGATCAGTTTTTGGTGCTAATTGGTGCTGCAGTCTTTTGCAGACTGATTATCTTACATATGCCATTATTAAACAATACTCACACATGGTACATCTAATATCAAGGTATTCAGCCTACACTTTTATCCAGCAAAACCAAACAGTAACAGCACTAAAAAGACTCCCAAAAATCTTCCTATTAGACTCCCTAAAGCCTTCTACATATTCCTTGTATTGCATATATCCAGCTTTATTCTTTCATGTCAACTATACTGTATATCTCTAATAATCAAACACTGTCTCTCTTACTAAATCTTCTTTCCCCCTGACAACTTATTATACCTCTAGCCTGATGAGCTAACTTGACCTCTAATATATTTGATCATTATATTGTTGCATAATAATGTATGAAGTTATTCATGTTTGATAAGTCTTTTATTTATTTTGATTACATTTGTTGACTGGAGTAGACCAACTGGGCTGTGGTAGCTACTTTTGAGTGAAGGCCTGAGGAGAAAAGCTCCAGTTTCAAAATAGTCAGTTGTATACAACAGAAAAAAATGTAACGCTTAAAAGTTACAATATGAGTACGCAATAACTAAAAGGCAGCTATACTATAGAAAATGTATAGTCAGTGAAATATAGTCATTACGCATTAATATATGAGAAATTGGTACAAGCATTGTGGTATAAAATGTAATTTACCATTTTACATTCATGGGTAGGAGAAATATGAGAGGAGGTATGGGACATAATGAGTAGAAAACAGAGAGGAGGTGAGTATATTTATTAGCTGTTATACAGATGATGTTGTAGTGAATTTGAGGTAGATGTAGAAGGTAGTGAGTATGAGATGGAGTTTTTTTGAAGAAAATATTGTTGGTGTGAGTAGGGAAAGTAGAAATAGCAGTAAGGGCAAAGGTAGCCTAGTCTGGGGAGGTGCAAGAGCAGAGACAAGTGTTGTTAAAGTCTTCTTTTAACAAGTTTTTGAATCTGGGTAGGTTGCTTTGTTATCCACTGGTGGTAGGGATGGCATTCCAGATTTTGGAGACATAATATGAGTACAGGGACAGACCAACAGATTTATGGGTTTTAGATATAGTTAATAGGGACATGCCTGCAGAATGGACTGATTTGTGCAGGGGTCTAAGGTTTCACTAAGGCTTCCAGTGCAGGACAGTTTTGTGGTTTGTAGATTATATTATGAGCAGTGGGTGATAGGATACATAGACTCCCTATTTTAAGGCTAGGCAGTGGAGGAATTTTGCAGATTGGGTAGTGGTGAATTTAGCTATCTTGTTATAATATTGTTCAATTTTTAGCTACACTAGTTTCATAATACAGTTTACCTCAATTTTAGTAATTTTCTGTCTCTTTACTCAGTATTAATAGCCATAGTTGCTATAATAGTACATAACAAAAATGTTAACTGCAGTAAATTTTGTCCCAGATTTCAAAAAGAGTTGCTTTCAGTGTAAGGCCCTTCTATAAAAAGGCTTACACCAGGAGCCAGATTCCAAAAGACATGCTCTCAGTGTAAGTGATAGTCTTTTGGAATCAGGCCCTTTATCACTGTAGGACTAGCCATTGTAAATGCCTATAAATTTGTTTGTATGTGTTTAGAATCATATATGGCAAATCCAAATATATCACAAAGTACTTTCCATGCATTCAAATGTATTAAAATTCAATTTTACATTAGCAAATGCTAATGAGTATATTTGTATTTATATTATGTTATGTCATGTTTCTCTGTACTTCTTTGTAAGTATTTTCAATTGTCTATGTACTGTCTCATCCTTGTGGCCTGGGTCATGACAGAAAGGGGTCTTTGGACCAGCTCACTACCTGCTTAACAATGTGAATGAAAGTTCATATAATCCAGTACTGTAAACAGTGAAAATGCCGGACTTCGAACCCTTTATTGTGGGGGGGTTGCACCCCAATACCCCCTGCTAATTATATATACCAACTTCGAGATTGCACTACAGTGAGGAATGGGCAAATTACCCGATCTTCACTGTATCGCAATCTCACAAAACACACATCGATGAACGGCATTTTCGTGTATACAGCCGTTCAATATTTTGGACTTTTGTTCTTCTAATAGGAACTCAATAAAAGCAGTTTACATATGCATCAATATATAACATACACATATAAAACAAATTATGAGAAGATGAACAAAAAGTAAACCACAAAGTAGGCTAACTATAACTACAAATGTATAAAAATAGAAAAATAGAAAAAAATTACTTAAATGTCAGAATGTAAAAGCAAAACAACTTTATTACTTCAATAATTACTTCCATCTTTCAGACTGACTTTAACGGACTGAAGTATTTAAAATAAACAGCTCATCTTTTGTAATGTTATTTAAAAATCACATGATATTCAATAAACCAATAAAACAATTTTTGCTTTATATAATAAATAACCAATAAAACCATTTAATGCTTTAATGATGTTACCTTCAGGGTATACTTAAATTTCAGTGCATCATTAACCTTAGAGCACAAGACACATTTAAACAAAACGTATCATATAAATTATTTAATATCTAATCCATTCTCCACATATCCACTCTAATATCCAAATTCACATAATAAAAAAATCTTGTATTTACTACATTTGTATACTTATACAATGCATTTTAATTTGATTTTTTCCTTGTACAATAATGTTCATAATTCCTGTTCTTAAACAACATAAAAAGCATCACAGCCTGAACACAGAGATACATAAGCAATATTCTATGAAATACAAGTATTGGTGATTAAAAACACTGCCTAAAACAAACATACAGTAGTTTATATAGCACTTTTGCAGGTAAAAACTGTGCTCTTGCCCTCTCTGTTATTGACTTCTGGAAATATTTAAACAATTTTCCAATTTTTCAGACACATTTTGACTAACAGACTTTCAGTCAACTGAATGAATTAGTATCATAGACTTGACTCTACATAACTTGCTTTAACTTTTATTTCTAGTGCTCTTATCCGTAAGTTGTACTCTAAAACCATTTATTAACTGAACATTAAAATTACAGTCAGGAAATTGTTTTGCTTCTAACATTTATTTTTTTGTATCTGCAAAGTGTGATTCCTTACTAAAAAACATTCAGCAAGTTCACTTATTCTTTTTCTAAATTAATTTTGTTTAATTGAAAAATTGCTATCATGAATAGCTTGCCCTCTTTTATTGTTTTGGGTGGGAATTCTTTTTTCCTTTCACACAGGTGATTATCAGCTGACCCCCAGTGCCTTTCCTCTTTTGCTAGGTCTGCCCACTCCACCTCACTGACTTGGATTAACTCCGAATAGTTGGGATTGGTGAAGAGGTCAAGGCATCCTGGGACAACACTGCACTGTGACAGCATTTTCCTGTTTTTAGTTCCTTGCCCCTGTGCACTTCCAGTAACACCTTGAGGGTGAGATGTGTAATGGGCATCAATGCTGGACAACCACTCACTTTCACAAGGGATGATATCAGTAAAACACACCACCCACCCTCAGGCAACACTTTGTAGTTGTTTCCATGGTCTCCACCAAGGAAATCAAACCACAAGATGTAACCTGAGCATGCATCCCATCCCTCCTCCTCCCAGCATATGCGCACATATCCTCCCCTGCCATCATCTCAGACACATTGCTGTCAATCAAACCTGGGTTACATAGGCTATATTCAGGATTTTATCTCTATACTCTATAGTGTTGCCTCAGCTATGTTTTTAATTATGTAGGGTGCATTTTATCATAGTGTAACAATGTGCTACTGTTAATATCTTTTCTGTGCAATTTCCGGTGTATAGATTTGTACAAGTATTAAAGTATATCAAGTTTCTAAGTATTGCTTTATATGTTCTTTCAGTTTTCTCTCTGTATTGTGTTAGCCTTATGTCTTGGGTCAGCTCATTAGCTTGTGGGCAAATATTAAATAAATACACTACTTATAAAGATGGATATGCTGGCTCTATAAACTGGACATCATTCACATTTATTAAAGTGCTTATTGACTAGGCACATTAGTGATCACTAACCAAATAAGTAAAATAAGACATCAATTTACAATGATTAAAAGAAGAAATATGGAAGAAATAAATTAATCCAGAAATGCCAAGTCAAAAAGTTGTTTCTTGAGGGTGTACATAAATCCAGTAAATGCTGGTTTCATCCCAACCTCATTTGTGAGGGGTTCCAAAGTTACACACACTGATATGCACAGGAATGTTCTTCTTAAAGATGAGCTAGACTCTTGTAAACCACAACAGCCCCAAGGGTGGAGGAACACAAGATACAGGGAAGATGACTCCAGACAAGAAGCACCCTAAGGTAAGGGGTAACCAAGCCATGTGGGACAAGATGAACTAAGACATGAACATTGTAGGCGATGTGTAAACATGCTGTTAAGCAATGCAAATTCCACAGAACTAGCATAATATGATGCTGATGAGATACCCTGGTCAGTAATCATGCTTTAGAGTTTAGGTGCAGGTAGTCACGTTCTGAATCTGAATCTCCAGGTAAAGGATGTTAAAGTAGTGTGGGTAGAGGAAACAAAAGCACATACCACTACTGCACTGGAAGATCTGCTGATGGACTAATAATCTTAGTAAGAGAGAGATATTCCTCAGATGAAAGAAAGAAGACTTGACAACAGCAAACTTCAAGTCCTTAAAAGTGATCTAATCATCAAATGTCACCAGTAAATTATGCATCTTCTAATCTCTATCTCTCTCTGCCTCCTGCCAACAGTCCCTGATACCGAAGGTAATCTCTAAGTTGCATAATCAATAACAGATGACCTCTTCCCATACTATCACTTTTCCCTTCCAACTTATTTTCTTCCACTAATGCAGTTCCTTTGTTTCCTCTATATGTTTCCTACCATCTTGTTCCTATTTTCTGTACCCTTAGTTGTTTGTAGTCCTATTGGATAATCTCCATCCTTTGCTGGTTTAGTCTTTATAAATAATAAGAAACTTTAGAATAATAACAGCTTGCCTCCAAAACCCTATCCCCCTGCATACCTTGAATTTCACTTTACACCATCATCATCCTTTTCCACTTTGACCTGTATCACTCTGTGCTATATAAAATGTTTCAATTGTGTAGGTTTAAAGTAAAATATCCCTTTAAATTAGGTAGTCCTTAACCCCTGTTTAACTGGAAGAGTCTACGTATTCCACTTCAGTCTTGCCCTCTTTCCAAATAAATTCCTTCAACTTCTCACAACCTTTTCTCTGGCTGATAAAAGTACATCTCACCTATCTATAGAATCAAAGGAAATAAAAATATTTTGCTGCCTGTAACTTATTGTTCATGGCCAATAATCTCTACTGTCTTATTTTTTCAGTACTCTGCTTGGTCTCTTCTCACATAGCTTTACCTTCCACTGCAGAATTCTTTTTACTCCATATACTTAAATATTTCACTTTTTTTTCCTATTGTGATGAAAGGAGATACTACTAGCACACCTAGCTGGAATTTTGTAAATAACTATATATCATTGGTGAATACCTAAATGATTTATGCAAGACGCTTGTGTTACAACGGTATTAGAAAAGTATGCCATGTGTATGTCAAACTGCTCTGTAGACATGTTTGTGTTGAAAAGGCATTTGTAAAAGTGCTGTGTTTAAAATGTATCCACAGTGTGCCCTGCTGGAAGAGAACAAAAATGTGTATGCACTATTGTAACTGTTTAAATGTGTATATTTTCAGAGTGGAAACTGGGATACAGGAGGTTAACCTCAGTCTAGTAAACTTTAGAAAAAAATAGCTGAAATTAAATTACTTTATAGGTTACACAATAAAAGAGGCTATCACTCAAGTTTTCAATCTAGCTAGAGACACAGAGTCCATACTAAGAGGCTTTCTGTATTGTCCTTGGAGTGAACTAATTGCTACTTTTGAAGCATGAAGGAATGCAATTGTTTTATGACTTTCAGCATCTGCCAAAAATCTGAGGAAAAGCCCTTGTCTGTATATTTTACAGATAGATGCCAAATGCTGCCAGCTTCTAGCAATGGGGTTTTGGCCTAGGAACTAGAAGTCAGATGACCAGAAATTGTCATTCTGCAAGCTATCTCAGCAGTAATATTTTAGATATTAATTTGCTAAGTCTCTTAGTGAGACAGAGCATTCTCCATTCTGTCTTGGACCTGACAACAATAACAAAAAAAAAAAAAAAAACATTCACCACATCTGCCTTGCTCTAATGAAATAAGTTTCTAAGGAACAGTATGACTCTCTTAGATACAGTCAGGATTATAGAAAAGCTTAGTTTAGATTTTGTTTTTCTTTATTTGTGCGAGCCTGTACTGCAATGTTATTTTAAATATTTCCTGTGATTTTGAACTCTGATGTCACTGTGAATATATATTTAGTATTGTCTTGTTCTTTTATTACTTATTATTAAATATATTTAAACCTTTCACTGTGGCTAATCTGTGTATAGATATTTAAGTTTTGAGAGTACTTGAATATTTATTTGGTGATAGTGTTTGGGCCACTCCTAATAGCTTTGCTCTTGGTCAAACTACCATTTGTGTTAATATTATTATTACACAATAAGTTTGGACACCCTTTGTTAGGGGCCTTAAAGTAGCTGATAAGGGGTTCTGAAGGCAGTGGTAACTACCTAATAGTCTGGGCAGAAGGGATATAGCTAGTAAACCTGTGCCAGCCTCTTCCAGGTGTGTGTGTGTGTGTGTGTGTGTGTGTGTGTGTGTGTGTGTGTGTGTGTGTATGTGTGTGTGTGTGTGAGCTACTTGGGCAGGGACATGAAGCACTGCTTGGACAGAGTGGGTGCCGGAAGTCTTGGCTTGGTTATTCAGCTGAGATCTCAACTCTATAGCTGTGCCAGTGGGGAGTCTTATTGGGGATCTGAAGGAAGAGTAAGAAACTAGCGCCAGAATGACTGTGATCTCAGTGTGCTCTTAAGGGAAATTGCACTTGATGCCGACAGCTGCATCTGGAAATACTGTGTGTGTACTTGTCATTCTCTCAGTGAATGTCTCGCACTGTTTCCACTGGTGTGGATTGAAGTGGTGGGATATCCACATCACATTTGGTTGGCAGTGATGAGATTACCACATCACATATTGGGATTCAGTGGTGTGGATATTGAACTCCTGTAGCCTGTAAACAGTGTCACTAAAAAAGGTGTTTGTAGTCTCAAGCAGCCACATGATAGACATTCAGAGTTTCATATCACAATAGTTTTATTTATTTTTTTGTTAGCTTAGTTAGTCAGGGACAGCAGGCAAGGATGTCAGCAGAGGATTATGGCAAGCTGACAAGGAGTCAGTTGGCTGAGATGTGCCAAGCCAAGGGACTGGTGCATGCCAACCTGACTAAAGTGAATGAGATTGTAGCCTTATCCACAGCTGCAGCACAGACCAGCAACCAGGAAGACAACCAGATTAGCTTTGGGAATGTACAGCTCTCAGAAAATGGACAGTTCAACTTTGCCTCAGAGGACTTAAAAATCCATCTAGAGTTAAATGGACTAGAATTGGAGGCCAGAAGTTTGGAAAAAAAATCATCAGAGAGACTGCAGCATTTGGAGGTCAAAGCAGAATCAGCAGAGAGACTGCTGTGTTTTGAAGCTGAAGAAAATGAGAGGCAGAGGCAACATTAAAAGGAGATGCTGACTCTTCAACAGGGTCATGGAGGTAATAGAAAAAGGAATATCTGAACCCCAGAATCAATAAAGGTCAGTACATTTCTTCCACAATTTTCAGAGGGTGATAATTTCAATAGTTTTATTCATATGTTTGAAAGGGTATATAAACAGTATAATGTTGACCAAGGGCTCTGGGTACAGTTCCTGACCCCCTTACTCCATGTTAAAGTTGTAACTGCTGTTTCTAAATTGTCTGATATTGACTGCTTAAATTATAATACAGTTAACAATTGTTTATTAGAGTGTCTTAAGTTAACACCTGAAGCTTATAGAAAAAAGTTTTGTGAGCATAGACACAAGGCAGATGAAAGTATGTGGGAATATATTGCTGAGTTAAACACTTATTTTCATAAGTGGGTGACTGGGTGTCAGGTCACCACTTTTGAAGGGCTGGCAGACCTTTTGGTGAGGGAACAAGCCGTTAGCACTTTGTCTGAGGACATGAGAATCTGGTTGGCTGACAGAGAATGTAACATCGCGGAGGAGTTGGGGAAAAAGCAGACCTATATCTAGCAAGCAGGGCATCACTGCACAGGAAAGGAATACCCAGTGCTGCACATGGGTCTAAGGGAACCCATGGTAGGCAGCCTAAACTGCCCCAAAAGAGTCTGCCAGTATCAGGGGAAGCCAATAGTTCAGGTTCATGGCGAGGATCAAAGGTTAAATGTTTTAAATGTAACCAGTGGTTCCATGTAGCATATAGATGTCCACTGAGGCAAGGTGGGGAACAAAAGGTGGGAGAGCCAGTAAGTGGGAATGACAGAATGGCAGCAGTAAGTTGTTTGGAGACAACAAGGGTACCAAACTACCACAAGAGGTTATATCCTATCTTAGTAGATGGAAAACAGGCCACTGCTAAGAGAGAGAGAGAGAGAGAGAGAGCCTCTGACGAAAACCTTGTGAAACCTGCAGTGGTTAAAGAGGTGCACTACTTGCTTGGGCAGTCTTCTCCAGTCAGAGTTTAGGATGGACCCCATTCCAAATACCTCTGGCAAGGGTTCACCCTGACTGGGAGGCTGAAAAATGAAGCAAGTAAGTAGGTGTGTTTGAGGATAACCCTACAGATGTCCTGAAAGGGAATGATTTTGGTAATGCAGTACCTTGTGTGCATGCAGTTACATGCAGTCAGGCTTGGATACAAGCATGTGGGTCTTGTAGCCTGGGGGGGACTCAGACAGACCGCACACTTCAAGCCAAGACCGGTGAGGTGGTTACTTCAGAGAGGGAGCTATCCTGTAGCAGTGAGACTGAATGTGAGCCACAGCTGCTGGTGGGTACTGATGTTCCCTTTGATAGAGTGACTGTAAGGGCAGAGGTAAGTAGTAGTATCCAGGCTGACAGTTGAGCACTGCTTTCAGAGGATACCAAACTTCCTGTGGAATGGGAGCTGGGAATGGTTACAAAGAGAGAGGTGAGACAGGCTCAGCTCTCAGACCCTACATTGCAAGGCTTGAGGGAGGTAGCTATGGAGGTGTCTGATTCTCAAGAAAAAGGGGAATCTGTATACTGGGACAAAGAGTTACTGTACAGAGAGGGAACCCCTGAGGGAGGGCTAGAGGGTGAGGTAATACAGTAGCTGGTAGTGCCCAGAGCCTACCATCTGGCACTTCTAGCCATAGCCCATGACATTTCCTTTGCAGGTCATATGAGCATAAAGCATACCAAGAGACGTATTATGCAGAACTGTTATTGGCCTGGGATTTCCAGGGATGTAACAGGGGACTGCAGGACCTGTGAGCAGTGCCAAAATGTAGGCGAGACAGGAGACAAGGTGAAAGCTCCTTTGATGCCTTTGCCTGTGACTGAGGAGTCATTTCAGAGGGTAGCTATGGATATTGTGATGCCTCTAAGTACCTCAAGTTCCACAGAGAAGAAGGACATCCTAGTGGTAGTAGATTATGCTACCAGATAACCTGAGTTGGGGGCTCTGTCCTCCATCAAGGCAGCATAGATGTCAAATGCTTTGCTAGAGATTTTCAGCAGGGTAGGTATCCCAAAAGAAATACTGACGGACAGAGATGCCAATTTCATGTCAGACCTGCTAGCTTGTCTGTGGGAGCACTGTGGGGTGAAGAACCTAAAGACTACCCCCTACCACCACCAGACTAGTAGTCTGGTGGAGAGATTGAACTCTACAGTAAAGACCATGCTATAGGCATTTGCAGATCAGTTTAAGAGGGAGTGGGACAAATATTTGCCCCCATCTGCTGTTTGCTTACAGAGAGGTGCACCAGGAATCCACAGGTTTCTCACCCTTTGAGTTGCTGTATGGGCATAGGTTGAGGGGCCTCTAGATTTGATTCATGATGAGTGGGAGGGTGATTGTGAATCCCACAACGTGTCTATTGTAGCATTTGTCCTAAACCTCATGACAAAGCTTAGGGAACTCATGGGCTTGGCCCAGGAAAACCTGGCAGAAGTCCAACAGCAGAAAAAGGTCTTGTATGACAGGAAGCTAGACAGTATGCTGTGGGACAGCAGATTATGGTTCTCATTCCTGTCAGACACAATAAGCTGCAGGCAGCCTGGGAGGGACTCTTTAAAGTGGTAAGGAAGGTCAGTGATGTTAACTACATGGTAGAATTGCTTAGGCAGAAGGCAGGGGCACAAAGTGTACCATGTTAACATGATGAAACCTTAGCATGATAGAGATGCCCTGGTGCTAAGTATTTGTAGTAGAAGGCAAGAGGAGTCTGAGAGGGATCTATGACAACAAGGAGCCCGCCAGCAAAATCCCAAATTACTATGATGGAGCCTAGGGTTGCAGGCATATGACAGGACAGTGCACATTTGTTGGGCAGTGGTGGGATATCCATACCACACCTATAAATATGGATATTGTTGAATTAGTTCATGTGTAGGAACATAATTTAAAGCTACAGCCCACTTTTACCTTCATTTATTTTGTATCTTGAAAATATTTGAAACTACCTAAAAACCCTCCCCAACATCCTGATGTCATATTCAGAATTTCTCAGATAAAATAATATCATTCACACACAGCTATTTTTTTTACTAACACTCAAATTATATTCCTGTTTTGTGAATCTTATCTTTTTATGTGAAGACTCCAAGTGTATAACAAATAGGAGAGGGGGAAGATGACAACCCTGCCTGGTCCCTCTATTTAAGTTGTCAGAAGGGACTTCTTCTACTTTTATTTTTACATCTGATCCATCATATATTCTCCTTATTAACCCTGATATACTATTTGGGATTGAAATTGTTAATGTTGCCCTGTTCATGAATTCTCAGCAAACCACATGAATGCTTTCTCTGCATCCAATGTAATCAACAATAATCGATTTTTTTTTTTTTTTATAAACCCTCTTACTCATCATTGCTCTTTTAAATTTATCAAATATTTGTCTCCCTTCCACAAAACCACAATGATCTGTATCTACCAGTTTTGCCATGGCAATTCATTTAGCTAATGTAAATATAAACGTTTTGTAATCGTAATTTAGAAACAATATTGGTCTATATGATGCAAAGTCTGCAGGATCCTTGCCTTCCTTTGATAATTCTGCCACCGTCTTCTTCCATGATATATGTATTTTCTTCTTACTTCAAAACATTATTAAACTGTGCCTTTCAAATTTTCAACAGCCTCTTTCCTCCTAACTTTCAGATTTCTACAGGAATTCCACCCATTCCTGGAGATTTCCCTGTTGCTTGGTTATACATCAGTTTTTTTCCTCCTTTATATAGCCTAGCTATTAATTGCTTAGCTTCCACTATGCCAAGCTGTGGAATATCTCGCACTTCCACAAATATGTCCAGTTATGTCGCCTCCCAGTTTCCCCACTCCTCTGCTCAATATAAATGTTCATAATAAAGCTGAAGTTATCTCTGATATCTCTTCAGGATTCCTAGTTCACTTTCTTGATATATAGTCCCGAAAGGTTGCCGCAACTCTTTCAATTTTCTGTTGCCAAAGTCTTTACATGAAGAATGTGTGTACTCTGGGATTATCAAAAATTGTTTAACAGCTATTTTCCTAAATTCAAACATATTTGTCCAGATGTTCACTTCTGTTCTTCTTAGCACTGTGCAAATGTTTCTCCTTGTGATCTGTAAGTCTCCCCCCTTCCTCTGCAACACTTTAACTTTTTGCAAATCCTTATGAATAATTTGTGCTACTTTTCTCCCACTTGCCCCCCTTAGTTCCGCTGTGTTTTTAAGCCTTTCTTCATTTTTATCCCACACATTATTTAGCCTCTCAGCAGCCATTTCAGTCTGCCCTAATAACTCTTAAGATTTTATCTGTTACCAATTCCTTTAACTCCTTTCCCATTTTGAGAAATACATAAGGAAGTAAATTTCCTTCTATTTTTATTGTAGCTCTGATAGGTGTGTGGTCAGATACCTTTATTGCATGGGTCACATTACTTTCAGCCTTATTCTCATGTAATATATAGTTTCTACCTAGCCTAGTTAACTTATTGTGTCTTGTGGAATAATGTATAAACTTCTACTGCTGCTACTGAAGTAACATTCTCTTTACCTTCTTTAGCCATAATTTCCCCTTCTATGGCTCCTCCCGTATCCTCACTGGTGCACATCAAGTTCTAGACACCCGCTATATAATGTGCTATACTGAAAACTTATTTCTAAAAAAAATTCTGTAATCTCTGTAACTACAGCTGTAGAGGAATGCTAATGCATGCTAAAGTAAACTACTTTCTCTGCCTGCATCTACTGACTACCACAAATTTTCTATTATTGTCTTTTTCTTCTCCTAAAACAGTTGGAGCCCCTCTTCTTATCAATGTAATAGCACCGCTTTTTCTTTGTTCCTGATATTCTGATGGATATTCATATTGAAATCCAACACTTATTAAATCTCATTCATTTTTATTTAGATGCATCTCCTGCAGCATGGCGATTTGTACCTTATATTTCATAACATAGTTCAGCTTATGCATATGTTGGAATACTTGACTAATACGAGTTGCACAACTGCAGTTTTATACCTCTATTTAAAGTTACATCACATCCTTCCAAACAGTTCAAATTACTGCACCATGTTGTCTCTTTAATATATATATATATATATATATATATATATATATATATATATGTATGTATGTATGTAGCTCCCACTGTATTTTATGTAGAAGTAATGGGCTGTAGTTTTCCATTACAATACAAGGTGGAGCTCCTTTTCAGGAATATAAAAGACAAATTTGAAAGTGAAAGAGGATTCTAGAAGACTAGCTGAAGGAGGGAAGACTGAAACATGTAGCTGAAGGGAAAAAGGGCCTTGCAGCATGACTGAATTATCTTTTCTAGTGTTTTGGGACAGGGACGTGAAGTAGCAGATTGTGTCTGTCTCTTGCTGGAATCCTAGATATGGTATTTTGTGGAATCAGGAGAGAAGACTGAAACCAGTAGTTCTATGCCTGCTATGATTCATCAAGAAAAGGAGATCACTTAGGCCTAGTACCGAGAAGCCAGAGATGATTACCAGAGTTCTGGTAGGTGATTTTCTACTTTTCTCATCAGAGGAACCACAGCGCCTGGTCACTAGGATATTCTCGATGAAGTGGTGAGGGGCTCTGGCCGTCATTTTATATTTTTATAAGATTGTGATTCCCCCCTTTAATTCTTTGTGGATTACAAATAACTGGGATCCATATGAGCTCCAACTTGGGCCCCATCATGCCAGCAGCAAGACTGTTATAGTCACTGGCCAGTGAACAAGGTATAATAGAGTGTTACATAGTTGGCCTGTTTAGAATTTATCAAGGGGGTAGAGGGTGTTAGTACTGCTGAATGGCATTGCATTCTCTCATATTTGTATTGTGGTACTATAAATCTTTATTGTTCAATGATAATGCATTTTGCCATGTTAGTACTGCTGCCTTAAAGAATCTTTACTGCTCAATGACATTGAATTTTCTCATATTTGTATTGTTTCATTTTTAAATCCTCATTGTTCAATGACATTGCCTTTTGCTCGTGTTAGTACTGCTGCCTTTAAGAATTTTGCTGCTCAATGACATTGCATTTTCTCATATCTGTTTTGTTGTGTTATGACTCTTTTATTGCTTAATGACACTGCATTTTTTCCCGTGTTTGTATTGCTGCATTATAAAGCTTTACTGCTCATTGATATTGCCTTCTTTTTGCATGTTTGAATGTCAAGACCTACTTATGTTGAGTTCTGGGGAAGAGGGTGAATGTATGTTTTCAATGCATGCATATTCTCACCTTGCCTTATTGCTAACTGGTGCACTGTTGAAATAATTTGTTTATGGTTGTGCTATTGTCTTTGTAAACTAGATGTGTCACCTAGAATAAAATCTGTCCCTCTTGCCACCTTGGTGTGTTGGGCCTAATAGGGGTGTCACCAGAGTCAGGTAGGAAGGAACCCATAGATATATATATATATATATATATATATATATATATATATATACACAATATATATATATATATATATATATATATATATATATATATATATATATATATATATATATATATATATATATATATATATATATATATATATATATATATATATATATATATATATACATACATACACACACACACACACACACACATACACACACACACACGTACACACACACACACATACTCACTAACACACGCATTTGCACAAATACAATGTTACCCCTTCAGGTTTTCTCTTGCACTGGCATCATCTGCCCTAGAATGCAGGATACCCATGCTGAAGTGTTTGCACCCACATGATAGAAAACAACCTATAGATATTCAGTCAACCATTTACTTAAAAACATCTGTTTCAGAAAATTCACTAACATAGAAAAAAATGAATGTTTAACTCTATACTTAGTACATTCTAACATTAAAGCTGCTGGGGATATATTCAGTTTTAGCACTGTTTAGTTTTCTTCTTTTAGACCTTCCCTGATCTCAAAACTTTTCATTGGCCTTCTAAGAACAAATTGCTATCCCAGAGCCATTAAAGACATCACGGAGGGTACTCTCTGTATATCTCATAATTGTCATCTTCCTTATTTTAAGTGCATCATCTCAGTTCTTGTCACTTGCTATTAGATAAGCCTGTGTGCCTGCATCAGTATTCTCCAACTAAGACACCTATTTATAATCTAAACATGAGCTTTCACAATTATCTTACATTCTGTCCTTTCTGTTACATTTTTTTAAACTTGAAGAAATAAGAAAATAGTAGTGTTGACTTTTTCTACATTCTGTCCCTCTATTCTTCTAACCTTATGCATATAAAAAGAAAACTGTCATGGTTAACTTTTATATTTAGGTAAACAATTCACACATTCTACACTTCATGCAGCTACAGATATCCTGTTTGTATTCAAGTCATTTAATAGAGACAGTTACTTCAACCTATACATTATGTTATGTGTCTACCCTCTACATTTAGAAATATACTTCTCAATATATTTTACATTAATAAAGTATGTAACGTGATTTTTTCCCCCCTTTAAATATATTTTATGTTACTTACAATTATTTCTTTTCTCCATTCTGTTTCTTCATGGGCAATGATAGAGCAGGGTTTATTTGTTATAATTCCCCACAAATTTGAAAAAAACAATGCACAATAAGGTCGATGCTCTTGGACCCCTCCTTATTTGTGGAGTGTTGAGAAGCAGACTTCCTTTTACCCAAATGACTGGAGTTCTATGGAATGAACTTTTTATCTCCTCTGAAGCCTGATCTGCCTCCATATATATTTTCAACCAACCAAGAAAAATAATTAAATTATTAGGTATAGCAGTTTAAATATCACCCTAGCCTCGTGACAACTCTTGACTATTATAAACTTGCTCTTCTTTTGTCTAGTATAGTGATCAATGTCTACAAACATCCTGCATAACTAATAGTCAACCCCTTTCCATCATAGTTTGCCAGAAGCATCTTTCTGCTGTTGTGACTGCATTTTAACCAATGGGCTGGTTTCTGGAGGTTGAATTTGGAGCAGAGAATCTGTGCCATCTCTCCCAGTGAAACACCAGTTCAATTACTTATTTGTATCTTAATCAAGTTAATATAGACCACTCCCTCTAGCTCTTCTGATATTGCAGAGAACCACAGGTTTTCTCTTTGTGCTCTGACTTCTACATCTATTTTTGAAATATTTCTTCATTTTATGTCCGTCATTTTCTCCCCATTTCTGTTTATGATTTCTTCAAACTTAACAACTCATCAGGTTGGTTATTTATTAAGTTTTCTGTTTTTACATGCTGTTTTCATTTGTTCTTCTATATTCTTCCAAAGTCCCACTTTGAGTGCATCTGGACTATTTTTAATTCTAGTTTACTGGAAGCTATCTTCTGCACTGAAGTTGCAAATCAGCTTGCTTCCTACTGATCAACATTGACATTTTTTCTATCCCCACCTTTCTCATCTCCTTTTCTAATTGACTTTTTTCTTATTTTCACCAGGTATTTTTTTTTTTGGCTAAAATTCAGATAGTGTGCCTGCAAGCCAGTAATTGAATTTCCCCCAAATTCATAACCTTTATTGTTTTTTTTTAACAATTTCTCAGTTTTCACTCTAGTTAGTGTACTGCTCAGTCAGCCACAATCTTCAGCTCTGATGAAGTCATTCTTGATCTCTAGTGTGAAGTAGGGAGTTCTAAATTACAATTTATATGACCGGAGTGCTGAAAAACAACAAAATCCAGTCCTAAACAACTCCTTATTAGCACTCTCTGTGACAGTGGGCAGATGTATTCATGGGCTATATTAAGTAGACTGAAAATATAGCATATCCATTAGTGTCATCCATGAAAGTATGGACTTCACATCAGTCATTTGCAGTACGGGTGCAATTCACTAAAGACATCAGATTTGTTGTTGTATAGTATGCTTTCGTATACAAACATATAAGGAACACACCAGTATGGGTGCAATTCACTAATGACATCAGATTTGTTGTTGTATAGTATGCTTCCGTATACAAACATATAAGGAACACACCTGTGGAACAGCAGGAATCCAGCTATACACGCTGAGAAGTCCAGAAGCATGCATACAGACAGTACATCAATAGTTAGTACAGCCTTAGAACATTCTAGCTAAATTTGTAAACCACACAATTAGCAGTGCACCAGGGGCCAGTTTCTGAGTTATGTTCACAAGCAGGCTGACAACTAATACCATTCTATACATGGTCTGTGCCTCATAAAACAATACAGTTCTAATGAAGATTGGTTTGCCAACAATACAGATGAGCTGGGCTTCACACATGAAATTCATTAATGCTGTGCCTCAAACTGCATACCAGGGTAATGACAACTGCTGTATATTTTGTTGTGATAGATGGGATGGGTAACAAGTTTTGTGCAGCATACATACAGGCCAGTGACAATCATGTTGACGGCATATCACCCAAGTCAAAACACAGTGACTATCAAGCCAGTGTGTTATTGCAAATGGTCCTGTAGACCATCTTCTCAGAACTGGTTACACCAATTTACCCTCTGTATACTATGGATCATAAGGCAGTGTTAACTATTTGCATCTGTTCCCCATTACTCCCAATTTAGACCTATGGACAATTGTCTAATCACTGAGCGAACTGTCACTTGATTGAATACAAAAAGAGTGATCTTTTTAGATCAAATCTAAAAAGATCTAAACTGAAAATATTAAAGAATTATGTTTTTGCATAGGGAAGGCACCCTGCACCTTTCAAACCCCCTGTTAATTATATATTTTTATTTATTTTTATTTATTTATTTATTTATTTTATTTAACATTTGTTGACCGGGAATGTCCAACTAGGTTCCACAGATCCTGTTTTCAGCGGAGGCCCGGGGAGCAATGCATATATAGCAAGTCTGAGATTACACATCAATGGGGTAAGGTCAAATTCCTAGATCCTGCTGTTCCATTGTCTCGCATGGAAAGAGCTAAAAGATAAAAAACATCCCTGCAAGAATGTTTGGTCTTCTGAACATTCTCTCTTACAGACCGTAACCCACAGACACACGGAGATACACAGGCAACTCTGTTTTCATAACTACTAAATTCCAAAAAAGGATAAGCAATTGCAATAAATTCAGAAAGTGCATGACAAAATCCAGTACAAGAACACAAAGTTCAACACTTTTCAAAGTGCTATCACTATAATTAGTGCATCTGTTGTATTGTATACTCCACATAAATCCCACTACTGATTTCACACTCAACTTTACATCATGAGACAAAAAATAAACTTGTCTATGTAACATAAATATACGAAGAAAGCAATGCAATACAATTTAAAAAGACAACTTGACAAACTCAGAGGCAATATCTATGTTATCACAATTAAAGAACAAGTGATAGCATTTCAGTATCTTCTAAAACAATAATTTAACTCAAAACACTAATTCCAACCATTGAGGTGAAACAACGTTATCTAACAGTCCACAATCTTTTTCTTCTGCTGCAGTAAACCTATCTTCCCCTAAATAGAGTTAAAATACTCCATCACTCATCCTAAAGCTGTAATTAGCATACCTAGACAGATGCACATCTTCTGTGTATTGGTAGTGAGCATTTTTGTTTCCTGTATCAAACAGATATTCCAATAATTTCAAATGTTCCAGGGAATTTACCCATATAAAATGTTTCACGTTCACACCTGACTAGAATAAACTACATTAGTGGTACTATAGTTGGTAAAATAAATGAATTTGAAACTGTTCAGTGACAAATTGCTAGAAAATGCTGGTACTAGCAATCAGCCTATATACACCAGAATGACTAGTGTCCAAATATGTAAGCAAGTATGACATACAGACTGCTACTGCTGCTGTTTACAGTGTTACAAATTTTGCCCTGAAATGTATATTGACTCATTCTTCCTATGATGATGCAGCCCTGCTAGCAGTTCCTTTTGCATAGTATAGGAAAGACTGGGTCACAAGACTCTCTTTCTATGTACTGTGATGACCCTGCTATTGACAGTTCAGATGTATAGGAAGATATCTGAGCATTTCTACTGGTATGAAATCAGTATGGTTGTGCTGATGGTAGCGAGAACTATAGTTATTCATGAAGCTACATGTAGAAATAAATATTTTGCAGGGACTAAGTGTGAAGAGTATGGGAAGGGTGAAGAATTAGGAGAAGGTTTGTATGCACGATTATAAGTCAAAACAGAGATTAAATAACACTTTCAGTCTGTAAAGGAAAGTGGTTTGGTTGTGCTCCTAACTCAGGTAAGGAGCTGTACAATTCCATAGTTTGGGTACAGGCACTGAATATAAATAATAATTGTTGGATCTAGTTACTTTAAGAAGGTTTTATTCTTGAGATCTTAAATTTCACCTTGAGTAATAGTTGCTAATTATGTTAGCAATTGGTGAGCACCTGTTTGGTTTGTATAGTATGTTATGGACTGTCTATAGTTGATTTTGTGCTAATGTATGTTTTAATGCAAGCTAATCCGTCTTCATAGGGCTGTGCAGTGATCTGTTTGATTTAGGACATTAGCAGCAAATCTGCTGATTTTGTAATATGTTTGCACTAGTTATATTATTTGTGTTTGGGGGATATTGGTAATTATGCAGGATGAATATAGAAAGCTGTGAAGGATGAGAAGTACAGAGAAAGAAAAATATTTGTGTGTGCATTTAATTTCTAATTAGGGCTGCCACCTGTCCCTCTTTGCTCAGGACAGTCCCTGATTTGGTAGTTGTATCCTGCAAAAAATACTGAAAATTGGCAAATTTCCTAATATTTTAGGACAAAAAAATATGTTCTAAGTTTTCTTTAATAGTATCATAAAAAAGAAGTTATGTATTCACCATAGTGTTCCAGTGGATTCAGATCAAACCTTCGGACCTGACTTGGCTGTTATTTTCAGCTCATGGACACTAACAGATTCTTAAGCTCCGCCCTTACCCATAATGCTTTATCCCCTAACATACCTCAGATCTTGTTTGCTGGCTTATAGAATAAAAGGAAATATCAGGATCATGTTAAACAGAAAATCATATCTGGAGCTCAACATAAGGAACAGTGATTCCCTTACAAGGGCTTGCTCTTCCAGAAGTGATTAGTTCAAAGGCAGGGGTTTGGTAGGAGGGGAGTTGAGGAAGAATGAAAGTGGACAACACAGATGGAACATTATGGTAAGTACATTATTTCTTGATATTGTTAATTTTCATTCATTCCTCAACAATTGGGACAGAGTCCCCAGCTGCTTGAAATCCTGGGAGGACTCCAAGGAAGGATATTCCTGAGCACAGTTGAGCTGAAGGCTACTCTTCCCCTTAAAACCAGATCCAGTTTGTAATGAGTAATAAAGGTATGAGGATTACCCCAAGTAGCAGCCGCACATATATTGTCCATGGATACCCTGGATAAAAAAACTGAAGACGTCACCATAGAACTGATTGAATGGACTCTTAAAGGTTTTGGTAAGGAAAGGCCCAATTTGTTATAGACAAAGGATATACAATCGCTGAGCCATATAGGTAAGGCTACCCTTGTGACTGGCTTGTCTAATTTGGAATCTGCAAAGAAGACAAACAATTGATTTGTTTTTCTAAAATTTTTTGTTCTGTGCAAGTGAAAACACAGTTGCCTGTGAATGTCCAGTAAATATAACATATAGTCACCTTGTTTGTAAAGTTTAGAAAGAAAACTGGCAAATTAATAGATTGGTTGATGTTTGATTCTGACACTACCTTAGGAAAGAAGGTAGGATTGGTTTGTAAAGCCACCCTATCCTTATAAAATCTAAGTAAGGAAGTTTAGAAGACAGTGCTTGGAGTTCTGACAGTCTTCTAGCAGAAGTGGTGGCTACCAAAATTATAGTTTTCCAGGACAAAACTTTTGACTTGCATTTATGGGTCTCCACTGAAAATAGGCTCTGTCGTAGTCGGACTTTCTCAATCAACAAATGTTAAATAATTTTAGCTGCTGGTTCGAAAGGTGAATGATTTCATGTTTGTAATACCAACTATAAGTCCCATGGGGAGTTGGATCTTTACAGGGGGGTCTCAAGAGAAGAGTAACTCTCAAAAGGGCTTTACAAAGTTTAGATGAAACCAAAGAGGACTTTTCAATCCCTACATGAAAATTAGAAATGGCCACTAGTTTTACCCTAATAGTTGAGGAGCTGTTGCTGAAAATTCAAGGACATTATGTACTGGTGTTGTAAGAAGATCAGCATGTTTCTGCTGCACCCAGAAAAAACATCTCTTCCATTTACTTCTAGAAAGTTTTTTTGTGGAAACCTTGTGAGAAAACAAAAGTACATGATGAACAGGAGAAGACAGTGTATGTTGTCTGGCTATCAATGGAAGTGGAGAAACCATGTGGTCAGCTTTAGCTTTGAGATATCCAGGTGAATCATGTCTATTGGGTGAGACAGAAGATCTGGAATTGGAACCAGACTTCAAGGAGGGTAGACTAGATGAGGCCAAAGGAAGGGGAATCAAATTTGTTGAGGACGGTAAGGGGCAATGAGGATTGACTTTGCTCTTCAGCTGGTATGTTTTCTATAGAAATTTGGGGATTAATGGAACTGGGGGATAAGCATAGAGGAGACCGGGGAGCCAATCATGTAGGAGAGTCTCTCTTGGTGACTCTCCCAGCAGGGGGATTAGGGAAAAAACCTGCTGCACTTGTTGTTTAGAGGAGACACAACTAGGTCACAGCACGGCTGGCCCTATTGAAAAAAATGATTTCCGCCACTTTCTTGTTGAGCGCCTACTCATAAGTTAGTAGAATGGACCTACTCAACTTGTCCGCTATCACATTGGATTTCCCCAGAATGTGCACTGCTATCAGAAATCAGTTGGATGAGATAGTCCATTGATGGACTCTGAGAGCTTCTCGACACAGAGGGTAAGATCTGGTTCTTCCTTGCTTGTTGATGTATCAAACCACAGACATATTTTCTGTTTGAACTGGATCTATGTTCAGCTACCGAAAAGAAATGGCATCGAACGAAAAACATCTGAAACGTAAGTTACCGGACACAGCTTTTTCCGAAAAAACAAAACAAAACGTAGAATGACTATAGTTGTCCAACATTACAAACGTAATCCCATATCCCCCAACTATATATACCAACTCTGAGATTACACTACAGTGAGGAAAAGGCAAATTTAAAATAAAAAAGGCTTCCTTCACTTACCTTATGTATTGCAGTACTTCCTGGTTGCTGACCATGTGCCAAGCGTGGACTGTTTTTCCCAGGAAGAGCCCCCTCCAACCCAATCTGGGATGTGTCTGTGGTCACTAAGGCCTTGGGTAGAGGAAGAATGAAAGTACGGCCTTGTAGAATCTGATCTGAGTGAATCCACCACCAAAGGTATTTTTTGCACACTTGAGTAATTCTAATCTGAGTGGACATACGCTGATGAAGAATGGACCACTGAGTTGCTAACATCCATTGAAGAATCCTCATATGAAATCTTGCTAGAGGAACTAGAACTTTCATCGCAGACATTAATTCCAAGACTTGTTGAATCAGTCGGGCTGAATTTGAGGAATTTTTGATTATCTTTCTGATCTGGAATCAGACAGTCTGTACTCTTGGATAAGGAAGAGGGGCTATTAAGGATACTGTGTTGAAAATTGCTCCTATGAGCTCCAATGTCTGAAACAGTTCTAACTGATATTTGTTGTAATTTATGATAATCCCCAGGAGGGAGCAAGTCTGGAGTTCTGGCATAAGAGCCAATCAGAAATTGCAAAATGGAGCCACTTCTGTTCAATAAGAAACAGTAGGCTGTTCCGCATTGAACAGAAGAGGCTCCACTTTGTAATTTTTGTTTGGCTCATATGCCAGCATACAATCCAATCAAAAATTGCAAAGCAGATCCACTTCTGTTTAATGTGGAACAGCAAGCAGTTCTGCATGAAAGACTTTTTTTTTTTTTGGTCTTCACTTACAGTCCCTACCATTCAGAAATTTGGCAACCCTGTGTGCAAGGGAATTCAGAAATCATATCTGCGCTGAGACTGGATTTTGACAGTTGCTTGAGTTCCAGTTAACGAAGAGTCTACTGTAGTTATCATGCAATATATTATATGCCCTACTAATTATTCATTTTTTAATGGCAGCTTCTGTTCTAGATGCTACTAAAAACTCTACCAGTGCTGGTCTTTCATTTAGGACCCCCCTATTTCTTTCTCTTTGACTATATTCTGATATCAATCCTTAATAGGGAAGGAATCTCTAACCTGCAGTCCAAATAAATTCTTGCCATCTTCCCATTCTATCATCTTTCCCTCTCTAGTTATTTGCTCCTAACATCTTAGTTCCTTTGCCAGTTTTCTCCAATAAATTCCAGCCCCTGTTGCCTATTGTTTATATCCCTAATTGCAGTCATTCCTATTGGCAGTATCTCCTTTCTCTATTCCTATGTTGGCTTAGTTCTTAGAATACTTTCTGCTTCTTCATGGATATAATATTCTGTATAATTATTGTTATTCTCCTTAAAGGCCTTCAACCAAAATCCCAGTCTCTCCTTGTTCTTTTAGCTTCTCCCCATTTTAACATCATCCCTTTCCACTTTGAATTATAGTTTTCTGCCTGTGCTATGTATAGGACTCAACTATGTAGAATTGAAATAACCCTTCAAATTGGGTAATCCCAATCCGCCCTGTTCTACTGGAAAAATCAGCGTATCTCACTTGACTCTTGTCATCTTCCCCGCCCAGATAAAGTCCTTAAGCTCTTTATTAATTGCTATCCACAATTTTTTCTCTGGTTGATAAAAATATGTCTGACCTGTGTATAAGACAAAAGGAACTAAAAACATTTTGACTGCTTGTATCTTACTATCCATATCCATATAACAAAGCTTCCATTTTCTCAATTTATGTATTATCTTTTGTTTAGTCACTTCTCACATATCCTTAGCTGCCACACTAGAATCATTTTTAATCCACACTCCTAAATAATTCATTTTATTATATCCCTATAAATAACGATATTGCTGAATGAATTTGTATGTGGGTACATAATTTACCTCTATTGCCTTTGTTTTAGCTTCATTAATTTTGTAACCCCAAAAGATTTGAAACTGTCTCAAAATGTTGCATAGCACTGTAATGCCTCTTTCTGGTTTTGTCAGGTATAAAATAATATCATCTGCAAATACAGCCAGCTTTTCTTGACTACCATACCAATCATATCCTTGAATTTCTGAGTCCCTTATTTTCTTTGCCAATTGTTCTAAATATAATGCAAATAACAAAGGGGAAAGAGGACACCCCTGCCTGGTTTCTCTGCTCGAGCAGAAATTATCAGAAAGCATCCCACCCACTTTAATTCTCCCCTCTGATCCCTCATATATCCTCTTAATCGACCTTCAACCTTGTAATTTTTTCAGGAAATGCAAATGCTTTTATTGCCCTCCTCATTAAGTCCCAGCATCAAGACCCACCAACAGTGGCATTTTCTTACATTCTGCTTTCCTCTGGATAATCAATGTTCTGTTAATGTTGTCAAATGTTTGGCTCTCCTCCACAAAACCACATTGATCCATATCTATCATTTTTGGCATTACTTTTGTCATTCTTTTAGCCATTATAAACATGAACATTTTTTAATAATGGTTTAATATTGAAATGGACCTGTATGAAGCTGGGTCCAATGGATCTTTACCCTTGTTAGGTATTACAGCTACCACTGCTTTCTTCCAGGATGTTGGTACTTCTCCTCCTATTAGAATACTGTTAAACAAAATCCTCCAGACGTTTATCAGTTTTTTCCCTCCTAGCTTCCAAATTTCCACAGGAATACCATCTATTCCTGAGGACTTTTCCTGTAGATTGGTTATACATCACAATTTTTATCTCATCTCCTCCTTTCCTAACCATTAATAACTGAGCCTCATCTACCTCTAACCTTGGCATATTTAATTCTTCCATCTTTAAATTTGTGTATTTTCTTGATTTCCATATCTCTCTGCTTTATACAGACTTTCATAGAATTTCTGAAATATTTCTAATACCTCTACAGGATCTTTTGTTACCTTCCTTGTTATAGGCTCCCTAAGCTTGGTGACAGCCCTTTCTACTTTTTCTTGCCTGAGTCGTTGTGCTAAAAGTTTTTGTACTCTAGTGTTATTATCGAACAACAGTTGCTTAACAGCAATCTTTATAAACTTGTGCATATTATCGAGATAATCTCTTATTTTCTGCTTAGCATTCTGCAGTTCATCCTGTTCTTGTTCTGTGAGATTCCCCCCATTCTGCAATACTTTAACATTTGTCATTCCCTCTAAATAATTCTTTTTATTTCTTAACCATAGCTCCCTTTCTTTTATTTCCACACTATTTTTAAACTCCACCTTAATTTTGTCCCACTCCCTAGCTATATTTTCAGATGAAATTTCTATCCTCTCTAATAGCTCCTGAATAATCTACAATGCCCATTCCTTAAATTCCTCTCTTTCCAACAAATAGTTGGGAAAGTGCCAGTATCTCATTTTTATTTCATTTTTCTGTGTTTTTATTTTAGCTATTATTGGCGCATGATGTAAAATAGTGATTGGGTACATAACAAGACCTTCAATTAAATGCACATGTTCCTGTGAAATGTAAATTCTGTCTAGCCTAGCCCAGTTTTTGTATCTTGGGGAATAATATGCAATTTTACTCCGAGCTCCTAGTACTATATTCATATCTTCCATGCCAAATATTTTCATAAATTCCTTCAAAAATCTACCCTTCTTTGTTATACTTTCCCTTCTGGGGCCCCGGACACATCTTCATTGCTGCAAATCACATTCCATTCCCCATGTATACCTAATATTTCTTGCTGAAAATGGATTATTTCTCCCAGAATTTTCTTAAGCTCCATTATAGGAGCTTTAGGTGGAATATAAATCTATGCCAGTGTAATCCTCCTCTTCTCTTGTCAGTAGCCCCTTAGCACTACAGATCTACTGCTATTATCTTTTTTTTATCCCCTTCTATCACTATTGGAGCTCCTCTTGCAATTAATATAAGTACTTGTCTTGTCCCAGGTATTCTGCTGAATAACCATCCTGAAAAGCTTTCTTTATCAAATTCACATGTTCAGTTCTTTCTAAGTGTGTCAGATGTAACATAACTATTTGCACTCTACATTTTTAACATAGTTCATTACTCTTTTTTTGTATTTATCTGTAAGACCATTGGCATTTAAAGACATTACAGAAAGCATAATTGCATTAAGAAGTTATTATTCCCACCCTTTATGTATAAAACCTTTTTTGTTAAATGTCTAGTTCCAGCTTTTGCATTACATGCATACACTGCTTGGCAGGTTGAACTTTTATACAGTTACTTCTTGCCATATCCATTTGAACCTATCCCACATCTACAAACCTTTTTGTTTTATTGAAAACCCTCACAAAAAAAAAAAAACAAACACAACCAATACCCCCTAAAACCTATTAACTTAATACTAACAGACAAAAGTATGCACACCTTCAAATATTGAAGTTTTACCCTCCTAATAGGAACAAAAGTCCCAAATTGACAGCCACAGTCACAAACTTGAGTTAACCTAAAAGAAAGGATATGCATGCGAAAATGCATGGTGCAGCCTGTGCTTCTACTAAGTGTTTATTGGTTTTGTCTTAGCTTTATAGCTGTCCCAGCTGGGAATACCTATGAATGTTTTCAGAGAACATTATGTCCTAGCCAATTTCTCTTTTCTTTTTTTTTTTTCCTTTATCACTTGCCACCAAACTATAGCCAGCTTTTCTTTAGCAGATTGTTTCCATGGAAACATGAAGACCAGCTGCAGAATTACTACTAAGCAAACATATATTTGCTAGAAAAAGCCTCATAATATTCAATATTCTTTTTCATTTACTTGCTCTCTCTTAAAACTTGTTACCAAATCAATCTAAGGTCCTTAATCCAGTCATTCCCCTATGCAAGAATGAGAAAAGGACGTTAATTTTTGTCTTGTCATGCTTTTTAACCCGGCTTTTTACATTGCAATGCCTAAATTAAAACTGAACAAGAAGAAAGAGAAAAGGGAGAAATAAAAAATAAGAGCAGCAGCACCTGTTTATAATGCATATTACACTTAAAAATAACTGAGAAAATTTTACTTTATAGTATGTAAAGAAAACCACAGAACACAAAAATAGTATTATTTAAGAAAAAATCTTTACTTACAGTTAACTTTCTCCCTCCTTTCCCCTCCCCAAAGCACTTTTCCAAACATTAATGACATAAAGTAGGGCATATGCTTTAGAGTCCCCCACAAGACAATTCCAAAAAATTCTGAAAAAGTCCAATATTTCCAGATTTTCTTCTGTCATATTTCACAAATATAATTATTGCATTGTAAATCCACATTAAGTTACTGGTTTTATTCCTGTTCATCTCCATCTCCCAAATCCTGTTTCTGCTTCATTTCCAACATACTCTTGATTCTTCTAGTCAACTGTCATGATCCCTTCCTTCTTTCCAACATTTTCTGTTGAAACATTTGTTAAGGTTTCACAGGTACAGTCTTTCTGTGGTCTTTATTACCAGAAGAACAAGAAGCAGAATCTCCTTCTGTTTCACAGCTTACTTTTTGTTGGACAAACTTTTGTATTTCCTCCTTAGCATGTACTTCATCAAAAAATGATTTTACCCCTCCAGGGAAGAATACCCTGTAGACAGCTGGGTACAGCGGTTTTAATCTCACACCTGCATCTTGACATTCCCTGAGTAATGGAATAAATTTGCTTCTCTTCTGTCTGGTGTACAATTAGTAATCATTCTCCACAAACACTGCTGTCTCCCACTTTTAATACTTTGTCCTTCTGCCATGTTTTTTTTCAAAATCAACTCCTTCTGCTGGCAGGATTGCATCTTTAACATTAAAGGTCTGGGTTGCTTTCTCATAGCCAGGTTTGGAGTATACACACAATGTCCCCTTTCAACTAAAAACTCCTGCTGTGGAATACCAGTCTAGTTGCTTATTTGTGCTTTCATGAAATTAATGCAGTCTGTTCCTTCCAGCCTCTCTGGTATAGCTGAAAATCTTAGGTTTCCCCTATGTGTTCTGTCCTCTAACTCTATTATTTTTTAAACATCTCTTCCTGAGCAGTCTCATATTCAGCCAGCCTTTTCTCCATTTTGACCTCTGAGTTTTGCAGCTTTATCACCTCATCTGAATATCTATTTAAAGCTTCTTCCATTTTTTCCAAACTTTTGTTGTTTGTGTTGATATACTCCATCAGTATTTTGTTTATTTTAACCAGTTCTGTGTGCAGTTGTCTTATATCTTCCTGTAAGTTACAGGAAATTGTGTCTGGAGATTGCATTGCTTTTTGCTGAACAGCTGCAGAGCTTTCCCCAGTCAGTGTTTCTTCCTCACTTTTTGTAGCTGATTTTTTCCAGATCCTCTGTATTTCATTTTTCTTGGCATCCAGGCAGTACATTTACTAGCCAGTTACTGAAATTTACCCATAAACACAAGTCTACTGGCCTTCTCTACTGAGTTTCATATCTAGTCATTATTAGTTAACCATTATATAGCTCATTCAAATACTGCCTTCTTTTAAACCTTGTTCCTCCACTGCATGTATTGATCCCACAGTTCCCATTTTTCCTATGTAATTTGCTCTTAGCATTTTCTAAATATCCCAGTTCCAGTTGTTTTAACTCTATCTTCACTACTTCTGGTAAAGTTGGTTTAGACTTTGATTTTAATTTTCTAGTTATTGCTTTTTTGGCAGCCATCATAATTAGACTCCACAAGGCCTTGCTATGTCTAGGCAATTCTGAGTTTGTATCATAGCTCAAAAAAGTAATTTCCCTAGTCACTCCAACTTGCTCACACAGACAGAGCAGTCTGCAGGGAATCTTTAAAGTCTACCAATGTATTACATTCCCAGAAAATATGTTCCCAGTTACTTCTTTCATCACACCTCCAACATTTGCTGTCTACCTGAGGAAAACTGTCTGCTTGGGGTATACAATATCTATGTAAGCACTTATTTGACAGTATGTCTTGGTCATGTGTAGTGTGGTAAGATAACTGGCCCTCCTGAATTGCTCCACAAGTTCATTCACCTGGATCATGGGCTAGAAGTCAAATTTTAGTATGCTGTTTAATTTTCATAAATCATTACTGAACTGTACAGTACCATCCAACTTTGGTACCAACATGATGGGGCTCTTTACATTCACTATTGGGTTTTTACCTTATGTTAGTATATTTTTAATTATTTTCCATATTGCCTGAGATTCATCTTCCTTCCAGGGATTGTTTCAATATGGTGGGTAATGAGTAGTTCATCCCAGTAGATCAGAGAAAATGCCTTTATACCTTAAGAGGATCTCTGTGAGTTCTTGTGTGGGGGCCTTCAGCCAGGGTCCAGTTTGGATTACCTGGGAAACTGAAAGTACCTCCTTCTCTTGTTCTGGATCAGCTGTGCTCAGTCCTGTTCCTATCACATTGACCTTTACCTTTGCCTCCCTCCATGGTTTTAATACATTAATGTAGTAGATCTGTTCAAAACAACTTTTTCCACCTGTTTTACCCTGTAGTTTACTCATTAAGTCTGTCAAGGATTTCAGAAATGTGACCTTGCCATTTGGCTAAAAAAATATTCCCATTGGTGGGGACTAAGACCAGGATTTTGTCCCCTACTTGGAAATCAGTATGGTGGGTGTTCAAATTATATACTCCTTTTTGGCTAGTTTGAATCTTTTCAATATTCTTCCTTTGTACAAGTAGTACCATTCATATAATTCCCTGAATACTACCATAGTGTTCCACCCATTACAGTTCTGAAATGGGATTTGTCTTCCTCCTAAGTTTCCTTCACTACATCCAATAGTTCCTTGGGCCAGCACCATATAATAACTTGATAGGGCTAAAGCCAGTGCATGATTGGGATACTCTCATTAATCAAAGACCAAGGTAAGGTAATACGTGGTCCCATTTCTTCCTGCCAGTCGCTATTTCTTTCTTCAACATGGACTTTAATGTTTTGTTAAACCTGTTAACAAGCCTGTCCATTTGTGGGTGGTATACCAAGGTCCTAAATTGTCTTTTCTGAAAGGTCTGGCATAACTGTTCCACTATTTTGGTCATGAATGGGGTGCCCTGGTCCATTAAAATTTCATTGGGTATTTCCACACTTGAAAAAAGTAGAACCAACTTCTTGGAGTTGGCTTACCTAAGGGGAATGGCCTCAGGGAAGCATGTAGCTTAGTCCAGTATAACCAGGACATAGTGGTAGCCATTAGTTGATTTGACCAGGGGACCTAGAATGTCCATAGCAATCCTTTACAAATGGACCTCTAGTATGGGCATTGGTATTGGTGAAGTCTTAAACCCAGGACTGGGGTGATCTTTGGGCACTCTGGACATCTTGCACAAAAAGTTTTCTACCTATTATTCTTGACCAATAAAAGTGGGCTAGTATCTGGGCTTTGGCTTTATCCATGTCCAAATGGCCACCCAAAACATGGCTATGGATCATCTTCATTATCATAGCCCTAACAAATCAGGGAACAAAAACCTGTGACTTCTTCCCAATCTTTTGTTTGTGGCTAGAGTAGATCATTCTGCATGTCAGAATATGATAGGGACCTACAGGGGAGTCTGCTCCCACTAATTTATCAATATTCTCACTTGCCCTGCTTAGTTTAATCTTCCCAGTGAGCCTTTTTAAAGTTCCTTCAGCTAGCTAGATGCTCCAGGCAGCAGACTGGATCCTTCCTACTAGGCATCACAGGATGTGGAGGGCATATTTTCATTTCCTACTTGGAACTCTGTACCCCATTGTTCCCAGAGGAAGGCTAACTTAGTCCAGTATTTCTCTGGCCCATCTTCGTTTCTGTCTGCAGGATCAGTATAAATTTATTTAAACATGCTTTTCTGCTTGGACCCCCTTGTCATCCTCCCCCTATATGGACAAGAATCTCTTCATTTTCTCCTATCTCTGTCTTCTTCTAGAATTCCTGGCTTCTGAGAGGTAAGTCCCTTTTTCTTAAATTACTCTCTTCTTCACCTAGTAACACTCTCCTCTTTGGTGACATTTATCTATACTGTAATGTTACCTGTTTTGTCTGCTGTTGTTTTGGGTTGTTGTCTTGGTCTGGCCCTTCTTCTGTAGGGTTGATAGTTACCCTTTTGTTCCTAGAACTCCTCAGTAGGTGAGGCTCGCCCAACATTCTGGCAATTCTTCCCTTCACTGTCCCTCCACAGTTCTTTAAAATGTGGAAAAATCTTTCCCTATAATTACATTGTGACTGAGGTATGGCACTGCTGCAAATGGATGTAACATTTTCCCAAATCAGGACTGGATCTGTTCTTGGGTCATGAGATAGTGACTTTTCTCACCATGTATACAGATGACCTCTCTGTGGTTCAAGGTGTCAGAGCCATTCTTTTACAAAACTATTGAGTTTTAAGTAGTGTGATTATGTTACCAGATTCTAGTAGCTGTGCGACTCATACTCATTGATTGTGAGCATAGATTTCATTAGCTTGGCCATAGTTCAATAACAGAAGGCGGTTTATACCACTATTGTAGTAGCTCAGTCACACTCCATGGCCTCTTGTTCTCCTTTTGTGCACTCCTAGCTACCTGAGTGAGTCTCTCGCCTACACTTCCCCCAGTATTTGGATATATGTTCTTGTTTTCCACATCTAAAACAAAGAATAAGGGACAAAGTACCCTTCACCTTGAGGACAAACATATGAACTAATTTGATATAGCCTCCTTAAACATACTTTAGTAAGACACCTTTTCTACAAGTGTTATGAATTTCTCAAAATTCTGGGGATAGTCTTGAAACACCCACTCCCTGACAGCAGTTGGTAATTTTCTCTGTCTATGACTAAGATTTGCAGCATTTTTTATTTACTGCTGTGTACTTCTAGGTCTAACCATTATTTTGTCTTCAGTTTCACCTCATATAGTTGTGATGTTAAGCCCTTAATATCTTAGCATTTCAAAAGAAACAATCATGAACTTATAGGCTTGTGTCTCAGTAGTACACCCTCCATCCTTGCCAACAGGCTCCTCTTAACCTTATTAAAATCCAAACAGTCAGTATTTGGAATATCCATGTATGCCCTAAGGGCTTCCCCTGTAAGGTGGACATCTAATAAAATGAGTGGTCCCACCCCTCTTGAGTAGTGATTCTTCCAAAAGTGACTAAGTAGGCCTTCATGTCCTTATCAAACTTAAGTGAATTTAATGGGTACTGCCTTTGGCTGAGACATTGATTTGGTTACAGATGCCATCCATTCAGCAGTGGCAGCAATGGTCTGCAATAACTGCTCAATCAAAGTCATGGGGCCAGATTCACGAAGGCTTGCACGGAGTCTAAGAGTAGTGTAAGACTCCATGCAGCCTTCGTGATCCAGGAACAGCCCAAAGTCCACGTAAGAGACAAGCTAAAATGTCTCTTACACGGAGTGGGCGTGGATAAGCTAATCACCTCACTTGCAGCCGAATAGCATGCAAATGAGGATGATTAGCGATCCAGGAAGCCCAGAACAGCCCGTGTAAGAGCCGTTTTAGCTGCAGAAATGTACTCAGTTGACAACTGAGTACGTTTCTGCAAAAACTTCAATGGAGCCATGTCAGCTCCAAATAAAGGGTGCATATGTGTCAGGCAGCATGCCAATGGCCAAATATGTGGCCATTGGCAAGGTAACCTGATGCAAATATATTAAAAATATATATTTTTTTTCGATGCCGATGTTTAAACCAAGCGCAGCCCTGCAAACGGGCTGCGCTGTATAAAACATAAAAACAAATGTGGGTTTTATGCAATACATGGAATTTCAATGCAGGGACCAGCAGACCAAAAACAACATGGCCACCGTGTAGTGGTTGCTAAGGGGGGAAGCTGAGTCTAAGAGATGTAACTAAGCATTAGTAGGCAATCTGATGCAAATGAGTGTTAGGATACTGAATTCCACTGTCACATAGCAAATGAGCACATTCTGAGTAGTGTAAGAGTTACAGAAGGGGGAGGAACAGAGTAGGAGATAGGTGACATCACAGGGAGGAATGGTAGAAAGAAATGCAGTTCATTGGAGGTCAGAGTTACATGACAGATGTCAGACAGATATCATGGAAAGAGGTGTGCCACTAGATAAGCATGAGAAAGTCAAGAAATGGAAGGTGTACACTGTTGCCTACACCAAAGTTTCTTGCTGGGCACGCATGTGCACGTGTGCGCACCATGAAGCACGAGTAAGACAGTGTGCGTGCGTGTAAGGCAGACTGAGCATGTGGGAGCGTGTTGGGAGATGTTTAACACTGTTTGCGCGGGTGTGCGCGCGTGTAGGGCAGACTTAGCATGTAGAAGCCTGTTGGCAGACCTGTAACACTGTTTGAGCTGGTGTGCACGCATTTTAACCTGAATAAGACGATTCTGAGCCGTGTAAGCATGTGTGTGCGCGCATGTAAGCCACTGTGAGCGTGTTTCTGCTGGTATACACGCTGCTCCCCCCTGAGGAAACAGAAAGGAAAAAGGAAGCAACATAATTAGTAGGAAGCTAGCAGGGAATACTGCTGGAGCTAGCAGGTGAAAACAATTAGAAGCAGGCAATTACACAGGCAGAATAGTAGCTCAGCCCAACACTTAAAAATCTGCAAACAGCAGTGCAAGATGTTTCTCTCAAGAGACACTGCAAGACAGGAGTAAGCTATTAGAAGTGAAAACTGAAAAAGCTGAACTCAGAGCAGAAATGTTAGGGGCTGCCATAGCTGTCATAATGAGACATAGGTGACTTGCTGAGGGTGGTGACAATGCAGATGGTGCCAGACAACCCACAGTGAGGAGACGGAGAAGAGTGTACAGGCCCAGGGTCACCTACCACGGGTTACATGAGCTGGAGATAGTAGAGCTATAGAGTGGACAGAGACCTCCTGCAGCAAATAGTGGAGCTGTGCAGGCCACGCCTCACACACAGAACCAACAGAGGGGAACCCATCCCAGTGGAAACCAAGGTATGTGTTGGCCTAAGAATACTAGCAACAGGTACCTTCCAGAGACCAACTGGTGATATGATGGGGATATCACAGGCATCAGCCTCCAGGGTACTGCACCAGTTCCTGGATGCCATGTCAGCACATGTCGGTGATCATGTATATTTCCCCAATGCCCGTGAGGTATTGGCCAGCAATATGCGTCTCTTCCAGCAAATAGCGGAATACCCTGAGGTAGTGGGTGCAATAGACTGCACGCACATATGCATCAAAGCACCAGCCGGTGAGCAGGGTAGGGCATACATCAACCGCAAGGGCTTCCCCTCCATCAACTGCCAGGTCATGTGTGATGCCCAGGGCATAATAATGAATGTGTGTGCTGGCTGCCCTGGGAGCTACCATGATTCCCACATCTGGCATTTGACGCAGCTGTACCAGACATTTGCCAATGGGGACATCCCACACGGACACCTAGTGGGGGATGCAGGTTATGCACTGGAGCCGTGGCTGATGACACCCATCAGAAACGCACACACACCTGAATAGGAATGCCATAATGAGGCACACGCACAAACACGTAATGTAATAGAGCATGTGTTTGGGCTGCTCAAGTCACAGTTCTGGTGTCTGGACACATCTGGTGGAGCCTTGCAGTACACACCAACTACATGTACCCAAATTGTCATGGTATGTGCTATGCTACATAATATGATCTTGCGAAAACAGCTGCAGCAGGACCAGCATAGGGCGGGCCAAACAGCCCCACCATTGCCAAGGCCATCACAGGCAGAGCGTGACTCGGAGGAGGAACAACCTGAGCCTGCCCCAGTAGGCAGAAGGAGGCGTGCCCAGTATGCCCTGGCCTTGGCAAAGAGGCAACGCATAGCACATACACTGGCTCAGTAGGAACCCTGGGAATGATACCCCTCTGACTCACTCAGATAATAACAGGGATGCCTAAAATGACATGACCTGCTCACAAACATGTACAGGGAGTGTAATATGTGCATCCGACAGAGGCAGCCCTGCAGCACCACCTGAGGCATGAATGCCATGTGTTAAGTAATGTAACACCATGTACTATATGCACACCTGAGGACCCTGACTAACATCCTACCCTCACCAAGCATCATGCCACAATATGACAATGAGATGATCAAGTGCAATAATTGACTGAAGTATCGCAGTTAGTCAAAGGGGATCCAATGTGTGCCAGCCTGGGATGACATGCTGAGCATGACATGATGCTCCACCTGCTAGGACTGGCGTGCACCTATCAGTGCAGGCCATATGGATACTGGCAAAGGCTGTTGTTACCCACAGCGTGCCCTGAATAGGTAAGGCTCAAAACACAAACCTACCTCCATAGGTATCAGAAGGGATAAGAATAAGATAAGGGATAAGTCGAAACAGCAAGATGCATGCAGTCTAAACTCACCCAGTATGGAGAATGTTGATATCTGTGCTGTAACAGAAAACTGAGTCAAGGCTCACAACAGCACCCTAACACTACCAGGTTACACCTCATACTGTGCTGTACAGCCTCAAAACATGGAACAAGCTACAAAAGGAGGGTGACTAGCAATAATTGTCAAGGATAACCACACCCCATGCTGGTACCACAACAAGAAGCAGCATGGACTAGCCATGGTCAAGTAACAGTGGCTAAAACTGCCCCCCCAGTTTATAGCCTGCTACAGACTACTGTCCCAACACCAGGAACTGCACCTGGCCTATGCTGGAATACATGAATATATCAAGTCCTCCAAACCACATTATATTGGGTGACTGAAAATACCCAGACATAGACTGGGAGCATTATACTAGCTCCAACACTGTAGGACAAAAGTTCATAGAATCCATAAACCAAAATGCCCAGGAACAATGTACCACTCCCACAAGAGGGGTAAGCATACTGGATGTGATAATCAGCAACATGGGTACTGGATGGCAAGACGAGAAGTGTATTGCTCACTGGTAAAACCAGACCATAGAGTAATCACACTGGATATACAAATCCTGACCACAGTCCCTGGCCAGAAAACCACAGTGGAAAACATGTGTAAAGCAATATTTGCACTCCTCCAAACTGATGTGGAATCCATTAAAGGTCCTGTGCAGGTGCAAAATATGGGCCACACCTCAGAACCTGTAATACAGCCATTCCATGAACACTGCCAGGAATGCTTGGATTATGCAATCCTAAATTAAAACAAGACACAATGCCATACACGCAGGCATCTGGCATGGTGGACACCAGCCATAACCAAACCATGCAAGAGAATGAGGAAGCTACTACATGATAGAGCAAACATAAACAATGAAGTAATCACTGATCAGTAGTATGGCAATAAAATATGTCCACACATACAATCCACTAAGGCCAGCCACAACAAGTTGAATCTGTGAATCCTGAGGCAATGTTACACCTGCCCCAAGTACACAGACAACCCCAACTCCCCAAGAAATACAAATATATGTGAGAGATGCAACCATCTATCCAAACTGGAGGCTGAGCTCCCTCAACTCAGTACTCCCAAAACTAGTCAGGAGGAGAAGGTAACCACACACACACCACAAACACAGTCCCACATAGACCTATCACAACTGCAAACCAAAGACATAAACACAGAAAAACATTCCCGGAGGCACAAATTACAAACACAGCACACCAACAGAGGCCTCTAAAGCAGACACCCAATCAAACAACCTCCAAACATAGCACATGCAACACATAGTACACAAAGCTGGTGTGCCAAACAGTCACAGGCCAGAAGGAGAAACAACATGCCTGATACAGTTGTAATAGGTGACTCCATAGCGAGACACACTGCTGTCCCGCACACCAGACTGAACAAGGGAAAGGGTACAGTAAGCTGCCTGTAGGCTGCCACAATGCCACATAACACAAGTATGCAGGTCACCCCAAAGCAAGTAGAAATATGATGCAGTCATAGTCCATGCTGGTGTGAATGACCTGAGATGTACCTCCCTAGACTACATGAAAAGAGACATAGATGAGCTCTCTGATTATGTAGTCCAGGCCAGTATGACACTCACCGTTTGCAGCATCCTACCCTTACCAAGAATAATGCCACAGTACAAACACGGAATGATCAGTCATAGCAAGTGGCACACTTACTGGTGTCATTCCAAGGGGATCCAATGTCTGTCTGCTTGGGATGTCATGCTTGACAAGCCATGCAGCTGTTCCTGGGATGGCTTGCACCTGTTAACCCTGGGCGTCTGGATATTGGATAAGGCCTTTGCCACCTCCATAGAGCCTTTTGTAGGCAAGGCTGAAAAGACTAACCCACCACCCTAGAAAACATAAGTGGAAAGAAACATAAGGGTAATGCTGACCAATGCCAGATGTGTAAACCCCAATATGCATGCTCCCGAGGCCATCCCCAGTATGGAGAACATCGATGTCTGTGCAGTGACAGAAACCTGCTGCAAGCCTCCTGACAGCACACCAGCACTACCAGGTTATACCACATATCATGTGTCATGGCCCCAAAACCTGGAACAAAACATAAAAGGAGGGTGAGTATCCATATTCAGCACAGACACCCATACGTCCAGGTAACTGACAATGCACAAGGCATTGGAGTCCACCCATGTGCAACTAACTGTAGGCAAGACTGCTGTACAGTCTGTAGCATGCTACAGACCACACTCTCACACACAGGAACCCCACCCAGCCATCCTGAAGACACTGGACAGTATGAATGTCCCACCAAATACCAAACAAGGTACCACAAATTACCACATAGGTGGTAAACCATTATGTATGGAAGGAGTAATCAGGGACCTAGGGACACAAGTGGACAGTAACCTGTTATGTGACACTCACATTGCCAATGTGGCTAGGAAGACTGTCTACATTGGACACCGTATCATGAAAGGATTCACATCTACGTCAACAGAGGTCATTGTGCCCCTATACTGTTCTCTTATCACACCCATAATCTAGTACAATGCCTCATATGGGATGTACCTTACCTGACACCTGCAGCAGTTAGAAAGACCTCAAAGGTACCTCACCAAGAGGATAAAGGGTCTCAAATATATGTCATATGCTGCCTGGCTGTAGACACCCCAGCTGAATGCAGTCACATACTGCCTACACAGAGGCATTGCATGCCTGTTGTACAAGGCCATGCCCAACACAGGAGTAATGGACATGCTCCACCCCAGAAAACTCAAAGCCATCGGAGCTGTGAGAGTGAGAGATGTCAACCTCAACAAATAATGAAATAGGATGTGCTGGAGGGACAGATACATAATCCAGAGGCTCCCACACCCTGGACCAGAATCCCACTCCATGTTAGGCAGAGCCCCTCACTGACACTCTTCAACAGGAATCTTGCCAAGTGGATGGATGATTGTAGAGTTACACTGGGGGTCTTCACTGTGTCATGTCCAGACAGAGGCACAGCAAAGCAAATCATAAATGGCCATAATATTCACATAGCAAGGGGTGGCAAAAGCCACACACACTCTGGCTAGGCTAACAAATGCCCTAGGGTGGATAGCCTAGTATGAACCTATGAACCTATGAAGATACAAATTGTACAGGACACTAAGGATAATCCCAAGGCTTTCACAACTGATGGTAGGAACCGTGTTGGGAATTCACAGATATGCTCTGAATCACACAAATATCACAAACAACATACCAAACACACACACATATTGCCAACATACATCCTGACAGGTGCAGTGCAAACCCCCCAGAATGCAAAATATCTATCCCAGCAGACTGCTGGCCCCTGACATTGCAGATGCTGAGGTAACAGCCAGCATCTACAAAGCAAAACACACAGCAGCAATGGTATGAGATGGTGTCCTGGGCTGAGTCCAACATGGACTCCAAGATGAATGGAATGCCAAATCACACTACTGCTCAATGTCAGCCTTACCACAGGATATGTACCCAAAGAGCAGTGTACAACAACAGTGGTCCTTCTCAACAAAGGTGTTGCCTGAATGGATACTGAAAACTACCACCCCAGAATCCTGAGAAGCTCGGTCTGCACAGCTATGGAAAGGATCAGCATGTACCGCAGACATAAAGATATTGGGGACCTACTGACACTGGACCCTACCCAGTGTGGCTTTCTTAAGTGCAGATCCTGCCCCTAAACATGTTTGACTCAATTGAAACAGTCATTAAGGTCATTGATGAGGGCAATGTGGTCCACACAGCGTAGCTGGACCTTGCAAAGGCTTCTATACAATACCCTACGTGTTCATTATAGATAAGCTCACCAGCTTAAATATAAACCCCTATGTCAGTAGAGGGTTGCAAACCAGACCAAGGACAGAACAGACATGGTCAGACATGCTGCAGCCATGTTAGACTACAAACCAGATATAACTGGCATCCCACAAGGCTTGGTCCTGGGATCTCCCTCGTCTGGTATATATGTCCCATAGGTACAGGCCAACATGGAAGGACTGTGTCTGAACATGTTTGCAGAGGACTACAAACTGCTCACCATATATGATCCACCAGCTGACACAAGCATCCCACAAAAGGGCCACATAGAAACAGACAACTGGTGCCATAGCCATGTCAGCAAGCTAATTGCAGAAAAGTGTATAGTCAACCCCGTGGATATACAGTAAGTGCCCACCAATTACCACATAGGTGTTAACCCATTACGTACTTAACATGTAATGAGAGACCTGGGGACACAAGGTGATAGATATCCTGCATTGGACAAACATGTGCTGTAGTGTTTACAGAAACATACCATATACCCACCTAATCATGAAGGTTGTCAGATCTAGATAAGGGGAGGTCATTGTGGCTCTGCAGTCATCCTTCATCAGCGTTACAATTGACTACAATAGCCCCTGTGGGATGTACCTCAGCAGACACCTCCATCAACCGTAAAGTCCCCAACAGTACCTCACCAGGAGTATCAAAGAGCTTGCACAGATGCCATGTGTTGCCTGTGTTGCTGGTATCAATAAACATGCTGCACCTTGTACAATCTGAATGGCAGTGAGCTATGCACATGAGAGACCTGAACCCCAGCACTGACTTACATAGGACAAGCTGTACTGCATGATCCATAACACAGAAGCCACCCCACCCATGAGTAAACTCCCAGTACAGGCTACCCATAGAGTCACTTATCGATTTTCCTCAATAGGAATCTTGATGAGTGGATGGGAGATGGTAGCTTTATCCTGGGTATCACTGTCATGTCACAGGTAGACAGAGGCACAGTATACTAACCATGACATATGTCATGGCAAACTCCACTTACAATGTGTGTCGAAGGACAAACACACTCTCCGACTAGCATTAGAAATGGACTAGGGCACATCGCTAGTGTTTGCAAATGTACACCTATGTTGTGGAATACACTACCAATGTTGGACAAGCCTGGTTTAAGTAGTTCATATCTGAACATAATGCAACATGGTCAGATGTACACAACTGGCCCCTAACCAGGCTGTTGTGCTCACTATGGAAATGTAAAGCAGTGATAGCACTAAAGCCCAGGATACTGTCCACCACAGTCAAAGTACTGAACCAGTACACTATACAGTACTACAGTGTTAGGTCAGTGTGAAAGGATGTTGACAACTGTATGCAAAGTATCCCATGCAAACCCTGCAGGCACAGTATAATCCTGTTGTGTTCACACACAAAGCAGTTGTACAGTAACTACACAACATGACACACAACACACAACCATAAGCGGGAGATATTTGTTGAAGTTCACACTCATCCACAAATGTGGTGGGCTGCAGAGTTCAACATATGGAATGCTCACACTGGGCATGCTCACACACTTTGATAAATGAGACATATGTCAGACAACATGCCATGGGAAGGCTGAACTGGGCATGCTCACACACTTAGGCCAAATCTCAGTTTAGCAGTTGGCCACACATATCTGGTATTTTACGTGTTATTCCAGGAACCAACCACATTACAGCAGTCTGCCCAGTGCACACAGTTAAATGACTACAGAGACATACGTGATATAGTGGATCCCTCCCATATGCAAACATCTTCCACAGATACACAAGTTGTTCATACAAACAGGGAATGCTATGGCAATAAAGGCGTGCAAACAGTCTATCAGCAACAAATAATGTGCATTTGACAATTAAACATATGGGTGTAGAGGTCAACACTAGGCTGTTTGCCCTAGGGAATGACAGCTTAGCCAGAGTGTGCTTGGCGTCTGCCTCCCCACAGGATGCACATTCCCCTTTCTAAACACCGATGATGTCAGCACCCTATAAGTACAGCAGGAGAAAAGAAACCTCCCAGTAATGCGAATAGTGCGCTCTGCTAATGCGTCTGTCTCAAGTGTCATAACATAGTTAGGTAGGGGTTTGAATCCTGCAAATGCTCAGTGTGTGTGAGTGGGGTTGGTGTGTGTGCAAGTCTGTGGGAGGGAAATGTCCCTTTTGGCAACTGGGAAAACACACTACAGGATGCACATTCCCCTTTCTAAACACAGATGATGTCAGCACTCTATAAGTATAACAGGAGACGGGAAACCTCCCAGTAATGCGAATAGCACGCTCTGCTAATGTGTCTGTCTCAAGTGTCATAACATAGTTAGGTAGGGGTTTGAATCCTGCAAATGGCAAGTGTGTGTGTTTGGCTGAGGGGGATTAGTGTGTGTGAGGGAAATGTCCCTTTTGGCAACTAGGAGAACAGACTACAGGATGCACATTCCCCTTTCTAAACACTGATGATGTCAGCACCCTATAAGTACAGCAAGAGAAAGGAAACCTCCGAGTAATGCGAATAGTGCGCTCCGCTAATGCGTCCATCTGGAGTAGCATAACACAGTTAGATAGGGGTTTGAATCCTGCAAGTGTGTGTGTTTGGCTGAGGGGGGTTAGTGTGTGTGAGGGAAATGTCCCTTTTGGCAACTAGGAGAACAGACTACAGGATGCACATTCCCCTTTCTAAACACTGATGATGTCAGCACTCTATAAGTATAGCAGGAGAAGGGAAACCTCCCAGTAATGCGAATAGCATGCTCTGCTAATGTGTCTGTCTCAAGTGTCATAACATAGTTAGGTAGGGGTTTGAATCCTGCAAATGGCAAGTGTGTGTGTTTGGCTGAGGGGGGTAGTGTGTGTGAAGGAAATGTCCCTTTTGGCAACTAGGAGAACAGACTACAGGATGCACATTCCCCTTTCTAAACACTGATGATGTCAGCACCCTATAAGTACAGCAAGAGAAGGGAAACCTCCCAGTAATGCAAATAGCGCGCTCTGCTAATGCATCCGTCTCAAGTGTCATAACATAGTTAGATAGGGGTTTGAATCCTGCAAATGGCAAGTGTGTGTGTTTGGCTGAGGGGTTAGTGTGTGTGAGGGAAATGTCCCTTTTGGCAACTAGGAGAACAGACTACAGGATGCACATTCCCCTTTCTAAACACTGATGATGTCAGCACCCTACAAGTACAGCAGGAGAAGGTATGTGGCATGGACAATGACTGAGTCATATGTGTCCATGCCTCTGACTGACCTGTATGCTTGTGTTATGTGGTGGACCATAGTGCCCCACAGGCATATCACTGTGACCTTCACCTTGTCCAGCCTGGTGGGCGTGACCATACTGTACCGGACAATAAAGGTAGCTAACACAACTGTGGCAGGTGTGTTGTCTAGCCGTACAGGCTGTGACTGGCACACAGGATTTGTGTGCTATGTGTTATGTGTGATGTGTTCAGGCATAACGTATGCCTGTGTGCCAGCTGCAGAGGTGTGTGCTGCTCAGGCAGGATGCTATTCTAAGGCTCCACGAATGGCCCAGTGTGTTCACGTGCTTGTATTGCTGTCAGTGTAGGTCTACATCAGACTGGTATTGTAGTCACTGTAGTATTGCATGCCACCTGACAGGTTATGCCAGTACTGGGTTCAGAGTGCTTAGTCCCCAGTTTGGCTATGTGGTTCCATCTCATACATGTGTTGTACGTCCATGTGTAGGGAAGAGGGTTGACTGTGTACATGTGGCAGCTGTGACATTGCCACATGACCCACATATTCCACAACTGTAGCATAGAGGTGACTGACAACTGACCTTTGAACATGCTACCATAGTATTGTGATTGCCATGGTGATTAACAGCACATAGGGCTAATGGGGAACAAGGTACATAGGTTCATAGGTTCATAGCGTCATACTAGGCAATCTGCCCTAGGGCATTTAAGAACCTAGCCAGAATGTGTTTGGCTGTCGCCATCCAATGTAAATATATCTTGCCATGCCCTTTTCGAGGTTAGTATACTGTGCCTCTGTCTAACAGTGACACAGAAGTGATACCAGGGTTAACCTACAATGTCCCATCCACTCATCAAGATTCCTCTTGAAGAGAGTCAATGAGGACTCTTCCTAACCTGGACTGGGATTTTATTCCAGAGTGAAGTGAGCCTCTGGGTTATGAATCTGTCCCTCCAGCATGTCCTATTTATTTCAGTGCTGAGGCTCAGGTCTCTCAAGCGTGTATCCCGATGGGATTTGGATATTCTCAGGTGCAGCATGCCCATTAATTCCGGGTTCAACATGGTGTTATACATTAGGCACAGATCATCTCTGAATAGGCGGTATGCCACTGAGTAGAGCTGGGGTTTATTTAATGGTCAGCATATGGCATCTGTTTGAGCCCTTTGATCCTCTTGCTGAGGTACTTGTGGGGTCTTTCCAGTTGCTGCAGGTGTCTGGTAAGGTACATCCCGACAGGGGGATTGTACTCAATTATGGGCCTGATGAGGGATGAGTAAAGAGGCACCATGTCCTCCCCTGATGTAGATGTGAATCCCTTCATGATGGGGTGGGCTATATACAATGTCTTTCTAACCACTTTGGCCACGTGGTTGTCAAATGAGAGATTGCTATCAACTTGGGTCCCCAGGTCCCTAATTACTTCTTCTGTACATAATGGAGTACCACCTATGTGGTACTTTGTGGGCACTTTGTTTTTCCCAAAGGGATGACTATACACACTTTTGCATTCAGCTGGAGGCCATGGCTCTGGCACAAGTTGTCTGTTTCTATGATGCCCCTTTGGAAGATGCTTGTGTCGGCTGGAGAGTCGATTATGGCAGCCAGTTTGCAGTCATCTGCATATTTGGTCAGCCACAGTCCTTCCGTGTTGGCCTGTACCTCCGATAAATATATACCAAACAAGAGAGGTCCCAGGACTGAGCCTTGTGGGACACAACTCGTAACTGGTTTGGAGTCTGGCATGGCTCCAGCAATTCTAACCATGTGGGTTCTGTCCTTGAGCCAGTGTGCAATCCATCTAGTGACATAGGGGCTTATATTTAAGCTGGTGAGCTTCTCTAGAATGCCCGAGTGGGGTATTGTTTTGAAGGCTTTTGCGAGGTCCAGGTAGGCTGTGTGAACCACCTTCCCCTCGTCAATGGCCTTGGTGACTGTTTCAAAGAAATCAACCAGGTTTGAGAGGCAGGATCTGCCCTTAACAAAGCCAAACTGGGTATGAACCAGTGTCTGTAGGTCCACAATATCTATATCTATGTGGTCCATGATGATCCTTTCCATAGCTCTGCAGACCAAGCTAGTGTGGCTTATGGGGTGATAGTGTCCAGGATCCGTTGAGGCACCACCTTTCTGTAGAGGGACCACTGTTGCTGTCGCCACACTTTGGACACATATCCTGTAGTAAGGCTGGGATTGAACAGTAGGTTTATGTTTGGTAGTAGCGTCTTGGTGGTCATGTAGGACACAGCCGGGACACTGTCTCGTCCCATTGATGCAGTGTGTATTGCTTTGGAGAGGCGGCTCTTACCTGAGCATCTGAGATGTCAGGGGCAGCACTCTGCTGGCATACATATTTGCCCTTTCAGTGTGGAGGCGCGTGAGAAGTTTGCACTGAACCTGTCAGCTAGAATGTTGGCAATGTCTGTGGGTTTGGTGTTTCTATTGACATTTTGGACTACCTCTGAGCATATCTGGGAATTACCACCCAGGTTCCTAACATAACTAAAGAAAGCCTTGTGATTATCCTTAGTGTCCTGTGCAATTTCTGTCGAAGCTGGCCTTAGACAATCTTATGAGTGCCTGTAGTTATTTGCTAATACTGATCAGTGATGCCTTCCCTATTTGTGAATTTGCTGTATCATTTGGTAGCTTCCTCCTTCTATTGTGTAGTTTGTTTATGGCTGGGGTCCACCAGACATGGCATCTGCCTTTGGAGGATTGGGTCTTGGTTTTATTCGGGATCACATGATCCATGCATTCCTGAAGGCGTCCATAGAATGCGTTTATAGAGGAATCTGCGGTCTGGTCTGTAGTTTCCACAGGCCCTGGGGCTTTGAAGGATTCCACCTCAGTTTTGAGGAGTGTGAATTTGCTTTAGAGAAGTTGTTCACTGTGGTGTTCTGGGCAGGGGGTGGGGTCGGGATGTGAATATCCAGTGAGATTAGTTTATGGTCCGATCTTACCAGTGAGGGATACACTTCTGGTCTGGAGCATAGAGTCCCCATGTTGGTGATGATCAGGTCCAGTATGTTTCCCCTTCTTGTGGGAGTGGTAACAAGTTGTTCCATAGCATTTGAGCTCATATATTCTAGGAATCTTTGGCCTAGGGTGTTGGAGCTAGAGTCATGCTCCCAGTCCATGTTTGGGTAGTTGTCGTCACCCAATATAATGGTGTTTGGAGAGACCTTCATATTTCCACTGTTCACAGGATGGCCGAGTGCAGTTCTTGGGTTTGGGAGGGTGGTCTGTAGCAGGCTATAACCTGGAAGGCAGTTTCACCCATTGTTAGTTGCACATGGATAGTCTCTGATGCTTGGTGCTTTGCCACCAACCTGGAGGTGTGGGTATCTTTGATGAATATCAATACCCCCCTCCATTTGTGGTTCGTGTCAAGTTTTGGGGCTGAAAAGCATGGTATGAGGTTAAACCTGGTAGTGCTGGTGTGCTCTCAGTAGCCCTGAACCAGGCATCTGTTACTGCACAGATATCGATGTTCTCCATGCCAAGGAGAGTTTGGTGCATGCATCTTGAGGTTTAGACTTCTGGCGTTGGGTAGCATTACTCTTAGTTTCTTATCCCTTGTGATACCTATGAAGGTGGGTTTGTCATTTGAGCCTTGCCTAACATAGGCACTATGGGGTAGCAAGAGCCTTTGCCAATATCTGAAAGCCCAGGGGTGACAGGTGCAGGCCGTCCCTAGCGAAGCAGGTGGTTCAACAGAAGATGAATATGTGAAGGTGTAGTGCCTGTGATTAGTTAGCAGTAGCATATATGACTGCTCACGTGGACACATGCCAGGTAAGTCATATGCACTGTGTCACAGGCAATGTACATGTGAACAGGACAAACAGTGACATTCTGTCAAGTGAGACATGGACATACATATAGTAAGCTATGCAGATGGCACTAGGAGTCCACAGAAGCTCTATAACTATGCATTGCAGGTGTGATCAGTATTCCAGGGTAATTGCAAGCAAACATGCATGCAAACAAAGCTACAGTAAACAGGGCTGCATGTAGTCCATTGTACAACAAACAAGCTGTACCACTTCCAGTAGGTAACACTGCAAATATGCAGGCACTATGCACATGTACATGGAAATACACGGGTCAGATGGCTAGGGTCCAGTCTCAGCGCACACAAGTGTACAGACCATGTACTGTCAGGATGTACAATAACTGGATGGAAACCCATGTGCTCATACCTGCAGTAATACACATGTCAAATAACAGACACTGAGCCTTCACTCAGTGGTTCCATACTTAGTAGGATGTATGCTACCTGGCCTGCCACCACAGTATCCCTGACATATATGGGGACTCTCCCTCCTGTGACAGTTAGTTTTGTGTGTTGGGGCTGTCTAGCATGGTATGAGATGTGAGCTTGCAGTGCTAGGGTGCTCCTGTGTGTCCTGTACCAGTCGTGTAGTACTGCACACATATCAACATCCTCAAACATCCGCATTGCAGAGTCCAGTGTGGGCAACATGCCACTTGCAGTTTACATGTCCATCATTGCGTATTACTACATTCATTACCTTACCCCTTTGCTACCTATGTATGTAGCCTTCTGTTGACATCATTACCACCAGTATGCCAACATGTGCAGATGATACACTATGGTACTTACCATGGGTGTAGACAACAGTACATGACAATCACACCTTACTGCATCAGGCATGCTGTGATATACCCACAATTAATTCAGCACACAGTACTGTTAACAACATGATACTATTACTACACATCTATGTGGTCACCCTGTGCATCAGCAACATGTTAACCTGTACCTGCACAGTTGTTACAGATTGCAGGAGGTGGCACAGTTTCATCATATGCACAGGGTGTGAACTTGGTATGCCTGAGTCAGCCACCGATACCACCGATTGACATGTATGTGTATGTGTGTTGGTGAGGGACAGCAGTAGAAGGTGGGGCAATGTTGATGCAGTGTGTGCGTGTATGCGGTAGCCCTAGGTGTTGTCAATTCGCATGTGTGTATGGATGCACACAGTTCCACCTCATGGCTGCCATATACTGGTGTTTGTGGACAGCCACAGACTGTACCTGCCAGGTCATACAGATCAGTGTCTCTGGCCACGGACATGGTACCTGTGCCTTGCAGGGTGCTACGGACCGTATCCGGTACCAACCCAGACTGGGTACTGTCATCAGAAGCAGGTGTTCATTGACTGGACACAGATCCCTGTCGGGCCTGGCCAGAGCCACGTGCATGTGGTCTCCTGGGGCGGTCTGATGACAGCACAGACCCAGCATTGCTGGGGCTGCTGCTGGCACTATGAGGCAGCGGCCCTGTTGTCATCCGCAATGACTGCCAGCTGCTGCTGTTGCTGGCATACGGCCACGTCGATGCCTCAACCACCCACCATCGCCCTGGCTCATGGACATGTAGTTGTGGAACCGGTCTAATATGTCCCCACAACGTCTGTCTATGACATCGGTGAAATCACGGATGGCAGCCGCAATGTCACGCATACTGTCAGTCATGGCTGTGCGACATGCTGTCAGCTCCCTCAGACCCTGTCTGGTGTACCGTTCCATACGTGACTGTGCCTGCATGACAGCCCGAAACATAGCTGAGGTTGTAAGACCTCTGTGGGCACGTCTGACAGGGGCAGTATGCCCACGGATGCTCCACGAGAACCCTGGACATCTGTCTGTGTGGTACCATCTCTGGGCCATGCCCATGGCTGCTGTGTGGGGAGGCATGTGCCACAGATACCACATTACCCTGGTCAATGCCCACTGTATGCTGTCCATCACCTAGGGACATTGGTGACAAAGGGTGTATTGGCAGGATAACTGTGCGCATTGATGGGGTCGACAGCTGTGTACTGTCAATCGGCTGACCAATGGCGGACCCTGGCATACCTTCCTGTGCCATTACACAGATGTCATCATTATCAGTACCCATGGCACCTGATTCAGGTTCCCTGCTACATGACACCAGAGCAGCACCAGAACCTGTGGGAGGGAAACAGGAAACACAGTTTACAATGGCTACACATTACCAGTGATGCACACATGCGCACATGCGCACATGCGCACATGCGCACACATGCGCACAGGTGCACACATGCACACATGTGCACATGTGCAGGTGCACACATGCACAGGTGCACACATGCGCACATGCACACATGCACACATGCGCACATGCACACATGCGCACATGTGCACATGCACACATGCACACATGCACACATGCGCACATGTGCACATGCACACATGCACACATGCGCACATGCACAGGTGCACACATGCGCACATGCACACATGCACAGGTGCACACATGCACACATGCGCACACACACAGGTGCACACATGCACACAGTTTCACACAATTGTACAGTACTCAGTATGCGTGATATCAACACACAGACACAGACACACCTACATGCATACAAAGAGCACTACTAAGTGAGCCAAATATTACTATTACTATCAAGACTATTACAGGAATTGTTAATACACACTCACCAGCATGGATAGGCTGCATTGCTGTTACACCGGAGGGACCTGCAGACGTGAAGAAACTAATGTCAGTGGGCACAACTGTGCCATTGTTACTGAGTATGATACAGGTCAGTAGTACAACAGTCGCCTTTCACAGGTCAGCTGCTAATATTGAGGATATCACACTTGCACATTAAATACTATGGTGACAGCTACAAACCAAGGACACACCTCACACATGCATTAACTACCAGTGTACACAACAGTCAACTATACATATGGCATATTACCTGCACGTTCACTGTCTTGCTGCTGCGTGGCTCCAGCCTCCATCATAATGCATGTCTGCTGCTGTTGTTGTTGCTGGCGGACTGGAGCCACTACACTCATGAGTAGTCCCTCCAGTCTGGTGAGTGGGGATGTGTAGCCACCCCACCACCTGTGGCGACCTGTTGCCTGTGGATATCCGGCCACGCTGATGGACATTTCTGATTAAATCACTGCAGTGATGTCGTACCTGCTCATATGTCCTATTATGCGTGCCTATGTCATTTACCCGACGGACCAGGTCTTGCCACAGTGCAGCCCTCTCCTGCTGATTCTGGCTGGTGCGGGAAAAGAGTATTGCATAATCCCGCACCAGGCTCTGGTGTATCTCCTCATCCTCAGCTGTGGAGTAAGTGGGATTCAGCGGGTGAGCCATGTACCTGAAAAAGAAAATAACCTGATATCAGCAATATATGTCAGCAGAATTTGGCACACATACTACACATGCTACTCGACTGTTATGATACAACATATCTCACATATATAGCATCTGTCTGTCTATTGGTGGATACACATGTAAATGGCCAGGTATCAGTGCTCAGCCAGCAACTGTGCAACAGTACCTGGCACACTCCATATGACATACTACCAAACCCCAGCAGTCAGAACACTGATTCAGGTCAAGAGCACCTCCTCACTCTGGGGGTTTGTATCTAGGTACTGTATGGCCTACATCATCAACTACTGTGAGCTGACCACACACTAATTGCCCTGGATATACATATCCCACCTCCACCACCAGCACAAACGACTATAGTGAATAACATTACAGATGCAAACTTTACACTTTGTAACAGTGACATGGTATCCTTTCAGCCCACTGGGCCAGTGGCAGATACAACCCACAATGCTGACCCCTACACAATTGCTTTCTACAGACATCTCCGAGAATGCATGGATCATGCAATCCCATATATGACCAAGACACTCTCCACAAAGGGACAGCATCCTGTCTGGTGGACCCCAGCCATAGACAGATTGTATTACAGAAGATGGAAGCTACTGCAAGACAGAGCATAATTCCATAAAGGGAGGGCATGTCTGAGCAGCACTAGTAAGGATCTATTTTCCATCATACAAACATCCATGGGCAACTTTGAGAGGGAAATCAAGAGGGACACTACAGATAACCAGAAGGCCTTCTTCAGTTATGTTAGCAACCTGGTCAGAATCCATCCTCTATGCCCATAGTTAGTACACAACAACAAATATTTCACTGACACCACAGATATTGACAACATTGTGGCAGACAGGTTCAGTGCCGGTGTCACCCGCCCTCTCCCCAAAATAAGACATAGTTATCCCAGCTGACTGTAACCTCCCTGTCATCACAGATGTCCAGGTGAGAGCAGCCCTCAGGAAAGCAGAATACACAACATGAATGGGACCTGATGGTATCCCCAGTTGCATGCTACATAAACTCTGACAGGAGCTAAACACACATATAGAAGTGCTATGTAACACTAGCCTGACTACAGGATATGTACCTGTACACTGGCGCACAGCAGCAGTGGTTCCACTCCACGAAGGAGGCACCTCAACATACCAATACAATACAACACAATACATTACATTACAATACAATACTATACAATATGCTATTGCCCTGGGACTACAGCAGCATACTGTTCTGCTACCCTGACCATTGTGACACATGTGGTGTGATGGTACCTGCTGCTGTCACACAGTTACACAGGGTGACTCATATGGCATATTACCTATCTGACTAACATTCAGCAGGGGTATGTGTGACATGTACTCATGGGGAGTCTTGCTTCTTAACACTGTGTGGTTTATTGCAGGGTATGTCTTATCTGTGGGTAGGAACTTTTACCTCCACATGTGCTCTCTATTGCAGTGGCATGGACGACACACAGCAGTCATTTAGGTTGTGGATGGTGTGAGGTGTTACTATGGTTGTTGGACATCTGTCATGGGTGTGACTTACGTATGTAAATCCGGGAGTGGTAACCTCTATGTGGGTAGTATATGTGTACTCTGTGGTGTTGTCAGTCACTGTGCATTGGTAATGTGTTTGAGTGCATTGTCACAGTGTTGTACATGTCACTGTGTCCTTCTCCATATCTGTAGCTGTCATGTGAGGTCCATACCATGGCATCCATTATGTGGTGTGGAGGGTACACCGACCTACATGTCCATAGCTGACACACCATGTCTGCTGACACATACCATGTGCAGGTATTCCAGGAATAGTGTGCCACTGTGAATATCATTGGGGCCACTATTGTACACATTTATGACCCTGTTCACCCCTGACACATGCAGTGGTGGGCAGCCAATCACATATCTGGTGGTTACTGGTGTAGGTGATTTGAAATGTGGTATGGTACTCGGTTTTGACACTGGTGTTCACTCCATGCCTTTGTCACCAGGCACCTGTTGCAATACATCTGTACACATGTGCCTCACTCAGAATTTATATACATCTCTCTCTCTCTATATATATATATATATATATATATATATATATATATATATATATATATATATATATATATATATATATATATATATATATATATATATATCTGTATACATATACACATATATATATATTGATGTACACATATTGCTATAGATGTGGAGAGGGGGCACAGAGGGGTGAGAGTGACAGAGGGGTGGGACAGGGTGTGTTGAGGTCATCATATACAGTCATACCTGTAGATAGTCAGATCAGTCTGTCTATGTATATGTATCTACATATATCTATATCTGTATGTGTGCATTACATATATATGTTTGTACATATTCTATCTATCTACATCTGTCTATGTATTCCTACATCTCTCTCTATGTATGTATACATATATGCATATCATATATATATATATATATATATATATATATATATATATATATATATATATATATATACATACATATGTTGACATACATACATATCCATATGATAGACAGGTATATCAACATGTTTGTCTACCATACTGTATACACACACTAACATACTGCTAAACATACATAACTGTGAAACCTACTTTGTACATTGCACTACAACCTACAGTCAACCTACATTGATATGTGCACATAGATGCTCTCACATACAAATGTATGTACAGCCTTCACTGATAGTTGCTGTATGTCCCCTGCCCTTTACACATCTTCATATACATATGGATACAGACCAATGACACATATGGAGGGTTCACAGTATGTAGACCTTTATAGTATTACTTTACATTACCTGTGTTTGTCACAGCTGCTTGTGTTGCCGTCTGGTTTTCTGTCCTGCTGCTCCACTTCCCAGTTGTCAGCTTTCAGGTGGCTGTTGCTGAACAATTTGTTTGTGTCTGCTTAATTTCAATTTTCTCTGTCTCTGTCTCTGTCTCTCTCTCTCTCTCTCTCTCTCTCTGTCTGTCTGTCTGTCTCTCACGTCCTCCTCAGGGTGCAATGAAAGTATTGCATGTGTGGACTGGGAGTACAGCATACTTTTGTAGGTATCTGCATATGCCCATGTGATGGCCTCTGCACCAATTGTTAGCCAGCATTTGCTAATTGCATGCAGCCAGTTGTGTACTGATTGCAGTTCTCACTGTGATTTCAGAACAGTGCTATAAAAAGGTATGTGAGATAGGCGTAGCCCTTTCAGATTTTAAGGGCAGGGACCATGCTGTTATGCTGTGGACAATGTTCTGTGAGTGTAAAGGTTGGTATCTCTCTCATATTTCCAGCTGTGTTGTAGATTAACATTCCTCCATTCATTTCTCCAGTTTCCTGTACTAACTGTGTATGTACACTGACACCTACAACTACTACTACTGTTAATGTGTGTGTGTGTGCTTTCCTTTCACTTTTGCTTGCACTTTGTTGCTAAGGCTTCAATATTTGCCCTTTACAGTCACTACTTGTATGCCTGCTAGGTGTCCTGACTGTAGTGTGCTGCTGTAGCTTTCCTATTTTCCATGTACATTCACACCTTGGAATGCTTGCTATATCTGCTAGGGTGTTACAGCATGCAGTGTGGTCTGGCCATGGTGTGGGCCTTGACATCTATTAGGGTATTTGAGTATGCTGCTGAGCAGGCCCCAGAGACTTTCAGGTTCATCTGTTATCTGCCTCATGGAATGGTACATATCAGTGGGGTACACCCATTAAATTGTCTGGTATGCTGCAGTTGTGACTGTGGGTTAGCATGAGCATATGTATTACTACACTTATTCTGCCATGCAAGTGGTGAATACTTTCAGGACTCCATAGTTACCATTGCATGTGTTGTTACACCTTTCTGCCTACTGTTTGTACATTTCACATGGAGTCTGTGGGGCATCCCTGTAAGTCATTCACTGTTGCTATGTCTAGGCTCTTAACTATTCAAATATGGTGGTGTCAGACCTCTCATGTGTACAAATATTTGCAGGTTGTCCACATTTCTGCCTCATATTTTGGTCAATATCTCATGCACAGCTTTTTCTGGCAAATCACTCTGGGCTCAAGTCAGAATATAGTGACAAACATTCAAGTTTCAGACTTCATACCCTTCCAAACATCCCACAAAATGCAGACCCTGTTACTCTCTGAACTGTCTGCGTTTGTTGTAACATTATTTGTAATGTGTCCCTGGTTTTGGGCCTTTGCTCCACATATTTTATTACTTGGTCCGGATGTGTTCCTGTAAGAGGTTGTGGGGTATGGGCAGTGATTATCCTGCTGTGAGTATGTGTGTGGCTTGCAAGGTGCTATAGTGACATTATTACCTACTAGCTACCAACTAGCATGGCTGTTTCTGTTCACACACTACTATTATGGAAATCCACTAGTTTTGACAGTAATTCTAAATGACATGCTTTGTGTACTACACATCTATATTCCCTTTACATTCATTCCTACTATTACATGATATATTTATTTTAGCACAATGTTCTTGTATAAGAGTCATGGCTTAGTGGTAAGTCATGCAGACTACTGTTTCCAAGGTCCTGGGTTTGGGACTGCCAGTGGGATTTTATTTTGCTTCTGAACTGACTACAAGACCTGTCAATCAAAGTGACTAAGGCACTTTTAAGCAGTTGTAACCGGGTTAGCACTGGTTTGCGCGGAGCTCACGCATGCGCACTGGCGTTTAGCTCCGCGCACACAAGCGCACACCTGCTTACAACCGCTTAAACGTGCTTACTCTTGCGCACACCCGTGCTATTTTCTTTGAAAGAAATGAAAATGGGGAGACAGGAAAGTGGTGAAAAAGGGGTCACAAAGAGGGTAAGACAGTAGGGAAACAAGCTTGGGTTTTGCAGGAGGGATATAGGTAAGGCCCATAGCTGCCCATTCCTTCATCAGCAACAGCTGTGCATATGTTTGTAATTTGGTGTGACATTTGATACCTTCCACCCCTGAGAGAGGTGTAAGGACAACAGTAATACTTGTTGTACAGCCAATTGTAATTGATAGTTTCCATGTCTGGTAGACATATGTGCGGAATGGGCAGCTATGTATGGGGTGTAATTTTTTTGTGGGTACAGAGTGCCCTTTTTTTCAGGTGAGAGTGGTATGTCAGGTGAAGGAAGTCGGTACAGCTGGGGAGGTAGGTTGGATAGGTAAACAGACAAGACAAACAAGACGCATACAGGGGCGGTGTATGACACGTGTGGGGGGGTTACACAATTGACGGGGACGGAGGTTTGGATATCCAGAGCCCATGAGCCCACAGATGGCAACAGTGGAACTGATATCCCCACCCATAGGCAGTTGCCACTGTTCCTTCACTGCCCAGGACGGGGCTGTGCTGGGGGCTGTGTAGGCTGGGCAACAGGCATGCCCGTAAGTTGTGCCACCAGTGCCTCAAGCTGGCATAGGGGCTCGAGAACAGAGTCCCGAATCTCCCTATGCACCACAGTCCGGACGCTACGGAGGGTGAGTGGTGGTTCTCCTCCGGCCACACTTGCAGAGGGGGGGCGAGCCCCATCCCCTGCAGCGCTTCCACCCGCAGGTGGCACAGGGCCACTGGAGGAGGGTCCAGACTCGGCACTAGTGCCAGGTGCACTCGCCAGCTGAGGTGGGAGAGGTGGGTCCGCTGGAACCCGCCTTCCCTGTCGTCCTATGTTTTGCATTATGTCATGACAGTTTGGGTTAGTGACATATAATACCATTCACAATTAGTTGTAACAGCATGCATTAGTATTCCCATTAACCAAACACCCAGATATTCACACCATTGAACAGCGTGCATAACACATGCATAATTTGAACAGCAATACACAGTCCAACAACATGCAGGGTTAATTGATGGCAACAGGCCATCAGGTTTGGATGTATGAACAGGGCAGATGCATCAACGGACATGCAAATATATATGACCCAACAGGACAAACGTCCAGGGGTGTTAATTGTGATTGCACATACCATTTTCACGTGGAATGGGTTATATGTGGTTATAGGGTGGGGTGAAGAAAATAATATTAACACCTTCAAATACCAATACATATGCTGTACAGTTCTAATAGCTACAGATATATACACACTACTGTTCTAACTACAGTTTCCTATATGATAACTATTTCAACTTGGTGATAGGACTGTTACTGCAACATCAATATACATTTTATTGTTCTTCATACACATTTCATATCTAGCTTTGTTCAGCTACATCATCCTGCTACATTTGCTTTATATAGCTGTAGACAAGTGTGGATGTTTGGTATATCAGACAATCATACTATCTGCATATTGCAGACTGAGAGCAACATATCCAGATTTTGGGATACACATTCCAGATGCAGCAACACTTTGAACAGATTTTGCTGTTTGGTTTGGATTCTCACATGCATTTCATTCTGTCTTGACTGCAGTATACTTTATTCAGGGGTTATTACTACTGTATTGCTGGATTCATGACACTTTCTCACACTCTCTCACTTGTTTTCATTTTACTATTCAGGATGGTACTTACTTCTAGGCTTTATTGACATGTTTTACCTGTAGTTATTACAATCCTTTCCAGCAGTCTCACTTCTGTCATGTTTCAGTATTTCAACAGGGATATATTTCACACATGTGATTTCATCATCTTCTGCAGCTATACTTTTCAGCCTGCTGCAGGTTGTGTACTATTTTCTTACAGGTGGGGCATTTTTATTTCAGAATTTATGTCAGACATTTTCATTTTTCTGTTGGGCTTACAGGCTGAAACACACTTTTGTAATCAAGCAATACTTGCAGACACTTTCACACTGTTACTTGCACATTTTATTCCTTAGTGACTACACTGCACTCTTTTGCTGACTGTCATACTTTTATATTTCTTTACAGTTACTGGTAGTGGATTACTGACCTGCCTGGTGGTGCAACTGCACCAGCCTATCGCCATAGGCTCTGCGGTTCACAGAACGGACACCTGCAGCTGTAATATAAATGAAGTAATATTGGAATACACATCTCCATAATATCAGCTAGTTTAATTTCTTACATACATAATTAAATGTAACTTACTCAGTAGTGGGGCATTGGGCATTTGCCGGGCCTCCTGGATCCAAAGGTTCAGTTGGTCCTGCTTGCATCTCTTCAGGTCCGCATGGTGGTGACGGACCTGCTCACCAGTCCTTGGAATCCCTGTGGCACTGGTGAGATCATGAGCCAACTGGTCCCACGCCTCAGCTCTGTATGCTCCCCAGAGGACCTGGCCCTGCATGAGTTGGGCCTCATGATTGTGGACTAGGAGCCAGACCATGTACCTGGACTCCTCAACACCCCACCTCTGTGCTCGAAAGCAACTACCCTCTCCTACTCCTGTCATTCTGCCTGCAGTTCAGTTCTACAATAGTTTATGCTGTGTATTCCCGCCTATGGGGCTTATATAGTCCGTTTTACCCGCACATATCTGTGATTGGCCATTTTGGAATTGTATCAACTTCAGTAAACCTGCATTGTCATGCTCCAGTTTGTATTCATTCCTATATATTAGCTATTATTGCATGTATAGGTACTGCTGTCATGGCTTAGTGGTTTGGTACCTTGACTATGGTGTATAGTATCCTGGGTTCGAACCTGGCCACTACTTTTTATTTTTCATGACTGTCTAGACATGCTGAGGGGTGTGTCTGTGTAAAGGCAGTTTTGATACGGCTTGCTCAACGTTGCCCGTTGGTTAGCTTGTTTGCGCGGTGCGCAGCTTCACGCAAATGGGGTACGCTGGTTTAAGCCTCATTTGGCTATCGGCACACATATTACGCTCAGCTCAGCTAGGGGCACTTAGATTCAGCATGTTAAACCACTGCTCAGCTACGGGCACTCATTTTGCACCAGTTAAACCACTGCTCACGTACGGGCAGATGCACTCACCCTGTTAAACTGTAGCTCAGCTATGGGCACATCTGGCATTTTTTATTCTTTTGTTACCTCACATTTCTTCAATATAAATGGGCTATTTCATTACATTTTACATAAAATGTGGTTTTATGTGTACATATTTGTCAGGGACTTGTTTTGTGCTTATTTTGCTAAAAATAAAAATTGGTGTTGTGGGGGCTCGAACCATGAATGCCTGCTCTTCAGCCAACATCTCTACTGCTACGCTATTGCTTCTTGGCTTACTTTGCATATTTAGTTTTTATATGCTTTCCCACTGACTGCTAACTGTAGCTGCGCTACGGGCATGCCCGCGCAAACGAGCACACTCACGGTTAAACATTTTTACAATTTAAAAAAATATATAACATGTTTATTTATATATTTTCTGTTCATAGTCTGTGGGGGCATGTGTTGTGTTGTGTTTATTCACATTTCTGTGGACTCTGTCATGGGTGTTTACTTTGGGCACTTTTACTCTTCTGGGGGCGTGTCCGCTTACAGGGCTCGGCCTACGGACACACCCCCTACTGTCTTACATGGACCGTGTTAGCCTTAGGTGTGATTCAGCATGCTCTCATGAATATGCAAAGCATGCTGACATCACTCCGTTTAACTGCAGCCTCCGTGTAAGAGTTATAACTCTTAAACGGAGGCTTCGTGAATCCTGCCCATGGTTTACAAAACAAGTATTTGCTGTTAGAATTCATACTCACAAGGAGTGACAGGTGGAATCCGAGAACTGAAAGGTGCATTGTCACCTGTGAGCTGGAGTGACCAGTTGTTAGAAAACAGGTGCATTCAACACTTTTATTGTTGTAATGGAAAATTGTATTATAAAAAAGACTTTGCTGTTAATGGCAACAGGTAAAACTTAAATCTTTTAAGGGTCACTACTTGTTGACTATTAAACAACAAAACAAAGAATTCCATTACACAAAAGGGGTAGTTGCAAATATAAAATATATAGTGTGTTTCTTTTTTCCACCACGTTCTGGTTTTGTAATGCAAATTAATCAATAGTCACCTTAAGGATAAGCGTTCACCACTACCAAGAGTTCTCTCATTAGTTCTAGGTATGCAACAATTCTCTCCTTTGCTACAGCACTATAAGCAGGTAACAGTTCACAATAACACAAACAAGTTGCTCTTTCTCTCTGTTGCAGATAATTTGGCAGCCAAACACTTTTCCTCCTTCCTTTTGAATCTCATACCAGTGAGTGGCTGTAACTTACCAAAACAGGCAAATGCTCAATCACTTCCCATCAGGTTTCTCTCTGACAGGTTGCAAAATTCAGCTGAGCAATACAAATAAACAACATATTTTATAAAGTCTTCCTATTGATTAACATGTATGGGAAAAGTAAAAGTTCTTGGTTTATTTATTTTATTTTATTTTACATTTGTTGACCGTGCTCAAGGAGAGGCCCAAGGAGAAAAGCTCAGAGAAAAAAAAATGCATTATACATAGAGTCTACAAAAAACACAATACAATTAAATAAGTATGAAACTGACTAATAACATGTTTTAGCAACATTTTTAAAGTTACAAATAGTAAAAAAAATATTGGTTTTATCAAGTTTTATCAAGTTGTATAAAAAAATAAACAAAAAAACATTTAATGTACATGAGTTTATGCCGCACAGTTGTTGTCTGTCTTTCGACTTTTTCCCAGTAAGGGGTCGCCACAGTGGAACCCCGGTCCGCTAATGATTGGCAGTAGATTTTTTACGAAACACTGAGGTGCCAGCTCGATGCCCAACCTTCAACGAAGGCACACCCATTTATGCACGCATGTCTTTCGAATGCTACTTATGCAGCACAGTAAAAAGGGAAAAAGAAAAAATTTAATTGATTCAAAGAAAAAATGTAGAGGATAGAGAAGTACCAGAAAAAAATGTTTTTAGTGGATACGTATTTAGAGAAAGCGAGAAATAGTATTAGTCAGGATTGGAGCAGGGGCAGGTCCATTTGTTTTTAATGAAGATTTTCAATTGCTTTTTGAAAAGGTTAGTGGAAGTAAGGGATGTAATTTCTCTTGGACGTTTGTTCCAAGTATTTCCAACAGCATTGGAGAACAGGCAGTCCCCAGATTTGTTGTTGGATTTTATGGTGGCTACTTGTAGTTTCTTAGCGGATCTTAAGGTTGGAAGATTTTTTATAAGAGTTAAAAAGGGTACAGAGTATGGGAGTATTTGTAGGATGATGTAAAATCTTGTGGATAAAAATAAGTTGGTTTTGTACTCCTAGCCATCCTAGAAGTTTAAAATTATGGCAATGGTGGGTACAGAAAGGGGCACTGGTGGCAGATCTGGCTATGTTGTTGTAGGAGGTTGCTAGTTTATTCAGATTGCTTTTGGATAGGTTAGTGTAGATAGGGGAGGCATAGAGAAGGGTGGAAATGAGGTGGGTTTGGGCAATAGAAATCTTAGCTGAGGCTGTGAGAAAGGGTTTGATTCTATAGAGGAATCCAAGTTTTCTGTTAACTGGTTTAATAGTTGTGTTAATGTGTGCATCAAAGTTGAGACTGTTATCTACTGTTACACTCAGGAGTTTAGTGGTGGTGTCAGGAGCAATTCCTGTGCCATTATTTGATATAAGTATGAAATTTATGGGGGGGGGGGACTTCTGTTTGGGTGTAAACAGTAATAATTTAGTTTTTTTGGGTTAAGGAGGAGACATCTTTGATGGAACCAGTTTTCTACTAAGGTAAAGATTGTTTGTATACTGGTTTGTAGTTGAGCTGGGCAGGATGCTGTTTATATCAAGGTTGAATCATCGGCATATTGAATGCATGTAGTTTGGGGAATGGAGGTTTTCAGATCGTTAATGAAAATAGTGAAGAGGAGTGGTCCAAGAATTGATCCTTGTGGGACTCCAAGGGTGATTGGAAGCTGAGAGGATAAGTTGTTGTCCCACAGGACTGCTTGTTTTCTGTTATCTAGGTAGGATTAGAACCACTGTACTAATTGAGAATCAAGAGAAAGTGATCTAAGTAAACCTATCAATAGTTGGCGGTTAACCATATCAAAGGGCTTTGAGAGGTCTATGAAAATTGCAGAATATAGCAGGTTAGAATTCCTATTTTTATTAATGCATCTGTAAAGGATAGAAGAGAAGTTGTGGTACTATGGTGTGGCCTGAAACCATGTTGGCAGTCCACTAATAGGTTATTTTAGAGGAGATGATGCAGTAGTTGATGGTGGATACATCTCTCCATAATTTTTGCTAGGGGAGAGAGAAGGGCTATGGAACAGAAGTTTGCTAATTCATTTGAGGTACCTCCCTTATGCCAAGGGATGATATGAGAGACTTTCCAGATGGATGGGACACAGGATTCAGAAATGGTTTTGTTTATTAAGATAAAAAAGGGTAGGCAAGTACACCTGCTGCAATTTGCAGGTATTCAGCTGGGAGGAGGTCAGCTGATGGTGTACATGGTTTAAGTTTTAGAAGCAGAGAGTGTATGAGAGATATTGGAACAGGCTTGAGGTTGAGTGTTTGGGGCAAGGTGGTTAGTGAGGGTAATTTGGTGATGATCACAGGTGTCAAGGTATTTGCTAGTGATTGGACTGTTTCAGAGAAAAATATATTAAAGGTGTCAGCAATTTGGTTGGGAGAAGTTTGAGTTAAGTTAGAGGGGGTAGGTGTTTTGGACTGTCCTGGGTGGAGCAGTTTAATGATTCCTGACTAAAATGTTTGTGGGTTTTGTTGTTGGGTTTGTTGGAGTTTTAGGTAGCAGTTTTTTTTGTCAAGGTATATAGATTTTTTTTGTGGTATTACAAAGTTGTCTAAATTTTAGGTGGTCAGTTGTTTTTTAGTTTTTCTCCATTTGGACCAGAGTTTATTTCTTAGCCGAATGTTTTGCCTAGTATCATTAGAGAGCCAGGGAGCTGGCTTGTTTTTGATTCTAACAGTGCAAGTGGGAACATGATGATCTAGGATTTGCAAAAAATGTTTTGTTAAAGAATGAAATGGCTTCTTCAAGAGGTAGGTATTTTAGGGGTGACCAATTACAAAGCTCATCTTGGAAGTTAACTGGGTTGAGATTTTTCTTGTTTCTGGTAGTTCTAAAAGCTATTTGATTGTGAATGTGGGTCTTTTGCCTAGAAATGAAAGTAAGAGAATGGTCGCTTATATCGTCTGGGAGTATACCCGTTTTATAGGCAAGGGGATTGCTATTTATTAGTATCCAATCTAAGGTGGTTTGTTTCTTGCTAGGTTTATGGGTTCTGGTAGGGAAGGTAATGGTTTGATGGAAGACTAAGAGATTTATATGAGTAGTAGGGTTGGCAGAGGTACAGCCATTCCAATCAATATTAAAGTCTCCAAGGAGTATGGTTTCTTGAGGTAGGGACTTGGAAAGCCAGCTAAGGGTATTTTCAAGAGTGCTAATGTTATTTCCTGGTGGGATATATGAGCAAAGAATGTATAAAGCTTTATTTGAATTAATTTGGAGCTTAGAGGTAAGAATTTCAGCATAATTAGGTGATGGTGGATGTATATCTAGTGATGTGACCTTCAATTCAGATTTGAACAGTATTGCAACCCCACTACCCTTTTTATTAAGATGGTCAAGGCTGAGATTGTTATAACCTGGTGGGATAATGTCATTGTCTTGAGTTGAGGGTTTAAACCAAGTTTCAGTAAGGCATAATATGTCAAAGGAATAGGTATCTAATAGGGCATGTAGCTGGGTAATTTTATTGTTTACACTACGTATGTTGAGGTGACCTATTAGTAGAGAGTTTGGGCTTTTGGTAGTATTGGCGGATGAAGTTTTATGGGAGGTAAGGTTAGGACCAGGGTTTGGGTGGATGTCACCATGTAACAGTAGAGAATTATGAGGATTAAATGATAGTTTTACATGTTTACTGAGAGAAGGGTCTGCTTTTCTCATTTGGGGATATTTAATATGGGTTAGCCTATGAAACCGTGGAAGAAGGTAGGATGAAGAGGATGTTATGTTACTATGTGTTAGAGAGGTTATTGGAGAGAGAGGGTTTGTTCATCTTAGGGGGTGTTGAAAAATAGCAAATGTTAGGGATTCATAGTGAGTTAGGCTATGATATATCAGTAGAGAGGTAATCCCAATAGAAAAGAGAAGAAAGTTCAGGTTTGTTGGCCAGGAGTGACTATACATAGTGGGGGGTATGGGGTGGGGAGAGAGCTATTTGGAAGAAAAATTAGAGACCAGTTGAGTGGTGAAGCTGTTTGAGAGAATGTCAGGTGTTGAACAGTTTAGGGTTAACAAGAAGGAGCCAAGCTTGTGAATAGATAAATAGCAAATGGAGTGGGCTAATTGGTTGAGGAGGGTTGGGGGTGTGGCTATGGAAGTATAAGGTTAGGTGCAGTAGGGTGGGTGAGATTTGGGGGTAGGGTATGGGGAGCGGAGTGAGTAGAGCCAAATGAAGGACAAGCCACAAGTGAACAAGAAACAATCTGTAGCTATAGAGGATCTCTACTACCAGGTAAGTGTTACTGTAGATTGTTAGTGTAGACAGCAGTTGCTAACAGTGCTATGGTCGGGATAAAAGATATAAAGGGTGAGTTAGGAGAGGATAGGGATAGAAGCTGGGTAGGATAGCTTGAAACAGAAAGGTTTAACACAATTTATTTTAAAATTACAAAGTATCCCTCTAGTCCTGGTATAGGGTGCCACCTTGTGGCTATAGTAGGAATGACAGTAAATGTTAATTAAGGGAGTAATAGATAGCAATATTACAAACTAAGGTATGGGCTGGGCAATGGGAGCGGTCTGCAGTCGGCTGCTATCACAGTCTGGCAGAGTAAACTACCAAGCACATATCCTCACTACATTTAAAATAATTATATTAAAAAATATAAGTAGGCAACATACACTGATAGTATATTATTAGGGGGATATCACTCTGACAGGCACCTTGAGGGAAATTGTGTCTTCTCAGAGATAGTTGGTGGTGTTAACTTTCCAGAGGTTGCTGAGATTTCTAGTTGTCAGTAGAGGGATTTTAGTGTCTTTCCTGGGTAGGATAGAGTGGGAGCCTTCAAGTAGTGGACTGCAAAAAAAGGAAGAGCAATATTATCAGTGAAAGTCAGACAGTACATGGAATGGTAGAAAGGAGTGGAATAGTTTAGGAGAAAAAAAATAAAGGTAAGGCTAGACAAGAATAAAACAATTAAAGAACAGTAAAATTGTGTGTATACATGTGGAGGTAGAGTTATCAGAGAGCCAACAGCAATAGAGATGAGTATGCTGCTGTCCCGTTCCCAACTCTGAAGCGTAATTACAGGGCAGAGAAAGCAGTAGCATTGTGCACTCAAAGCACACTATGGCCGGACATAGACAGCAACATTAAAAAATAAGAGGTGGTTAAATAGAAAGGGAAATCTGAGAAGGGTAAGAGAAAGGATAGCAGCAGTATCAGAGGAGAGGAGATGGTGAGAAAAAAACAGTAGCAAAGAACAATAGTGCTTTGGACTGAGCCTACTCAATGGGCACGCACAAGCAACAGAGTTATAGGGTAGTTATCAGACAAGGTAGTGAGAGACATACAGCGAAATGGCAACAGCAGTTACAGTAGCAGAGGTACAAGCAAGCTATATACAAATTAAGCATCAGAATGCGATAATCAAGAGGGTACAAACAAGCAATAAAACTTTCAAATCAATAGGAACATGTATAGCACACCCATGCATGGAGATATCCGTAATTAAGAATAACAGCAAGGTGAGCCTTTCATAGTACACGAGCTTTTCAGCACCCACAGCCAATACAGTATATTAAGTACTGACTAGCAATTATTTCATTTGGGAGGCAAGTCATGGGTAAAATGTGAACAATAACAGTTGTTAACACGATCAATGCAGGGTGAGAATGAAACAATAAACCAGCGATGTAGACCGCATGCATCTACACATTACCAATAAGTAATAAACAGCCAGATTTTATCAAAAACATACATCGTATTTACCGCAATAACAATATGAGTACTAGTCAAAGCAAGGTGCCTAGTTGCTACACATTACATTATAAGGACTATTGTGTGAATGTCCCTAGCAAACCGCTAAAAATGTTTGTACTGAGCCCTCAAGCAAACGCCTTTCTCACAATCAGTCAAAGCACAAGTATTTACTAATGCAGCAGGTTTAACACAGTAAAACAAACAAAAACAGGTTTAACAGTGGTTTAACAGTGATCATAGTTTTGTGCCTCACACAGTCTCTAGATGGAACACCTATGTGTGCACAGTACAGCAGGAACAGGTAAACAGTCCTTAGGCACAGAGCTCTAGCTGGAAAAAAAAAAAAAAACAGAAACAGACTCTGACAACTGGTGCAGACAGGCAAAACTTGACTTCCAGTAAACAGAAGCTCTCTTCTGCTGACATGAACACAAGTGTTTTACCAGACCAAAAAAAAAAAAACAGTACAGAACAAAGGTTCTAGCAGAATACCTTGAGGCCAACAACTGACTTCAGTGAGCCAAAAGCTCATTTCCTCACCACTCCTGCAGGATATGTAGTTTCCAGTTTCTCTTGATAACGGTATACTCTTCTGTCTTCCAGAGTGCACTTCTTGACTCTACAACTTCTGCCATTTTGTCTTTGGCCCTTGATTATAGAGAGCTGTCTCTCCTCTATACCTAATTACCTGCCTGATAGGTGAGGGCTTAAAGGGCCTTATTCCTACAATAACTCATCAAATCCCAATACTCATGAAACTTTGAAAAAGACAATCATAAGCTGTTTTAAATATTCCATATGCATCGGAACCCTACTTATCTCTGTCAGTACTACTTGCCAAGCATCTCTCAGTAATGCCATCATGCTGTGTTACAAGTAGAAATAAGTCTTCTTTGGTTCTGAATGAGTTGCTCTTGGTTATTACTTAAGAACAGAATGAAGGATTTTCTAATTACTGCACAGTTATATGATTAAAGGATAGGAAGACATCCCAAAGAGTGTTTAGACTTCTAATGACAGTGTTAAGCAAGGGGTAAGACAATTATGTGGTAAGATAAAGAATGATTTTTTTTTTACCAAAGTGGCATTGCATTTTGTTTGAAATCATTATCATTGCATCACCTGTTTGCATAGTTCAGCTCACCCTGGAGTACCTTCACACTGGTGGGTGTTCAAATAATAACTTCCTGTTTCCAGTCATCTGCAGGTTTTATGTTTTTGTTTTAATCAGAGACCTGGCATATTCACTTGTACATTAGATAAATAATTGAAAAATGGAAAAGAAACTCACTTGGGATATTTTTACTTATTGAGGTGGTGCCTGCAAACCATATTACATGTTCTGTTCAATAACCAGTTTGCTATTTAACTTACTACATATGGAATTATGTTTATGTTCAACAGTTTGTAAGCAATGCCTACAAGCGGGAAATACTTGGTCAGATCAAGTATGCTGTGTGCACGAGATAACAACCATCATCTGTTTCATATGGAAGTTTACAAGGTTAAAAAGGCATGTCTTCCTTTTGACACAGCCAAGATGATGTGTATCCATGGCTAAGAGAATGTGGATGTTTAGATTTATAAATTCAGAAATACTATGGTCCAAGGCTTTACAGACAAGGTTGGTAAGGTTAACATGTCTATAATAACATGGATTGACTTTTTTGCAAAAGTGATATGTTATAGAGGTTTAATAGAGGTCTTGATATGCTATATTTGGTGCTAATTAATATGTTTGCTGGTTTAACAGTAGGGTCCATGGATCTGGTCTTCATTGTTTACTAAAGGGCTGCTGGGAATTTTTCTATACTGATTTTGGGGGTCCGGGGACTAAGGAGTTGGCAGGTTAGGTATGCATTAAATTTGTTGGCTGGGATATTAGTTATTTCTTTTGGATCAGAACAGGTGGCATCATTGTGAATCATTTCTGAAAAATAAGGGGTATTTGTCATGTAGAATATGTGAAAGTAATAGATTTTATCAGAATGACTGCCTTATCAATCATATCAAGGTAATGTGAGAAGCATTGTAGGCATGGAGAGGAAGCAAACAGTACTGAATTATATTAAGATGTGTAGAGTATAAATAGCAATGTTACATGAGACACACAGAAATGAACATGTAAATTTGGCAAAAAATGATTTCAGAATGGTTATTCAGCAAAACATCAGGAACAAAATAAAAGGGTGGGGGTAGTAATATTGATTGCAAGAGGGGCTCCGATCATGATAGTGGAGGAGAAGAAAGACAAGAAGGGTAGATGTGATGTAATAAGGGATTACTGGCAGGGAAGGAAGGTTACATTGGCCTTTATTTATATTCTGCCTGAAACTGCTATTAAGGAGCTAAAGAAAATTATAGGAGAGGAAATAGGCTTCCAGCAGGGAATATTATTCATGAGTGGGGACTGGAGCCTGAAATGCAATAGCAATGATGTATTAGGGGACCTTAAAAGGAAAATATAACAAAAGCGGGAAGATTTCTGAAGAAATATATGAAAATATTTTGAACAGAATATCTGAAATTACTAGCAGGAACACAGACATTGCATATAATTCTCCATGGTGAAAATGACTGGGTTAGACAGGACTGAAATTATGTTTCATAGGAGCATAGACATTTAATTGAAAGCTTTGAAACACATCCAATAACTATTTCAGACCATGCGCCAATAAAGACTAACAAATATACAGGTAATTAAGTAAAATGAGACACTGGAACTTTTCTACTTGCCTATTAAAAGGAGAGGAATTTATGGAATGGATAGTGGAAATAATTCAAAAGACGTTAAGGAAGATACAAAATTCTTCTGAAAAGATAGCTGAGGAGTAGGATAAAATGAAAATGAAATTTGAAAATATGGCAGAAATGAGAAAGATAAGAGAGAGAGGGGGAAGTACTAATAATTATTTAGAGGGATTATCAAAGGTTAAAGTATTGCAGACGAAGGTGAATCTTACAGAACAAAGAGGAGCAATTCTTGAGTGCTAAAGGAAAAATGTCTTTATCATTTGTTAACCAGGAAATCAGACTTGGAACGAAGCCAATTTTCAGCGGAGACCCAGGGAGAAATGTTCCAGATGCATGTCTTTGTAAACTGGGAGGAAACCGGAGCACCCGGAGGAAACCCACATGAATGCAGGGAGGACATACAGACTCCACACAGAAGACACCCCTGCCAAGAATCGAACCGGAGAATCTCTTGCTGTGAGGCGACAATGCTACTGTTGCACCACTGTGCATCCTGGGGGCTAATGAGTTAGCATTGGGATAATATGCATGAATTTAGAAAGTTTGCTGTTAAGCAAGTATATTCGATGAATTAGCCTAACTTAGACAACATAAAATAGAAAGGCATGTTTCCAAACTTAGGGAGCCTATCACAAGAAACATAACCAGAGATCCTACTAAGGTATTAAAGATATTTTGGAAATTTTATGCAAATATGTATAAAGCAAAGGAATGTGAAAACTAAGAAAATACACAAACTGAAATATTTATGGAAGACTTAAACATGCCAAGTTTACAGGAAGATGAGACTCCAGAATTAAAACCAAGATGGGATGGGATGAGATGAGATAAAAATTATGCTATGTAATCAATCAAAAGGGAAATCTCTAAGCACAGATGGTATTCCTGAAGAAATTAGGATGGAAGAAAGTGATAAAGGTCTGGAAGGTTTTGTTTAACATTGTAAAAGGTATAACAGAACCAGCATCTTGGAAGAAAGCTGTGTTGGCTGTACTACCCAAAGGGGGAAAAGACCCTTTAAATACAACTTCATATAAACAAATTCCAGTTTTGAACTACAATTATAAAGTGTTTATGTTCGTACTATCTAAGAAATAGCTAAGGTGTTGCCAAAATGGACAGACATGGATTAATGTATTTCTGTGGAGATGAGGTAAACATTTGACAACATTAACAGAATGATGATGATGATGATGATGACCCAGAGGGAATAAGAGTGCAAGACCATACTATTTTACTCGGTCTTGATGCAGAGAAGGCATTTACAGAGTTATCTGGGACTTTATGAGTAGGCAATAGCAACATTTGTGTTTCCTGATAGAATAATGGGATTAATTATGACGATATATGAATGGTCAAAGGCAAGAATAAAGGTGGAAGGGTTCCACTCTGACAAGCTACACTTCAGCAGAGGTATACTCTTTCCTCATGTTATCTGCCTTAAACTTAGAGCCATTTACAAAAAAATAAAATAAAATAAGAGACTCACAAAATTCAAGGGTATAACGCCTATGGCACTCAAGAAAAAGTAGCCTTATTTGCAGGTGATGTTGTTTTTAACATGATAAATCCAGAAAATAATATTTCAGCATTGTGGAACATTTTGATACCATTTCATGTTTTTTCAGGATATAAAATTAATGAAGATAAAGCAAAGGCTGCTGCAGTAAACTGTTTTCACACATGAATTGGTTCATCAATGGCCATATTTATGGGGCCATGGTAAGATGAAGTATTTAGGTGTTTGGGTTAAAAAGGGATTCTATTATGGCAGCTAAGGAAATGGGGGAAAGACTAAACAAAAGGTAATGCAAGCATTGAAATGTTAAAAATTTGTCTATGGATATGGGTAGTAAGGTACAAGCAGTGAAAATGTTTCTAATCCCTTTAATACTATATACACACCAGGCATATTTTGTATCAACCAGAGGAGAAGCTGTGGACCATAATTAATGAAGAATTGAAGGAATTTATTTAGCAGGGAAAGAGTAGGATAAGTTGCTTCTCCCCAAAGAACAAGATAATTTAGGATTACCACATCTGAAGGGATACTTTAGAGCTACACAGTTAACACAAGCAGAAGGCCACAAATCAAACTGGAAAGAAATTATGGTGAAAGAAGGGGGTGCTCACAAAACAATGAAAGAGTAGGATTTTGTATTCAGGATCTTAAGTAGATCAATAACAACCATACAAATTATTATATTTACAAAACAGCAGAAAGTAATTTGAAAACTAAGCCAAAATGTAAATATAGAAAGATGATTTTTAACAATAGGGATAACTACAAGTAGGGACATAGAAAACAGGCAAGAGGAAGCTGGAATTTATTGGAGAAACTTAGCAAAGAAACCAAGGTACTGGGAGGAAATAACTAGGGAGAGAAAGTCATAGAATGGATGAGACCAATAGAAGCTTGGACTGTGGTTTGGAGACTACCTTTCCTGTCAGAGATTGATAACCTGAAAAAGTACAGTTGTGTAAGTAAACTTATCATAATGGTAGATGTTCTAATAGATCGCTTTTGCAGTAGTCAAAGCTATTTGCATTATATCCTGCCGAGGATATGACTATATATTAATAATATTTGTTCCAGAACTGGAGGAAACACAGGTATTTGTTTTGCTTGGTAAGAAGGAATCCCCTGGAGTAGAGGTAGAGACTCCCATTGCCAAGTGTATACCTGTTGAATGACTTGTAAAACCCATTTGTGTAAAACAATATTGTGGCACAAAGGAAGGTGTAGATTTAGACAGGGAGAGATTGATAAGCTTGGGGGGGGGGTGGTCTGAAGAGTCACACTGCCTTTTTGGACTGTTCTTGACTTTGAGAGGCTTTCCTATACGTCCTGGAGCCCTTGATTTTTAAAATTTCATTTGGTGGCACCTTGCTACTTGAACTGATTTTTAAAAAAGGGAGCTAAGGTTGAAAGAACATTTATTTGCCTTAATAACAGTAGGTTGAAAGATTTCGGTCATCCCTTGAAATAACATTCCCTTCTCATCAAATCTCTTAAACACCTCAGCTGCAGAAGGCCCAAACAGAACTTCCTAGTACAGGGGAGAATTTAACATTTTAGTTTTAACATCTTCAGTATGATTCTGTGAATATAACCACACAAATCTTCTCATGACTGACCCAGAAGCATTAGCACTACAGATGATATCAGTAGCATCATAAGACCACCAAGGTATGTTTAAGTACATGAGAGCAGATACAAAATAGGCATTCAAAAAAATTTTCAGTTCAGAAAAGGAAAGACTAACAGTTTCACGTAAACAAAAGGCTGAAGTAAAAATGTTTAACTTGTGAGCTTGGCAGTCTAACCTTCTGATTGTTAAAGTAGCAGAAGAATAAACTTTCTTCCTAAATTTGTTGAAAGCTTTCCCATTCTTGTCAGAGAGAATGTAATTAACATTAGCAATTTGTCTAGCAAAAGCAGTTTTGAACAGGGAAATCATTGCATGGTCTGCTTTATGGTTAAAAACCAAGTATGCTATGTGTGAGTCTGAAGTAACCCGTAAAACCTATCAGACTTTCTAAGGGCAGGAGGTAGACTGTCAGGTAAATTACAAGCTATCATGAAAACATTTTCTACAGCAGAACCACACTTCAGAGAGATGACAGCATTGAACGTGTAAAGCGTCGAAAGCCGACATTAGTGAATTTCACCACATCGAATAGCAATAGATAGCCAACAGCTGTGCTTAAGTTGAAAGAAAAAGAAATTATGTACTCACCATAACATTGCATCTGCGTTGTCTATTTTAATTCTTCCTTAGCCTATGGGATTGGACCCGATCCCTCAGATCTGACCCGGCCATTACACTAGCTCTTGGTAACCAAAAAACTCTCGAGCTTCTCCCTTACCCACAATGCACCCTTCCTAAGTACCGCAGATCTTGTTTGCTAATAGAAGTAAAAGAAAATATGAGAAGGATCCAGAGAGACTATATCTGGAGCTCAGTACAAGGTTAAGTGTCCACCTAAAAATACTCACTCATCTAGGAGTTCAAAGGTAGGGGGCAGGTGGGTAGTTGAGGAAGAATGCAAATGGACAAAACACATGGAACATTATGGTGAGTGCATAACTTCTTTATATGATGGTGTCAATTTTCATTCTATCCTTAACCTGTGGGACAGTCCCCAGCTACATTAGATCATAGGTATACTCAAGGAAGGATGTTCCTCGGCACCACTGAATGGAATGATGCTCTACCCATGGAGACAGGATCCAATTTGTAATGAATAACAAAGGTATGAGTGCTAGCCCAAGCTGCTGCTGCACAAATGTCATCCATAGAGGCTCTAGACTGGAAATCAGATGAAGTTGCCATAGCTCTAGTAGAATGAGCTCCTAAAGATTTTGGTAGGGCCATGGCCAAATGATCATAAATGAAAGAAATACAACTGGTAAGCCATCTGGATAAGGTTACTTTGGTGACTGGTTTACCCAATTTAATATCTGAGAAGGAAACAAATAATTGGTCAGATTTCCTGATATTTTTGGTTCTATAAAGGTAAAAATGAAATTGTCTGTGAACATTTAATAAATGTAACAAGTATTCACTCACCTTTGTTCTGAAATTTTGGAAAAAATACTGGCAAACTGATGGACTGATCAATATTTATTTCTGGTACCACCTTTAGTAAAAAAAGGTGGATTAGTATGGAGAGATGCACTGTTTTTGTGAAAAATCAAATATGGTGGATTGGAAGATAAGGCTTGAAGTTCCAAAATTCTTCATGCAGAAGTTATGGCTATCAAGACGATAGTCTTCCAAGAAAGGAACTTGAGATTGTACTTAGCTGTTGGTTTGAAGGGGGGGGGGGTGTAATAGCCTGCAACACCAAATTTAGGTCACAAGGGGGAGTAGGGTCTTTATAAGGGGGCCTTAAAAGGAGAGTTCCTCTCAAAAATGCTTTACAGAGTTTATGTGAAGCAACTGAAAAACCTTGGAAACCAAAGTGAAAATTGGATATTCCTGCCAACTGGACTTTGATAGTCGAAGATGATCCTTCTTTGAAAAGCTGGGCTAAAAAAAATCAAAGATATCATTAATTGGAGCAGAGAAGGGATCAATGTTATTTTGTAATTTACTACAGTTTACATGTAGAGAGTTTATGAGCAGACAGGATTATGTGTCAGACTGGAGAGGACAGCATAAGTTGTCTGGCTATTAATGGAATTAGAGAAGCCAGGCCATCAGCCGGAGATTGGGTATATCTGAGTGAATCATGCCCAGCAGGTGAGACAGGAAATCTGGAGTTGGATACAGAATCCATGGTTGGAGAAGTAAGTGCGGCCAGAGGAAGGAGAACCAAATCTGTTGAGGCCAATATGGTGCAATGAGGATTACTTTGTTCTTCAACTTGGCTGCTTTCTGCAGAAAGGTTGAAATTAATGGAGTCAGGGGAAGGGCATAAAAGAGACCAGGGGGCCCATTGTGAAGAACACTTGGTGACTCCACTTGGGGAGATCAGGGTGAAGTAATTGCTGCACTTGTTGTTTAGGTGGGAGGCAAAAAGATTGCAGCAAGGCTGACCCCATCAATGGAATGTATTTTCCGTCACATTCTGATTGAGGGACCATTTGTGGGATAGAAGGATGCACCTGCTCTGCTTGTCTGCTATAACACTGGACTTCCTTGGAAATATGCATTGCTATGAGAAAGAGTTTGGATGAGATCACCTATTGCCACAATGAAAGCTTCTTGGCACAAGAGGTAGGATCCGGATCCTACTTGTTTGTTGATATACCAGACTACTGACATGTTTTCTGATTGAACTGGAATTGCTCCTAAGGGAAGAGCATATTGGAAAGCCTATAATACTAAAAATCACTGCTCTCATCTCTAGGTCATTGGCATGCAAGTTGGCCTCTATGGGGGACCAAGTGCCTTGGACTGCTTTGCCAAGAAAATGCCCCCCCCCCCAGCTGGGAAGTGCCCATGGTCACTGTGGCCTTGGGCTTGGGGAAGAACAAATGGATGACCTTGTAGTATCTGATCCGATTGAATCCACCATTTGAGATCTTTTTTGCAAATACTGATGATCTTTATTTGAGTCAACATTGGTTGTTGAGGAATAGACCATTGTGCTAACAGCCATTGCAGAATTCTCATATGAAATCTGGCCAGCAGAACTAATGTCATTACTGCCACCATGGATCCTAAATTCTTAAGAACCAGCTGAGCAGAAACATTGTTTCTGCAGATTATTCTTGTGACTTGCAACCTGATTGTTTCCAGTCTTGAGGGGAGGATTGAGGCTATTGTCTCTTTTGTGTTGAGTGGGTTCTAGATAGGATTTCTCATAGTTTATAGTTATCCCTAGACTTAAACACATCTGGAGAATGATGTCTCTTGCCTTCAATAGTTGATGCCTGGTTGGGGGGGAGAATGAGCCAGTCATCTAGATACTGAAACACCCGGAATCCATGCATTCTCAAGTGAGCTGCCACTACTGCTATGCACTTGGTTAACACCCTGGGACCTGTTGTTAGACCAAAGGGCAGTACTTTGAACTGATAATGACTAACTCCCAGCCAGAAGCGCAAGTACTTCCTGGATCATTTGTTCATCTTTATGTGATAATACACATCCTGAAGGTCTATCAAGCACATGCATTCATCCTTTTCCAGAAATGGAAGAATGGACTGAACCGTGACCAACCAGAACTTGTTTTGTTAAACTGATTTGTTCAAGTTTCTGATATCCAAGATTGGTCTCTAGTGCCCCATTTTCTTTGGCACTAAAAAGAATCTTAAGTTCTGGATCCTCTCTACTCTGGTGGGACCTCTTGGATGGCTCATTGTTCTAGCAGGTTTTGTACCTGAATAGTTGCTTGTTCCCTCTGACTGGGTGGAACATTGGGGATTTTTCTGCATAAGGGAGGAGGAGGAAGATCCTCTAGAAAATATCCTCTGCACCCAGGTATCCAGTGCAGGGGATAGTTGACCTCTGATTGCCTCTAGAGGAGGGCAAGCTGGCCTCCATTCAGGAGTGCTGGAAGGGCCTGCCACAGAAAGATTCTCTGGACCTTTGGTTCTGTGGGCCTCTTCTGCCATGAGAGAGGCATCTATCATTGGAGTTCCCCCCTCTGCTCCTAGGAGATCCACTTCCACGTGTGTCTTGAAAACACCCCTGGGATGTTCTGAACCACATTTTCCACTGCTTTTCTGATTTCTGGAGAAGGATCTTTGCAAAGTAGAGAAATGTACATACTGCACCTACTGCAGATAGGGTCTTCCCAGCTTTCTCACACCTGGACAATGTGTCTCTTATTTTAGGGCCAAATAAGAACATGCTATCAAATGGAGCACTGACAAACATAGACTTGAAAGGCCCCACAATGCCACACAAGCATATCCAGGCATGCCTCCTGATGGCAATGCCTGAACCTGCTGCTGTACTTGTTCCTTTGGCTACATGTGAAATGAGCCTCATGGAAGAGTTAGAAACAGACTGAAGGTTAGCCAGCTGGTAAGTAACGGAGGCTTGTACTTCCTCAGATATGGATCCTGAGAGGGTATCTGAAAGCTCTTTAATCAAATCCCTCTGTAACCTAGTGAAATGTGCCAGGTAGTTCAGGGACCATAAGGAGAAGGTAGCTGAAACATAGACATGCTTCCCGAACCTATCCATCCACTGAGACTCCTTGTTTGGGGGATGGATAGGGGAACTTTCTTCAGCTAGTTCCTTCTTTGTGGCTGCAGCCACAATCATGGCATCCGCAGGCAGACCTTTTGTCCAAAATTGTTTGTCCTCAGCAGTGGTAACAATTTTGTCTGGTCTCCGAGAAATATACTTAATGGTGTCAGGGGCCTTCCATGACCACCAAGAGATCAACTCAATGAGCTCATTGGTGGCCGGAGTCACCCAAGAGGTAGACGGGTGGGTACCAAAAGCCTTCAGGTACACAGACTCTCCAGAGATAGGATTGTTGGGATACTAATCACCTCTCTGTTTTAGAATTTCCAGGACATCTACAAAAGAGATGTTGTCAGAAGTTGACCTTGGGGACCCTTCACCCTCATTGAAGTATGTGTCTTCTGTGACTGATTCTTTCAGGGAATTCAAGTGCTTCCTCTTGCACAACTTCTTCTTAGGGAGCTCCTCAGTGGAATGCTCTGGGAGGGTATGAGAAGAAAAGGGAATGCCCTGCTGGGAAGCCTGGGGTTTTGATACTCGCTGTCCCTGTGAGGAAAATGGCTGAGACTATGACCACAAAGATGACAGGGTTGGGAGCTGAAGATCTGAGGAGGTAGGGACTGCCTGAACTGCTGAAGCAGACATGGCTCTCTCCAAAACCTCAAAGCTGACCACCCCTGAGAGGGACACGACTCCAGATCCTAGAGGGCGAACATCTGGTTCCTAGTCCCTCTCTGCTCTGAGGAAATTCCTCCTGAGGCAGAAGCTGGAACCAAGCTAACCCAAGCCAAAGCCCGTAGGTGCAGGGATGGCTCCGAAAACTTCAACCACAACATCTTGGAGCCAGCTAGGCAGCTACGGCTCTGAGAAGTCTCTGGCTCCAACTGAATCAAAGAACTCAGAGCAAATGATGGATCTGATAATAGAGCTATCTTTGGATGTGAAATAAATGGAGCCAGGTGGCTGAGATCCAAGAACTCTGAAGCTTTGAAAGAAGTCAGAGAAAAATGTAAAGGAGGGGTAGTTGATGTATGGAACTCTTGACCTGAAGAGGTAGGCGCTGTATATCAGAGTGTAAAATGTGTGTGCTTTTATCTTTAAGAAGCATGCAAGGCTGTATGTGCACATATATAACCCACACACGTGCACAACCTTAGTGCCATTTTGAAAATGCAGCTAGGGAGTAAGCATGTATGATCATAGTCATTAATTGTATATAAATTATCTAAGTTACAGTCTATAGTCAACAATAGTAATGCATTTGCATATAATAAAGCTGCTTGATCAGAACCCATGAAGATTTGTTTATTCGTGTCCTAACACAAAAGTGACATGGTGTCAGAAAAGGGATGAAAGAGGGAAGAATATTCAAAGCCATAAGATGTAAAGATGACAGCGAAGGTAAAACCGATAGAAAAGAGCACAGATATGGCCAGAAAGAATCAAAGGTAATGAGAAATAAAACAAATTATTTACTCAATGTGAAAGACAATAAAGGGGCATTACAAGGGCACAAATCGCATTATCAGGCAAGCGGAAAGTATGAAAAGTTTGTTAACTAAAGAAAAAGTTTAAGATAAAAGTATTTGACAAAATGATTAACTGTAAAGCAAAATGAGTATGTTTAAAGCAGAAAATGAGTATGTTTAAAGCAAAACAAATGTGTCTGAGGCAGAGTTGGGGAGTAAAACGAGCACAAGAAAAGTACTTTGGGCATAAAAAAAGGGCTTAAAAGAGCAAAACGATTACAATAGAAAAGGAAAAAGGGCACATTAAGCAACATAAAACAAGGCGACTGCATGTGTTTGGGCAAAGTGCTATGTTTGGGCATAACTATGACTTCATATTGTACCAAGGGCACAACTAAAGTTATTCAAAGTATCTCAGAGTGTGTAAAAGGGCTTACAGTGTGCGCTTATTATTGTGCATGTATTTCGAGAGTTCATTGTAAGAGCAAGTATTTCATGCAATCCAGTCAAAGTATAGCTATTTCAAAAAGTTCTTGTGCTGTGTGTATCTATTCCCAAAGTACCACCATTACAGAGTGCTGCTTGTACTGTAAAGAATTGCCTAGTAAGGTACCATCATTTTGGGGACATTTCAGTGTGCTGTATGCAGTTATTCGCAAAATGCAATTACTTCAAAAGCTATTGAGTTTTGGGCAACAGATGTTTGATTTATTCACATTGTGCAGTTGTTTGACATGTTTCTTACACTGATAAGAGGTGTTTTCTTGGAAAAGATGACAGTACAAGAGTATTACAGTGCTTGTGAGTTATTCAGTCGCATCGTAAAGTTCTTGAATGTTTCTTAAAGTGGCGACTTTAAAAACTGATGGTAAATGAATTTTGCATTTCTGTCTTCACCAATAAGATTCACAGGTGATGATAAATTACTTTAGCATTTCTGCCTTTAATGATAATATTCCAAAAGCATTGAGAAGTTATTTCGCAAAGTTTAGTAAAGTATTGCAAAGTTCAGTAAAGTATTGAAAAGCCCAAGAAGTTTATTTCGCAAAGTCCAGTTATTCAAAAGTACTACAAGTTCATTCAGTCACATAATTCCAACTAACGAGAATATAAGTTTAAGGCAAGAAGGCATTGGACAAGTTTGGTTTATGCCAGAAACTTCTGCATATGTGCATGTGTGTATATTCATGCTTATTTGCAAAAAAACTCTTCACTGGTATGTGTTAATACAGCAGATGGATTTAGAAACCCCCTACCACTTGTGTTTGATCAGAATGCTGCAGAGAACTGGAGAATATTTGAGCAAGAGTACATTTTTATACAAGCAGCTTATGCAGATAGAGATGCATGCATCAGGGCATTCATTTTGCTAAAGCTATCAGGGTAAGAGGCCATAGAAAGAGAGCGTTCATTTGTGTGCACCAGCAGTATATGAAGGAGAAGGTGCAGACCACCATATTGTTGTACAAGATGAATCAAGGAAAAACCCGAGTGTTTGAAGTGCAACTTTAAAGAGATGTGCAACCCCCAGATGAATGCTACATTAGAGAGGCATTTGTTTTATACAAGAGATCAAAAACCAGGGGGAACCATTTCCAGCTTACATAACTGACTTCAGAAACAGAGCTAAGATGTGTTTGTTTGGTGATCTAAAAGATGAGCTAATAAAGGACAGGCTTGTGTGTGGTATTAATAGTGCTGTTGTGAGAAAGATTTTACTTCATGACAATGATTTAAAGTTGAGCAAAGCCACAGAGGTTTGTCAAATCCATGAGGTGACAGAAAAACATACAAGTATTCTTGTGAGTGACAAAAGCATGGATTCAGTTAGCTCTAGAGCACATGTAGACAGTATGAAACATGTGACAAACAAAAACAGGCTAAGTATGTGGTAGCTACAGGCTTTCCAATGAAGCTATGAGGTTTTCCAGAAAGTTCCAGGAAAAGTGTAAGCTCTAGCACCAGCTTAGTGCAACACAAACATGAATCAGCAAAACCCAAATCTAGCTTTATTGTTAACTGTCACAATTATGGTGTGAATCATGAGTCTAAAAGAGAGAAGTGCTTAGCATTTGGTCAGCAATGTCACAAATGTAAAAAATGGAACCATTTCCAAAAGTTTTGTAAATGAAGCAAGCCTCATGCAGTTGTAAAGAAAGGTCACACAAAAAAAAGCAAGTTGATCAAGTAGAGCCGAAACAGTCAGCTTTCTATGTCGATGGTGTATCAGTGCCTGGTGAAAGAGTTGATGCAGTAAACTTATTGACAAGAAATGAAATATCTTGTGCAGTCCAGATTAATGGAAAATCTGCAGAGCTCAAAGACGACATTGGGTCAAACTTTAATGTTATATCAGCGGACACTTTTGCAAAAATCAGAACTAATGAACAACTCAATGTAACCAGTAGTGCGAGACTTGTTGCTTATGGAGGTGAAGAAATTCAAACCAAAGGTTCGGTGATACTTTCATATTATTTGGCTGAGAACTGTTACAACTTGTTATTGTATGTAGTCTGAAGGCTAGTGCAATCTTTATTGGGTCTCAAACACAGTTTAAGAAGGAATCTGCTTTCTTTTGCTAAAGAAGTTCATCATGTAAGTGTAGTTCAGAGTTTCAATTTCTCTGAAGACATTTTCTTAGAGTATGCTGTTTTCTTCCAGTTGTATATTCCGTGAAGTTAGACCCAGAAATCACTCCGGTAGTCAGATCAGCAAGAAGAGTTCCAATAGCTATGCAAGATAAAGTAAAAGCACAGTTGGATAAAATGGTGCAGCAAGGTGCAATTTGTCCAGTCACAGAACCAACCGAATGGGTATCATCCATAGTAGCCGCTCACAAGAAAGGCTCAGATGAAATCAGAATATGCATTGACCCAAAAGATTTGAACAAAGCATTAAAAAGACTGTATAATCCAATGCACACAGTTGAAGAAGCTGCAGCTCTAATACTAAATGCCATTGTATTTTGTTTTAGATGTAGAGAGCTAATTTTGGCAAGTGATGCTGGATCGCAAATCCTCATTTCTAACTACTTTTGGTATTCTGTTTGGCAGATACAGATTCCTAAGGATGCCATTTAGAATAAATTCTGTAAGTGAAGTTTTTCAGCGTGCAACAGAACAAATTTTTTCAGGTAATCCCTGTGCCTTAATAGTAGACGATCTGCTAGTTGGAGGCAATGCTGAAGCAGAGCATGATAGAAACCTCAAGAAAGTTCTAGATAGAGCACATGAAGTGATCTTAAAGCTCAAGCCTCTGAAGTGCAAATTCAGACTTTCAGAAGTTACTTACATAGGACATTTCTTTACAAGTACAGGGTTGAGACCAGGCCCGGACAAGCAAACAGCTATTTTAGAGATGTCAGTGCCAGACAATGTGCAAAGTTTACAGCATTTCCTGGGCATGGTCAAATATTTAGGCAAATTTATACTAGACTTCAGTTAGTTAACAGCATCTTTAAGAGAGCTAACATGCAAAAATGTTGCATGGTCATGGTTGGAACATCATCAGAAGGCATTTGAAGACCTTAAGTAGAAAATTGACACCCTCACCTACGTTAAGATTCTATGTGAACAAACCAGTTATTCTTTCCTGTGAGGCTTCAAAATTTGGCCTAGGCACAGTCATACTTGAGGGTAGACCCTCAGCCTATGCATCTAGAACACTAACCCAAACTGAGATGCAATATGCTCAAATTGAGAAAGAGCTTTTGGCTATAGTATTTGCATGCTCCAAGTTTCATGATTAATTTATGGTTGAGGTATTCAGATTGAAACTGATCATCAACCTCTAGTTATTATTCTAAAGAAGCATATGCATTCTGCTCCAGCAGGATTGCAAAGAATGATGCTCAAATTGCAAAAGTACAATTTCAAAATGGTCTACACTAAAGGCAAGTTACTTTATCTGGTTGATACTTTATCCCAATCTCCTAGAAACACAACAGAATAGCTTGACGCAGAAACTTTTGACTTTGATATTTATTTATTTTATTTTACATTTGTTTACTGGGATAGTCTGCCTGGATACATGTCCATTTTCAGTGGAGGCCTGGGGAAAAAAGCTCCAAATAGACAAACTTACATAGATTACACAATAAGTTGGATAACATTAGAAAATATATAACAACGTGATTATGTACAATGGCTTAGTAGTGTTCCCTAGTAGGGACTCACAATTCTCATGGACAGACAATTAAAAGCAAGAGACGTCAGATTGGATATAGAGCTTGGTGACATAATTGCATGTTATGATATTTACAGATTATGCTTTCAGTTTATAACTTAATCAGGGTTGGTACATGGGCAAAGCCAATTCACTCTGAGATACTGTTTGAGGTTTTTTTTTTTCTTGAAGAGACTTTTGGAGGATTGTAGGGTTATATAGTTTGGCAACGAATTCCAGGTTTTGCCAACAAAGTTGGCAAACAGGGATTCACCAGCAGAGTTATTAGCTTTGTGGGTTTGGACCAGTAGTTTGTTGGCTGACCATAGGGATCTGAGGTTGCTATATGGCTTAATAATATTTATAAGTGAGGGGTATTCCTCATGGTGGTACAGAATTCTGTGCTCTATTAAGAGCTGATTGAATTAAATTAAGCTGGGCAGTTCTAATCACTCTAGTTGTTTCAGGTTCTGGCAGTGGTGGGTTCTATAGGTGGAGCCAATGGCAAATCTGGCAATATGGTTGTAGCTATAGAACAGCTTACCCAGTTTGGATTTGTTGAGGTTTGAGAGTACAGGCGAGGCATATAAAAGAGTAGGTGTGACCTTGCGATTGCAGTCCTAGCCAGTGGGGTTAAAAATGTCTCGTTTCTATACAGTGATCCAAGCTTCTTATTGATGGTCTGGATGGTTTTGTTGACCTGTAGGTCAAATTTGAGATTATTGTCAATGATAAATCCTAGAAGTTTGGTGTGTTGATCTTGGGAGATAGTGGTACCATTGTTAGATGTGACCAAGATATGATGTCAGTGTGTAATTTTTCCACCACTAGCCTTGATGAGTTAAGAGATCACACTCTGGATGATCCAATTTCACAGAAGCGCAATCATTATACTAATGTTGGATGGCAGGCAAAGCAATCTAGTGTATCATCTGAGGTGCAAGCATATTTTCCTTACAGAGATGAATTGCTGATGAAAGATGGCATTATTTTCAAAGGTCCTAAAATTGTTGTTCCTGCTTCCTTACAACAAGAATATATTCACATTTTGCATTGTTGTCACCCAGGATCCACAAAGAGAAGAGCCAGGGAATTGGTATTTTGGCCTACATTATCAAAAGACATTGACAGAGTTCTTTCTTCTTGTTCAGTATGCAATAGTACTAGACTGCATTTGCAAAGACAACCGCTTCAGCTAAATCCAATTCCTGAACTACCTTGGTTCTACTGTAGCAACTGATATCTTTGAATGGAACAATCAACACTACTTAGTTTTGGTGGACTCTTATTCAAATTGGTTTTTGAATGATCTGCTACCAAACCTATCCTCAACTATTGTTATTACTAAGATGAAACGTCATTTCTCGGTTCATGGTAGTCCACACAAACTTTTTTATGACAATGGTACTCAATTCACTAGCCAGTTGTTTCAGAAATTTGCAAGAGAATGGGACTTTGTACATATCATTAGCAGTCCTGAATATTCTCACTCCAATGGTCTAGCTGAATGAGTAGTACGGAGTGCAAAGCAGTTACTTGAAATGTCAAAACATGACAGTACCAATGCATTTGTGAATTTGTTTAATCTCAGAAACATACCATGTGATGATATTCTTGGCTCACCTGCTCAAAGACTACTTTCCAGACAAACTAGAACTAAGCTACATATTTCCTCAAGTTTGTTGCAGCCTATACCCAAGAATAATAAAATCATCAAGGCTCAATTATTTAAGAAGTGTCGTTGTTGTTGTGTCTTTCGGCTTTTCCCGGTTAGGGGTCGCCACAGCGGAATTCCGGTCCGCTAATAATTGGCAGTAGATTTTTATGTGCCGACTTGCTGGGCCTGATGCACAACCTTCAACAAAGGAACGCCCATTCACGCATGTCGCCACACAGAAGACGCTCTAACTGAGAATTGAACGGGACAACATCTTACTGTGAGGTGACAACGCTACCGCAGCACCACCACCGCAGTCAATTATTTAAGAAGTGTAATAACCAGAAATGTAGTTACAACAGATCGATATTACTTCATCTATTGAGGGAAGGAGAGAGGGTACAAATCCAGACAACAAAAGGTTTTGATCGAATAGGACAGATTACAGGAATCTGTGCAGAGCCAAGATCTTACTTAGTAAATTCTGGAATGGAGTATAGGAGGAATTGCAAACACCTTCTTCTTGTACCAGAACCATTATCATCATTGCAATCATAACATTGTATCTGTGATGCAAACTAAATCAAAGAATGAGTCAGACATTGTTTCCAGACCAGAATGTGTTCAAAAGTCTGATTCTGTTCATGAAAGTGATTCAAACATTCCACAGGTCAACCATTTTGCAGAAACTGTCCCAGTTGCTAAATCTAATTCCCAGTTTTATGTCACATGATATGGATGAGTGTCTAAACCAAGTGTGAAATACGCAGTGACATGGACTTGATTGTACATACCTATATGTTTAACACTGTATAATGTGTGTCTATAGATTATCTGTGATTTCTGCATGCCAGACAGTCTCATAACAATTATATGGTCTATTTCTCAAAGAGGAGGATGTAGATAAGAGTGTAAAGTGTGTGTGCTTGAATCTTTAAGAAGCATGCAAGTCTGTATGTGCACATATATAGCCCACACACATGCACAACCTTACTGCCATTTTGAAAGAGCAGCTAGGGAGTAAGCATACATGATCACAGTCATTAATTGTATATATGTTATCTAGGCTACAGTCTATAGTCATCAATAGTAATGTGCTTGTATATAATAAAGCTGCTTGAACAGAACCCATGAAGATTTGTTTATTCGTGTCCTAACACGAAAGCGACAGGAGCCAAGGAAAACCCTGGCATACTCTGCACCCACAGAATCTTTCTCACCGGTCTCTCCATGCCCTTTTCAGTCAAACTCCTACAACTGGTAGACATCAGAGAAGGTGACTTTAGTCTTTCCAGAAAGGGAGAATGCACTCTTAATGGAACTGGGTCAAGTGATAGTGAGCATTGGGTCCTTGGTAAAGCAGGTAGGCTTGAAGTCAAATCAATTGGTGTCTGATTCTGTGAAGATTTAGTTTTGTCTGAAGTCGGATCTGAGTAAGTGGATATATCCATATGTTTCTTTGTCTTTACTTTTGAATCTGAGGAGGTTGTAGGATCCAAAAGCTTGGGTCTTTTAACTGATGGCTCTGACAGAGAAGTCAGAGCCAACAGACGCCTCCTCTTTGATTTTGCAGAAGTTTTTGATAAAGAAGAGGAAGGGCTAGATGTTGTTGACTTGCTCTTTTTTTTTTGTTTATCACAGGGGGACGCTCCAGATAATGCCCCACTGAATGCTGATGGAAGAAGACATTTTAGAATCAATTTAATTTTGTGTTCAACCAGAGCTCTGTGGTTGAATGTGTGGCATATACAGCAATCTTCTTGGACATGATGAGGTCCGAAACAATAGACACACAAAGTATGTGAGTCAGAATAAGGTATTTTCCTCTGACACTTTTCACACTTTTTGAAGCCAGCAATGAAGAGAGAAAAGTTAAGCAAAAAACTAAGGCTAGAAAGCCCCTTTTTTTTTTTAAGAGAAAAGGATATAAAGGGGGGGGGGTACCAACAATGGTAATAGGAGAATACACTAAGTGCAATGGAAAGGAATACTAATGATAGTATTCAGAGGTACTTTTGTATGAAAAGAACAGGGGAAACAACAGCAAGAAAGCAGTCACTATGTAAGGGATATAAGCTGTTATAAGACAAACAGAGAAAAGGCAAAAACTATTTAAGAAAAGAAAGGAAGTTTTAAATTCAATTAAATAGACTTATCTGTTCAAGAGCAACTGGTCATCACGTCTAACGTGAATAGTCACAAATGAGATTTGAGGTACTTAGGAAGGGTGCATTTGTTTTGGTTACTACAAGCTATAGTAACGGCTGAGTCAGATCCAAGGGATTGAATCCAAACCCATAGGTTAAGGATAGAATGAAAATTGACATCAGATTATACATATTTCCTCCCATCATGTTATATATACCAAAAGTAACAGGCAAGATGCTAATGTTGCAGCTGTTGGCCTACTATTGCTGCTCAATGTGGTAAGATTTGCTGATGTCGGCTTTCGATAATTCACATGTTCGATGCAGTTTTCTCGAAGTTTTTAATCTTTTGATCATATATGACATGAATCCTTCCACAAGCATTCACAGTAATAAAATCCCTTGGTACAGAATGACAGTATAAACAAAATAGATTTCCTGGTTTTGGGGGGAGGGTTTGGCATAATGGTTAAGATCTTCACCTTGATAGACACAAAGTAAAAGGTTTCATTCTATCCATGTCCTATTGGCTAGGATTAAAATGGCCCTATGAGGCAGTTAACCTAGTGGTCTCCAATGAACCACCTTGCACAAATAATAATAGTTTCACAAAAAAAAAAATATATATTTTTTCTTAAAGCAATGATACAGTGGAATAATTTCCCCAAAAGGAGGTTTATCTTCCCAGCCCTGGATGCTAATTAGCTAGTTGTCAGGTTCATGAATCCCACAGAAGGACTGCACTTTGGTGGAAAGAAAGCTCACAAGTTTTTGATGCTCTGATTTTTACATGGAACTCCATACTGAGCTCCAGGCAGTTAAAAATCTGTGGAACACACCCATTAGCTTTGATCAGCTGGCTGGTTAGTCATATAATTGGCAGGACATAACCTGAATAGCTTAGGCTACTCCAGCAGTAATCTAATGTTGAACAGCTATAAGAATCAATCAGAAGAAAGTATGGTTGTTTAAGATGAACTTACCATAACAGTTGATATTTGAATCATCACTGCTGTAGTAGCCTTAGTTATATGGGTTTATCCTGCCAAGGATATAACAACCTGCCAGCTTCCAAGGCTTCAGGGCACCTTCCTTGTGTGCAGACTGTCGAGCAACTCAAGTTGATCTGACTAAGACAAAGTAGAATAGATAACCAACACCGCTGTGAAATGAATGTTACTGAGCACTAATAAAGCAAAGTCAAACAACAATAAAACAGGCTCAGTAACAACCTCTGGCAGTAAAACAGTTTATATACTTCATGTAGAGTTTTATTTACATGTTTTTGTATATTCAAAGTGAATTCTTTTTTATAATTAGTTTTTTAAAATAGGTTCTTCAAGGTTTTTATGTATAGCCCAAATGAGGTGATATCTCCACTCCCTAATTAAGATGTTGATTAGTGAGTTAATTGATTTATATATAAATAGAGAGTTTTTTCAGTTGTGTAACATTACTGAGGTCTGAAGAAGCCATCTTGATGAAAGCGCTTACCTGTCTTGGAGTTGTTGAATAAAAGAACCTTATTTTATCTAAGTGTTCAGTAAATCGTTTTTTCCTTAAAGGCTCTACAAGAACAGAAGTTGGTCTGAACAGACATCTTTATGGTAACTGATATTTACTGCCAGTGGTTGTTACTGAGCCTGTTTTATTGTTGTTTGACTAAAAGACAAGTTTTGACATGAAGCCCTTCACAGACTTCCTACCAAAAGAGAAAGGGAGGCTGAACCCTGAAAGGACAATGCTAAGAACAAAAAATAAATGTCCTCTCCCTGGCATAAAAAGCACACCAAAAAACAAGGGGAATGGATGGAGGGAGTGGCTACTGCAGCAGTGATTATACAAACATTATTATAGTAAGTTTACTTACACAACTGCACTATATTCATCATACTGATGACTGCTGCAGTAGCCTTAGCTATATGGGTAGATTACCATACCTAACTACATTGCGGAGGTATAAGGAGAAAACACCAGAAGCCTGTCCTAGAAAAGCCTGATCTGGACCAAGAGAATAAATCAAGCTTATAGTGCTTTGTAAATGTATGTGCAGAGGACCAACTAGCAGTTTCTAGAATAGAGCTAGAATACAACCCTTTCCAGAAAGCCAGTGATAAACCCAAGGCCCTGGTACAGGTGGGCCTTGATTCTGCCTGGAATAGTTTTATCATAGTGAGTGTCGCAAAATGAAATATTGCCAGCCCAGCTCACTGGAATTTTGTAAATAATTATATATGGCATTTGTGAATATTAATATGATTTATATAGAAGTGTGACAGAAGGAGACACTGCCAGCCCAGCTATCTGGAATTTTGTAAATAATTATATGCCAGCTGTGAATATCAACATGATTCATATGCCTGTGATACAAATGTATTAGAACTGTATGTTATGTATATATCAAACTGCTGGTACAGAAGTGTGTGTAAAAGCACTGAGCTTAAAGATGCATCCACAGTGTACCCTACTGGAAATTAACAGAAATGTGTATACACTACTGTAATTGTACAAGTGTATATAAGCAGTGGAAACTGGAAGATAGAAGGTTAACTTGCAAAACTTAAAAAAAATGATTGAAATTAAATTGTTTTATAACTGCGCCATAAAAGTTAGTTTCAATGCAGCAAGGAGACAGGATGTCTAAAACTATTGAGCTTTCTGCATTGTATTGTACGTGTTTTATGTCTTTCAGCAGTTGCAAACATCTGAAAGCTATGTATTTTCCAGGTAGATGCTAGCTAGCAGTTTCTAGCAATGGTTGTTGAGCCTAGGAACTGAAGTCAGATGACAAAAAGTGATGTCATCCTGCAAGTATCCCAGCAATAATATTTGATATTAATTTAAGAGCTCTCAGAGAGTGACTGGATTTTTGTATTTTGTCTGACTTGGCAACATCTGCTGGAAACATCCACTCACCACATCTGTCTTGCCTTGCTGTAAGTTAACTAGGGTACAGTAATGTCTTTTAGATTCAGTAAGGAATATAGTAAAGATTAGTTTAGATGTTTTCTGTATTTGAGACCGTCCTGTAATGTTGTTTTAAATATTTCCTGCGTTTTTGAACTCTGACATTACTGTGATGATTTATTGAGTACTTTCTTGTTGTTTTTTATTATTTATTATTAAATATATTTAAACCTTTCAGTTGTGGCAGGTCTGTCTAGAGATATTTAAGCTCTTAAGAGTATTTTCATATCTATCTGGTGACACTGTGGGCCACTCCTAATAGCCTTGCTTTTTGTCAAACTAGCATTTGGATTAATAGTAACATTACACAGTAGGATTGGACAACCTCTGTTAATTCATTCACTTGAATGGAACTTCCAATTGGCAGAGCCTAAGCCTTTTGACAGAATCAAATTATGTCCTCACATTTCAAACAAATGTTCATATCTCTGGAACCACATGGGTTATGAAATAAGTATAAATGGCAAACCCTTCAGCACAAACTTTTTATGGTAGCAGTATTCTTGAAATTCTAGGTCTTAAATTGAATTTTATAAATCACAGTAAACACAATAATGGTTATGTTTGTAATATTTTGTAAACAACTTACAATATCTCAGCAACCACTCAAGTTACACACATACTGTCAGTAACCTTTTATTCATCTAGCTGAGAGCTTTCATATGAGGTTAAGAAGTTCTGTCTGTGTTATTTGGTTGTTGAGACATTTAAAAAAATGTGAAAATTATATATCAATATAAATTAATATCATAAAATCAACAGTTAATATCTCTTTACCTGCACTAGACAGAGGTCAAATATTAATGCAGTTGAGTTTACCATTGTGTAAGCTTCAAGATGAAATATTTTAAAACCGTGTATATAGTATGGTTTTGGAATTATTGAGGCAAATATGAACAAGCAATATCTGACACCTAGAGGCGTCAGTAGGAGTTAACTGCAAATGCACCTGGAGGTATCACTCGGATGTAATAAGTTAAGGGCCTTAAAGTAGTGGATAAGGGGTTCTGGTGACAGTGATAACTACCTTATAGTTTGGACAGAAGGGGGCATAGCTAGTAAACCTGTGCCAGCCTTTCCTAGGTGTGTGTGTGTGCGTGTAAAAGAAATCTCCAAGAGTGTGTGTGTCAGCTACTTGGGCAGAGACACTAAGCACTGGGTGGACAGGCAGAGTGTTGGAGGACTTGGCTTGGAACCCTGGCTAAGTACTCTGCTCTATAGCTGTGCCAGTGGGGAGTGTTATTGGGGATCTGGAGAAAGAGGGAGAAACCAGCCCCAGGCTGACTGTGGTGCTCTTAAGGTAAATTGCACTTAACTGTGTGTGTACTTGTCATCCTCCCAGAGTGTATGCTCCCCACTGTTGCCAGTGGTGAGGATTGAGGCTCCTTGATTACTGGGCCAGTGTTGAAGTGTCACATATTAAGTGGTTGGCAGTGGTGAGATATCCACATCACATATTAATTGGTGGGCAGTGATGGGATATCCATGTCACATATTAATTGGTTTATAGTGGTGGGATATCCACATCACATATTAATTGGTTTGCAGTGGCGTGGATATTGAGTTCCTGTAACTTGTAATCAGTGGTCACTGAGGAAGGTGTTTGTATTCTCAATTAGCCACACAGTGAACATTCAGAGTTTCATATCACAATTGTTTATTTTATTTATTTATTTTTTGTTAGCTTAGTCAGTGAGAGCAGGCAAGGATTTCAGCAGAGGAGTATGGCAAACTGACAAGGAGCTAGCTGGCTGAGATGTGCCATGCTAAAAGGACTGGTGCATGCCAACCTGACTAAAGCAGAAATGACTGCAGCCTTGGGCACAGCTGCATCACAGACCAGCAATCAGGAGGACAACCAGACTGGCCTTGATAATGTACAACTCTCAGAAAATGGATAGTTCAACCTTTCAACAGAGAACTTTAAAAATCCATCTGGAGTTAGAGTTGAACTGGAGGCCAAATGTTTGGAAAAAAAAAGCAACAGAGAGACTGAGATGTCTGCAGGATTAGGAAAATGAGAAACTGAGACATCTGAAGGCTGAAGAAACTGTGACGTCTGGAAGCTGAGGAGAATGAGAGGCAGAGGCAACATGAGAAGATACTGACTCTTCTCCAGGGTCATGGGGGTAATGGGGAAGGGAGTAACGGAACCCTAGAAGCAACAAAGGTCAGTAAATTTCTTCCACAATTTATAGAGGGGGATAATTTTGATAGTTTCTTTCATATGTTTGAAAGGGTATGTAAACAGTATAATGCTGACCAAGGGCTCTGGGTATGGTTCCTGACCCCTTACTGCATGGTAAATCTGTAACTGCTATTTCTAAATTGTGATATTGATTGCTTAAATTATAATACTGTTAAAAATTGTATTTTAGAATGTTTAAGTTAACACCTGAAGCTTATAGGAAAAAGTTTCATGAACATAGACACAAGGCAGATGAAAGCGTGTGTGAATATATTGCTGAACTAAACTAAGTACTTATTTTCACAGGTGGGTGAGTGGGTGACAGGTCACTACTTTTGAAGGGCTGGCAGACCTTTTGGTGAGGGAACAAGCCCTTAGCACTTTGCCTGAGGACATGAGGATCTTGTTAGCAGATAGAGAATGTAACACTGCAGATGAGTTGGGGAAAAAGGGAGACCAATACTTGCAAACAGGACATCACTGCACAGGAAAGGGATACCCAGTGCTGCTCATGGGTCTAAGAGAACCCATGGTGAGCAAGCCTAGACCACCCCAACAGAGTTCACCAGTAGCAGGGGAAGCCGCTAGTCCAGGTACATGTCCAGGACCAAGGGTTAAATGTTTCCAATGAAACCAGTGGGGCCATGTAGCATATAGATGTCCACAGAGGCAAGGTGGGGAACAAAAGTTGGGAGAGCCAGTAAGTGGGAATGACAGAATGCCAGCAGTAAGTTGTCTTGAGACAACGAGGGTAACAAACTACCACAAAAGGTTAGATCTTATCTTAGTAAATGGGAAAGAAGCCACTGCTAACAGAGAGAGCCTCTGACCTAACCATTATGAAGCCTGCAATGGTTAAAGAGGAGCACTACTTGCTTGGGCAGTCTACTCCAGTCAAGAGCTTTAGGAGGAGCCCCATTCCATATACCTTTGGCTAGGGTTCACCCTGACTGGGAGGGTAGAAAAGGAAGCCAGCAAGAAGGTGTGTGTGAGGATATCCCTGCAGATATCCTGATAGGGAATGATTTTGCTAATACAGTACCTTATGTGCATGCAGTGACACGCAGTCAGGCTTGGAAGCAAGCACGTGAGTCTGGTAGCCTGGAGGAGACCCAGACAGACCACAGACTTGAAGCCAGGTCTGGAAAGGTGGTTACTTCAGAGAGGGAGGTACCCTGTAGCAGTGAGACTGAAGATGAGCCACAGCTTCTTGTGGGTACTGATTTTCCCTTGGACAGAGTGACTGCAAGGGCAGAGGTGAGTAGTAGTACCCAAGCTGACAGTGAGGCACCACTGTCAAAGAATACCAGACATCCTGTGGAAGGGGAGTTAAGAAGGGTTACAAAGAGAGAGCTGAGACAGGCTCAGCTTTCAGACCCTACATTACAAGGCCTGAGGGAGGTAGCCAGTGAGGCACCTGATTGTCAAGGGAAAGGGGAATCTGCATACTGGGACAAAGGGTTACTGTATAGAGGGCAGACCCTTGAGGGAGGACTAGAGGGTGAGAGAATACAGCAGTTGGTAGTGCCCAGAGCCTACCATCTGGCACATCTAGCCATAGCCCATGATATTCCCTTTGCAGGTCATATGGTCATAAAATGTATAAAGAGACGTATTATGCAGAACTTTCATTGGCCTGGGATTTCCAGAGACGTAACCGGATAATGCAGGACTTGTGAGTAGTGCCAAATGGTAGGCAAGGCAAGAGACAAGGTGAAAGCTCCTTTGATGGCTTTGCCTGTGATTGAGGAGACATTTCAGAAGGTAGCTATGGATACTGTGGGGCCTCCGAGTACCCCAAATTCCACATAGAAAAAGTATATCCTAGTGGTAGTAAATTATGTTACCAGATAGCCTGAGGCGGTGGCTCTGTCCTCCACTGAGGCAGAAAGGGTGGCAAATGCTGTGTTACAGGTTTTCAGCAGGGTAGGTTTCCCAAAGGAAATACTGACTGACAGAGGTGCCAATTTCATGTAAGACCTGCTGGCTTGCCTGTGGAAGCACTGTGAGGTGAAGCACTTAAAGACAACCCCGTACCATCCCCAGACTAATGGTCTGATTGAGAGGTTAAACTCTACACTCATAACCATGCTACAGGCATTTGCAGACCAGTTCAAGAGGGAGTGTGACAAATATTTGCCTCATCTGTTATTTGCTTACAGAGAGGTGTCCCAGGCATCCACAGGTTTTTCACCCTTCAAGTTGCTGTATGGGTGGGCATAGGGTGAGGGGACCGCTAGATTGGATTCGAGATGAGTGAGAGGGTGTGTGTGAATCCCACAAGGAGTCTATTGTGGCATATGTCCAAAACCTCAGGACAAAGCTCAGGGAACTCATGGGCTTGGCCCAGGAGAACCTAGCAGAAGCCCAACAGCAGAAATGGGTTTGCTATGACAGGAATGTTTGAGCTAGCGAGTATGCTGTAGGACAGCAGGTAATGGTTCTCATTCCTGTGAGACACAACAAGGTGCAGGCAGCTTGGGTGGGACCCTTCAAAGTGGTAAGGAAGGTCAGTTATGTTAACTACATGGTAGAACTGTTAGGCAGGGGCACAAACTGTATCATTTTAACATGATGAAACCTTACCATGACAGGGAGGCCTTGGTACAAAGTATTTGCTGTAGGAGTCTGAGTGGGATACATGGCTACAGGGAGCCAGCCAGCGAAATCCCAAATTACTATGGTGGAGCCTAGGATTGCAGGCATATGATAGGACAGTGCAGCACTGTACTGGGTTTAGCAATGCCAAGGTAGCTGGAATGTCAAGAAAGGGTATGGGGTCATGTATTTCCAGATAGTCACCCCTCTCAGGCAACATTTCCCCCAAGGGTCACTTGAAAAACTAGCTTGAGTCTTCGGGGGGGGGGGGGATGTCACAGAAGGAAATAATGCCAGCCCATCTCACTGGAATTTTGTAAATAATGGCATTTGTGAATATTAATATGATTTATATAGAAGTGTGACAGAAGGAGACACTGCCATCCCAGCTATCTGGAATTTTGTAAATAATTATGTCAGTTATGTATATCAACATGATTCATTGCCTGTGTTACAAATGTATTAGAACTGTATGTTATGTGTATATCAAACTACTGGTACAGAAATGCATGTAAAGCACTGAGCTTAAAGAGGTATCCACAGTGTACCCTACTGGAAAAGAACAGAAATGTGTATACACTATTGTAATTGTGTAAGTGTATATAAACATTAGAAACTGGAACATAAAAGGTTAACATGCAAAACTTCAGAAAAATGGTTGAAATTAAATTGTTTTATAGCTGCACTACAAAAGTTTGTTTCAATGCAGCAAGGTGACAGAATGACTAAAACTAGGGAGCTTTCTGCATTGTATTGTGTTTTATTGTTTTATATCTTCCAGCAGTTGCAAACATCTGAATGCTATGTATTTTCACAGGGAGATGCTAAATGCTAGCAGTTTCTAACAGTGGTGGTTGAACCTGGGAACTGAAGTCAGGTGACAAAGTGATGTCATGCTGCAAGTATCCCAGCAGTAATATTTGATATTAATTTAAGAACTCTCTGAGAGAGTGACTGTGCATTTTTGTATTTAGTCTTTGACCTGGCAGCACCTGCTGGAAACATCCACTCACCACATCTGTCTTGCCTTGCTGTAAGTAAACTAGGGTACAGTAATTTCTTTTAGATTCATTAAGGAATATAGTAAAGATTAGTTTAGATGTTTTCTGTATTTATTTGAGACTGTCCTGTATTGTTGTTTTAAATATTCATGTGATTTTGAACTCTGAAGTTACTGTGATGATTTACTGAGTACTTTCTTGTTATTTTATTATTTATTATTAAATATATTTAAACCTTTCAATTGTGGCAGGTCTGTCTAGAGATATTTAAGCTCTTAGTGTACTTGCACATGTACTTGGTGACACTATGGGCCACTCCTAATAGTCTTGCTCTTGGTCAAACTACCATTTGGATTAATAGTAACATACACAGTAGATTAGACACCCTTTGTTAAGGGCCTTAAAGTAGCTGATAAGAGGTTCTGATGGCAGAGATAACTACTTTATAGTCTGGGCAGAAGTGGGCATAGCTAGTAAACCTCTGCCAGCCTTTCCCAGGTGTGTGTGTCTGTGTGTGTAAAACGGATCTGCAAAAGTGTGTGTGACAGCTACTTGTGCAAGGACATGCAGTGGGTGCACCGTGCGTGTTGGAAGACTAGGCTTAGAACCCTAGCTATGGACTCAGCTCTATGGCTGTGCCAGTGGGGAGTCTTATCGGGGATATGGAGAAAGAGGGAGAAACAAGCCCCAGACTGACTGTAGCCTCTGTCTGCTCCTAAGGGAAGGTGTACTTGTCATCCTCTCAGTGTGTACGCTCCCCACTGTTGCCATTGGTGAGGATTGAGGCTCCTTGATTACTGGGCCAGTGTTGGAGTGTCACAGTGAGAACAGTAATAGCTTTAGACAACTTGAAAATAGTCTATTTTGACACAGGATGTCCTTTCTTCTTATCTTCACAAGGAATGAACAATTGATCTGAAGATTTAGTTATGTCAAGATAGTTCCCAAGTTGTCTGGTGTGGAGTATCCTCTCTCTCATTTTTAGGTTAAGGAAAAAATGGGGAGATAGTTTGGATTACAGTAAACTTGGATACTACTTTAGGCACAAAAGAAGAAGAACTTCTCAAAGAAACCTTGTCCCTATGGAAAATGAGATAGAGTTGACTCACTATAAGAGCTTGTAACTCAGATAGCAGTCTTGTAGAATATGGGGCAATCAGTAAAACTGTTTTCCATGTTAAAAACCTCAATTCAGCCAGGTTTGCTGGTTCAAATGGAGTAAGTGTTAGCCTCTCTAACAAAAAATGAAGATACAAAGGAGTGGCCACTGGTTTTCTTGGAGGCCTCATGCAAAATCCCTTTCAAAAACATTTTGACATGAGACAGCCTTGAAAAAGGGGGATCCATGGACAGACATGCTGAAATGGCCAATAAATGAACCCTGACAGAGGAATAAGAAAGGTGATAGCACAGTAACTCACACAGATACTGTAAAACGAAACTAGCCCTGAATGGGTGTTAGTTATGTTGCTGGCACCAACTAGAAAACCTTTTCCATTTGCTAATGTATGACTTTCTAGCATCAGGCTTTATTGCCTCAATTATTACCTGCTGCACATTCTCAGAAAATAGGTGCCTAAAAGGATTTAAGACCATATAATACAGGCAGTCAGTTGAAGCTGATTGATGTTTGGGTGTATCACACACCCCTGTTCTTGTGTGAGTAGATCCACTCTGTGAGGACGTTTGTGGTACTTGCCCCTGTCCATTTCCAAAAGAAGGGAGAACCACAGTTGCCTGGGCCAGAAGGAAGTCACCACAATGATCTTAGGGGGTTCCTTCTGAATTTTCAGAAGTACCCTAGATAGCAGTGAACAGGGTAGAACAGCACACAGGAGCATATCTCTCCAAAGAAAAGAAATGGCACCTGTCTTCTGAAGAGTAAGGCACTGAAGTAACAAATGTGATCCAGACAGACAAAACCTTAAGAAACATCTGATGTCTGGATGAATAGGGATGTGATAAAAAGCATCTTTTAAGTTTAGTGCTACCAGAAAACTTGAGAAAGAAAAGGAAACAGGTTGTGAAGTGGCATCATTTTGAATATGGGCATGATCAGAAACAGGTTTAAAAAAAGAAGGATCCAGAACTGGTCCAAGTATTTTCTTTCTTTGGCACTAGGAACATCCTTGAATAAAAACCCTTCCCCACTTGCAAAGGAGCAACTGGTTCTGCCATTCCTTGGGACAGCATGTGGTGCAGAACCAGTGGAAACAAGAGTCTGATCTGGAAGATGAGGAATGATCCTCTCAGAAGGGAGGGATTCCCTTCCAATGACATCTGCAACCATGATGAGTAATTTACAGAACCCATTTGTCTGACACTATCTGTTGCCAAAGAAAAAAAATGGAGATTCAGACTTTCTGGAAGAAAAAAAGGGGTCAGGGTTGGGAGGTGGTCACATCTGCTGAACAGTCATTCAGACCTGTTTTACTGTCTTTACTTTTGGGATGTTTGAAACTTAGTTTTGGACTCCCCTTTGCCATTTCTTCTTAAATGTCTGTTGACTGTATTTTGCTGACACTGTTTATTCTGTTTTATTTTTTTTGCCAAAATTGTATGAATATATACAAAATACCTTGGAAATTTGGAAAAGGAGGTGTGAAAAATCTTAAGAGTTTCCATGGGTTAGCTTGCCCTTTTCATCACCTCTGCAGCAGAGTAGCTAAACACTAAATCTCTATCCAGTGTGAATAGTCTCATTTTTAACATCATCTGGAAGGTTCTGAGAATGCAAACCTCAAAACAGTACCAGTGTCCACAGTTCTGGAAGAAGTATCAACAGTATCATACACACACACTGTAGATAATGAATACTGACATCTGCAATAGAAGACACCAAGTTATTTAAAATATTGTTCCTCACAAAAAGAAACTGCAGATAAAATATTCATCATACTTTTACAATTATAACAAACATACAAACCTGACTATTCAAAATTCTGAAAAAATAAATTTGCTTAACTATACACTTTTTTCCATACCTATCAATAATTTTCATATCTTTCTCAGAAAGAGTAAGATTGGAATTGATTAGGTGTTTATCAAGAGTGGGATCAACTAGAGATATAGCTGCTGGGACAGGTTTGGGAATAGTGCATACAAATTTAAAACAGCGAGGAACTTTAAATATTTTATCTGTCTTTTTAGGATAGCTGGATGACCATTAAGAAAATTGCAGGCAGTAATACACACATTCTCTAAAGACAGAAAAGGAAAGGATTTACAATCCGTAAAAAATTCTTCTGTGTAACAACTCAAACTATTTTCTAAGGGAGTGAGAAACCTGTGTTCTCTCAGTGAAAGCACTGGCACATTTTAGCTATAGTCTCACAGAAAGAAAGCCCTCCACAGGAAGAATCAGAAATGGAGCTGTCCTATGAGTCTGAATCAAAAATGTTCACATTCAGAATCTTGAATCTCTAAGAAAATGGGCATCCCTCTTTTTACAAGAAAACAAAAATGATGCACTTACTGTAATGATAGATGTGTTGTCCGTTTCCATCCTTCCTCAACTGATGGGCCTCAAATCCAACTCTGACCACTTTTTCAGACTTTAGGATCTGAAGCTTAGGCTCCTTCCATTACCCATAATTCTCTCCTGTCCACAAGGTTACCACCGATTGAGTTTATCCCCAAATATTATAAAAAAAAATCATTACATAAATTATAAATATGCATTATTAAAGGCCTACAGGACAGTGAAAAGGAAAATCTGCACTGGAGCTGCAAGGGTATGAGATACTGTACCAATTACAGCCCATGAGCCTCTCTAGCTGACACAAGCATCCTCCAAAAGGGCCTCATAGAAACAGACAACTGGTGCCAGAGCCATGGCCTCAAGCTAAATGCCAAAAAGTGTATAGTCATCCCCTTTGGCAAAAACAAAGTGCCCACAAATTACCACATAGGTGGTAATCCATTAAGTACAGAAGAAGTAATTAGGGACCTGGGGACCCAAGTTGATAGCAATCTTTCATTTGACAACCACGTGGCCAAAGTGGTTAGAAAAACATTTTATATAGCCCACCTAATCATGAAGGGATTCACATCCAGATCAGGGGAGGTCATCGTGCCTCTTTACTCATCCCTCATCAGGCCCATAATTGAGTACAATGCCCCTTTTGGGATGTACCTTACCAGACACCTGCAGCAACTGGAAAGACCCCAAAAGTACCTCACCAAGAGGATCAAAGGGCTCAAACAGATGCCATATGCTGCCCGATTAAAGAAACTCCAGCTCTACTCAGAGGCGATCTGTGCCTGACGTATAAAGCCATGTCCAACCTGAAATTAATGGACATGCTGCACATCAGAAAATCCAAATCCCATCGAGCTACGTGCTCGAGAGACTTGAACCTCAGCACTGAAATAAATAGGACATGCTGGAGGGAAAGATTCATAACCCAGAGGCTCCCTTCACTCTGGAATAAAATCCCAGTCCAGGTTAGGCAGAGTCCCTCATTGACTCTCTTCAAGAGGAATCTTGATGAGTGGATGGGAGATCATAGGTTTACCTCGGGTATCACTTCTGTGTCACTGTTAGACAGAGGCACAGTATATTAACCTCGAAAAAGGGCATAGCAAAATTAATTTAAAATGGGTGGCGAAAGCCAAACACACTCTGGCCAGGCTTATAAATGCCCTAGGGCAGATAGCCTAGTATGAACCTATGTAGTCATACCAAAAGCCAAGGGAGAAGAAAAAACTTTCCAGTGGATGGAAAAAGGTGGAGGGAGGGAAGTTGAAGGATGAAACGCAACACAGAAAAATCATTATGGTAAGTACATAACTTTCATATCCAATGTTTTTTTCATCCATTCCCCAACTGATGGGACAGAATCCCCATCTACTTAGTTCCAATGGTGTTGTCATGGAAGCATATTAAGGAGGATGTAAGCAATTTTATCTCTGATGATGCTTTTATTGAAGATGAAAGTGGTTAGACATTAAGCTATACTTGGTTACTCAAGTGCGCTGTTTCCAGTCTGTTCATTTACTCAAGTGCGCTGTTTCCAGTCTGTTCATTTCAGTTGCAGTCTGCTTGAAAAGTCTGGTGTGTTTCCTTTGTCATTGATGTTAAGGAGGATGGTAGAACTGTAAGCTGCCTTATCTCTGGAAAGCAAATCCAGTTTCTACTGGGAAATGAAGGTATGAACAATAGACCAGGTGGCAGCAGCACAAATGTAATTAAATGAAGCTCTAGAAAAGAAGGCTGAAGAAGTGGATACAGATCTTGAGTGTGCTTTTGGTGTTCATGGTAGAGCCAAACATTTTTTCTTACAAACATGGGAGATGCAGCCAATCACCTAGCTAAGGTGACCTCTGACACTTCCTGACCTATCTTGGGCTTAGACCATGAAACAAACAAGTGATCTGACTTCCTAAAAGGTTTGGTTCAATGAAGGTAGAAGCATTAATTGTCTGTTACATCTGACAAACAGAGCATGTATTAATTTTCACACTTGAAAAATTTGGAAAGAAGACTGGAAGAGTAATACTCTGAGTGAAGACTGTGAAACTACTTTAGGCAAAAAAGAAGGATTGTTGCATAAGGTAATCCTGTCCTTGTGGAAAATAATTCAAGGAAGTTGGCAAAATGTGGCTTGGAGCACTGACACCCTTCTGGCTGAAGTAATCATCATCAGGGAAAGGTTTCTCCAAATCAGAAATTTTAGGTCCACCTTGGCAGCAGGTTGAAAAGGAGCTTTGGTCAAGGCTTGTAGAAAGACAGTAGTGGTGGTCTATGATGAAAGGTATTTTGAGGAAGGCATTATACACAGTTTAAGGGAGGCTAGAGAAGTGTGATTCTCTCCCACATGGAAATTTGAGATCACTGCTAACTGAACCTTAACAGTAGAATAACTAACACCCTTATGGAAAATGGAGGCAAGGAATTCCAACACTAATACAGAAGCAACAAAAGGATCTAGATTTCTCTGTTAAACCCATATGTAAAATATTTTCCATTTTTATTTTTTAAACTTTCCTAGTGGATGGTTTCTGAGAAGAGGTAATAATCTGGTCTACTTGGGATTAAAGTCTGGACTGACTGCCTATCCTTGGAAGTGGAGAAACCATGTGATTAGCTTTAGGGATTGAATATCTGGGTAAGGCATTCTGCATGGGAGAGCAGATCTAGATTCAGATCCAGCACCCAAGTAGGGTACACCAGATGAAGCCATAGGTTGGGAAACCACACCTGTTGAGGGCAATGAGAATAATCTTCATCTTCCATTGTAATGCCTTTGCAAAAGTTTTGGAATTAGGGGAGTTGGTGGTAAGACTTATAGGAAACCAGAGGGCCAATCATGGATCAGAGCATCTCTCGGGGGCTCCCCCTGTAGGAGGATCAGAGAAAAAAAACCTGCTGCATTTGGAATTGATGGGAGAAGTGAATATATCACAGCATGGTTTGCCCCACAGATGAAAGATGTGTCACCACTTTTGGGGTGAGAGACCACTTGTGAGGTTAGCTGAACAGATCTTCCCTGGAATGTGTGTTGCCATCAGAAAGTGGTTGGAAGATATAACCCACTGCTACATTCTTATTGCCTCTCATCACAATGGGTAGGAGTGCATTCCCCCTTGTTTGTTGATGTACCAGCCTACGGACATGTTGTTGGTCCAGATAGAAATCACCCCAAGGGAAGGATATCCTGAAAAGCCTGCAACATTAGGACAACTGCTCTCATCAATACGACATTGATGTGAAGATTGGCCTCTGATGGAGACCACGTGCCATGGACCATCTTTCCAAGGTAATGCTCCCCCACCCTAGTTGGGAAGCATCAGTGGTCACTGTGACTTTGGGAGAGGGAGGAAAAGAGATAGCCCCAAAACACCTGTGGATATCGAATCCACCACTTTACATGGTTTCTGCAGATTCTTCTTAAGCATATTGGAAAAGTCATGGAGTGTGATCTTTTGGACCAATGGACCACAAGTGTCATGTGTAACACTCTCATATAATATCTTACTAAGGGCACCAAAGTAATTGAGGCTGCCTTCAATCCTAGAAGTTGAAGAATTAATCTGGCACATGGTATCTGATAGGAAAGGAGCAGCTGAGTTTGACTTCTTAGGGTCAGTAACCTGTTTTTTTGGTAACCTTGCAACTTGAATGGTTGTATCCAAATGAATTCCTTTGAAATGCAGAATTTGTTCAGGGAAAAATTATATTTGCCCTGATTCACTATAATTCCCAGGCTGGAAAAAAGCTGAAGTAGTTTCTGTCCTGAATTGGCAGAGGCTTGGTAGCAGGAGTGAGGAGACATTAGTCTAGTTATGAGAACACATGGAACCCTTGCAGTCAGAGATGAGCTGCGACCACTGCCATGCATTTGGCCTTAGGTTCTGTTTTTTCTTGTCACTAAAATAATCTGCAACAAGTTCAAAACCCTTTGTTGTCTGCTGGGACTTTTTGGATGACTCACTTGTCTAGCAGATTTTTTTATTTCTAATGCGGATGCTTTTCTTTGAGAGGGTAGTATGTAGGGAAGGCAGTTTCATAGTGGGGTGGATATAGAAAAGGAATCTAGCCTCTGGAAATTATTGTTTGCAACAGACATCTTTGGTAATGGAGGTCTATACTTCTGGGTGCAGAGACAACCACCCCGACTGCTTCCAGTTGGGAAACCATTCAGGAGAGCTGGAAAAGCCTGAGAAGGGACCCCTGAAGCCTTGATTATGCAGGCCTCCTCTGCCACAAGGACATTTCACACTGTTAGAATACCCCTCCTGACTTGAAGGAATCTATCTCCAGAGGAATCCTGGGAAAATCCTTGAGACTTCCTAAACCACAGTTGCTTACCCACATTCTGGTTTCTACAGAAGGTCCTTTGGAGGCAGAAACTGAATGCCTATAGCAGAAAGAGTTTCCCCATCCTGGCCACTCCTGGAGACTGTGTCTTTGACCTTGGGGCCAAACAAAGTGGACCCACGAAACAGGGTATTGATAAAAGATGTCAAATAGCCCCACAAAATCACAGAAGTGCATCCACACATGCCTCCATATTTGCAAAGCCTGTTCATGAGGCTCTTGAAACACCTTTGTTTGCACTGTAATGAGATGCATGGAGGTGTTAGACAGGGATTGATTAGTGGACAGCTGAGAATCCACTGTTTTTCAGTTTTCTATAGACAAGGACTCAGAAAGAGGCTTGAAAAGTTCCCTGGCCAAGTTTCCTTGGAACCTAATCATGTGCTAAAAAGTTCAGCGACTTTACTACAAATGTAGCTGAGGCATAAACATGCTTCTGAAATCTGTCCAAAGTCTTGGATTCTCTATAGGTGGAGGGACAGAAGCTCTTTCTTCTGCATGCTCCTTATTAGTGGCTGTCACTACTACCATGGCGTCCACTGACAGGGTTTTGGTCCAATGAGAATGGTCTTTGGGGGCCTCAAGGTATTTGCCTGGGGATCAGTTCAATAATGTCAGATTCCTCCCATGCCCAAAAAGAGACTGAATCCACTATTTCACCTGCCAGGGACCACTCATGGAGTAGCAGAGTCAGAACCAAAAGGCTCAAGGAGCATGGATTCATCCTAGAATGAGGCTTTGGAAGACCAACAGCCTTTCTGTCTCAACAGTTCAAGATCTCCCTGAATGAGACATACTTAAGGTGTGAGCTGGATGACCCCCTCACCTTCATCGAAATCCATGTCTTCTGTCTAAGATTCTTGGGCAGAGGCAATGTGTCTACTCTTACACATATGCTTCTGAGCAGCCTCTTTGGGTGGAAGTGCCAGGGAGAACTTAGACGTTTGGGGAGAAGTCCTGAGGACTGTCTCAGGGCTAGTGTAAACTAACTGACCCAATGGGATAGACTGTGCAGGACCCAAGACCCAGGGCTATCAGTTGTAGAGCATGTGGAGCCAAGAGCGGCAAAAATGTCCACTCTCCAGATTTAGAAAGAGAGCTCTCTCCACTGCTTCAAAGACAGAGGCCCAAGGAGAATGCAAGACCACTTTGGTAGAAGCAGAAGCTGCCACACCAGCATGGCCAAGGGCACCCCATGGCACTTCTTTGAGATCTAAGCTGGAGCAGAGATATCTAACCTTGAGGCTCTAAGAAGAAGGGACGACTAACAGCTTCACAGTTGAAACCTTACCCTCAGACTGAATGCTGAAGCTTCAGTCTGAGATCCTTCCCACTCCAAAGAAAGCAGAGAGGGTTGGGACAGAGATGATGCTTGAGTCAAGGAAGCCTACAACCTCAGAGCTGACAAAGACAATCTGGAAGAGCTTGGCTCCAATAATCCTGAACCTGGAGGTCTGATTAGGCTAGAAGTAGCCATAGGTAAGGGAGTGGGTCCAAAGCTCATGGATCCAATGGGAAACAGAGATGTGAGAATTCCTAATGGAATACGAGTCTTGAGGAACGTCATCATTCTATCCACATCAGCTTCTGTCAAGCTTCTGGTACACCTGATGGGCCTTGATCATACAAGAAAGTGGTTTCAAGGATCTCTGTTAAGGTCTTGCCTGAAGAAAAGGTGAGAGCATCCTGGGAGAGAAAGGCTCTAGGAAAACCTCAGCTCTGGAAGGGGGGGGGGTCTTTGGCTGAATCGGAATCTGATCTGAAAGATGAGTCAGATTCAAAGGTTTGGAGGATTTTGCTGACATAGCCAAAGACAAAACTGACAATGGAGAATGATCAGGGAATCACATCTTCATCTCCTTGACCTTATCTTTGGACCTTTCACTTTTGTCCACCTTGTGTTTATCTGAGGAATTCTTATTGGAGGGGGAAGCTCCAGATACAGATTTTGAAGAGATGGAGAAAATAAGACCTTTAAGTACAAGTTTATTTTGGAAGTCAACTGCAGTTTGATGACCAAAAGCCATGCAAATCAAGCAATCTTCATCCAATTGACCTGCTCCCAAGAAGTACACACACATTTAGAGTGGGAGTCAGAGTTTGGCATCTTGTGGCTACAAACCATACACTTCTTGAATCCCAAAGGCTTTTCCAACATAGCCCTGTAAAGAAAAACACAAAAAACACTACCAACAATGGTAGTCAAGTAATACACTAACATAAAAAGGGGGAAAAGGTGTAAAGCTAAGAAAAAATTACCAGCAATGGTACCAAATGTTACTAGATAAAGCACAGTAAAAACAGCAAATCGAAAAAAAGCCTAGAAAAAGAGAGTTATTTTAAACAGAAAATGAGGAACAGGGAAGGCACTATAAAAAGAAGGAAAACATGACTACCCAGAAAAAATGATCCAAGTGCTAAATAAAAAATTAAAAAAATCTAAACATCAAATAATCTCACTAACCTAAACTACAAATCACATCCAAACTCTATAAGCAGCAAATGAGATCTGTGTAATGTTGGGGACAGGAGAGGATTATGGGAAGGGGAGGAGTCTAAGCTATGGACCCTAAAGTCTGAAAAAGCATCGAAAGTTGGGTCTCAGACTAATCAGTTGAAGAATGGATAGAAAAGACACCCCCCCCGGATTTAATAAAATCCATGTAGGCATAGTGTACACCCTTCATGGAAGGTACCATGGCCGTGTAAAGGGTTCCCCCTCAGTAGTGCTCCATGCATATTAATGAAGGTGTGTCATTCAAGGAGAGCTGGGGAAGGCAGTATTGAATCAGTGTAGGGAGTGTGCCACTGTGTCCTTAGATGAGTAACACACCCCCCGCACTGTCCAAGTGCCTGATAGCAATAAATTTAATCTTATAATTTTTTTAAAAAAGTTTGCTGCGAGTGGCATGCAATTGACACGTGCCAGACATCTAAAAATAGAAAACAAATGCATTTAATGATTCAAAGGTCAAGTTTAAGCATAGTTGAGCAGGTTTGCTTGCCGCGGTGCTTAGCAGTTCTCAAACATAGCTGAGAGGTATATGTAAAAGTCTAGCAGCATTCTACGTATACATGTAGCCAAGTGGATAGAGTTGCAGCCTCCTGTGCGGAAGGTGTGGGGTTTGAATACATGGAAGGGAAATTAAGCAATTATTTTTGCAAGATAAATTATGCCAATTATTTTTAAATCATGATCTACTGCGCTCAGCTAAGCTTTGCTAAACCTTGCTAAGCCGTGATAAGCAGTACTTAAACTCTATTTAAGCACCACTTGGCTGTGCTTAGCTGGTCTGCTCACTGCTACGCATTGCCAGTTTAAGCACTGCTCAGCTTAGCTAAGCTGGTTTGCATGGTGCTAAGTGATGTGCTGCAGTTTTAAAAATGGCCAAATGGTGAGTAAGGGTGGAAACCAAGTTAATATTGAGTGCAACAGGTAGGAATACAACATAATCAGTCGGACTTCGAACTGTGCAGGAACTATGGCAGGTGTTGGAGAGGGTGCACACTTCTGGGAGCAGCAGTGGGGCATTCTGGAGTCCAGTGTCATGGTTGTACTCCTAGTGAAAGTCCATGAACACTGGCTGCTGCAGAGCAGTTCCAGGGATCAGAGTACAAGGCGGAGGCCTGGGATTGGCTGGCACATGATCGCATCAGTGCTATAGGTATCCCCTGCACAGGTGAGCAAGTCCATCACCACTATGATGATATGAAGTGTTGGAAAGTACAGTTGTGCACACTTACCATAAATGTAGATGTTAGGGTGTATTCACTGTTGCAGTTATCACATTTGGGTTATCTGCCTGCAGGTAGCCCTCGGCCGGCCTGAATACCAGAGTCTTGGGATTTCTGTGCCAGATGCTGTCGCTCTTCCATGATGTCAGGTTATCAGGGGTATAAAACATACAGCCGATGCCATTACATCAGTTTTTCTTGCCCCAGATGTCAGTTACCCCCAAAATAGGAAGCAATTATATGGTATGGAACACCCCCCAGCAAAAAGCAAATACACATGGTACAATATATGCCAAACCAAACTAGGATAGCTAGAAGCAAAGAGAAGTCAGGGGGCTAGAGCGAGGGTAACCAGGACTGCAACAGTGAATACACTCGAACATCTACATTTATGGTAAGTGTACACAACTGTACTATGTTCTTCGTGTTTCACTGTTGCAGTCATCACATTTGGGTTGATTCCCAAAGCTAAGGAAGGGTGCAGGTAGTCAAGAAGCATTAGGGCTGGCAATCAGGCCCTATAAGACTGCTATGGCAAATCCAGCTCTGGATGTAGAAAAGATAGGCAAGTGGTAGCGCTTGGTGAAAGTTGTGTACAGAGCTCCAGGTTGCAGCTTCCAGGATGTCCCTGGTAGTGACTCCCCTGAGAAATGCTGTAGAGGTAGATGTAGCCCTTGTGGAATGAGTTCTGATCCCCTTTGGGGTAGGTTTCCCATGGTGCTTGCAGCAAAAATGGATGCTGTGTGCTATCCATTTAGAAATGGCTGCTGAAGTGATGGCTAGAAGTAAAGCTGTTTTCCATGAGAGGAATTTCAACTCTGCTGTAGCAGCATGATCAAAGGGCAGAAGTGTGAACTTTTCCAATACAAAGTTAAGGTCCCAGGCTGGAGTGGGAGCTCTCCTGGGGGTCTTAAATTTTTGGCTCCTCTCAGGAACTGTTTTACCAGAGGGTGAGAGAAGAGGGGTGGCTCAGTATTATAATGAGCTGAGATGGCAGAGGCATGAATCTTAACTGAAGAAAAGGATTGGCCTTTGTGGAGTATGTTAAGTAATCTAGTATATGAGGCAAGCTGGGCACAGCTGTGTCCATTCCCTGAGAATGGCTCCAGGAACAGTATCTTTTCCAAATAGGATTTTCTAGTACTAGGCCTCCTTGCCTCAAGAATGACATCCAGCACCTGCTTACTGAGGATTTCCGGTGATGAGTTCAGGGGATTAGCCAGGCTGCAAGGTTCAAGGTCTGTAGCTGAAGGTGGACAATCTGGCCCACCTGCTGGGACAGCAGGGAAAGGAGTGTGAGGCAGGTGCCATGGTTGTAGCACTGTCAGACTGTGCAAAAGAGGGTACCAGTGCTGGTGTGGCCAGTCTGGTGCGATCAGGATTGTCCTTGGCTTGTCCTGTTTGATTTTTAGTAGAACGTTTGAGAGGAGGGGGAGAGGGGGGAAAGGCATAGACTGAGAGGCTTTCCCAGGTGAAGGACAGGGCATCCACTTTCCAAGCTTAGCTGTGGGGAGTTCTTATGCAATATTTGCTCAATTGATAGTTTTGAGGGGAAGCAAAAAGGTCCACCTCTGGTGTCCCCCACCTGTTCCTCGAATATTTTGGGCTCCAGTTTCCACTTGTGTGGGTGTTCATGAGATTTCTGCTTAAGTCATCTACCAGTGAATTTAGTTTGCCTGGCAGGAATTGAGCTTGTAAGTACACTGGATTGCTCAAGGCGGTGTTCCACAGAGCCATGGCTAGTCTGCAGAGTGGGTAGGAATGGGTTCCCCCCTGCTTGTTTATGTACCACATAACTGTGGTGTTGTCTGTCTTTACTAATAGTTGTCCTGGAAGAATAAGGCCTTTGAAGGCTGTCGGAGCATTCTGTACAGCTAACATTTCTTTTTGATTGATATACAGGTACATTTGCTTTGGGTTCCATTTGGCTTGAATGCACTGCCCTGCCATGTGAGCCCCCCATGCATAGTCTGATGCATCTGTTGTTACGGTTTGGGCGGCAAAGGGTACAGTGAAAGGAAGTCCAGTCCCTTGTTGTGGTTGCAGGTCTCTGCCCACCAAAGGAACTCTGTCCTTAGGTAAGGAATGATAGGAATCATTGTTTCCGGGTCCTGAGAATGTTGACACCAGAGGCTTTTCAGGTACCGTTGAAATTTTTTCGTATGCAGGCTTGCATATGGAATTAGTAGAATGCAAGAGGCCATGAACCCTAGGGCTTGCGGTATTTTTCTTGTAGATAGCCTGGTTTTGGTGGCCAGTAGATTGAAATAGTTTGTCAAATAAATTTGTTTCTCTATAGTGAGGAATGCCATCTGGGAAGTTGTGTTCAAGCTTGCTCCCAGGAATACAATCTTTTGGCTGGGTACCAGCTGTGATTTCTTTTCATTGATGGTGTACCCCAGTGAAGTTAGAAGTCTCTTTACAAATACCAGGTGCTGAAGTAGCAATTCCAGACTGTCCACCGAATCAGGCAATTGCCCAAGTTTGGGTAAATTTGAATTCTTCTCTGCCTGCAATATGCAATGGCTGGAGCTAGGCACTTTGTGAATACCTTGGGCGCAGTAGATAAGCCAAGGGAAGTGCAGAGAACTGATAGTGCATACAGCCTGCTCTGAAGCGTAGGTATTTACTGCAAGATTCCCTTTTAAATCTAGGGTTGCTAGCCAGGAGTCCTTGGCTAGCATAGGAAGCAGCCGTTAAAGAGTTAGCATTTTGAATTTTGGAACCACCAAAAAGGTGTTGTGAATAGACAGATTTAGGATAGGATGCCAGGAGTTTTTTTTCCTGGGGACCAGAAACAGTTTGGAATAAAAGCCTTTTCCCCTTTGTTCTGCTGGGATAGGCTGAATAGCATGGATATTGTGAAGAGAAAGTACTTGCGTTTGGGCCTCTTCCCACTGGTTTGGGGGAAGGTCTGGCCATCCGTTTAGGGTTGGGAGTCAGTGGAACTTGAATCTGTATCCCTGGGAAACAATGCTTAAGACCAATCTGTCTTGGGTAACGCATTCCCAATTTTTGGCATGCAGGGCAAGTTTCCCTCCTAAAGATATAAATACTTGGGCAAGGCTCGGAGGAGTTAAAGATAAGTTATTGTGCAATTTTGCCATAGAGTGGTGGCTTACTACTCTCTGTTTTGGATTTGGGAGCATGACATTGATTAGATCTGTGCATAACCTAAGACTGAAGTCTTGGTGGTCTGCTGCCCCTGGGCTTGGACTGAGAAGGGCTGGAAGGGACTGGAAAAGACCAGTTTTTTGAAGGCCAATGTCTACTGAATCTAGGTGGCTGTACTTGTAAGAAATATTTAACAGTTTGCATAGATTTAGCTTTCTCCTCCATTCTTTTGAGGACTACTTCTGCTTTACTGCCAAATGGACGCTCTTAATTTAATGGTGCATCTAGTAATTTTGCTTTGACACAATCTGGAAAGTTCTGTTCCTTAAGCCACACATGCCTTCTAAGAACAGACTCAGTGACAGCAGTCTTGCAAGATGCTTCTAATGCATCAAACCCACATTGCAAAGTATGTTTACCAACTTGGTTAGCAGAATGCATTTACTCTTGTAAATCTTTGTGTTCTGCACAGTCAGGAGTCAACAACATTTTTTGTTTAATTAGCTCCATAATATGCTGCTAATACTTTAACATATGAAACTGACAATTTAAAGCCCTAATGGCAAGGGTAGCAGAGGTGTATACCTTTTTACCCCATCTGTCTAAAGCCCTAGAATCCCTGTCCGAAGGGGTAGGATTTTTGGCAGTTGTAGCCTTAATGCCTTTAGGTCCCTGGGAAATGGAATCTGGATCCGCAGTAGGATTCTTAAAAAGGAATTTGTGGGAGTCAGGCACTCTATAGTACCGGTCAGGTTTCCTGGGAGCTGGAGACAAGGTATCAGGGTTAAGGATGGACTCCAAGAAGACCTCTACAAGTTTCCAGAACAGGAGGGATAGCTAGAGGCCTGTACTGAGGCAAGTTTAAAAATTTCCCCGAGTCTCTTTTTGGACAGAGAGTAGTCCTGGCTCTCCCAGCAGAAATGCTGTCTAAGGGTGTGCATGGTTTCATCAAAGGAAAAATTTTCTGGAGGGGAAGCAGTAGGAATGGAATCCTCTGCATCAGAATCCTCAGAGGTAGATAAAGGTATGTCCTGGTAATCAGAAGGATCAGAGTTATCAGATTCCTGATCAGAAGAAAAATCAGTTCTGGGTCTTTTTGAGGGCGAAGGCCGACTTCCCCTAATTAAAGTAATGAGGTCCTCAGTCATTCTAAGCATTTATTGTTGTGGCATGTGGGCCCTAGACTGTGTTTTGGTTGTCGGTTTCCTAGGTGTAGAGCAAAACTTTAGGCCGGAGAAATTCAGGATTTTTGGTTTGAAACGAAGTCGTCGGTTTAATATGAAAATCGGAAGGCCTGAATACACCCTCAGAAGCTGGTGCCTGCACAGTGGCTCCGGACCCATCCAAGGTAGAGACATCCACAGGTTCCATAGTTGAAGAAGCATCGTGCGGCATACCGGACTCCGAAAGGGTCTCAGTAGAGGCCTACGAATCTGCAGAAGCTGGTATCAGGGGCTGCGAAAGTGCCTCAATGAGTGCTGGCGACTAGCTTAATGTTAACGTCGTCGGCAGCCTTGAACCTATGAGGTTGGTCTGTCTTTACCCTTTATGTTTTTTTGGAAGATCAGTAGGCGGATGGCTTATTGAAGCCATTTCGGAGTATGGCGATTGACAGCGAAAGAATATAGCTACAAAAATTGCCCGACAATAAATAGTTTGGGCGTTGAACAAGGCACAAAACCGACAGCGAGGGATGTCATGTTCTGGGCCTAAACAGGTGACGCAGTAAGAATGAAAATCTCTGTGAGGTATTTGCTTTCCACAGGCAAGACAATTATTAATTTTTTCTGACATCGGTTAGAGCAAGAAAAAAGGATCCTTAACGCGGTACTTATCTTTTAGAAGACTTCAGGTCTGAAACTCGAAAAATGAAAATCTCAGGAGTCAGCCGACCGGCACTTGTGAACTGCTTCTGCTTTGGGCACCGCATGGCAAGAAAGACTGATGTAATAGCATCGACTGCATGTTTTATACTCCTGACGTCATGGAAGAGCGACAGCATCCGATGCAGAAATCCCAGGACTCTGGTATTCAGGCCGGCTGAGGCCTACCTGCAGGCAGATAATCCAAATGTGATGACTGCAACAGTGAAACATGAAGAACATGGGGGATCTTCTAGACACCTGGGTCCACGATGCTCCAGATGTATGCAAGTACCATCAGCACGGCTTTACCAATCCCTGATAGACAGGTACACATAATGGTGTGCTTCTCTTCCTACAGCTGCAAAGGAGAGAGCTCGCAACCTAGAGGCCCATGCAGGGCACCTGGCCAGGTTGCTCCATGAGTATGGTGAGTACAGATTAATTTGCAATCCATAATCAAATACACAAGACTGAGGAATTCATTCACTGCCAGTAGGTACATACAGTACAGATGTGTGTATTGCAATGAATGTGGACGTAGGCCAGTACTGTAATAACGGACTACTGCCAACTATGGTGCAATAAACAGGGACGGTTAAAGCATTAAACCTGATAATGTTAACGAAATAAAGTTTCTAATGTGATAATTGTGGAATTACAGCTGTATTGCAACACCTGCATTATATCAACTGCTGTGCAATAAAGACTCGAAAATATATTAATAACTGCATGAAGGTACCCCTAATAAAGCTGTGTTGTGCAATATGTGTGCAAGTAGTGCTGTTCATGAAATAGAGTAGGACATCTGCTCTGAAATAAAAACACAAAGAATATCACTAATTGACTCAAGATATAGCTAAGAAAGTGTGTTATGCTAAACTGTAGATTTAGAGCTGTACTACAAGATATATGCATTTTGACATTTGTTCGGCATTAACATCTGAAGCAACACCAGGAACACCCAAGGTATATCGTGTATATCAGGATCATCTTGCTTTAACCACTGAATTTCAGATATATGCATTCCTGCTCTGAGGTACGGTGCTGAAGGCAAGTATGAAACTGTAATAGCTGTAGACTGCAAATATACTATCTGCAACTGCATATGGGTCAGGTAGCCAACCCAATATTCTGATATGGTTTGTACACATCACAGACATTTCCACCCACTAAGAGTTTATTGTGTACACCTGCATTCTATGTATTAATGTACAGTTTTACCTAGTATCTCTGTCATGCATGAATCTCATTCATATGTGTTTAACTGCCACTGCAGTCTTGTATAAAACTGTACTATTACTAGGTCATAGTTTGTTTCCAGGTGAGCTCTTGGTAAATATCAGTCAGTCAATAGTCAGCAGTGGCTCAGTAGCTCAGTTTAATTGCTGTGTCTGATGTACATTTTGTGACACACAGACCAGGGTTCAAATCCAGTGACAAGTACTAATAAATATTACTGAATCAGTTGTGTATTAACAGATGTTCTCCCCACAGGAATTACAGGCAAATTGGTGCAGTAGTCCTTATTATGGATTAATAATTTGTGCATTCTGATGTAACAGACTGTTGACAGCATTGATCAGGAATGTGATAAGAGGTCATAGAAAACAGGCAACAAGTACAATAGTAATAAAATATAATACAATAAATAAAATGTGTAATCTTGGTATGGCTGTATGACTAGTGTGTCACTGAACATTTGCTGACAGTCTAACCCCATGTCTGCCAAGGATGGCATGATAGTTGTTTACTCTCTGTACTGTACACGATACATATCTCTCAAGTGTCATGCTGTAATGGACTGTAATCACTGTTGCCTAATCCCTCTGTCACAGATCTATCATTGTAATGATGTCAATAGCACAGTCACACTACATCAGTCCACAGTACACTTTGGTAGTTACACAGGTCCACCTGACATGTAATAGTCCTCTGTAGTTGTGTACCTGTAGGTGTCACTGCTTGGCTCATACTGTCCCATGCAGACAGCTCGAGAGTTATGTACGTGGTACAGCAGCTATAGGGCACTGTTATACATAAAGGAAGGACAGACTTGTACAGTATATAACAGTACTGTTGCAAACTATATAGCCTATACTGGTATTAATGGACTGCATTTATTTGTCCCCTTATCTTCATCATAATTTATTACGGTTATACATTGGTTATGGTTTACTATTAACATATGTTGTCTAAACGTTATGTTGGGCCTTGTGTTTTATTATTACTATGTATTATAATGGTTGCATACTAACATATCTTGTTGAATTATCTATGTTGTTAGCCTTATGCCGTAACTATTACTGGCATGCTATTATACTCTTATCTTACTTATTGTTGTGTTCCATATACTATGCATTGTTATGTTACTGGATTATTTGGAATATTCTGGCATGTTGTTATAAGCAACTACATTTTTGCTCATTACTAACCTATACACACATGGCACCTCTCCATGTCCCAAGCTAGACAGCACCCCTTCCTGACTCACACACGTGCTGTCAACCGTTTAGCACAGTTTCGGCCTCTGGCACCCCCACACCACATCATGTGCACGTGATAACTGTGCCACATCCATGCCATCCATACCACTGATGCAAGGACATGCAAATATGTGTCTGATGCACAGGGTGACTATAATACAGTACATGTAGTTTTGTAGTGTGGTAGTGTTATGCCAATGACAGGTGCTGTATGCTGACATGTGTCATGAGTACGCATCAAACTTTGTGTACCTTTGTTGCATGATGTTAGATTGGTGGTACTGTTGCAGAATGACAGGCGTCTCACAGTAATGTGTATGTTTCTGTTCCAGGGGTCTGAGTGGCTAACCTATGGAGACTTGGTGGCAATACAGTAACACAGGATGGCAAGGCAGCACACCAGACATGACATCAGCAAGGTATGGCTGCATATGTGGGTGGTTACCTAGGTGCATATCTGTAGAACAGCATGTCAGGGACAATGGGGGCAGTCAGCGTAATCATGCATGCATGCATACCCTGTGACAAGGCTACCCTTGATAAGTGTCACCTGGGTGTTCTGTACATACAAATGTAGGTAGTGGCACATAGCACTTATGCCTAGGTAGATGTGGGCCATTTAGGGCCTGCAGCTTGTGACATGGTAGTAAAATACATGAATATTGCACACCCATATGGGCCATATGAGTACTGCTGCACAGGAATATATGTGTACACTCACACGCACAGAGTTGCCTTTATTGAGATTAGAACCCCTACCTATTGGTATTCACTAGAGCACTATGTACTTACTGCATGTGCCATGGAGCTCATCTGTTTTGAGTGTGTCAGCCAGTGCTGTTAAGGTGGATGACATCAGCAGGCCTTGCAAAGTAGGCCAATGGGGAGGCTGGCAGGTAAGTAGGGCCATTGCACAGAGAGAAGTGAGACAGGCATATGTACATTGCTGCAAGGGGCTATATTTGATATATTTACACATACACACACACACACACACACACACACACACACACACACACACATGCCTGTTGTGAGATTAGAACCCCTACCTATTAGTATACACTAGAGCACTACATACTTATTGCATGTGACACAGAGATGATCTGTTTTGAGATTGTCAGCCAGAGCTGTTAAGGTGCATGACATCAGCAGGCCTTGTAAAGGAGGCCAATGGGGAGTCTTGCAGGCAGTTACAGGCCCTAAAAATGTAAAACCATTGCATAGAGTTGGGCATGTGTACACTGCTGCAAGGGGATATATTTACTTAGACACACACACACACACTTTCCTGTTGTGAGATTACAACCCCTACTTATCTATTAGTATAAACTAGTGCAATACATATTTATTGCATGCACCACAGAGCTCATCTGTTTTGTGATGGTCAGCCAGTGCTGTTAAGGTGGATGACAGCAGAAGGTGTTGACAGGGAGGCCAATGTTGAGGAGGATGCTAGTCACAGGGCCATAAAATGATTGACCATTGCACAGACATAGACCAGATGAGCATTCTGTGCTGCTGTAAGGGAAATGTCTACACACACACACACACACACGGTGGCTTATGTGAGATTAGAACCCCTACCTACCTATTACACACTATAGCTTGCGGTGCTTATTTCACATGCCAGGAGTTACATCTGGTGTACATGTGGCTTCAGCAAAAGAATTTGTGGGCTACGCAAAGTGGCCTTGTATTACACAGAATGTATTATTATTATTATTATTATTGTATGTAATATTGTATCTACTGTCCTAGCAGTGGGGTACCTGTTAATACCCCTGCGGTGTGTGTGTGTACACCTCACAGTATCACCATTTCTGGCCAGTTGCAGTTTGGTAGGTGGAGAATTAGCCACTAACAATATGGCCTGTCCAAGTCCTGCACTGAAGCCTTTGCACATTACACCACCTGCTCACCACTGTCTTTCTACGGGGTGACATTCCACAGGCGCAGGGTTCTGTGGTTGGGTGGAATATGTTGTTATGCGGCCTTGGTGTGTTACTAGACAACTTTTGTGGGTGTAGGTGCAGATAATGCCAGCATTGTGTGTGTGGGTGTGCATATTCATACATCCCCACACACGTATGTGCATATATATATATATATATATATATATATATATATATATATATACATACATACATACATACACACGTGTGTGTGTATATATATATATATATAGATATACATACACACACACACGTGTGTGTATATATATATATATATATATATATATATATATATATATATATATATATATATAAAAACAGGGATGTCGACTTAGGTGTAGCTGTGTGTTAGCTAAGTGTAGGAGCATGCCCAGTGTGACTGTCAGTACTTACAAGGTGACTAGGTGACTCCAGGTCAGACCTTCCTGTATTCCAGTCTGGGATTGTGTGTGCTGCAGCCAACTGGCTGCTGCACCTGATTCAGCAGTCCAGCACCTCCCCAATATTTTGACCAGGGATTCCCCGGCTGTGTGCTGAACATATTATATGACTCATACCTATCGGCTGTACAGATTGCAATAGAATGTACAGAGTGTTGCATCATATGTATGGCAAGTTTTATATAGCATTGTGATTTTCTGGTAGATAAGTGGCAAATTATTATAGATTTGCATTAGGAAATGATGTCAGACATTTGAGTTAGTGGCTCCATACCCACCAGGAAACCCATGCTACTGCATGACCGGTTATTCTCTCCAGTTTCTACATTTCTCTGGCCAGTAGTTAATCCTTCTCCTTGTATTTGGGACTTTGTCCCACTAGTATTAATGGCTTTGTCCAGATTTCCTGCTGTAAGTGGTTGTAGGTATGATGTAACTGGGGTACATGATGTCACACCACACACGGTGACAGTCTTTATACCTCTTACTGTACATGTTTTAGCAGCATGTCCAGCATTCTTCCCCATATGTCTGCTCTGTTCCTCATACAGTTGTGTTTTCCAGTACTGCACTACTAAATGGAGCCCACTGAATTGTTGTAAGTACTGATGCAGTTAAGTGATGGCCTTTACATCCTGCTGCTACTCTGGCCAGTTGCAACCTGCTGTTGTACTAGCCACCTTCTAGGTTACTCAGAGCATGTATAATGTATGTAGGTTTGGGCCTCTGTACCTCCATGGTCTCTGTCTTTGTCCAGCTGTCTTGCAGTAACAGATTGGAGCATATTGACAGTCTGTGGGACTCCTACCACAGAAGTACCTCACATGCAAAAATTGTAGGTGCAGCCGGCTTCGAACCATGAGCACCATCAACCATGCTACTGTACTTAGCCCACTGAGCCACACCAGCCACCAGAACATGAGGTTTACTTCCCCACACTATCAACAGCAGACGGACAACACTTTGACCCCTGCATAATGTGGAAATTAGAACATGTTAGCCAGGTTGTTTGGGACAGCCCTGGGATTGTGTGGTTTGCCGATATATCCATGCAAACATACAGTTACTGCAGTTGTATGGGAACATTGATGTGTTGGGGGTGGGGGACTCTAGCACTGACAGTTGTGCGTCTGTCCTATGACCACGCTGTTTGGCATTTCCCTTGCATACTGCAGTAGGTTTTGTTGCCTTGTGATCTACTGCACATTATGGGGCAGTCAAGTACTGGACAGAGTACCTGTTGTCTCACACAGCTGTTAGCTCACTGCAAGCAGCCCAGTAGCCCACTCTATTCCTTTGCATACACAGAGCAGGTCCATACATATGCTACCATAGTGTAGTACCCCGTACATTTGCTGTAAAGGAGAGTGACTTACCTTGTGAATGCAGCAGTTGAGATACCTGTGTTGCAGGACTGACCGTCTGATGGACTCGGTACACAGCCAATACATGGTGAGGTACAGGTTGCGTTGTGTGGCTGGCATCTTTTTTCTATGTATGTGAGTCGGAGTAAGGCGTCAGTCCCTAGGTTGTCAGTGCATGAGCTATGCATTACTGTTTTGCCAAGGCCAGGGCATACTGGGCATGCCTATGTCTGCCTACAGGTACAGCCTCAGGGGGTTCCTCCTCAGAGTCCCCCTGTGGGTGTCGTTGTGGGGACCTTGGCAGTGGTGGAGGGCTGTGTGTCCCTTCCCTGTGCTGATCCTGCCACAGCTATTTCTGCAGGGTCATACTATGTAGCATGGCACATACTGTGAACATCTATGCACATGTGGCTGGACAGTACTGCAGGCGGAACCGTGACTTGAGCAGCCCAAACACATGCTCTAGGATGTTCCTAGTTTGTGAGTGTGCCTCATTATGGCATTCCTCAGTAGGTGTGTGTGCATTATCATCCGCGGTTCTAGTGTGTAGCCAGCATCCCCCTGTAGATGGCCGTACAGCATGTCCCCACCTGGCAAACATCTGGTACAGTTGTGATGTGTGCCAGATATGGGAGTCATGATAACTGCCAGCACAAACATTCATGATAATGCCCTGGGCATTGCATATGACCTGACAGCTGGAGTGATGTCCTTGCGGTTGATGTAGACTCTACCCGCCTCACTGGGTGGTGCTTTGATGTGTACATGAGTGCAGTCTATGGCACCCAGTACCTCAGTGTAATGTGCTACATGGTAGAAGAGACGCATACTGTTGGCCTTCTCTGCAGGGGTGCGGGGTAAACAAACATGTTCACTGGCATGTGTTTGCATGGCAGCCAGGAACTGGTGGAGTACCCCGGATGCTGATGCCTGTGAGACACCCATCATGTCCTCAGTTGGTCTTTGAAAAGTACCTATAGCTTGTATTCTAAGGACCACACATACCTTTGTTTCCACTGGAATGGGTTCCCCTCTGTTGGCTCTGGGTCTGAGTTGAGGGCGGCAGAGCCCGGTGAGTTCTTCTAGTATGTCCCTGTCCACACTGTAGCGTTCTACAATCTCCAGCTCATGTAGCTCCAGGAAGGTTACCCTGGGGCTGAACACTCATCAGTCTAGGCCTACTGTCAGCAGCATCACACTGACCCTGAGGTCAGCATCTAGCACATACAGATGCAGCAGAGCAGCAGCAGCCCCTAGCATTCTTGTCAGTTAAAATTCCCAGGTCTGTACTCCAATGGTGCAGAGTATGGGGAGAAATCAGATTGTAGGGTGTATGCATAATTTATAGTGGTCTGCTGCAGATGCAGGCTGTGTGATTGGCTAACTATGATGCATTCCACCTGTTAGGTACATCACTGAGGGGTTTGAATGGCCCAGTGCAAGTGGAACAGGGGTCATCAGTAATATATACATGACTGACTTTTACAGGCTGCTATTTCCTTTTTGTTTTTTAAAATGCCTTCCCTGCTAAGCACAGTGACATGGCTCGCAAACAAGTTCAAACCCACTAAAACAATTGCCCAGAAGCTAAACAAAGCTTAGCAGGACTGGACACACACCCCTGCTTAGCTGAGAGGCGCGCCGCACAAATGGGTGCTGCTGAGCTACAATCGCTTAAACATACAGTGACACACCCCCTTTTCATGCCAGCTAGTTCTTCTGTGGACACCAACATGGTTCTGGGGCTACACGGATTTTATCTGCGGACACAGTAGCCCATTTTTGCTATTCCGTAACCCCAGCTCATTTGCATACAGATCTGTGCACACAACCTGGATAATACACAATTCCAGGGCCTGCCTCCTTAGCAACCACTGAAATCTACCATTGTACATACTCCATGCAGGGCCCTAAAATGCATTATTCTCACAAGTCTTATTTATTCATTTTTAAAGTTTTAAATATTTTTTTCCCATAATGGCATGCTTGTGCACTGCTGCGTGCCGCACAAACGTAATATGGGTATTAAAAAATTATATTAAATTAATTTGCATTACGTTTTGGACACACAGGGCATAGTTTTGCACATATCTGTGCTTACTATGTAATTTCTGACCTTCTAAATGGGCTTTTACAGCCCCTGTTCAGTTTTTAATTTCTTATACACGGAAATATTCAGTGTACACTTCGGACACCAACATGGGGTCTGCAGACTGCCTGCTTGCTGGATCACTCCAGCACCCTCATTTACATGCAATTCGCCTACTTATGAGATGATTTGCCCGTCACGGACACTTCCGTGTCCGGACACTCGTGCACGCCCCTCTGCTCTGTTTACTGGATCACATGGCTTATTTCCATGTAAGCTCTGTGCCACTATGCCTACATGGGAAATAACTCCATACAGGCTTTAATAAATTCTCCCCAACATCAGAGCTACTCTCATCTGAAGTACAGTATGTGTTTATTTGTTTAAGAATAGTTTTATATAGGATGTGCCCAGACATTTTATGGTGAAAGTGGATGTGGTGATATGTGGCTGTTAGGCAGGGTTGGGGTTGGATGTTGGGGAATCCTCAGTTAGGGATGCTATGCTATCTATGAAATAATAGTTAAATTGCAATTTTGAGTGGCGAGTTATTGACAGAGGGGTTAGGGTTTACATTTTGGCCAGGATGTAAGATTTCTTTAATGGCTGACCATAATTATTAGGGTTGTGTTTACTATTGTTATGAAAGTTGTCACAGTATTTTTTTGTCTTTATTGATTTGCTTTTTTGTACAGTTGTAGAGCATTTTGAAGTTTGAGATATTTTGGTGTTTGATATTTTTGCCATTCTTTCAATACTTTTCCTATATCCTGCATTAGCATTCTGCTTGTTTTGGATAGTCAAACTGCATTAATTGTTTTTAGTCTCTTCCTTCTAGGAGGTGCAAAGCTATTTAGGAAATTTGAACTGATTTACAGCATCCAAGGCAAGGATTTTTAGGATGTTCCAGTTAATACAGGACAGAGCAGTAATTAAAATTTTGGGGTTAAACGTGTTGCTTATTGTTTTATAAACTTGGTGTTTAAATGGATGTGTGAAATGTCTGGTTGTATAGGATGGTGAGATGGTCACTGAAAATGTCTGTGGTGAATTTGTTAGGGTATGATCCTAGGATCCAGTCTAATAAGGTATTTCATGTCCTGCTATTAACTGGCTGTGTGAAACTGTACACGTTCATGCTAAATGATGGGGAGTTGCAGGTTACATCCAACTAATTTTTTCTTGTGGAATTGTTACAGATATCCAATGTAGTATATTTTCTAGTGTAGCTGTACTGTCACCAGTAAGGATGTAAGTGACAGTAATACACATTTAATAAGAAGCTCTGCTGACTTGAATTTTGGTATTAGTTTGTTATTAGGAAATACTAAATCAATGCCACAATATGGTCATTACGGGGGTATAATTTTGGAATTGTTCAAGCTAGGTTTAAGCCAAGTTTCAATTATAGCAAGAATATCAGGCTTGTGTTGGGTAATCCAGGCATGCAAGCTCAGTAATTTTATTTCTTATGCTTCTAATACTTACAGTGACAAACTGTAGATTACCAAGGTTGGGGGTTGATCATTGTGAGGATGCATTAGTGTGTGGAAGAGAATTATCTTAATGTTGGTTGTGATAGATGGGGCCAGGATACGGGTGAACGAGGATTTTAGGATCTTGGGGTATTCCTGATTTTTGTTTTTTGCAGAATATTTTTACACAATTTTATTTTGATTTGAGTTGAAATGGGAGTTAATCAGTCTATATTTGGAGTAAAGGTGAGGGGCATCATTAAATAGGTTTGATGTGATGTGTGGAGAGTTCGGGGGGGTATGGATACATGGTTGGGATAGAGTTGGACAGATGTTAAGAGCTATAAATGAGTCATGGTAGGAGGATAGATGCTTCAGTAGAAGAACAGAGGATAAGCTGAAGAGGAGCATGATTAAGTAAAGGGATCTGTATTTTATTGATGGCAGGTAGTGAGGTAGTAGAAATCAAGAAGGAAGCAATAAGTTTCAGGGCTGTAGGACATATAGTAGTGGTGGATTCTGAAAATGGGTAGAAAGTCGATAGGAAGGAAGAAGTATTTTCTATGAAGGAAGAGTGCTAGATTGTCCTGGTAGCTTCTCTTTCTTATGTTTCTGAAATGTGAGAAACAGAGGGGCTTGGAAGGCCAGAGTATGATGATGTAGTTAAGATAGTAAGTACGGAGAGTGTATTTTGGGAAAGTAAAAGTTGAAATGTAGAATAACAGATAGTCAGATCCCTCCGCAAAAGTACCTATGAATGGATATAGTGCAAAGCAGTAAGGGTGGGAGAAAGGGTGTTGGGAATAATGCTCAATGTTAGATGGAAGTTGGGAAATATGAAAATACAGAGTGTTTGTATAATAGTAGTAAGGTTGTTTGGGGAGGGTTGGGGAATTGGTGCCACAGTTGAAATGTGTATGTGGGAAGTATAATGGCAGAATAAGATGGCGTGTGTGGGAATTGGGGGTAGGGTAGGGGAATGAAGCAATGCAGTGAATAGTAAGGCTGAGCATAGCAAGCTTCCCACTCTTAGGTAAATTATTACAGACCACAATCATTTAATAGCCAGTACAAAGCAATTAACAAGGAAGCACAAATTAAAACAGGTTTTCTTTCATTTAATGAATTCAGAAATCAGAATGTTAGGGAGCCTAAGTAACTGACACATACAGTGCGATCTATTCTATTGGTCAAGAGAAGGGACAGTGGCCAACTGAGTAAGTGATCTTAAGAGTGCAAGGACTACTCCTTTGGGGAAATATCACATTCACTTACCAGCACAGGAAAGACATGTATTTGACTAGTTAAAGTTAATACACAGTAAGGCTCTTTGTGTTAAATTTGCTTGCACTGCACAATTACAAAGTTCTCAGTGAAAACCTCTGTGAGTTGGGTCTTGTGGATGAGCACCTGCAGTACCAGGGTTAGGACTGGATGTACTGGCCTGACTAAGCTCTCAGTGAAAACCTTTGGGAGCTGGAGCTTGTAGCAGAGCTCCTGAAGTATCGAGGTCAGGACTGGATCATCTTACTTTCACATAAAAAGGTACTGCTACCAGTGTAACACAACATGCTGTCCCTAAAGTAGTGAAAAACAAATCATCTTACATTAGCTGTGCATGTGTAAAGGTTTTAGGGATCAGGGACAAACAGTTGTACACTGCATTGCCAAACTTATAGATTTACACTGGAAGTATTATAAGCCATCTTGAAATTTGGAGTTCAGATGCTCAATGCAAATATAAACCTACCCACATCATACTTTATTTCAAAAGAAATTGCCCGCAGGACCAAAATATGGCAAGTTCACCCTTTAATCAGTTTATCCAATAGGAAGAGAAGGGTGTGAAACATCCCTGAACTGTTTTGGGGATGATCAGGGTGATTACCACTATCACTGTATTCCTTCCTGAAGAAACTTCAGTTGGATAAAATAGACACAAAAGTATTACTTAAATACATTCACATGAATTTTATTATCATAGCCAGATATACATATAAATTTCAAAAGATGACCACAGCAAAGAATACCTTTAACATTAAGTATAAATTTTAAATAACATTCCTTTTGGAAAAAAAAAAACAACCCAGATGGCCTGAGCTTATGAACAGCAATGTACTACTTTATTTTAATTCAAATAAAAAAGTTAACTAAATTATTTAAAAATGAAGGTAACAAGAAAGGCCATTGTTTACTAATGCCCCTCACACTCTTACCACTATCATATTTGTTTTAGATAAGAAGGCACTCCACAGTTTAGCTTCCACCCCTTTCTATATACTACACATCGGCTGGTAAACTTTTCAAAAAGGCAAGGAAAAAAGTGGACCCAAATACAGAAGACACTATACTTTCAACTTGCACTCCTCCACTTTCATCTTTCCACAATACTTAACTTTTGACGTTCAACACACTTAAAATTTAAAAATATGAAGAAACTATGTTATTTAATGTTTTTTCCAGTGTTAACCATGTGACAAAACTCTCTACAGAATGTTCAAAAGTACCACGAGACTCAGCAGCAGAACAGGACAGTGTAAATTCTGTGTACACAAATCGCAGTCGTAAGAGAATGCCCTCACCTTTATTTATCTTTCATTAATCTTTCAAGTCTAAGACATTCAACCTATTCCTATGTCACTTCACAATGAAATTATGCAAAACTACATTTCTTCTGGGCAGAAAGTCATGCCAAGTTAAGTGTTTAAACCCCTCATGTGGAGTATGCTTCTGCATGCACTGATGAGTCACAAACCTCAGCCAACAAAGGCAACTGTGTCCTGAACTTTGGTACATTAACTTTAAAGGGCTTCAATACAAAAGCAAAGAAACAAAGCATTCTTTTTACACAACTGTATTTCCTTCTTGTGTCCATCTCTGGCATTCTCGGTTTCTTCAAGGCAATGCTCTACTCTTCACATAAATGACGGTTTGTATCTAATCTAAGTGGTACTAAATTTTACTTGACTATTGCTACTGCATGTAATAGCCTAGGAAAGTATCACTTCCTGTCCAATACACACTACAAATCCCTTTCCTTATAGGCAAGGGTACATTCCCATACACAAGGAATAATCTGTGCAGCTTTCTGGATGTTAAATAGTAAAACATTTTATTTTAACATGGATAAGAGAAAAATCAATCACTTATAACCACTGTACTCTCCTATTAAAAAAAAAAATGAAGAAAGGGATTCCAAAGATTTAAAGTGCTGAGCAGCGTTCTTAATACTACTATTCATCAAATGAATTCGGATCCAGGGAATACACCATGAAGAGGACATCATTTTGGGCAGGAACCATGGGATGACCTGGTCTTACCATCTCAAATCCCAAAAAGCCAAATGTTCTTAACAGTGATGCTGTAGAAAAAATGAGATATGTTTAATAAAGAAATTCTGGAACACTCAGCTAAGCATTTAATGTCATCTGCAGAATACATACTTAGTAGTTTATTTTAGTCTCCTCACATCACATAGCTAGTCTCTTTGTTACTAACTCCATGATGCAATACATTCATTAACTGTTGATTCTCAAACACCACATACAATTTAGGGACCACTGCAACTTTCCCTCCCATTGCACAACAAACCTGTTTGGAATGTCATACATAGTAAAACACAAAATTGTACAAATAGACAAACAAAACCCAAATGACACAGCTTAAGAAACACAAGTCAAAGATGAAAATTTGCAAGTTGATTTATTCTGATACCTCTGCATTTTGCCTTGAAGGAATAACAATCTCACATCTCATCCCATAATTTATACACATTTCCTTCCATCAATTAATTTCAGTAATAAATTAAAACAAGCACATTAACCCCATTCCAAGTGCAATCACTTTAGACATGTCAATTACTTCAAAGGCTTAAAGGACAAATATTTTTTTCAAAAATATTACAAAGTAAGACTGCTGTCAATGTTCATACCCCTTGGTTGTAATGTTCTAAAATTTATGATCATCCTACATTCCAGTTTGTTTAATTCATCCTTAAAACTGCCTCCAAATTCCAAAAACGGACGTGCTAACATACTGAAAAAGACTTTTATGGCATCCCCCATGAGCAGAAATAAAGTGTTCTGCTACCAGGTTTTGACTATTTCTTTTCCTAACATCCCCCAAATATTCTAAAATCCTTACTTCAACTCTCCTTTTAGTTTGCCCAACATACCACTTTACCTTCTCTCAACCACAACCAATAATACAGATTACATACTGTGACTTGCTCCTCATTTCTGTTGCTCTTACTTTGTAATATTTTTGAAAAAAATCCCTATTAAGGGTTTAAGGAATAGTTCTTAGAGTAAAGTTTTGTAATAGTATGTTGTAATAAACCATAGAATAATTATTATAATGTATTTGTATGGTTTTTGAATAATTTATATTTGTATTTAGTTTAGGGTAATTTTTATACCATACTATTCCTTTATATAAATGTTTTTTGAAGTAGGTTGCTGGCTCCTTTAAGCCTTTGAAGTAATTGACATGTCTAAAGTGATTACATTTGGAATGGGGTTAATGTGTGTGTCTTAATTTATTAATGAAATTAATTGATGGAATGAAATGTGTATAAATTATGGGATGAGATGTGAGACTGTTATTCCTTGAAGGCAAAATGCAGAGGTACCAGAATAAATCAACTTGAAAAATTTCATCTTTGACTTGTGTTCCTGTGTTTCTGAAGCTGTGCCATTTGGGTTTTGTTGGAATGTCATACATGTAAGGAAGCAAGAACACCTCACTGAGTAAGATGGGGGGAGGAGGGGAGCATAGTTATCAGGCTATCTAGAAGTGGCATAAAGAGTGAAACCTAATAACGTTATTCTCCATTACCACACACAAACACACTTGGGGTAGTGGTGTAGTCTAAAAACAATGCACAGTGTAGAGATATATAGTGTGTGGAGAGCAAAGGAAACCAGAAATATACATGTTAACTATCTACACTATTACAATTTTATATGGAGTTAAGCATTTTTTTTTTGATAACTTCTAATACATACTGCTACTTTTTTGGAAAGCAGTTTCTGATAACATTTTGAAAGGCTTTGCAGTAATTTCTTTTGCATGATCATCAATCACTCACTTCACTGCACTAATAACATGCTTCTGGCAGAACATACTGAAGCACTAGTTGTCCTTTCCTACAAGTGCACTTCAGTGTGCGGCTATAGCAAGAGGACTGCAATTCCTGCTACACTCTGTAGGTACTTATTATCAAATCAAAAGAACAACTCCCAGATCAATTCAGATTACTGTGGTTTCTACATGGCATCATTGCTCTGGACTGAAAGGAGTGGAGGGCTCAGAAGAATCAGACATTATAAGAGGAAATGAAACCAAAAGCAAATATGCTAGGAAAACTACTTAACTCCTACAGGTAAGTGACAGCCATGTATAATGCCCACCATGGAGAAGCAGCCAATAATTCAGTTTTTGTGATAAAATAAGTATAGTCTTCAGTGCTAGTCAGTAACAGAGAATTCTGCATGTGACAATACTACAGAAGGAAATTAGAATTAATTCCATCTTCAGCTGGCTATGCTCACTGAAAATCTCCATCACTGTAGTAAAGTGATTCATTCACAGAAGCACAACTCAAAGCTATAAATGTGCTAACACATCATTTCAATAATCCTTCTTTAGGAAGCCATTTCAAGTTCCATGTCCTAGAAATAGCAAGGTCACCTTCTGGCAAACCAATTCTGTCTAACTGGCATTCAGTGACACTTCTGTTTAAGTGAAGGCAAGACTACCACAACTTATACAGATAGGGTTGTCCCTTCCATCCCACAAACTAATATTAACAACTCTTAGGTCACACAGACTCTGGGAAAATTTTAAAAATACTATCAATAACTGATTGACTGTTCACACTTGGTTATCCAGGATTTCTGAAAAGCAATCATGGGTATAAATGAACCCCCCCCTCGAAAAAACAATATGCTTAAAGGGCTAGGTTCCCCATACCCGAACCATCAATGGAACAGCCCTGGAGGATGTGTCTGATGCCTGTATCACAGAGGGTTATGGGCTCACACCAGAGGGTGATGGTTAAACTCTTAAGTGGTGTGTGGGCAGATTAACAAACCCATACGCTGAGGCATGTTTGTGTTGATATTTTTTCTTGTTAGGTACAACTGGATTTGATGGAGGGTAGCTTTATCACGTTCATAGATTAGTACTAGGCTAATTGCCCTTATGGGTCATTTTAAGCCTAGCCAATTACCCTGTGTGAGAATCAAACCCTGCACGTTGTGTCAGCAAGGTAAACACCTTAACCATTATGCCAGCTTCCAATTAGGATCCATCAAGTCAGGGGTAAAAAACACCAGCCAGAATAATACAGTGACACTATTAAATCCTGACTAAGAGCAGCGATAATAGAAAATATAAACTATGTCTCAACACAGTAAATAGAACTAAGCTGCATAAAATATAGCATAAATAGTTTAAATTATGCTAAGTTTTGCTGTACAATCTGCACAGTATAATAAACAGCACACACAGTCACAGTACCAAGTAAAATTCACTTGTCCAAATAAGGACAAAATTCAAACATATGCCCTTTAATCAAATAGAAACCTTTAGAAACCACATAAATAAGCATTTACTTAGAGATTTCCTTGTCAGAAAAGAAAAAAAGATCTTCACAGAAAATGCACATAAAGTACTTTGTAGTAAAATCATGATTTAACGAGAAAAACAAGTGTAAAGCAGTAGTAAATATATTACAGAAGGGAAAAAAGTGAAAAATGCAATATTTTACTGTCAGAACTTCCAGAAGCAGATACATGGAGGTGAGAGGCCTAGTATTCAACCAACACCACAGAACCTCAGTTTCCCAATACAATTCATACAACACTTTAGAAAAAACCCTTAACTGCTTAAAAAAAAAAAGAAGTTATGTCTTACCATAACATTCCATCTGTGTTGTTGATCTTCTTTCATTCATCACTGATGGGTTCGGTTCCGAGCCCCCGGAACCGAGTCGGCCTATTACCAAGCTCACTAGAGCTAAGCTTCTACCCACAATGCCCTTCTCCCTGTTAGCTCAGATCGAGTTTGCCTGTGATAAACAAGAAAAGCAGAGACCCATTCTATGCAAATGCCCTAAGACACCACTTGGAACCTAAGTATCCCCCAGGAACCTTTGGTGGGGGAAGGAGGGTGGGAAGTGATGAATGAAAGAAGATCAACAACACAGATGGAACGTTATAGTAAGACATAACTTCTTTATCTGATGTTGTTAATCTTCTTTCCATTAATCACTGATGGGACAGAATCCCAAGCTACCTTGAAACCTATGGGCGGGCCCTTATCGAAGAACATTCCTGAGTACCATTGAGCCGAAGGCAGCTCTCCCTCTGGAGACCACATCCAATTTGTAATGATTGATGAAAGTATGCGGTTTAGCCTAAGTGGCTGCTGTGCAAATGTCATCCATAGAAGCCCTCGAATGGAAAGCTACAGATGTCACAATTGATCTAGTGGAATGGGCTTTAACCTGTGGCATAGGTTTTTTTGTGGAAAAGTAAGAGAAGCGTATGCAGTCCCTTAGCCATTTTGATAAAGTAACCTTGGATACAGAATTTCCCATTGTAGGGCCAGAAAAAGAAATGAAACGTTGGTCAGACTTGTGCATAATTTTGGTCCCGTCTAAATAGAATCTCAGTTGTCTGTGTACATCTAAGGAATGTAGGCAGTGCTCGCCTTTATTAGAAAAATTAGGGAAGAACACTGGTAGGTCAATGGACTGATTGATGGAGAAGTAGAAACAACCTTGGAGGTTCATCTGGAGTGATACTCTGTCTTTGTGGAAGACAGAATAGGGCCTTATGATGCACAATGCCTGAACTTCTGAAACCCATCTGGCTGACGTCATGGCTACTAAGAACAGGGATTTCCATGACAAGACTTTTAGGTCACACTTCACTGTGGATTCAAAGGGGGGTTCAGTCAAAGACTGCAGAACTAACGTGAGGTTTTATGGCTCTATAAGGCTTTCTGAGTGGGGGCCTGATGTGGGAAACTCCTTTGAGAAAGGTTTTACATAAAAGTAGAGAACTGACAGACATGCCATCCAGCCCATTATGGTAATTCAAAATTGCTGCCAGATGTACCCGTATGGTAGAGGATGTGGCTCCATCTTCAAAAAACCTAGACAGGTATTGCAAAACCACTGTGACCGGAGCCAAATACGGATCTAGCATCTTATCCTTAGACCAGAGAGAGAACCTTTTCCATTTGCCCTGATACAATCTTCTGGTGGATGGTTTATGAGAGGCCAGGATAATGTCCCAAACAGGTGAGGTGAGATTAGCTTGCCTGGCAACTAACAGAAGTGGAGAAACCAAGCGGTCATCTTGAGAATGGATAGACTTGGGTGGGTCAACCCTTGGGGGTGGAGCAATCAGGTCTGGAAAAAGGGTCCAGAATCCATGGCAGGTAAACCAGATGAGGCCAAAGGAAGGGGAGTCAAACTTGTCGAGGTCAGAAGGGGGCTATGAGGATCACTTTGCATTTCAACCGATGAGCTTTAAGAACTGTGGAATTAGGGATGGGGGGATAGGCATAAAGAAGTCCTGTGGACCAATCATGAATCAGAGCATCCCTTGGGGACTCCCCTTTGGGGGGAATAGGGCAAAATAGCTGCTGCACTTGTTCGATGGAGAAAGGTGAAAAGGTCACAGCATGGCTGGCCCCAGCGGCAGAAAATTTCTGCTGCCACGTTGGGATTGAGGGACCACTCATGGGGCAGGAGAATACATCTGCTCAACTTGTCCACAATCATGTTGGAGCTCCCCGGGATATGCGTTGCTATCAGAAAGCAGTTGGAGGCCATCACCCACTGCCAAATCCTCTTGGCCTCTCGACACAAGGCATATGACTTGGTTCCTCCTTGCTTGTTGCTATACCAGACTATTGACAAATTGCCGGACTGAATTGCAATTGTCCCAGAAAGAAGAACTGGATGGAATGCCTGCAATGCTAACAGCACCACTCTCAGTTCTAGAACGTTGATATGCTGGTTGACTTCCGATGTGGACCATGTGCCTTGGACTGTCTTTCCCTGGAAATACCCTCCCCCCACCCAATCAGGGAAGCAGCATTGGACACAATGTCCTTGGTCTGAGGGGAATGGAATGGGCAGCTCCAAAGTTCTGTGTCTGGTCTCATCCACCAAAGGCGGTCCTGCTTGCAGGAATTGGTTATCTGAATCTGGAAACACAGATGGTGATGATTCTGGAACCACTGAGAAAGAAGAAGCCATTGGAGAACTCGCATGTGCAACTTGGCAAGAGGCACTATCAGGACTGAAGCTGCCATGGAACCTAAAGTCTGAAGAACCCCCCTCGCTGAGACTTTGTTTTGACAGAGTATCACCCGGAGCTGAAGCCTCAATGTTTGGAGTCTGAGCTGGGAGTGACAACAGACAGGATTGTGTGCTGAAGACTGCTCCAATGAATTCTATCTGTTGGGTAGGAGTAAGGTTGGACTTCTCCCAGTGCACAGTTATCCACAAAATCTTTGCCAGAGAAAGTGTGTATTGTAGGTCTGTTACCAGAAGATGCTTGGTGGGGGCGGTAAGGAGCCAATCGTCCAAACATGGAAATACCCGGAATCCTTGTAGTCTCAAGTGAGCTGTAACCACTGTCATGCACTTTGTGAACACTCTGGGGGTTGTAAAGAGACCGAACGGCAAGGCACAAAACTGGTAATGATTGGTTCTTAGCCGGAAGTGAAGCAGACTCCTGGAGCGCTTGTTCATTTTGATGTGGTAATATGCATCCCGGAGATCCATTGAGCACATCTAATCACCCTCCCTCAGAAAAGGGAGAATGGACTGAACCGTGACCATCCAGAATTTGGTTTGGGTGACAGACTGGTTCAAGCTGCTGAGATCCAGAATGGGTCTCCAGTCTCCCGTCTTTTTTGGCACCAAAAAGAATAGAGTAAAATCTGGATCTGCATTGGTCTGGTGGGAATGGTTGGATGACTTTTTTGGTACAGCCTTTTTATTTCTGAAGCTGCCTCTTCCCTTTGACTGGGTGGAAAGTCGGGAAGATTTGTTGGAAGTTTTGGATAAGAAATAAGGGGAATGGTGTAACCTCTGGTAATTATACTCTGTACCCAATGATTGTTGGTAACAGAGTGCCAGGGAGCTTGGTGCAGAGAGAAACAACCCCCAACTGCTTCCAGAGGCAAGTAAATCGGCAGCTCTTCAGGAGCGCTGGTAAGACTGCCCAGAGAAAGAGTCTCTGGAGCCTTGGTTACATGGACCCCCTCTGCCTCTATAGGGGCATCTTCTGGAATTGTTACCCCCCTCTGCCTCTGGGGATATCATCACCATGTGCGGCATGGAAAGGACCTTGAGATTTTTTTGTGCCACATCTTCCCACACCTCTGGTTCCTGGAAAAGGAATGTTGTGGGTTGGAAAAATGCAGGCCTATGGCAGACAGGGTCTTGCCATCCTGCTTGCACCTGGCTAGTGTGTCCTTCACATTGGAACCAAAAAGGGAAGATGCTTCAATGGGAGCATTCAAAGAGGAAGACTTGAAGGGCTCCACGAGGTCACAAATGAGCATCCAGGGATAATGCCTCAAAGTACAGTTGTGTACACTTACCATATATGTAGATGTTTGAGTGTATTCACTGTTGCAGTCATCACACTTGGGTTATCTGCCTGCAGGTAGCCCTCAGTCGGCCTGAATACCAGAGTCTTGGGATTTCTGCGTCAGATGCTGTCTCCTCTTCCATGACGTCAGGTCATCAGGGGTATAAAACATGCAGCCGATGCCATTACATCCGTTTTTTTGCACCAGATGTCAGGAGCCCCTAAAACAGGAAGCTATCCAGTAAAAAGTAAATACCCCTGCCATAAAAAATGGCCATAAAGAGGATGAGGGAAACCAGGACTCAAACAGTGTCCTTTCCTTGAGACTGACTCCAAGAACAATATCTTTTCTACTATTCAGCATAGGATTTCCTAGTACTAGGCCATCTGGCCTCAAGGATGACGGCCAGCACCTGTTTGCTGAGGGATGCTGGTGGTGTATTCAGGGGATAAGCCAGGCTGCAAGGTTTAGGGTTTGCAGCTGAGGATGCAAAATCTGTTCCTCCTGCTAAGCCAACAGAGAAGGTGTCTGATGTAGGTGCCAGGGTGGCACTGCTATCAAACTGCATAAGTCTGGTGCAATAAGGATTGCCCTTGGCCTGTCCTGTTTGATCTTGAGTAGTACTTTTGAGAGGAGGGGCAGAGGTGGAAAGGCATAAATTGAGAGGTTTTCCCATGTAAAGGATAGGGCATCCACCTTCCAGGCTCTACTGTGAGGTTTCCTGGTGCAAAATGTGCTCAATTGGTGGTTTTGGGAGGAGGCAAAAAGGTCCACCTCCAGTGTTCCCCACCTCTGGGTTAGAAGTTTGAATGAGTTGGGTTCCAGTTTCCACTTGTGAGGGTCCAGTAGATTTCTGCTTAAGTCATCTGCCAGTGAAATTTGCTTTCCTGGCAGGAATTGAGCTTGTAGGTGCACATGGTTGCTTAAGGCTGTGTTCCACAGGGCCATGGCTAACCTGCAGAGTGTGTAAGAATGAGTTACCCCCTGCTTGTTTATGTACCACATAACAGTGGTGTTGTCCATCTTTATCAGGAGCGGTCCTGGAAGGATAAGGTATTTGAAGGCTGTCAGAGCATTCTGTACAGCTAGCATCTCTTTTTCACTGATATGCAGGGGAATTTGTTCTGGGCTCCATTTGCCTTGAATGCATTTGCCTGCCATGTGAGCCCCCCCATGCATAGTCTGATGTGTCTGTTGTCAGGGTTTGGGCGGCGAGGGGTTGAGTGAAAGGAAGTCCCTTGTTGTGGTTGCATGCCTCTGCCCATCAAAGGAACTCTGCCCTTAGACAAGGTATGATAGGAATCACTGTTTTTCAGGTCCTGAGAATGTTGACACCAGAGACTTTTTAAGTACCATTAAAGTTTCCTCATATGCAGTCTTGCATATGGAACTGGCAGAATGCATGAGGCCATGAACCCTAGGTCTTGCAGTATTTTCCTTGCAGACAGCTGGGTTTTGGCGGCCATTAGACTGAAATAGTTTTGTCAAATGGACATGCTTTTCTGGAGTGAGGAATGCCATCTGGGAAGTTGTGTTCTCATGAATACAATTTGTTGGCTGGGCACCAGTTGTGATTTGTTTTCGTTGATGGTGTATCCCAGTGAAGTTAGAAGTCTTTTTACAAATGCCAGGTGCTGAAGTAGCAATTCCTGACTGTCCGCCTGAATCAGGCAATTGTCCAAGTATGGGTAAATTTGAATATTTCTCTGCCTGCAGTATGCAATGGCTGGAGCCAGGCACTTTGTGAATACTCTGTGCGCACTAGATAAGCCAAAGGGAAGTGCAGAGAACTGATAGTGCATAGAGCCTGCCCTGAAATGTAGATATTTCCTGAAAGACTCCCTAATGGGGATGTGCAGATAAGCTTCTTTTAAATCTAGGGTGACTAACCAGGCATCCTTGGCTAGCAAAGGAAGAAGCTGTTGCAGTGTAAGCATTTTGAATTTTGGGACCACCAGAAAGGTGTTGAGAATTGATAGATCCAGGAAAGGGTGTCAAGAGCTCTCTTTTCTGGGCATCAGGAACAGTCTGGAGTAGAAACCCTGTCCCCTTTGTTCTACTGGAACAGGTTGAATAGCCCTGATATGGAGAAGGGAAAGTACTTGCTTTTGAGCCTCTGCCCACTGGTTTGGAGGAAGGTCTGGCAACTCACTTGGGGTTGGCAGTGAGTGGAAGTAGAATCTGTATCCCTGAGATACAATGTTTAGAACCCATCGGTCCTGAGTAATGGACATCCATTTTTTTGCATGAAGGGCGAGTTTTCCCTCCTAGGGCTGCAAATACTTGGGCATGGCTTGGAAGGATAATTGGAAAGTCATTGTGAACTTTTTCCATAAGGGGGTGGCTTACCACTCCCTGTTTTTGAGGTGGGAACATTCCATTGTTTAGATCTCTGCATACCCTGAGACTGTAGTCTTGGGGGGGTCTATTTCCCCTGGGTTTGGGCTGAGAAGGCCTGGGAGGGACTGGAAAGGACCAGTTTTTTGAAGGCCAATGCCTACTGAATCTAGGTGGCTGTACCTGTAAGAAATCTTTGACAGTTTGTATAGATTTAGCTTTTTCTTCCATCTTTTTTAAGAACAACTTCTGCTTTTGTGCCTAATGATCCTGATTTAATGGAGCATCTAGTAATTTTGCTTTGACATGGTCTGGCAAGACTTGTTCCTTCAGCCAAGCATGCCTTCTCAATACAGACCCAGTAAGAGCAGCCCTTCAAGATGCTTCTAAGGCATCAAACCCATACTGCAGAGTATGTTTACTAACTTGGTTTGCAGAACGCATTAACTCTTGTAAATCTTTATTTTCTGCACAATCTGGAAGCAACGCCATTTTTTTGTTTAATTAGTTCCATAATATGTCACTGGTACTTCAACATGTGAAACTGGCAATTCAAAGCCCTGACAGACAGCAAGAGTTGCAGAGATATATACCTTTTTACCTCCTCTGTCTGAAGGGGTAGGGTTTTTGGCTGTAGTAGCCTTAATGCTTTTAGGTCCCTGGAAATGGTCTCTGGATCTGCAGTAGGATTCTTAAAGAAAAATTTGTGAGAGTCAGGTACTCTGTAGTACCTGTCAGGTTTTCTAGGAGCTGGTGGTAAAGTGTCAGGAGTAAGACTGGATTCCATGAAGACATCTACAATATCCAGAACAGGGGGTACAGCTAGTGGCCTGTGCTGAGGCAAATGTAAAAATTCCCCAAGTCTCTTTTTGGACTGAGGATAGTCCTGGCATTCCCAGCGGAAATGCTCTCTTAAGGTATGCAAGGTTTCACCAAAAGAAAAATCCTCTGGAGGGGAGGCAGAGGGAATGGATTCCTCTGCATCTGAATCCTCATAGGTAGATAAGGGTATGTCCTGGTAATCAGAAGGGTCAGAGTCCTCAGACTCCTGGTCTGTAGAATAAGAAGGAAATTCAATTCTTTGTCTTTTAGCGGGGGAAGGCTGGCTTCCCCTAATTAGAGTAATAAGGTCTTCAGCCATTCTAAGAATTTGTTTTGTGGCATGGGAGCTTGAGCATGCACTTTGGACGTCAGTTTTCTAGGAGTAATGGGAAATCTGGGCCTGAGAAACTCGGTAGTTTTAGTTAAAAAAGTTGTCAGTTTAATATGAATATTGGTAGGTTGGAATACACCCTCAGAAGCCAGTGCCTGCACAGCGGCTCCGGACCCATCCAAGGTAGAGACATCCACAGGTTCCATAGTCGAAGAAGCATCTCATGGCATACTGGACTACGAACGGCAGAGGCCTGCGAATCTGTAGAAGCGGGCATCAGGGGCTGCAACGGTGCCTCACCGAGTATCGGCAGACTGGCGACTAGCTTAACGGAAGCGTCATCGGCAGTTTTTGACCTATGCGGTCTGTCTCTGTCTTTGTGCTTTTTTGGAAGATCGGAAGTTGGATGGCTTAAAGAAGCCATTTCGGAATATGGAGAAGGATAACGAAAGAATTTAGCTACAAAAATAGCCAGACAACGAATGGTTCAGGCGTTAAACAAGGCACAAAACTGACAGCGAAGGACGTTGTGGTCTGGGCCTAAATTGGTGACGCAGTAAGAATGAAAATCTCTATGAGGTATTTGCTTTCCACAGGCAAGACAATTGTTAACTTTGTCTGATATCGGTTAGAGCAAGAAAAAAGAATCGCCAATGGGGTACTTAGCTTTAGAAGACTTCAGGTTTGAAACATGAAAAATGAAAATTTCAGTTAGTGGCTGACTGGCACTTGCAAATTGCTACTGCTTAGGGCTCCTTCTTGGCAAGAAAGACTGATGTAATGGCATCGTCTGCATGTTTTATACCCCTGATGACCTGACGTCATGGAAGAGGTGACAGGATCTGACACAGAAATCCCAAGACTCTGGTATTCGGGCTGACTGAGGGCTACCTGCAGGCAGATAACCCAAGTGTGATGACTGCAACAATGAAACACGAAGAATATCTATGCCTGAACCCGCAGCTCTAGCCGCCCATTCAGTTGCATGTAAAAACAACCTCATGGATGAGTTGGAAATTGATTCCAGGGTAGCAAGCTGTGAGGCAACTTCAAGTCTCTTTGGAGCCTCGTAAAATATGCCAAATAGTTCAGGGACCATATGGCAAAGGTCGCTGATGCAAAGACTCACTTGCACAATCTGTCCACGGCCCAGGACTCCCT